>NC_053490.1:452507304-453181054 GCF_905171775.1 Rana temporaria | reverse complement strand
ATTTCAATGGGTGCCATCTTTATTGCTGCAAATCAAGTCACAGTGACAAAACAAATAGTTCCTGCACTACTTTGTCTGCATCTTCCCTGCAATGAGTGCCATAAACTGCAGTTCCACACTCTGGGGTTGGTTTTCTAAAGGCAGATTACTATGCACTGCAAGTGCAGTTTCACCATAGCTTAGTAAAGAAGATGAAGCTTCGCTTTGCAAAGAATACCTAATCGCATGCAAGGAAGGAAAAAAAACAGCATTTTTGCTTGCACGATTGGATGCTAGAAATCTTCAGAGCTTCCCCTTGTGTACTAAGATCTAGAGCAAGTGTACTCACAGTGCACAGTATATTTACCTTTAGTGAATGAACCCCCTGTATTATAATTGGCCAAAGTTGCAATCAAGTCGCAATGCATAGTTACACTGGAAGTCACATTACATGACCTTGGGGTTGCAGCAGTGTGACCCGAACTTAAAATTGCTTCCAAAATAGATTTATGCAAATTGTAAAAGTTTACTAAGAAATATAGAGGTGGCCATTGCTAACCTACATTTGAAAGTTCTGGTTGGGTGGTGTCATGCTAACCCAATGGCTTTGATACTTTCAGACCCAAAACAAGTGCAGGTTATGAGCTATTTAGCTGGCTGCATGCCCTTTCCAGTTCAATGACTTAAAAGTCAACAGTAGCAGTCCACACATTTCCCACTGTACAAGTTTCTTGTATACCTTGTACCTATTGACTTCATATTATATAAGAGCAAGATTTTACAAGGCATTTGCAAAGCTTTTGCGTAAGCTTCTTTGTAGCCCTTAAAGCACATTTTATCTCAAATTAGAGGATTCTGAACACTAATCATAGCACTTTTCCACTGAAACACTGACTGCAGCACTATTTGAAACTTGTAGAAAGTCTGCTAGCCAGGGTTGTGTTGGCATTTGTGTTTTCTTTTGGATTCCTTTTTTATTGTTTTTTCATAATTTACATTTTTTCTGTAGCATGCCCTTAAACAATCGCACCACAATGTCTTTTTGTCGCTCTCACTGCTTTAAATGGAGATTAAAATGCAATAAACTCTCTGCAAGCAGCAGATTTTTTTTTAATGTACTGCAGCAACACACCTGCTATCATGGAAAACAATATATTTCTACGGTTCCTGTACTGCAGTAAGAAACGCGGCATTAAAAAAATGTACCTGTAGTTCTAAAAGTCCTGACATTTTTATTTTTTTTCATCTGTAGCAATCTTTACCCCAATCAATGTTTATATTTTACACCAAAGTTTCTTCGTTGAACACCTAAAAATTGTGTGTAAACTTTAGCTGCTGCATACGGCGACGTCCCCAACACTTATGTTATTAGTCATTGCTTAAACACTGAATAATAATAATTGAATAAAAATACTGGTATTATGAAATAAATACATATATAAAATATATCCACCTATTGGCCATAACATTATGGCCAGCCACCATAACCCGTCGAGGCATGAACTCCAATAGACCTCTGTAGGTACTCTGTGATATCTGGCACCAAGCTGTCAGTAGCAGATCCTTTAAGTCCTGTAAGTGGCAAGGTGGGGCCTCCATAGATTAGACCTGTTTTTCACGCACATCTCAGATACTGGATTAGATTGCGATCTGGAGAATTTTTGAGCCCAAGCCAAAACCTCAAACTACTTGTGTTCCTCAAACCATTTTTCGATTCCTCAGACTAGACAAAAGGAAGCTGCCTCTAAGTGCAGAACACAAGGACTTTATTAGCCAAAGGGGTTAAAAACACTTACTAAAAGGTGGTGGTAAAAAGGCTCATCATATGGAGACCTTACTGGTCTCCTGTCACGTGGCTTCCCTCTGCTGAATGGCTTGGAAGACCCTACACTCCGCTGCAGACCTGACCATCCCAGGACTACCGCCATTGCTGGACTCCTACATATGATGAGCCTTTTTACAGCCACCTTTTAGTAAGTGTTTTTAACCCCTTTGGCTAATAAACTCCTTGTGTTCTGCACTAAGAGGCGCCTTCCTTTTGTCTTGTTTCTTTAGAGTCGTTGCTTTCCTCTTAAAATGCTGCCTTAGTGTTCAAAACATTGTCCACCAGCAAGATCTTTACCTGCCCTGTTTGGGCACACCTTCTCTGGACAGATGTTGCTATCCAGAAGCGCCCTTCGTTTTTTTTTTATTCAAATTCCTCAGACTAGCCCACCTGTTTTCCATTGCTCTGTGGTCCAGTTCTCATACTTCTGTGCCCATTGTAGACACTTTTGGCTGTGGACATGTGTCAGCAAGGGAACTCGACACCGGTCTGTGGCTATGCAGGACCATACACACTGAGTGTTCGGAAACCTTTCTATCGGAACCAGCATTATGTTTTTCAGCAGTTTGAGCTACAGTTGCACTCCTATTAGATCAAACTAAAGCCATTCCAAATTTTAGTGGAAACAACAAGTGAAGTCTCAAGTTTTTTCTACATCTCCTCTTTAGCATTAACACGTTTACTTACTGTTGAATATGGACTTCTCATCATAAGAAGGTCACAGGAGTGTAAAGCCTCCAGGCCTCATACCTCTTCTGACATCAGTGCCTCCCCATGAATCCTCCCATAGAGGCTCACTGACCATATAATGCCTTACCTGTGTCGTGTCTGTTTCGTGTTTTGCAGAGCTTTTTTCCTCCCAGTGTCATATGAAGATGTCACATGTTAGTAACTTGAGCTTCTAAAGCGATCCGTCCTCATAGGCTGCAGTTTTGTATAAAGGCAGATAATATGACACGTTTCACACCGTGAAACACGTCAGCTTCTACCCCGCTTACTGTGGCATGTTTTTTGTGTTTTCTTTTTATAATAAAAGCGATTTATTTTTGGAGTGTGGCTGTCCAGAACATTTTCCTTCCTTTTTGCATCATTTTATGCATTGCCATAGGGCTGCAACTAACGATTATTTCCATAATCGATTAGTTGGCCGATTTATTGTTTCGAGTAATCGGATAATAGCAATTTGTTGTTGAGCAGATTACAAATCACAAATTGCCGCAAAAACACATTGCATGCTTTTCTGCAGCTTCTTCATTAAAGTATATTGAACCAAAAAAAAACAAAATGGCACCTTTTGCGTTAAAACGTCCTCGCCCTTTCCAAATACGCAGCAGCTGAAAAAAAATCATGGATGAGAACGTGTTCCATAGGAAAACATGTAAATGAACTGTAGTGTGTTTCTGCAAAAAGCACCAAAAAACAGGAGGTGTGACCCCGGCCTGAGATGTTTAGTAACATAATGGGGTTAAAAAAACAAAAATAAGTACAAAAAGAGCAAATAATCTGTAAGGGGTTCATTTTTTTTACTGTGGGACAATGAAAGCAATATTTACAGTAGCGATTTGCTTTTTTGTACTATAAAGGGCTCATTTTAGTTTTTTTAACCCCATTATGTTACTGGCCGATTAATCGATTATGAAAATTGTAATCGATTAATTTCATAATCGATTAGTTGCCGATTAATCGATTAGTTGTTTCGGCCCTACATTGCTGGCACCCGTGGCTTTGGATCAGGTGAGGAGACTGCTTGATTAGTATCCTAGAGCGGTGATTTCTCTTTTTCATTAAGACTTACCTGTAGGTGCAACAAATATTTCCTAAACCTACACGGTTTAGGAGATATTTGCTGAAAAGTCTGCACCGATGTCTATGTCGCTAGCGTGCTGTTAGTGAAGACAATTGTGCCATCACTTGCGATTCCCGTGTGCAAGTGACGTCATCGTGGCTCCGGCCAAACACGGCGCCAGAGCCGCGATACCCGGAAGTCACTCGGGTATCATGGCGGAGGAGAGGAACGGGAGTCTCTTCGGGGGCTTCGATCTCAGGTAAGTAATTCATAATGAGCTTAGGGTACCGCTGAGTATTACAGGTGAGTCAGTACTCCGTATATGATTGGTCCTGAATTCCACTGAAGCGGTCCGAATCCTGCTGTTTAATTATTTAATCTAAATGCAGTACCATGCATTTTAAGATGGTGCTGTTTTCGTGTATCTCGTACATAGGGCACCCCTAAACACAACGTGTGCAAAAAAAGTGTGCATACTGGGGTTGCACCTTCTGTTGTGAATGGAGCCTTAGCCCAATTTCACACTGAGCTGCGGGAATGAAGCTGTGCGAGTTCAACTGATTTCACTTCTGCATGTCAGTCCTGATTTCGGACGCGATTTCACAGACATTGTGAGGTTTTCTGCACAGATGTCAATGGAAATCGCACCCTGAAATTGTAAAAAAAAAAACACTACAGAAACGACTTTTTGAAATCGGACGGGTGCGGCAAATGCAGCGTTGCACCGATTAGGACGATGGCATTGCCGGAAAATGCTGCCGATGTGTCAAATCGCACCAATGTGAACCAGGGCTTAATGCTGCATAAATATACTCACAAGCTCAACAGATCCAGCGTTGTTGCTCTTCAACAAGTCCCATCCCGTGCCACCATCTTTCTTCCTTGCAACCGGGTTCCCGGCGTATGCAATTCTATTGCAATGAAAGTGGTTGTAAACTTCAGACATGAACTATGAACGAAGCATATCCCTCTATAGTGTAACTTGTCTCAATTAAGCGCACAAAGTGTATTTTCTGTCCGTTTCTTTGTTCTGCTGTAATCAGCATGAATCACTTCTGACAAGTTTTCCTGACCCCAAAAGAAAAATGTGACAGGGGAGGGACCCCCCAGCTGATTGACAGCCTCAGCTCTGTTCCCGTGTGAAGGGGGTGTGTCTCTTCTCTTCCCTCCAATCAGCTCTCCGAGCTGTCCTCGCTGAGCTCTGAAGAGTGCAACTTCAGCTCTCTGCCCCCCCCCCCTTTTATGTTCTGACAAGCTTGACAACTTATGGACTTTGGATGTAGAAAAGAGAATACTGCAGATAAACAGATACAACTTATGTAGGAGTTGTTTCATCTTCGTGTATCACCTGAGGCCAGTCACTTTACTGGGTATATGTAAATGTTTATGTTGCAACTACTTGAAGCTTTCCCGCGACGCTTCAGGGCATCCCAGAAGACTGTGGGCTGCTGGGGCCACATAATTCTTGTCTGTTGAGCAACAACATTTTTTTTATTTTTGACAAAACAAAGGGGGGGGACAGGGGGGGTCTGGGTTTGCAATTTTAGTTTAAATCAGAAGAGAGAGGGAAGCTCTGCTCTCTTAGGGCCCTTTCACACGTACGGAATGTATGTCCGCATTTTCATCTGTCCGTTGCGGATGAAAACGGGACATACATGGGTCCCTATGTGATTACGGGTGTCAGCGGATGACCACCCGCTGACACCCGTAATTTGTCCGCCTCCGCAAAGATCCGCATTTGCGGACGAAAGAAAACCCTATTTTTCTTCCGTCTGCGGGATCGGATGAACACGGACATACGGTCCGTGTTCATCCGATTCCCCATAGGGGAGAGCGGAGGAAACACAGGGCAGTCCCTGCACAGTGTGTGGGGACCGCCCTGTCAGCTGCCAGCTCAGCTGGGATTTTACGGAGGATCCCCGCTGAGCTTTGCGTACACACGGAGCGAATCATTACTGATCCGCCCCGTGTGAAAGGCCCTTAGTCACAGTTTATAAAACTGAACACAAACTTTATATCCCACCTCGGGCCTATGATGATTTCTAACCTCAGTCGGCTTTGTGAACTGGACTGTGCCAATGTCTGGCCAAGAAGGGATCGTCAATTATGGATTTATCCTGGTTATTTCTGAACTCATTTTAGTTTAATTTAGGCATTCTTTGTGACATTCTACTGTTCCAAGGTGAATGCCCTGCAGCTCCTTTCCCTTTCATAGCTATTTCCTATCCAGCCCAGAGATACAAAGTGAAGTGTGACCTAGATGAAACCCTTTTGTAAGGCAATTCCTAGCTAATTATGGTGCAGCATACTGTAATTGATTTTGACTGAGTCAGATGCTGATTGCAGACTGTATATTGTGCCACTTGCCTGTGGTTATACACATTGTGCTTTTATAATCTATGGAGGATATTTAGAGGTTAATCACCGTTGTGATCTACAAATATGCATGGGCAGGTTGTTTAACATTCCCATGTCATGACATGGGGGGGGCAGCAATTTATATTTTACACAGCTTGTTTTATTTTATTGAGCGGCCCTTTTGGACTCCCAGCAAGCTGTATGGAAACTGTTGCTATTGCTTCATACTGACAGTTATCAGGGTAGCTGAAGATTTTGTACTCCTCGTATATCCTGGAAAATTTCGAAAGACCTCAAGGAACCTAAATGGCATATCAGTGCTTGTCTGATTGGACGTGGTAATCATGTGTTCTCTTGTTACCATTATTTCAAGAGCCACACCAAGTGTTTATACCTAAACTACACTTCCAATAAAATCACAACCGAACCTGTGTGTAAGTGATTAAAGAAAAAAGTTTGCGATTGTGTGACAGAAGGAGCAATTTAAGGTAGAGTAGAAAAAGGAGAGTGACGGTCAGCTTTTAACCTTTGATTAAATAATGTAAACACTGGAACTTTATATCCCACCCTGGCTTATATTTTATGACCCCAGACAACTTTTTGAACTGGACTGTTAGTAGAAAAGTAGGCAAGAAAAAATTTTACTGCTAGCCCCTTCTCTTTTAAGCCGCCATAATGCACTGTGTATGTTAAAAACAAAGCCTGTAAATAAATACCCTTTTTCATGTAGATTCAGGTCGGTCACATGACTCCCGGCCTCCAATCCAGGGCTACAGCGGGAGGGGCTGAGCGACCAGCATGGTGGTCACGAGGCCTCCCCGGCTGACATCAGAGGGAGATCTTGGTCCCTTCTGATGTAACCTGGGGTTCAGAGTAGCAGAGGGAGTCACATGACCGGCCTGAAGATTGTTGATAAAAAGGTATTCAGAGGCATCGATTTCAATAAACCGGTATACAGTGTGTTATCGCTAGATAAAGGAGAGAGGTTTGTAGTAACATATGTTAAAAGGGTTGTAAAGGAAAAAAATTATTATTATTATTTATTATTATATAGGATTTATATAGCGCCACCAGTTTACGCAGCGCTTTACAACATCAGGGAAGACATTATAGTTACAATACAATTCAATACAGGAAGGATCAGAGGGCCCTGCTCGTTAGAGCTTACAATCTAGAAGGGAGGGTCAAGTGGAACAGAGGGTAGTAGATGTGGGGGGTGATCAGATGGACAAAATTAAAATACAGTTGTTAGATGTGGGTAGGATAGGCTTCTCTGAAGAGGAGGGTTTTCAGGGATCCTCTAAAAGCTGATAGAGAAGGAGATAGACGGATAGTTTGGGGTAAGGAGTTCCATAGGCTTGGAGAGGCTCTGGAAAAGTCCTCTCATAAGCATCCTTTACCTCTTATTCCTCTTATTCCTCTTTTCACTTCCTCATTGTTCGTTTTTGCTCAGAAGTTGCTCTATTTCTTCTCTGTTCTGTTCACTTCCTGCTTGTCTGATTGTTACTCACCACCATGAAGGGAGGGTTTACTGCGGTGGTCAGTGACGTGCTCGCCCCCTCCTGGGAACTACATCTGTGCGTCAGGACGCTCTCTACGTGTTAGAGACTTCAAGGAGGTGTAAATTACTGGGCGTGCCGCAATTCATACTGGGAAATGTAGTTCTTACATGAACGAGCGCCGCAAACCAGGAAGTGAATGAGAGAACAGAAACTAGAGCGCCTGAGGTGATATAGATGATGGAATTTAATAGGTATTAACTAGTTTTTTAACAGAACCATTACACTATTCTGTCTGTCTACCTTGCAGACATTCATTTTAGGCAAAAAATGTTTTTCCTTTTAAGGTTACAACCGCTTTAAATCTCCTTTCCTCCAGGTGTAAAGAGTGCCCATTTGTTCTCTGTGATGACCTTCAACTGAATAACTCAACACCAAGTTCATATTAAAAAGCAGCTACATTTCTTGGGGGGCAGACTGGAGCTCCTCTTGAAGTAGTGAGCAAATAGGAAAGTAAAGGAAGTTCATGGACAAGAAGTAGTAGGATCAATTTGTAAATAGGTCCCCCCTCCTCTTTTCCACCTCCTCCCTCCTACCCGATCTATCGGGGGGGGGGAAAGACCGCGCCAATCAGGAAATGCCAAGGGCACTAACTCAAATAGGGAGTGAGAACACAGTGATTTGCCTGTTGATTTAGTAAAGAACGTTAAAGAACAAGTGATATATTTGGAAGCGAACACATACGTGAGCAGCGCCCGCATATGTAAACGGTGTTCAAACCACACATGTGAGGTATCGCCGTGATTGGTAGAGCGAGAGCAATAATTCTAGCCCTAGTCCTCCTCTGTAACTCAAAACATGCAACCTGTAGATTTTTTTAAACGTCGCCTATGAAGATTTTAAAGGGTAAAAGTTTGTCGGCATTCCACGAGCGAACGCAATTTTGAAGCGTGACATGTTGGGTATGAATTTACTCGGCGTAACATTATCTTTCATAATATTAAAAAAATGGGGATAACTTTACTGTTGTCTTATTTTTTAATTTAAAAAAGTGTAATTTTTTTCCCAAAAAAGTGCACTTGTAAGACCGCTGTGCAAATAAGGCATGACAGAAAGTATTGCAACGATCGCCATTTTAGATGGCGCCAGCTCACACATCTGGTGGTAATAAATTGTAATACCAACGGCTCACCACCAGATGGCGCCAGCTCACAAAAAATGGCGACCGGGATTAGTCGAGCCCTGCACTAAATCAATTAATTGGAGGATTTTCGGATTGCGGGTCACATTTAATGATTTTTCGTATGATCCTATCATTATGTGTCTATGGCCACATTGAGGAACCAGAATTCAGGAACCAGTCGGTGCAATCTTAGAGGCGCCGGAGAATATTTCAAGCATTAGAAGCATGTTTCATTGGTGACAGTTGAAAAGTCTCCAGAAAGTTACACCAGCTGTTCTTTATTTTAGCTACCTGGCTCCAGGCCCTTCTATAAACCTGCGGTGCCTTTGCTGACAAAATGCTTTTGAAGCCGAATCCATACAAATGTCTATGGTCCGGGTATCTTGCAGGTACGCAACCCGCAAGGGATGTTTACCAGATAGTTGCTGTGTACATGGAACCGTTTGGAAAGCTCTTGTGTGCCTATGCTGTTATATGTAAAAAATAAAAATAAAAAACGACTTGCTCCATGCATGCCTTCCACACAGTTTCCATTGCTGTAGCAATTTACAAGACTACAGTTTGTATTACAGCAGACAGTAAAACTGTGCGTTCCCTTAGGCTTTCGTAAACGGCTTCCCAAATATGTCTTGAAATGTTTTCCAATTATCTGGTGTTGTGGTGCTTTCTCCGAAGAGTTCATTTGTGGTTTAAATGCTGGGAGCGTTTCATCTAATGCTGCAAGATCATTTTAGCTGTTACCCCAAAAACCTACACTTTCTTACATTTTATGCCAATATTTTCATCATGTTAACCTGATCAGCGTTGCCATTTCGTTTAGGCAATGTTAGTTATGAAAAACGTAAACGTGGAAGTACAGGATTTTCTTTTTTTTAACGTAGCACAAGTTGCATAAGTTTCAGCTATTGAATCTTGGGTCCAGATTGCTGCTGTACAAATCTGAGCTTGATGTCAAATACTACACAGATCAAGCCTATATGTTGGGGTAACGTGTTGCTTATCACATCCTGTTGAAGGTTTAATCACAGGCAATATATAGATAGAGAAAAATTCACTTCATATGGAACTTTGAATTAAAGGGTCACTAAAGGAAAACATTTTTTTAGCTAAATAGCTTCCTTTACCTTACTGCAGTCCTGGTTTCATGTCCTCATTGTTCGTTTTTGCTCTAATGTTGCTGTAATCCTTCTCTGTTCTGAACACTTCCTGGTTGTCTGTTTCCTGATGAAAAAAAGTCATGTGATCTTTCTCTCTGTGGTGACTAATCAAAGAGGTGTGATTACTGTGGCCCAGATTCTCGTAGGAGATACGACGGCGTATCTCCAGATACGCCGTCGTATTTTTGAGTCTGAGCCGTCGTATCTTGGCGCCTGATTCAAAGAATCAGATACACCACAATTTTTATAAAATACGACCAGCGTAAGTCTGTTACGCCGTTGTATCTTACCTGCATATTTACGATGGCTGCTAGGGGCGTGTACGCTGATTTACGCCTAGAAATATGTAAATCAGCTAGATACGCCAATTCACGAACGTACGCCCGGCCGGCGCATTACAGATACGCCATTTACGTTAGGCTTTTCCCGGTGTAAAGTTACCCCTGCTCTATGAGGCGTAGATGAGGCGTACCAATGTTAAGTATGGGTCGGTACAGCGTCAAATTTTTCACGTTTTACGTCGTTTGCGTAAGTCGTTCGCGAATAGGGCTGTGCGTCATTTACGTTCACGTCAAAAGCATTGGCTTCTTGCGGGTTAATTTGGAGCATGCGCACTGGGATACTTTCACGGACGGCGCATGCGCCGTTCGTAAAAAGCATCATTTACATGGGGTCACATTAAATTTACGTAACACACGCCCACATCTTCCACATTTGAATTAGGCGGGCTTACGCCGGCCTGTTTTTGCTACGCCGCCGCAACTTTGGTTTGAGAATACTGCACTTGCCTGTCAAAGTTGTGGAGGCGTAACGTAAACACGATACGTTACGCCCGCACAAAGATGCGCGCTTCTACGTGAATCCGGGCCTGTGTGTCTAAAACCCCTCAACACCAATCAGTTTAGTTTTACAAACCATCACTGCCCTGTATTGGCTCTGAGTCTCTGTACATCACATAAGCAGGAAACCGCATGCAAAAACGAAACTAAAACTGCAGGTACATTATATGATTGATTTTTATCTATTTTTAATCATTTTTAAAAGGAATCAGTTAACTATTATGTCTCTATACCCTGTAAACAGTCATTTCAGCAAAAAAAATGTTTTCCTTTACAACTCCTTTAACTCCAATTGTATAGCACACACAAAAGATAACATTAAGTTTAAAAAAATCCACTTTATTACAACGTCTAGATAACTCGGACATTAAAATGTTTTAAAACTTGTGATAACCAAAGGTACATGTAATGGAAAACCAATGTTGGTATACATAAATTGAGATCAACGAGATCAACGTGTACGGGTTGATGTGTTTCACATGACCCCCCCCCCACTTCATCAGGACCTAGGAATGCAAGGTTGCTGAAACGGTATACAAAATGTTGTATATATTAGTGAGTGAGTGAGTGAAAAACGTATATAGCGCTACACATGCGAACTAAATCGCCTGTGTTGCATATATCATAAATATCTACACAAACACAATAATAATGAAGAAAAAGCATATACAGAAGGAATTCTCATTTGTCTTCAAATATCCTATCAGCAATAGAAGGGGGGGGGGGCACCTCAGTGCAGTATTAACAGTACAGTTTTTATTATAACACTAGATTAAAAACACTCAGACTATCAGTAGATAAATACGCTCATCCTGTGGTAAGGGCCTGCTGCTCACCTCTGTCCTGCAGGTTTCGTTGGCTGGTCATGCCTCTAGAAGGAGCGCATAGCCTATGCCAAAGACATGCTGATAGGTTAATTGGCTTCTGTCTAAAATTGGCCCTAGTATATGAATGTGAGTTGGGGACCTTAGATTGTAAGCTCCTTGAGGTTAGGGACTGATGTGAATGTATAATATATATGTAAAGCTCTGCGTAAAATTGACAGCGCTATATAAGTACCTAAATACTGTATTTGCTGGCGTATAAGACTACATTTCACACTTAAAAAAACTGGCCAAAAAGCAGGGGTCGTCTTATACGCCGGGTCAGCTGCTCAAATGCCTGCTGGATGTGCGGTAATACTGTATGTAGCTTCGGATACATACAGTATATACCGCTTAGCCAATCCCGGTGAGTGTTGTATTCAAATGAATACAGAGCCTGTTCGGATTGGCTTTGAGAATCAGAGAGGCGTGGGATAATGTTACAATCCAAGCAGGCTTTGTATTCATTAATAGAATACATCGCTCGCCGTGATTGGCTCCAGCAAGAATGAAGAAGAATATGGCTTTAAGAAGGAAGAAATATGAAGAGTCGGAAGCCTCGGACGGGGGGTCGTCTTATACGATGAGTACAGGCAAAAAATCTTAAATTTAAAATTAGGGGGTCGTCTTATACGCACGGTCGGCTTATACACCGGCAAATACGGTAATAATAATAATAGCCTGTCCTGCTCAACCCGACCCACATCCAGCTCTCGCTTCCTCGCGGTGAGCCACTTTTGCCGGTGCGTTCCACTCCGGTTGGCGTGGACTTGCAGGGTGTCCATGCCCTTCCCTACCATCCTCCAGCCATCTGGACCACCCAGCAAAGCCTGCCTTACCACAAGATGTGCGTATTTATCTACTAATAGTGTTTTTAATCTAGTGTTATAATAAAAAACTGGGTTGGACACACTCAGGATTGCTGCCACTCACTGCAACCTAAATGATAAATCCTTTGGAATTTATATAGCTTATGGACTGTAATACATTTCATGGACTGAGCTTGTTGCCCCCACAGCAGAGACTCTAACCACCAGCTGGGTATAAACCCTCTGTGTGCCAGAACTTTCTGATTTATTCACCAAATATCCTATACCCACTTCGGAAAGAGGGGAGAAGGGAAGATAAAAAAAAAAAGAGAATTATTAGAATAATTTTCTTGATGGTTCACCTTTAAAGACAATAACTGCAACTCTATAAGAAGGGGCAATAGGTGAGCTTGTCCGGTCTGTGGGGAGCTTCTGTCAACAACACACTGTAAGCTGCAAAAGGAAGTATATCCATGAATGTGCCTATTTGCAAAGTAGATCCAAAAGATAATGGGGATGCTACCAAAGCCTTAAATCTTAAGATTTAGACCTCATGTACACTGCTGCTGGTAAACGGACATCTGTCAAGTTAAATCGTTCAGTAGAGGTTGTCAAAATATCCCATGTACATTAAGCCTTAATCTTAAATAGGAGTATTTTTATCACAATGGATTACATTGAGGAGCCCCCAATTATGGAATTCCAGCTAATTTGACTTTTTAGTGGAGTCGGAGGATAAACACCCCTACCTAAACCATCAAAAAAAATCTCTGAAATAAACAAGGGAGGGGGAACAGAAAAACATGAGGTGCTTACCCAAAATCTACTTCAGGCACTGTGGGAGTGGCATTGACATTTGAAGGATCCTGTTGTTTGCCCTCCTTTTTTTTTTTTCCCCTCAACCATTTCACAAAATGTATTCCCTTCACAGATTGCAAGATGTTGTGTTACTGGACAAGGGAAGAGGAGGGGCAGACAAATGGCAGGATCTCCCCTTCTCCATTCACAGAATACACCCTGTACTCCTTGAAAGGAATACAAGGCATTCCTTGAGTAGGCGATGGGAGAGGACAGCAAATGACAGGATCCTCCAATGGCACAGCTGAAGGATCAAAATCCCCCTGTGTAATATCCGGCATCAAAGAAGCTTGGATGTTTACAGTAAACAGAATCCAGCAAGAGCTAGGATAATCTTTATAAGGGCTTTTTTTCTCAGACAATAGGTGCAGGAACTCCCCCTTTCTGAGTCACCCCTCTTCCTTGCCCCTACCCACCTCCGAGCACCGTCCATTGGTTCCATCCTATACCCAACTCCCAGTACCGCCCATTTTAGACAATACAGAACCAAGCATCATTTTGTGGTGCTAAGAAATTTGTATGGAATTTGGTAATGATATCAAGAAAATCAGTAAAATAGATCCCCTGCAGCCAGCAACAATAGATCCCTCTAACAACAATGGACCAGCGACAACAAAATCCCCCCCCATTAACAATCGACTCCCGGCAGCATCAACAGATCTCCACACAGCCAGCATTGATAGACTCTCTGGCAGCCATCAACAATAGACCTCTCCTCCAACAGTAGATCTCTTGCAGCAAAAACTGACCCCCCCAGCAACATAAGACCCACCCCCAACAACAATTTGTCCCCCACCAGCAACAATAGACCCCCCTGAAAAAATAGATCCCCTCCAGTTAGAATAAATCCCCCAGCAGTGAGCATCAATACCCTGCAGCACACCCCAGCACCTCTTGCCATTACATACAGTCAGTCCAGGAGGTGCCGGAACTGCGTTCCCCCGCGTTCCCGCTGAAAAAAAAGCCCTGATCTTTATTAGTTGTAACATGTGACTTATACTGTGCCGGAAAAAAAAAATCAGCTTTGAGCATAGATGCATTTGAATGTGTTTTTCAAAAAGTAAAACATTTAATTTGAACATCATCACCATCATAATTTTATTTAAGAAGTGGTAGCACCATTTTCCTTCATCTAGGTTTCAGAAATCATCCTTGTGGTGAAGATTTAGAGGCAGAGTTTGAATATCATCAGGCATTCAGAGAATTTCTCCAGAACTGTAAACTTTTGAAGAGAGGCTTTACAGCCCTGGGAAGACTGCACAGTGAAGATCTTCCTAAGGCCTTATTCAATTCAGTCACAGGTTGTTAGTGGTTTCCTGACCAAGCTGTTTTACTTTAATGGCTGTGTAATCTGCAAGGTGGGTCAAGTACCTACCATGCTGTGTGACGGGTTCCTGAATCACATAAATGAATGTTGACATCCAAGTAGCAGACTGTACCGTTTAACTGCATGAAAACAGGGACTTGGCTATGCAGTCTGACAGAGGAACCTAGATCACAAGACTAGCTTAACCACTTAAGGACCGGACCAATATGCTGCTAAATGACCCAAGGGGTTTTTACAATTCGGCACTGCGTCGCTTTAACAGACAATTGCACGGTCGTGCGACGTGGCTCCCAAACAAAATTGGCGTCCTTTTTTCCCCACAAATAGAGCTTTCTTTTGGTGGTATTTGATCACCTCTGCGGTTTTTATTTTTTGCGCTATAAACAAAAATAGAGCGACGATTTTGAAAAAAATTCTATATTTTTTACTTTTTGCTATAATACATATCCCCCAAAAACATATATAAAAAATATTTTTTTCCTCAGTTTAGGCCGATACGTATTCTTCTACCTATTTTTGGTAAAAAATATCGCAATAATCGTTTATCGGTTGGTTTGCGCAAAATTTATAGCGTTTACAAAATAGGGGATAGTTTTATTGCATTTTTTTTTTTTTTTTTACTACTAATGGCGGCGATCAGCGTTTTTTTTCGTGACTGCGACATTATGGCGGACACTTCGGACAATTTTGGCAAATTTTTGGGACAATTGTTATTTTCACAGCAAAAAATGCATTTAAATTGCATTGTTTATTGTGAAAATGACAGTTGCAGTTTGGGAGTTAACCACAGGGGGCGCTGTATGAGTGTAGGAGTGTGTGTTTACAACTTTAGGGGGGTGTGGCTGTAGGACTGACATCATCGATCGAGTCTCCCTATAAAAGGGATCACTCGATCGATGCAGCCGCCACAGTGAAGCACGGGGAAACCGTGTTTACTTACGGCTCTCCCGTGTTTACATACGGCTCTCCCCGTTCTTCAGCTCCGGGGAGCGATCGCGACGGAGCGGCTATAAACAAATAGCCGCGCCGTCGTCCCGGATCGCTCCTCGCGGGAATCCGACCGCCAGATGTAGCGGGGGGGGGTCCCGATCGGACCCTCGACCCGCGGAAAGGCAGGGACGTACAGGTACGCCAATGTGCCTGTACGTGCCATTCTGCCGACGTATATCTACATGCGGCGGTCGGGAAGCGGTTAACAGATTTGTGAAATATTTTGGCAGGCAAGACCATTTCTTTTTCAACCAAGCAGTTAGGTTTTTGCCCTGAGACTAGTTTTAAGTAACTAGTCCTTATCTTTTGTTTCTCCATTTGATAATGCCTAGGATATGAAAGTGTGTGCATTTCAAGAGTGTCTATGTACATAAAAACTACCATGATAATAAAATAAAATAAAAACCCAAGTAGTCAATAATGCTCTGTCTCCAGGAAAGTGCCCATATTCGTCATTGACCAATGGACCATTCGGTTACCCATTGACCAATACGGGCACTTTCCTGGAGACCCCGTACTACTTTGGTTTTTCTTTTTAATTGTTCTGGTAGTTTCTAGAATAAAACTACGCCACTAAGCACGACGAAACGCATTGACGTTATCACCCTGCGCCTGTCAAGCGACGTCTAAAGTGTGGTACATGGGCGAACCAAGCGAAGGAGCAACGAAGCGAGTGCCCGAATCAACGTGGAGCACCGACAGCAAAGACTGGGCATAAATTCTAGAAGCAGGTCACCGACTGGCCACATACACATCCTAGGAAACGGTACCGAAACATCCAACTCGCACTGAAGGAGGCCATTGATGTTATTCCATCTAGCCCCACGGCTTAGTGACTCCCCTCACGGGGTACTCACATTCAACAACGAAGGAAATAAGTAGTCAGATCCAAAGGTGACAACAAGCAACTCATTTGTAACGTATTATGACTACTGACCAATTGTTTCAGTTACCAGTTGCCTGAACTGCCCTATACTGCTGCCTTACTAAAGCTCCAATGCCCTAAAGATACTGTTGATATTGGGACTGTCGACTAATCAAATTGGTACTACAGTGTGTACACACGTGTTTTACTTCCATCCAAGGTTATTTAGATGCCCCCAGACTACATTAATAACACTGCGCCTTCTCTCCTTTCACTCTCCTTCCAAACACTAGATCTAGCCCCTTGTTAAAGCTCTTATTGGCTGTGCCAGGGTAGATACTATTAAGTATCTACATATGGAAACTTTCCTCCCTGACAATTACCCATAAATAATTTATCCCATTTGGATGAGGAGCACACAATTTGCGGCTGGATTTACAAACGTCCGGACTAGTGTTGTGTCTGTTATTTGTAAAACCTGTTAGTCATTTATGTTCATGGCAATCTATTTTCATATGAATCCATTTTTTAAGATTTTTTGCATAAACTGCACTTTTTTCATGCCATCTTTGGAATAAAATTATTTTGTATTAATTCCGACCAGATCATTACTTGTTGCTATAGCCTTCTCTTAGGCTATCCCCTTCCCCTTTTGCTTTTATGGTTAGTTTCTACATACATTGACACTTTCTGCATGAAATTTGTATGAATGCACAACGTTTGAACAGGTTTTTGATTCTTGCTGGTAAGCCAATATTCTTTAACCGGTTCCCGACCGGCTCCTGCACATATATGTCGGCAGAATGGCACGGCTGGGCAGAGTAACATATATATATATATATATATATATATATATATATATATATATATATATATATATGTCACTTTAAAAGTCCCACCGCGCGGGCGCATGCGTGCCCCTGCCGCAAGCTCCGTGACTGTGCCCGCGGGACCCACGGACTCTGTCTACCGGTGTCCCACGATCGGGTCACAGAGCTGCAGAACGGGGAGAGGCAAGTGTAAAAGCATCTCCCCGTTCTGCCTAGTGACACTGTCACTGATTGTCTGCTCCCTCTCATCGGGAGCAGCGATCAGTGACGTGTCACTCATAGCCACGCCCCCTAACAGTTAAAATCATACCCTAGGACACACTTAACCCCTTCACTGCCAGTGTCATTTTTACAGTAATCCGTGCATTTTTTATAGCACTGATGGCTGTAAAAATTACAATGCTCCCAAAATGGTGTCAAAAGTGTCTGATGTGTCGCCATAATGTCGCAATCACAATAAAAATCGCTGATTACCGCAATTACTAGTAAAAAAAAAATATTAATAAAAATTCCATAAAAATATCCCCCATTTTGTAGACGCTATAACTTTTGCGCAAACCAATCAATAAACGCTTATTGCGTTTTTTTTTTTACCAAAAATATGTAGAAGAATACGTATCGGCCTAAACTGAGGAAAATAATTGTTTTTATATATTTTTGGGGGATATTTATTATAGCACAAAGTAAAAAATATAGATATTTTTTTTCAAAATTTACACTCTATTTTTGTTTATAGTGCAAAAAATAAAAACCGCAGAGGTGATCAAATACCACCAAAATAAAGCTCTATTTGTGGGAAAAAAAAGGACGTAAATTTTGTTTGGGAGCCATGTTAAAGCAACGCAGTGCCGAATCGCAACAAGTCCCCTGGTTTTTGGCCAGCCAAATGGTCTGGGGCTTAAGTGGTTAATATTCTTCCTCTTGGCCTTTCTGTGTTCTCTCTGTTAGGCCTCATTCACACTTAGGGCCGTTCGGGCCTGTCTGTCTCGGACCTGAACGGCCACTCCATGCATCACTATGGAGCGTCGGATGTCAGCGGAGACATGTCCGCTGACATCCGACCCGCTAAAAACAAATGTATGGGGGCCACGTCCCCATCCGTCCATGCGGATCGGATCGGGTAAGATCTGATGAAAACGGACATGCTGTCCGTTTTCATCAGATCGCTCCATAGGACACAGTGGTGCCCGACAAGCCCCTCCCCGCTCAGTGAGCAGAGAGGAGCTTGTCATCCGTCGGCTCAGCGGAGATCTGCAGACTGATCTCCCGCTGAGCCCACAGGAGCAGGCGGAGTCCGCCAAGTGTGAATGAGGCCTAATACTGCGTGAAGAGATTGGAAACTTTATTATGGACGGGCATTAATGTGACTAGTTTTGTATACATTTTAAGGATCTGCAGAATTTACTTTTGATCTACAATTGAATAAAATATTCAACTTTACAGAATCTTAAAGCTTTACGTATGCAGCATTTCAGTGATGGTGACAGTATGCGGTCCTCCTGAATGTTCACTTAGGAAGAAGTGACTTTCCAGCAGTTTGTCTTATTAAGATTTGATGGGCATGTTTGCTTTTATGATTTCCGATTCAGTGACTAGTGTCATCTTCCGTTAAGCTTTTTATATAGCAAACCTGTTTTTCTTATGGCACTTTTCCTTTACAAAAGATCAATTTATCTCTCTTGCATGGGATGCATGAATAATGCTTCATATGAAAACCTGAAGCGTGCTTCTTGACGTTTTTCTGCTTAGATTTTTTTTTTTTTTTTTTGCGGACGCTCATTTATACAGAACAGTTGAGAACAGAGCCTGAAACAGAAACTCCTCTTTTTTGATCTTGCCAATAATTGAAACAAGCCTATGTTCTCCGTACCTGATGTCTCAACATAATTAGCCTCAGAACATTTTGAAGGGAATATTCTATTTTGATCTGTGAGATTTCTAGACACCTGACCGTAGACTTTTCTCAAGGTAAAAGTACAGTTTGTCTTCCTGATTCCTTCAGTTTTTCTAAAGTTTAAGCCTGCCATTTAAATATTGCTTAACATTTAACTACAGGATGTGCTAGCAAGTAGGGTTTATGTTCAGGAATAGATAAATACGGCCTCTTTCCAAAAAGCTATAATCAAACATAGTCGATGTTGGAGTGCACTGAATTCGGCACAGAAGCAGGGGTCTATTACATTGTTCAATTATAAACCAGTACAGGGCTGGTTTATAATTCCTCAATATATTATAACCAAAATTACATAGAAAGCCATGTATATGTATTAACTAGAAATCATTTAAAAACAATGGTTTATGGCTCTAACTAGACCACACTTGCAGTCTGGGTGGCCAGAAAAGGGATGGCAGTAAACCATACCAGGCCTACATGTCTTTCAACATTCGGAAAGGTGGGGCAGCAAAGACTCTGCCCTGCTTGCAAACCACACTTGTTCAAATCTTGGGGGACAAGGGCTTCTTCCATACCTGTTTCTTTAAAAAAGGAGGTAGCGGTAATAGGGGGGACATATGGTTGAATTTGAAAGTCCCTTTAAAATATGAGGTAACTAGAAATGTGTCCCCTTCCAAAGGAATCGCTACAGGGATACATTAGTGTACCCCTCCTTACCCATTCTCAAAATGGGGAAAAAATACACACGCACTTAAAGCGGTAGTTTAACTTACAATCCCGATTTTCCTCATGATAAACAGTGTGCCATAACTTACTGGTCACTGTTCTTACACCATCCCCACTTATGCCCTTTAGTAGATGTAGCCCAATTTTTACTTTAGTGACATCACCGGAGCATGCTTGATTTGTCCGTCATCCACGGCAAGATCTGTGTGCCATCATTTATGATGGGCTCCTGCCGTGTCATTGTCATCAGCACTCGCTGCATTCCATTGCAATATCGCAAGAGTGTTGACCCTTGGCTGAGTTCATGGAACAGACCATGTGACTTGGTACGTCACAGGGGGAGTTGACTTAGGCCCTGATCATTTTCAGGAGCAAGCAAGTACAGTTATCCTGTATGAAGACATGGTTGCCATAGTAATCCCAAACCAGAATGAGGCCTGGCTGTAAAATGACTGCACTTTTCCCAAGATTACGGCAAGAAAAACAAATGGCGGAAGTACACTGCACTCCAGACTCGGAAGACAATAGCGAACATGGCATCTGCTTCAACTGGGAAGCTAGAATTTAGAAGCATGGAAAAAAGAAAGAAATATTTGAAGGAGGGAAAAAATTATGCAAAATGCTATCTAAAGCTTTCTCATATTGGCTTTATTAAGAAGGAGCATTTGAGGAGCAGAGTACCCGCTGGTAAAGAAAAAGTGCACTTTTTCACCGTTTCCTAAGCAAATTAATCCCACCCTGCCCATGTGTGCAGTAGAGGCCCATTAAAATGAGCTTTTGTCTCTGTCAACGAGATGGAGGTAGACAAGCCTCATAGGCTTTTATTGGGCTCTCTTGTACAGGCACGGGCAGGAGATAGAGAACCTGGGGTGCGGCATGTTAACAGTTTCTGGGGCTGGTGTAGTTGCACCTCAAAAAGCATGCAGCTGCAGAGGAGGAAGTTGGAATCAATAAACTGAGGACACATGGGCAAAAAGTGGAAGTGCACCTTGTCTAAAAGTGCATGTATTCTTTTAAATAAAGATGCAGAAAGGAACTGCTTGGAATCCGGAGTAACATCATTGACCACATTCAGCCAATGATGTCACCCAGGGTATCCCAGCAGTAAATTTATACTTTTGCAGCTAGGAGTCTGTTATTTAGTGATGGCAGTGTGGTGCCAACCTTAATTTGTGGTGAAATTACTGTACTGTATGCTTTCTTTACATCAGCTTGAATATACAGTATTTAAAAGTGAATATGTGGCCAGACTATGGGCATTCAAGTATTTACATTTATTTAACAAGTATGTGGTCTTTAAAACAAGACCTCACGTATCTCACTCGCCACAAGCGCTGTGGAGCCATTCATCTTTAAAGTTCACAGCAGAAGCACTGATGTTGTTCTAGCCTTTGTACTAGCCATTCACAGCAGCTCAGCTCTTACTGCTCTCCCTTCCAGCAGTGATTCAGGACCCTTTTGGTCTGCTAATCTGTAATGTAAACACAGGGCTGAAGATCGGTTTCAGAGTGAGTGAGCAGAGCCACTAAGAAAATTATTTGATTGACTTTAGTGCTTCTTTTGTGAATTTTGATTATCAACTGCTCCATGACTCCTGCAACTCAGTGGGTGCTTGGTGTAGCGCTCATTTACTGCTTTTTAAAACCCAACTCCTGTCATACACACGATGAATCTCAATGTTGATACCCCATCCTGATGCAGAAAATAATGCTTATTTTACTAGGGGATGATGTAATACAGAAAAATACTTCCCCTAAACCACAACCCCACGGTCTTGCTCCTCGTCATTTCAAGTTGCGGCTGCCGCTTCGCTACTGAACTTGTCACCACCCCTGTTGCTTTCCTCATCACATACAATGCAGGAACAGCGGCCATCTAGGTGAATGATAATGTATGAATGCCCACCCACATTCTGCCACTAAACAGCAGGGAACAGGCTGCTGCAGGGCTACAGAGTAAGGCAAGTACAACAATGTATTACAAAGTAACATAATCATATCTTCTGCTCCAGCTGGGGGGGGGCTGGTTATTTAATAATTATTTTATGTATGTCTGGAGTTGGGGCTTATTCACACCAGAAAATGGTGCAGGAAACCAGCATTCCGTGTGCGTTTCTCGCACCAATGTTCAAAACGCACTGAGCATTCAACCTCCTCAGGGTGTCAATAAAATCCTGATGACACCCCAAATGCAGATCGCAAATGCAGTGCATTTGCCTGCACTAGATCACAAAGTACAACAATATCATGCGATTAGTTTTTTTGAACAGTAGTGCATGCAATTCTTTTGATGTGATCTAGTGCAATTTCACCCACTTGCAATTGAATAGGCTGAATATCACACGGCACAGGAATCGCACAGGATCGTGGTCCACTTCCCTGTGTGATTCCAGTGTGAACTGGCCCTTACATATAGTAAATATTCAAATGTCCCTATCATGGGAACATATTGACCTTGAACATGAATAAAATGTATTTTTCATCTAAATGAAAAAAATATAATAATCATAGCTGAGTTTTATATTAGGTATGCAACTGGAGACCACATAATGGAAGATGAAGGCTGCCATAACTGACTTTCCGTTCTGCAAATTCTGCTTTTCTGGCTGTCATGCTCATCATTTGGCTTCAGTGTTTTGGGTCATTAAAGCGGAGCTCGACCCAAAAGGGGAAGTTACGCTTTAAGCACTCCCCCCCTCCTATGCAACATTTGGCATGTCATTTTTTTTGGGGGGGGGGGGGAGCCAGGTACTTAGTTTTGACATGTACCCGCTCCTACTTCTGCTTGGACTGCCTAGGCGATCCAAGCAGAAGTTTTTTCCTCCCTGGAATCTTCATGGACACGTCACGGGTCCCTGAAAATTGCCCGATCATCCAGAAGGCGCATGCACACCATTTGCATCCCACTGTGAAGCCGCAAACTGTCACAGCCAGGTGCTCACAGTTGTAATGCCGGCGCTGGGCAGAGGAGAGGGAGATTATCACTTGGTTTACCTAGTTTACCCTAACTTAAAACCAGGAAAATCGTCACAAGGGACATAACTTACAGTTGGTATGATTTGACCCCTGTGCTGAATCTTCACGTTTTCTGATGAATCTTCATCTTTCTAACTCCGGCCACACCAGAAGATTACAGCGGCAGAGGTTAGAAAAGATGAAGATTCCTTCTAAAACCTGCAGTATTGGTACAAGGGACACATTAGAGTTTGCGTATGCCTGCCTTTTTCTGCATGATTTGCCATTAATAGAAGCAGCACTACAGCTTCCCCCCTCCCCCATTCTTAGATCTTGTGTCATTCATAGAAGCTGCAGTATGGCTTCTATAAATGGGGGATCAATCAGGGTAGGGCAGGCATAGTTGAACTCTGGTGAGAGATCCTGACAACCCCTTAGCTTTATTAGGGCAGAAGATAACCATATCTAAGATGTGTTTTGGGGCCATACACCCACAACGGATGTCATATTGGGAACAGCAGCTGTGTCCTTGCAGCCGCTGCATCCCAGTTGACAGCATTGGGACAGCATTGGGACTGCCTGCACGAGGACGCATGGAACACCTGTGCATGTAAACACGGCCCCCCACGGGTGTACAGTTATGGCCCATACACATGATCCGAATATCGTATGAAAAATGACGTCCGAGGAAGAATTGGTACGATAATCAGATCGTTAGTACAGAGCTTTCGAGAGCCGATCATGACAGTTCATCCAAATTTTTCTTTTATCGGATATGCACAAAAAAAATTCTAATACGGTACCAGATCGTATGATTTTTGTTTAGTCAGTACAGTTGTCGTCCAAAAATACATTACAACACATGACACCACTTCCGTTTTTTTTTTTTTTTCTGTCATACGAGAATTTTCGTGTTTTTAATAACTTATTTAATTTCTACTTGAATGAATGAATGAATGAAAAACTTATAAAGCGCGGCGCATGCGAACTGAATCGCTTCTGGGCGCTAGTTGTTCATGTCTCATGACATCAAAAGAGCAGAGTTTTGATCTGTCTTCTGAAAGTCAGGTGGTTTTCCTCCAACCGAATGCTGGTTGGTAAAGCGTTCCATAGTCTAGGACCCTGAAAAGCAAACCTTCTTTCTCCTTTGGACTTGTATTTGGTTTTTGGTACCCTGACCAGATTTTGGTCGGTGGATCGCAGAACGCGATTCGAATTGTGAGGTTCTATCTTGTCGCAAAGATATTGCGGAGCCTTCCCATGGATGCACTTATGTGTCAGGCAGAGTGCTTTAAATGCAATTCTGTCTTTTACTGGCAGCCAGTGAAGGGTTCTCAGTGAAGGTGAGATTGATTCCCATTTTTTTTTCCCAGTCACCAGTCTGGCGGCCGTATTCTGAACGACTTGTAGACGGGAGATTTGGTACTTTTGGGAGTCCGAGGTACAGGGCGTTAGCATAGTCCAGTCTGGAATTCACGATTGTTCCCACCACGACTGCTACGTCTTCTTTGGGGATAAATGGAATAAGTCTGCGTAGTAGGCGCAACAGATGGTGCGCTCCGCTGACTACTGACCCTATTTGTGCGTCCATTGTCATGAAGGTGTCGAAGATGACCCCGAGACTTTTGACTTTGGAGCTAGGGGTGATGATTTGGCCCAGAATGGGCGGGGGTGTCCAGGTTGTTGCCAGTTGACTCTTTCGGCTGGCGTGAAACATAAGGAGTTCTGTTTTTGAACTGTTGAGTTTAAGATAACTCTTTGTCATCCAGTTTTCTATCGAAGAGAGACATTTCTCTAAACTGGGATGATGATCCTTTTTGTTGCAGATGCGAAAATACAGTTGCGTATCGTCTGCATAAGAGTGATAGAGTAGTTCTTGGCTACTGATAATATCAAAGAGAGGGCGAAGATAGATGTTGAAAAGCACCGGTGACGGGGGGATCCTTGGGGGACTCCACATGACACCGTGCACTTTTCTGACGTGAAAGAACCCAATTTAACTGTTTGTGATCGGTTTTCAAGAAAGGAAGAAAACCATGGTAAATCACCTTCTGCGACTTCTGCTACCTTGGCTAGTCGTATCAGTAACAGTTTGTGGTCTACCGTGTCAAAGGCTGCGCTTAGGTCCAGCAGAACCAGGAGACAAGATTCTCCTTCGTCTGCGACTGTTAGGCGGAAAAAGTCATACGATCTGTCGTACGATATTCGGATCGTGTGTACGGGGCATTAGGCTGGCCATACATGGTCGAATTTCGAAATAATTTTCTTTTGAAAAATCAGAAAATTTGTGCGTTTTGTGATCTGATGGTGCCACCATTGATTTCAAAATTTGACCAACCAAACCTTCAATTTCACCTTGTGTTCCTACAGAAAATAAATTTTTGTGTCTTCTTTCCGGGAATTTTCTTTTCTTGCACATGTGCATTTCTTTTTCGATTACATTTCTTACACGATTCTCCCATCATTAATTAGAATTTTATTTTATTTTTTTAAATTTCCAACATGTCCGATTAATAAAATTCAATGGCTGCATTAAAATCGTCTGTTTCTGCAGCCCACTAATGGTGCGAAATACGAACAAAAATTCTTAGATAATATTTCCAAAAAAAAATTATTTCAAAATTCAACCCATGTATGGCCTGCCTTATGCTGACCATACACTTTACGAAAAATCAGCCGAAATTCGGTCATTTTGACAGTTTTTCAGCCAGTTAATGGGCACAAAATCAATAATCATTGGGACGTTTTTGAGCCGAAAAAACAAAGGACAAGTTTGGAAATTTTCTGCTAAACGAACGATAAATTGAAAGGTTAATGTGTTTCCCGTCCAAACTGTCTGCACTAGGTATGTGTAAAAAAACGAACAAAAAAAATATTTATGTCCACTGAACGATTTATCGGTCATTCCATGATGGCACCATCGTTTGTGCTCATGGCCGAATGTTCATTTTTCGAAAATTGGTTCGGCCGTCTTTTTCGTATAGTGTATGGCCAGCATTTGGCTGCTTTCACACTGCAGCAGCGGCCACGTTGGTGGTAAAGCTTTGCTTGTTTTAGTGGCGCTTTTCAGCCACTAGTGGGGTGCTTTTAACCCCCCGCTAGCAGCCAAAGAAAGGCTTAAAACCACCCGTGTTGCGGTACTTCCGAATCGCTTTACAGGCACTTCGAAAGCGCTACCCATTCAATGGGCAGAGGTAGTGTAGGAACACTGTATACAGCGCTCCTACACTGCCCCAAAGATGCTGCTTGCAGGACTTTTTTTCTCGTCCTGCAAGCACACCTCCCCAGTGTGAAAGCACTTGGGCTTTTACACTGGGAGGGCATAGGAGGCAGTTTTCAGGCGATTTACATTTTTTGCGCTAAAATGCCGGAAAACTGCCTGAGTGTGAAAGAGGTCTTATTATGCCCCATGTGAACGAGGCCTTAAAGCGGGGGTTCACCCAAAAAAACATTTTTTAACATTACATCTAGCATACTAAGGACATTTTACTTTGGGCAGGTCATTTTTTTTCTTTCTCCGTACATACCTTTATATTCTGATTTTGTTCCGGGTTCCGTTGACTGCGGGACTTGGCGTTCCTATCCTTCGGTTAGATGATTGACGGCTTGTGAAACGGGTCCCCTGTCGCACAACGCACGTCACCAGATTTCCGGGAAATAGCCGAGCTGCGAGTCGGCACTATACGGCGCCTGCGCAGTCAGCTCTACACGGCGGGCGCAGGCCCCATATAGTGCCGACTCGCAGCTCGGCTATTTCCGGAAATCTGTTGACGCGCGTTGTGTGACAGGGGACCTGTTTCACAAGCCGTCAATCATCTAACCGAAGGATAGGAACGCCCAGTCTTGCATTCATCGGAACCCTGAGGCAGGGATAGGAACGCCCAGTCCCGCAGTCATCAGAACGCGGAAGCCCTGGACCAAATCGGAATATAAAGGTATGAACGGAGAAAAAAAAAATGACCTGCCGAAAGTAAATGTCCTTAGTATGCTGGCTCTAATGTTAGAAATTAGTTTTTAGGGTGAACCCCTGCTTTAACTGCAAGTTGTGTCCTTTGTGCCAGTTTTTTGTTTTTTTATTTAGGCCAAACTTAGGCTTTAACTGTAAAGCCTAACAGGTTTTAATTTTAATGTCTAAAACAGTACTCCCCTGGAGGCAAATTGCCTGTGTCTAGAGTTTTCAGCCCATACATGTGCACTGCATACAGCCATTTATTACTATGGTCAGCTGTATGAGGCAGCTGTGTGTTCTGGGTGTGGAAATACGTCAGCAATATATGCTGTACAGCCTCATACTGCCTATATGAACGAGGCCATTTATTTGTAACTGTTTGCAGTAAGAATTATGAAGTGCTTCTTTTGCCTCATGTTACAATGTCCCTGTGGGGACGACTGCCTCATGTTGGTGACGAAAAGGCACATATTTATACTGCATATGGTCTGAAGACATAGGAAAGGGATCTGTGTGATAAGTCATTTCCCTGCTTATTATCTGTCATTTTGACAGAGTTGCAGTGCTGCTGTGCCCACAGACGACTATTTCATTGCATCTCTGTCAGCGTCTGTCAAGTGTGAACCAGTTGGCAGTGAAAGGGTGGCGAAGGGAGCCCTGAATAGTGTTGTCAGTTGCCACTTCCAATAGGCGGATGCTGGGAAAATTTGCGTGTGGAATTCTTTCCCTTCATTTGTATTCATGGGCTTTTGAAAGGCTTGTTTGAATTGTAAATGGTGGGGTCACAGGACGTCTTTCCTAATGTATTTCAGATAAGCTTTGAAGGTTGGAAGGCAGTATTGTGACTTTGCTCCTTTTTAAAGGCCTTTGAAAACACTGCTTATTGCAGGCTGTGAGAAATTGCAGGTCTTGCTGTATGGGGCTGCAACTGAAAAGCTTTGCTTTAATAATGTAATGTAGATTACCATTTTACTTGTGACGGTGTATCATGCCAAGGCTATTGCTTGCGTCGCTTTTCCTCACACTCCAGGTATGTAGCAGATTGTGTCAAGGTCTTTCTTTTCTAACGTTGTTTGTGTGAGCGTAGCAGGCCTTGGTATAACCAATTTATTTACAAGTCTCAACAGTCTGCTAATACATGTGAAAGTGGTCGGCGCAGGGAAGCGACAAATGCACTCTGCGTAGCGAGCGCACAGAGCTGTACAATCAACAGGTTATTGCACTGCTTTTTTCTCCAGAGTATTTTTTATTTTTCCCTGGTTTTATTTCATTTAGGGTAAAGTTTATTGCTGTTTTATGAAACGCAGTAGAGTCTTTTCAAAGCAGAGCATATTTGCAGGTCTCACTTTTTTCACAGATCTAAGAATAAGAGGTTTATACCCCCAGGCTTCCAAATGCACACCCAAGACAAACCAATGACAGGCTGACAGATGCAGCGGCTGTATGGATCTTTCTGTTTGAGCATTTACATCCATACAGCGACAGATGAATGGCTCTGGATGCAGTCTCTCTGAGTTCACACCAGAACACGGTTTCCTGTACTGCGTTCAAAATGTACTGCACTTGCAATCTGAAGTGGGTGCCAGTGTTAAAGTGGAGTTCCACCCATTTTATACACTTATCTCTGGTTTTGCCTGTGAGCATCCTTTTGGCAAAGGAAATGCCTTAATTATTATCATTTTTATCCTGCTTTTCCCGCCTAGGTGATTACGTCACTAGATGATTTGTAAGGGCTCCTGGGATAACAGCGTTATGTGTCCCATGAGTCCTTGCAAAACGCCTAGTGACGGAGTCTCGCAATGATTGGCGCTATGCCAACGTGTCAGGACTCGGGAGGAAGGAGCACCATGAAGTGGCATTACTGTACGAGATCTGGAGGTGCATGCTGGGTATCTAGCTGCACCGGTTCCTGGAAATGGATAGAAGAGGGTTTCAAATGCCCACAGTGGAGATGGACTCTGCATTTGTCTGCACCGGATCACATTGTATAGTAATATCACATGATCCAGTTGCTGTGCATTTTTTAAAGTAGTGCATGCACTGCTTTTGATGTGGTCCGGCACAATTTCAGCCCTTTAAAATGAATGGCCTTTATTTGCACTGCGCCTGGATCACTCTGTAGTCCTCTGCGATTCATGGTGTGGACAGCCTGGTACTAAACGCACACTGTTTAATTTACATTGCCTCTTCTGTTTCTGTATATGGATGATGGCACTGTCATTATTTTAATAAAAAAAAACATCGAATTTCTAACTGATATACAGCTGTCACAGGACTCGGCTCTTTCCAGCCTGTCTGCAGGGAAACACAAGCTGGAGGAGCTTCTAGTCCTCTGCTACTGATCATATGATCAAAAAAAAAAAAAAATGCATTTGGGATACAGAGTAAAAAAACACAATAAACTTTTTTAAGTTGTTATACAAATATAGATTTGAAATCAAATCTTTATTATTTTGTGGAAATAACATGGTGTGGGTGGATTTCTGTCCTGTATCATAGAATAAAGTAATTGTAAAGTCTTGTTTGTTATTTTTTTTTTTTAAATAAACATGTTATACTTAAATCCTCTGTGCAGTTGGTTTTGCACAGAGCAGCCCCGATCCTCCTCCTTCTCGGGTTCCAGTTCGCTGCTCCTGGCCCCTCCCTCCTGTCAAGTGCCCCCACAACAAGCAGCTTGGTATGGGGGTACCTGACCCGAGGCACAGCTCCCTGTGTCCATTCAGACATGGAGCCCCGACCCCTCTCTCCCCTGATTGGCTAACTGTCTTTGACAGCTGCAGGAGCCAATGGCGCCGCTGCTGTCTCAGCCAATCAGAAGGAGAGTCCCGGAAGACTAATGCCTCGTACAAGCGACTGGTTTTCCTGTCGGGGGGAAAAAAAAACGAAGTTTTTCCCGATGTGATTCCTCCAGCCTGCCTTGTATACAGATGTTCATGTCAAATCCCGCCCGACCAAAGCATGGTGACGTACACCACTTACGACGGGACTATAAAGGGGAAGTTCCATTCAAATGGCGCCACCCTTTGGGCTGCTTTTGCTGATCCTTGTGTTAGTAAAAGTTAGTAAAAGTTTGGTGAGACGATTCGCGCTTTTCAGTCTTCGTGCTTTTCAGTCCGTTACAGTGTGATGAATGTGCTATCTCCATTCCGAACGCTAGTTTTACCAGAACGAGTGCTCCCGTCTCATACTTGATTCTGCGCATGCGCGCTTTTTCCCCCTCGGAAAAGCGTACACACGAGCGGTTTTCACAACAGGGAAAAAGATTGCCAGGAATCAGGATGGGAAAAAAGAGAGCTGGTTCTAATTTTTTTTGCGGGCAGTTTTCTCGTCTGGAAAACTGCTATGGAGCATACACATGGCCGGCTTTCCCGACAAAAAGAAAACATGGCAGTTTTCCCATCGCGAAAAACGTTTGTGTGTACGAGGCATTAGACACTCGTGGACATCGCTGGACAGAGATGGGGTTCAGGTAAGCAATTAAGGGGTGCTGGGGGGCTGCTAAACACAAAGTTTTTTTATCTTAATGCATAGAATGCATTAGGATTAAAAAACTTCTGACTTTACAAATCCTTAACATGGAGGAGAAGCCTCAATCAATCTACAATATCACACCCACATTGTGTTTAGTTAGTGGACAAGGAGGGAGGGAGTGGGCTGTCATTTATCACTGTGTATACGCCCACATGTGTGACTCTATAGTTACATGGGCTTCTCTGATGTGATGGGGTGGAAATGCTCAGAATAGAAACTCGCTGGAAACTGAGCATGTGCCGAGCTGCCAACACTGCATGAGTTTAACAAAAATGTAAATATACAGCCTCATGCTGCATAACTAAGCATTATTTCATGCTGAATAAACTAAATTATTAATGTATCTTAAATGGAAAACTATCTTTGGATTAGATTTTTACTCCAAAAGCATTTTATTAAAATAAATTTAATTAAAAATCAAAAAAATGTATTTAAACAAAAAAAAATAATTGATTTATATCCACCCTGCTTGTCATGCATGCCATAGTGCGAGCAATAACTCTATGAATGAATAAATGAATGACTCTAGGTCCTTTATTCACTGTCACATTTATAAGCGGCTCTCTTTAAAGCGGAGGTCCGGTTTAAAAAAAATAATAATTAAGTCAGCAGCTACGAACAATGTAGCTGCTAACTTTTAATAAGGAGACTTACCTGTCCAGGGTGCCCGTGATGACGGCAGCCGAAGCCAAGCAAACGCTCGGGTCTCGGCTGCCCCGCCGCCATCCTCGGTGAGGGAATTAGGAAGTGAAGCCTTGCAGCTTCACCGCCCGATTCCCTACTGCGCATTCACGAGCCACGACGTGAATGGATGATGTCTCCTAGGACACATACAAGGTCCCAGAAGACACTGCACCCTCATTCCACAGGAGGCAGCCGAGGAGCAGAAGAAAGAAGATGGACCGCGGATCAGGAAGTGGCAGATTAGGACGATCTGCCTAGCAACAGGCACTTCAGGTATGTATAAAAAAAAATTATTTTATTTTTTTCTTGGTGGAGCTCCGCTTTAAGTTGAATTTAACAGTAGAGTGGGTTTGAAATATATGCTTTTTTTATATAATTCTGTTCTCAGCCACACTATACCATATGCGCAGGCATAAAGCATTGCAAATCCCGCTGACACAGAGAGCTTGTCATGCCACAGTAGGATTCTGCTTATTGAACATTTTGTATTGAACCGTTACACTTGTTGTGTTGCACTCCATTTTCTAATTTCAGGCCTTTTACACTTATGACTGACACAGATCCCATAAGACCGTTTTCAAATGTATTAGGCCCTGGGTGTATTTGCACACACAGCATAAAAACTGGGCATGTTTTTGGTGATCGAGAGGCACAGGTGGTGCATACAGTCCGCTTTAAGCAGCCTGTGAAAGTGAATGACAGATTGAAATACACTTTGGCGGTATGCAAATCCAAGCAGTACTTGCGTACAGGGCTATAGGCATACAAGGACATATGACCTGAATGCAAAAGGCCTTTAAAGTTTTAAAATATATAAAAAGATCTAACGCTGTTTTGAAAGTCAGCGTTTACCAAGTACACACCCCTGCCAAAAAGCAGAGCTAGGTCCTGAACCTTCCTGTAGACTACACTGCAGCTAAGCAATATAACTTCATCCAAGACTGGCCCCAGCCTGCTGCCTCTTTATTGACCAGTAGCAACACACCATAAAGGTTATCCCTGTGCATTCCACCTCCTGTAAGCATTTTCCAGTCTTCCTGTGCTGGGTTATAGGAGGCTGATGCCAAGGTGGTTTTTAAGTGCTTATACTAGCTGTATATAAAAATACATTTGACTGCAAAACAGTTATTATATTCTTTAGAAAGTGCTAGAATGGATAAATAACGTGGATATGTACATCTCTGTAGGGCATATATTGGTAGATTTTCAGACTGCCCCAGTTTGCGTTCAATAAATCAATGATTATAGGAATATTTATTTGGTCCAGGGCACAGAGGGCTGTATTTACACTGGTTTACTGATTTACACTGAAGGCCTTTTCATACACCAACCCATGCAAAATACATGTACATCAGAAATATAATTTTGTTTAAGGTTCACACCACTACAGTACAGTATATTGGGTTGGGAGTATGATGGGGAAAAATCCTGCATGCTGCATTTTGGTGATTTGATTCACATTTAATTTACAATTTTTAATTAAGTCGACTGAAATGGGAGTCTTCAAAGGAAAATATATTGAAAATGCACATTTAACCCACTTGGTGTGAATAAGTCCCTTGTTCTGAAATGTAGGGTTTACAAGTTTTGTATTTTAAGCAGAACTCTAGGAATTCAACAACTTTCTAAATTGTTCTGAATTACTAGGGGTTACCTCCAAAGAGGTGCATGCCACCTTGTGGACTTATCTCTTTAATTTACAATTTTTGTTTTTACTGAGCCCTGGGAGCATAGCTGTCGCTATACTTTCAGCACTCCGACGCCAGAGCTTCGAGTCTCGGCTCCTGCAGAGTCATATGCAGACACTCTGCCCACCCCTCCCCTGCTCTTGCCCTATCACAGAGTGCTTTTGTGAACTCATTTACAAAATATAAGGTATTCTGTGAATGGACAGCAGAGAGGAGGGGCAGCAGAGCCGCTGCTGTGTGAGAAGGCAGTGTCTCTCCTGTCCGTCCTGAATTTTGGGAGTATAGTGATAGCTGTACTCCCAGTGCTCCATAAAACTGTCAGATGTAAATGAAAGAGCTAACTCAACAAGGTGACATTGAAGTGAATACAGGTGCACAGGGACCGATTTGCGCCCCCGGACGTATATAGTTTGCTTTCAGGGGCCAATCATTCACCTCTGTCATTCCTTTGTTGATTTGGATGTATGCTTTGGGTTGTTGTCATTCTGAAAGATGACGTTTCTCTTCATGTTCAGCTTTCTAGCAGAAGCCTGAAGGTTTTGTGCCAATATTGACTGGTATTTAGAACTGTTCATAATTCCGTCTACCTTGACTAAGGCCCCTGTTCCAGCTGAAGAAAAACATCCCCAACGTATGATGCTGCCATCACCATGCTTCACTGTGGGTATGGTGTTCTTTTGGTAATGTGTAGTGTTGTCTTTGCGCCAAACATATTTTTTGGAATTGTGGCCAAAAAGTTCAACCTTGGTTTCATCAGATCATAACACATTTTCCCACATGTTTTTGGGAGACTTCAGATGTGTTTTTGCAAAATTTAGCCAGGCTTGGATGTTTTACTCCGTAAGAAAGGGCTTTTGTCTTGCCACTTTACCCCATAGCCCAGAAATATGAAGATCACGGGAGATTGTTGTCACATGTACTACAGCCAATACTTGCCAGGCCTCTTGCTGTAGGTCTCTTGGCAGCCTCCCTGACCTGTTTTCTGCTTGTCTTTATATCAATTTTGGTGGGACGTCCAGTTCTTTGCAATGCTCCTGTTGTGCCATATTTTCTCCACTTGATGACTGTCTTCGCTGTGTTCCATGGTATATATCTAATGCCTTGGAAATTATTTTGTACCGTTCTCCTGACTGATACCTTTTAAAAATGAGATCCCTCTGATGCTTTGGAAGCTCTCTGTGGACCATGGATTTTGCTGTAGGATGCAATGTCAGGAAATACCTACTAGAACAGTTGAACTTAATTTGGGGTTAATCGGAGGCACCTAAATGATGGCAGGTGTGTATTGACTATTTTTTTTAAAGGTATAATTTTACTGAATCTTATTTAACATCAGTTTGAAAGTATGTGTTTGTTTTTCAATTAGGTTGTACAGTTTATAGGTCACATTAAAGGTGGAAATTTTCTAAAATGATTTATCTTTGTCATTTTTTTACATCACAGAAACCTGACATTTTAACAGGGGTGTGTAGACTTTTTATATCCATTGTACATGTGATTTTTTTTTTTTATATATATAAATTTGCAAGATTTCAAACAAACCTCTTTCACGTTGTCATTATATGGGGTATTGTTTGTAGAATTTTGAGGAAAATAATGAATTTAATCCATTTTGGAATAAGGCTGTAACATAACAACATGTGGAAAAAGTGAAGTGCTGTGAATACTTTCTGAATGCACTGTATGAGGTCACAAACTGCTCAGAATTCTTTTATTATATATTTTATTATAAAAAGGTGTTGATAAGGAATCGAGAATTGTCTCTGTTCCTCATCGCTGTCCCTCAGTCTGTGACAAGAATATTGTTATTCTTGTACTGAATTCTTCCACTTGACAACTTTTCTTTTTGGTCAGTGTGACATTAACACAGCGTGTGAAAAGCCTCCTACATAGTCTGAGATGTCGCATTCTGCCGAATGTCTGTTTCTTTGACTTTTACCCATGAAATGATTTTATGGTTACACTCTGAAGTGTTCATTACACGTTTTTCCCCTATTGTGTGAGGTCATTTTACACCAATGCTTTCTTTAATGACCGATTTTTTTTCTATTTTTAATAAATGCTGAAGTGAAACTTAAAGTGATACTAAACACACAGGGCCAGATCCACATACAATTACACTTGCAGCGCGTATCAGAGATACGCTACGCCGCCGTACCTGGCGTACTTTCAAATCCACAAAGATTTCGGCGGCGTAGTGTATTTCTGGCGGCGGAATTCAAATTGGCGGGTAGGGGGCGAGTTTCATTTAAATGAAGCGCGTCCCCGCGCCGAATGAACTGCGCATGTGTCGTCCAGAAATTTCCCGTCGCAACTACGTCATTTTTTGAACTTAGACGTGAGTTACGTCCATCCCTATTCACGGACGACTTGCGCAAAAAAAAAAAAATTTTGACGCGGGAACGACGGCCATACTTAACATGGTAATTCTATCTATACGCCGCAAAATACCAGCTTTAACTATACGCCGGAAAAAGCCGTCTACAGAAAATGCGACGGCCGCGCGTACGTTCGTGGATCGTCGTAAATCGCTAATTTGCATACCCGAAGCGGAAAACGACGTGAACGCCACCCAGCGGACGCCAAAGTATTGCATCTTAGATCCGAAGGCGTACGAAGACATACACCTGTCGGATCTAACCCAGAAGCCGTCGTATCTTGTTTTGAGGATTCAAAAGTACGCCGGCGTATCCGTAGATACGCCAGCGTACTTGCTCTGTTGCTCTTGACCCTTCTATTTCTGTATGCGGCTGTATGGATCTTTCTGTTCATCGGAGCATTTACCTCCATACAGGGACAGATGAACGGCTCCGGATTCAGTCTCTCTGAGGGCCAGTTCACACCAGAACGCTGTTTCCCACACCACGTTCAAAATGTACTGCACTTGCGATCTGCAGTGGGTGCCAGCCTTAACTTAAAGGGTAACTCCACTTTTGTGGGGGAGAAAAAATACAAAGCAAATGGTGAAAAAAATAATATAGCGTATACAATTGCACATGGTGTACAGAATGCCCCCTAGAAACATAATTTCCCGCTTGTGCGATTGGCTCACTGATTTTACCAGAAGTCTGCACTAGTGGTGCAACGGATTGTCATTGATCCGTGATCCGCACGGATCAATGACCACGGATCAGCACACACATGATCCGCGGCGCAGGTGGAGGGTGGCGAGCAGAGCGGTAAAACACGCTGTATAGGCTAACACTGAAATAGTCTCCGCTCTGCTCGCACAGCCCCGCCTCCTCCCTACCCCGCGCTTGTATACACAATGTGCGCCGCAGCCAATCACCTTCTGGTGTGTCCGGCCACTCCCCCAGCGTGGATAACTGCTGAGTGAGTGCTGCAGGTGAGCGGCTGTCCCGCGGTAAACAGAGAGAAGCGGGCGGTGCGGTGCATGGCGGCAGGTGATGCTCCATGTGTGGGGGGTCGCGTAGGTATGGAAGAATTTACCTCCCAGGGGGGATTGTTTACCCCACCAGGAAGGAGAGGGGGAGCGGAGGGGCACATGACACCAGCCTGGGGGGGGGGGGGTGAGGTGCAGCTGATGTCTGGGGCTGCATGAGTGTGACAGACATATGGAGGGAATATAGAGGTATAGACCCGACTGTCCACCACCACCTGGGGGGAGACATGCCCATGGGCTAAGGAGGGTCAGGGGAGGAGATGAGCATCGGGCGAGAAGGTGGAGGAAGAGAGGAGCGTCAGGTAGAGGTGAGAGTGAGGCTGCAATGGGGGCACAGTGAGGCTACAATTGTTTTTTTTTGCTGATCCGTAAAATGATCCGATCCGTGAGTTTTTTTAAAAAGCAAATTTCTTTCCTCAGTTTAGGCGATATGTATATTGATTGGTTTGCGCAAAAGTTATAGCATCTACAAAATAGGGGATAGATTTATGGCATTTTTATTATTGTTTTTTTTTTTTTTTTTTTTACTAATGGCGGTGATTAGCGATTTTTTTGTGCGTCAAAAGATTTGAGAACCAGCTCTCAAATTTTTGCTGTTGGAAATTCCGACAGAAAATGTCCGATGGGGAATTTCCAACCAAAAGCTCACATAGAACATTTGTTATCGGAAATTCCGATCGTGTGTACGTGGCATTAGACTATGTAAGATGTTTTTTTCCTTTTTTTTAACGGCCTTTGGTATACAGAATAAAAATAAATAAATTAATAAACTGTTTCAACCACTTCCATACAGGGCATTTATACACCTTCCCGCCCAGACCAATTTTTAGCTTTCAGCGCTGTTGTACTTTGAATGACAATTGCGCGGTCATGCTACACTGTACCCAAACAAAATTTTTATCATTTTGTTCCCACAAATAGAGCTTTCTTTTGGTGGTATTTGATCACCTCTGGGATTTTTATTTTCTGCTAAAAAAATGACCGAAATTTTTGAAAAACAAATTTTTTTTTTGTTTCAGTTATAAAACATTGTAAATAAGTGCATTTTCTCCTTCACTGATGGCCACTGATGGTACTGCACTGACGGGCACCGATGGTCATAGATGGGCACTGATAGATGGCACAAACGTACTAATAGTATGTGTTGTACTAATGGATGGATGCCAATCAGTGCCAAACAATGCCTGCCAATCAGTGATGCCCATTGTGGGCACTGATTTGCATCCATTTGTGATTGTCATCACTGATGGTCTAGGGTGGCATACCTGTGGTTGGGCATCCCTGGTGGTCCTCTACACGTGTCTGACAGATGCGACAGATGGAGTGAGGAAAAGCCAATTACCGGCTTTTCCTGTTTACATTGTGATTGGACACGGCTGATCACGTGGTAAAGTCTCCGTAGGAGACTACTTTATATTGTAAAGTGCTGTGCAAACTGTTGGTGCTGAATAAATCCTGTATTATCATAATAATGTAGCCAAGTCCTGGACTATGTTTGCCAATGTGTGGATTATCATTAAAACGGGAGTTCACCCGAAAAAAAAATTTTAACATTAGATTGAGGCTCATTTTGTCAAGGGGAATCGGGTAGTTTTTTTAAAATTGAAGCTGTACTTACTGTTTTAGAGAGCGATCTTCTCCGCCGCTTCCGGGTATGGTCTTCGGGACTGGGCGTTCCTATTTGATTGACAGGCTTTCGACGGTCGCATACATCGCGTCACGAGTAGCTGAAAGTCGGTGCGGCTTTATACGGCGCCTGCGCACCGACGTTCGGCTACTTTCGGAAAATCGTGACGCGATGTATGCGACCGACGGAAGCCTGTCAATCAAATAGGAACGCCCAGTCCCACAGCCCATACCCGGAAGCGGCGGAGAAGATCGCTCTCTAAAACGGTAAGTACTGCTTCGATTTAAAAAAAAAATACCCGATTCCCCTTGACAAAATGAGCATCAATCTAATGTTAAAAATTAAAGTGGAGGTTCCCAAACGTCGGTGCGCAGGCGCTGTATAGAGCCGCACCAACGTTCGGGTTTTTTCGGCAACCTGTGACGCGCAGTATGCGCCGTTCGGAAGCCTGTCAATCACAGGCAGTGTTTGGGAACTCCCGCGGGATTGCCGTGAGGTGAAAATCCTGATAACGAGGTATGTGCTGAGGAAAAAAAAACACCGGCATTCTGTCGGTAGGATGGCTCGACTCCGTGTGATGTCAGAAATTTTTTTGAGGGTGAACCTCCACTTTAAGAATTAATGATACCCCTAAAGATCATTTGTGTGTCAGGAACGAGCGTGATTTTGCGTCCGTTCTGCGACACACAGTAATGTAAACCAAACTTTGGACAGGGGTGCATCAAGACTGCAATACTTTTTAAGGGCACCTGACTGGGAAAAGGTTGAGAAACACTGGTGTATACTACACAAAAAACAATTAGCTGTGTACCGCTAAAGTGTTCAGCTTTAAGAAAAGGTGACAAACCTCCATGTAGCGTCCCTCTGATACCTCAGTCCCTGACTCCTCAGAATGTGTATATGGGGGACAGGGTGAGAAACAAATCAAGTACTGTATATCTTGACAATAAAAGTGTATGAGGTGATCAGAGAACTCCTTTAGGGAAGTGTGGTGCTGTGATTGGTGTGGTCAGCTCTGCCCTGTACTATGATTGCACCATGTGTTCCTGGGATCACACATAAAATGAGAGGTCAGTGATGGCGGCCTCCATTGTTGTCTCATGACATTTAGTAATTGCTCACACTCCCCCGCACATTGTTCTGCTGTACTGAGCTCAAAATGATGACTGTGATACTGTATTACGTCAGGGCCGTGTAGGTGACGTACAAGTGTTGTACCTACGGACGGGCTATGAACCCGCTGCAACTTATAGTGCCGCAAACAGCCCCGCCTTAACCCTCCCCCTCCTACAGCTCGCTGCGACCGCGAGAGGGGCGTGGCACGTCTGGCTGGTGAGCAGCATTGGCGCATGCGTGAAGCGTCCTGACGCGGCACGCCGGTTGCCGCGCTGACGTCAGCGGCGGCGGGCGGACCGATCGGTAGAGCTCGGCCCCTCTCTCAGTGCCTGCTGATTCACCAAATAGTAATCGGCAAATCAGCAGGCACTAGGAGGACGGGGCAGAGCGCTGCCATTCATCTCTTTCCGATCCAGCCCAGGTGAGAGGCGCCGCTGCGGCCTTCCAGCGCCTACAAGCCGGGTGCCGGCCGCACGCTGCTCCCGTCCCCGGCTACGCCCCGCGGATATTGTGGCCGATACTGACCTGTGTTCTCTCTTCTCTGTCTGTACAGGGCGACCCTCATGCGGTATTAGTGCGGCTCTGCCATGCTGGCCTAATCCCCAGGACCAGATGACCTCGCCTTCCTGCTTCTCCCTCTCCCGCAGATGAACACTGGACTTCAGAAATGTAAGTGTGCCATTGTCCGGGGCCTGCACCAGCTGCCGGCTCCCATCCCTGTCACCAGCCCTCCTCCTCTCTATGGTTCCCTGCACCTTCTTCTCACCAGCCCTCTACTCTATGGTCCCTTCTCACCAGCCCTCTACTCTATGGTTCCCCCTCCTCTCTATGGCCCCCCTCACCTTCTCACAGCCCTCCTGTCTATGGCCCCCACTCACCAGCCCTCCTCTCTATGGTTCCCTGCACCTTCTTCTCACCAGCCCTCTACTCTATGGTTCCTTCTCACCAGCCCTCTACTCTATGGTTCCTTCTCACCAGCCCTCTACTCTATGGTTCCTTCTCACCAGCCCTCTACTCTATGGTTCCTTCTCACCAGCCCTCTACTCTATGGTTCCTTCTCACCAGCCCTCTACTCTATGGTTCCTTCTCACCAGCCCTCTACTCTATGGTTCCTTCTCACCAGCCCTCTACTCTATGGTTCCTTCTCACCAGCCCTCTACTCTATGGTTCCCCCTCACCAGCCCTCTACTCTACTCTATGGTTCCCCCTCACCAGCCCTCTACTCTATCTCCTCTCTATGGCCCTTCTCACAAAACCTCCTGTCTATGGTCCCCCTCACCTTCTTCTCACCAGCCCTCCTGTCTATGGTCCCCCTCACCTTTTTCTCACCAGCCCTCCTGTCTATGGCCCCCCTCACCTTCTTCTCACCAGCCCTCCTGTCTATGGTCCCCCCTCACCTTTTTCTCACCAGCCCTCCTGTCTATGGCCCCCCTCACCTTCTTCTCACCAGCCCTCCTCTCTATGGTCCCCCCTCACCTGCCCTCCTCTCTATGGTCCCTTTCTCATCCTTGTCACCAGCCCCCCTCTCCAGTTTAACCCATAACCAGTCCTAAACGCACCCCCCCCCCCTCCTATCACCTATGGTGACTAAGCTGTGTAAGAAAAAACTATATACTTATTTTCAGGCCGCTCTGGTATTATGATCCTTGTTCTGTGCCAGCTGCAGGGGAAAGGAGAGTGCTCTGATGACTAGTAAAACCTGGAGTGGTGGCATCCCACATAGGTTCCTATGGCCTGTTTGTTGTCAGTGCTCCCTCCTCTCCACTGCAGCTGCCGTTAACTGACACAGGATCATGTGACTGGGACAGGCTGACAATAAGTAAATACATCTTCTATTACACAGGTTAGTCAGCATAGGTGTTGGGAGGGGACAGTTTTAGGACTAGTTAGGTTTATCTGGAAGGAATGACACTCTGCAATCACGTTACATCCGGTGCTGATGCTTTCATAACCATGCCTCTCCTGACTCACCTGTGGGCCATATTCACCATAACCAAAGCCTGCCAAAATCATTGCCTCCGCAATAGGATCTTTTCTCACAGGCTTTCTGATCAGGTCCGCCTGCAAGCTTTTCAGGGGGACCTGATCGGACTCTCCCGTATCCCCTGTGGGATGTCATCGGACACAGATTGGATGAAAATGGACTGGCGGTCCTTTTCCCCCATTGAGGACATCGGACTGTCTCTGCTCTGCACAGTGGAGTGGACAGGTCTTGTCGCCTGCCTGCTCAGTGGGGATCAGTGCAACGATCCCTGCCAAACGAGGGGAATGTGCCCTTGCACAGCTCCATACTGTCTTCCTACAGCTGTTGGGGCACATCACATACACCCCCAGCTCAGTACTGTAGGAGGCAGCACCATCCTTTTCCTGAGGGCTTCACAGCAGCTGTGCTTAACCAAGCCAAAAGAAGTTCCGGTTCAGACATTGCATGTGATTTGTACCGCACTGCTTTGCACATCACAGGCAATGCAAATTCAGCAATACAGATTGTTTGGCCGGATTCGGATCAAAATTGTGCAGGACCGTGTGATCAGATTCCTGTCTGAATTCACCGTTCGCACTGTGATATACAAACTGATCTGGGGGTGTCATTCACTTTCAATTGACACCCGCAGCAGTTCACACTGTGATATGCAAACCGTTCTGGGGGAGTCATTCACTTTCAATTGACACACACAGCGGTTCGCATAGGGCAGTGTGAACTGCTTGCGAGTCCTATGTGATGTGGGAACCGGCACTGGAATCACGCTGTTCCAGCATCGTGCTGGAGTTAACCACCACCAAGAGTGCACAGCCCAGTCAGGGTGATCATATGAATGGCTGCTGTATCCTATTAACCACTTGAGGACCGCCCGTTGCAAAAATACTGCAACAGGGTGGCTGCTCTGTTTCTGATCATGTATGTGATCTGGCATTTCCATGTAGGGGACGCATGCTGTCACCCCATCTGTGCTGTGACTCATTAAAGTACAAGTTGGCCAGCAGGTCCCGGGCCAATCGTTATGGCCAGAACCTGTTGTTTGGCTTAGCGGATCACAATACTGAGCCCTGTGTTTACTAACACAGACATGGAGCAGTGACGTGGCTGTTTGTTCTGTTTGAGGGAGAGAAAAAAAAACACCTCTGCATAAAAACCAATCTGCTTCCAGGTGTTTTTTTTTTTTTGTTTTTTTTGTCAAAACTGATTGGCTTCTAGCTGCACCAGATTTTTCACATTGCAGTTTTAGTAAATCAACCCCAATGTTGGGTCCACCGTTAACCCCTTTCCAGCCAGTGTTAGTACTGTGACAGTGTATATTATTAGCACTGATCACTGTATTGGTTTCAGGTAATCAGTTCCCAGTCAGTCAGTGTCAGATTGCTCTCCGCACTATTAGTCCCACTAGAAGTCGCTGATCATTACTAGTATAATAAAAAATTTCAGTATATATACCATAGTTTGTAGATGCTATAACTTTAACGCAAACCCATCAGTATACACTTATTGGGATTTTTTTTTACAAAAGACATGTAGCAGAATACATTTTGGGCTACATTTTTAAAGAAATGTTTTTGTTCTAAAAAAAATAATGTAATTGATGTTTTATAGCAGAAAGTGTTTATTTTATTGCAAAAAAAATATTGAATAAAAAAAAAACCCAAGTGGTGATCAAGTACCATGAAAATAAAGCTTTATTTGTGTGAAGAAACATGCATTTCATTTGGGTACAGCGTTGCGTGACCGCACAGTGCTAAATGGCAAAAAATGCTCTGGTCATGAAGGTGGTATAACCTTTCTGGAGCTCAAGTGGTTAGGAAGACCACACAGCGTTGTGTAAATCGGGGACAGAAACAGGCTTCTGTTATCATGAATATAGTCGCCAGGTGTGTGTCCAGAGGAAAGGCATGGTTGTAAGATCTAATGATCATGGGGCACTGCTTTATGTAAGGGGTGACTGCATAGTAAACTTGCCCTTAAAGTAACTCTTAGCCTAGGTTCACACTGCTGCAAATTCAAAATCGCGGTAAAATGCGCGATTTTACCGCGATTTCGGCCGCAATTTAATGTAAATCGCGGCCCGAAATCGCAAAAAGTAGTACAGGAACTACTTTTTGAAATCGCAGATGCGGCGTCGGACTGATTAGGACAGTGCCATTGCCAACAATTGCCGCTGATTTGAGATGCGATTTGACATGTCAAATCGCATCTCAAATCGTTCCAAATCGTACCCAGTGTGAACCAGGGCTTAAGCCAGCAATGCATGGATTACAGTTCTGCCAGTGCAGCAGGGACCATCCAAATTTAGATCCTTGTATTGGGAGGGAGGTTACCATTTGACTTCTGTACAACCACCCTGTCGGATGTTCCCTGCTCGAACAGCACCGCCGGCTATATTGAAAATCGGTGTATTCTGACGGTGGGGGAGTCTCCCAGCTGTCGGAATACAAAGGCTCATAGGGAGGGTTCCCCTATCCACATTGTGTGTGGATGGGGGGGGGGGACTCGGGTCCATTTTTTTATTTTTCCCCTCAACCCACAGGTTGAGAAACTCATCTATGTGCTGCCTTAGACCTTGTTCACATACTACTCACATACTACAGCTTACTCTCATGTGAGGGCTGACTTTACCTGTTCAGGGATGCACACTTATTTGTGCATTCCCCTGCAGGTAGTCCCGCTGATGTCAAGTGGGACACAGACTCCATACAGACACAACTGCTGCTCCCAGTTTTAAATCCTGTGCAGATGCACTGCCCCAAATGCATACTGTCAGCGTTCAGGGCCGTACACTGCAGTATGCCCCCTGATAATGAGCCCTTATCGCTGATTTTGTAAACTTGCCACTTACCAAAGTGTTTACCTGTGCCACCACCCACTCCACTGTCCATTTTGTAAAAACTGACCATGCACATTACATTCTCTAAATCCAAATGTAATGGGTTCCATTATCAAATCCTTTAATAGTAGCACAAATGTTATCCCTTTGCAGTGTTTCTTGTGGTCAGACACCAGATCTTGTTTTACAATAGGGCATGTTCATTTAAAGGTGATCTCTGAGTGAAGCAGTCTGTCATTGCCATTGCTGACCACCGTCTAAGGCAGTGGTTCTCAAGACCCACTAACAGACCAGATGTTAAGTATTACCTTGGGGGAAATGCAGACTAGAATACTGCAATCACTGAGCAGCAAAGTATATTGCCTCTGATGTATTTCAGTTATCTTGCAAACCTGGCCTGTTAGTGGGTCCTGAATACAGGAGTTGAGAACCACTGTTCTAAGGCCTCCCTCACACTGTCACTCCTGCATTTCGAAAAGGTATCTTGGAAGTGTGAACAACTTGTATGCTTCCTAGATCACTTTTTCCTGTGTTTAGATCCTCCTTTTTAGGCTGGGTTCACACCTAATACAGATGCGGCTCACAGCAGGGGTCTGATGCGTCCATGTTCTGTTTCAGGCCCAAATTTTTGCTTAATTTTCGGACCTGAAACTGAGCCAAAAATGCACAGGACCCCCTGTGCAATTCGCTTCACAGCTGCCCCGGGGATGTGTCAACTGGCTCCATTAGGAGCCGGTCACAATCTACTGTCATACGAATTGGAAAAATTGAAAATTTGTACAAGTTTAAATCCGTATAGCCACATCTAGGGTTCAGATCCTGGACATTTTTTACTTATTTTTTATTTTAATGCAGCTATACTGAATGGCCCTGAGTGCACCTGAACGTCCAGTTTGAATGGTGTCATTGAGAGATCATTACCTGCATTTATATGCTTTTGAAAATGTCACCTGAATGCAAGTTTGAAACTGGAAGGGCAACTGAGGCAGCGGCTTAAGGTTGCTTGGCGGTCTCTGGCATACTTTTGAGTCACTGAACCAGAACAAGCATACAATTGAAGTCAGAACTTCTGATCTGACCATTTGGTCAGGTCACTGCCTCAAATAGTAATAAAGGCATTTAATCAGCAAGACAGCCAGGCCACAACCGTTTTCAGAAGAAGTAATCGTCAATGTTTTCCCCATAATCTTTAAAAAGTGTGTTTGGTCACCAAATATTTTAGCTCTGATATCTAGTAAATGGCTGTGCTTTTACATATTGTCATGGGCATAACCTTTTCTCACTCGGTGGGTTTGAAGAGGGTGAGGTGAGCGTGTTGTTGCACATACTATTAAGATGCTTCTTGCTAACCGAACACTTCCTGATTTGGTGCTGGATGCGATTTTTTTCTTATTTGGAACTTTTGGTGTGTTGCTTCTGCCTTACAATATCAAGCAACCTGTTTTTTTTTTCACTTCCATCAGACTTTCCTTAGGAGTTTCTATGGATGGGGAATCTTCTTCACAAATTTGAGTATTCATCAAGTACCGAAGTTGTTGAGAACCATAGATTACTTAAAGCGGTCCTCCACCCTAAAGTGGAGTCCCGCTGATCGGAACCCTCCCCCCCTCCGGTGTCACATTTGACACCTTTCAGGGGGGAGGGGGGTGCAGACACCTGTCTAAAGACAGGTATTTGCACCCACTTCCGGCCACACGATACGGGCGAAAGACGGGCATTCCGTCACATCCCGTCTGTCGCCCGTTGTGTGCTGGGAACACTCGGCTCCCAGCACACAGCGTGTGAGCCAATCGGCGGGCGCAGCGCGACTCGCGCATGCGCCGTAGGGAACCGGGCAGTGAAGCCGCAGCGCTTCACTTCCTGGTTCCCTCAGCGTGGATGGCGGGGGGAGCAGCAGAGTGACGAGCGATCGCTCGTGCTCTGCTGCGATCGGCGCTGGACTCCAGGACAGGTAAGTGTCCTAATATTAAAAGTCAGCAGCTGCAGTATTTGTAGCTGCTGACTTTTAATATTTTGTTCCCATGGCACATCCGCTTTAATGGTAGGGGTGATGGTTAAGCCCACGCTAGACTAGTAGGCCTAAGGGCAGCTGCATAGTCTACCAGTAGTTGCTACTCTTCCTTTTCTTACCGCCCAGGGGGTAGTGTATTCTTCATAGACCTTAGCAGAATACATGTGTACTCAACGTGTACTTAAACATTCTCATGCCCTTTTTTTTTTTCTCCAGTGTATTCTACAGGCTGAGAAGGCAGAATTGAAACACTTGATCAATGCTGTACATTGGTACCCCAATTATTTAGAATTTTCTGCCAATGTACCAGCATTAACAAGAAATAAAACCTTCGCAATTTTATTCTCAATGTATTTCATTGTGAATGTTCTAGAGGAGGCCAGGAAGTAAGCAGGTGCCGATGACACAAAGGTGTACAATAGGGTTGATATCTCTGGAGGTGTCTAACATGGAACATGATTTGGCATTGCTGAAAGATTGGTCAAAGCAGAGAAAACTGCAGTTTAATGTTTCTAAATGTACAATAAAGCACCTAGCGATAATTGATCCCTTGATGGAGTATAATTGGAGGGGGGGGGGGAGTAGTGTTGGTCAACACTACAGAGGACAAAGATTTGGGGGTGCATATTTCAGATGTCTGCAAAATAAGCAAACCATGTGACCAGACAGTGGCAAAGTGAATAGAAATCTAGGATGCATCTCTAGAGAGAGATCACCAGTAGGAAGGAGGTCCCGATTCCCCTATATAGAACTTTAGTGAGACCTCATTTAGAATACTGCGTTCAGTTCTTACAAAAAGATATCAAGACAAAATGAATTCACAGACTGGTAACAAAAATGGTGAACGATCTGAGGGATAAACTGTATCGTTAAGGCTGCAGGAACTTAATATGTACAGTCTGAAGAAGGGGAAGGGGTAATATGATTGAAACTTTTAAATACATCCAGGGGGCGCATAAGGTTCAGGAGGGCAGAATTAGCCAAGATCAAGAACAGGGGCATGACCTCAAACTGGAGGAAAGTTCAAAACTAATCTTAGAAAGTCTTATTTTACTAAAGGTGTAGTGGATGCTTGGAACAGACTTCCACAGCAGAGATAATTTGTCGGGCAACACTAAATGGATTCAAACATGCTTGGGACAAATCTAAATCTATTATTTTACAAAAAAAAGGAAAAAAACATTAAGGGGGGAGCGATGGTAGACTACTTGCCCCTTTTTCTGCTGTCACTTTTCTAGGTTTCTATAAACTGGCAGCACACACTGTGGGTTTGTAGTAACTTGTTCAAACATTTTAATAAGCTGATCACCTTGCAAACGGACTCGGTGCAACATTTGAAAAACCACAGAATGGTGCATTGAAACAGTTTGTCATGTGGACACTTTAATAAAGTGACTGTGGATCCATGGTGAGCTGGTATCACTGTTTTTCCTGATGTGATGCAATGTGTGGCAGTGTGCTGAAACCCACGTGCATCATATTGGGCCCGCAGGATGAAATTGGCCACTCAGGCCATTCATTTGGCCCTCGCACCTCTCCTGCAGCACCCCACTTGTCCCTGCCCCCTCCTCGTCTCAGCAGTCGGCATCAGACAGGATGACAGAACTCCTCCGCTAGATCCTACGCTTCTCTGTGCATTGGAGACTTCTGACACAGAACATCATGGCAGAACCATGTTCTGTCTGAGCAGTTATTACAATACCAGTAATAATTTAATGATGAGGCAATTATTTTGTAGATTTTTTTATATATATCATAGTAACTGATACCAGCCCCTTGAGGGAAACTATAATGCTGATGCTGCCCTGTGATGAAATTGAGTTTGACACCCCTTCTTTAGTACATTGGGATATAATTCATACACAGGTTCATGATGCATTGTGGTAACCTGTGCATGTACAACCACACAAAGGTGTGACGTCATTCTGAAATGGAATCGGACATGCCTGTACATCTTTTAACCCGATTAATTTACTAAAACTTGCAATCAGTTACTCTTATAATCCACTGTCTTTTGAACTAATTTAGAACATCTGTTTAACATAACAGAAGATTTACATTTTAGCCATTAAAGCATTTACATGTTGCCCAATATAAACCTCCCTAATGTGTACAGGAAACGCCTCAAAATGACAAGCTCCTTGAAGCTTATATAAATGGATGTAATTGTTAAATTAGCACAGCTCTGTTAACCTTTGCCTTGTCTTGAGCTGTAGTCATCTGATCTCTATTATGATGGCATGATTAAGTATAAATTTATTTTCTGGGAAAAACAAAATTAATGCCAACACAGCTTGCTCTATTTCTGTGTGTTCTGTGGTCACATGAATCACTATAGACATCAGTTGACTGCATCTCCTATGTCCCGAGCAGTTGTGTGAAAATAGCAATACTGAATATGGGCTACATGCGCAATAACCCTAAATTTATGCCTATTCTAGACTAAGCATGGCATTGGATGTTTGTGAAATCTGCTGAATTTGCAAGATCCATGTTTTTTAAATAGAAACCTCATTGGGCTATGGGAAAACTAACAGGCAGCACAAAACCCAGTGCTGTCTTCAATACAATCATTTGCCTTTTTTGCAGGGCTTCTGTTCATCTGGGTCGCCATCTTGCATGCAGAAGATGGCTGTTACATCCTAGTCGCATACATTTGGGCTCCCTACTGTGCATGCGTGTGATCAGAATGCAGGGAGACTGGTCCTGTAGCCTCATGGTATGTGATGTAAATCCCAGGACACAGCTAGAGGGGATGGGCAGGTTGATGATGCATCTGAGGAAGTGGGAGTGAGTACCAGCAAAAAAGGTACTCGTTCAGGGGAAAAAACTATGATTGTGTAAGTCGGAGGAGGAGTAAGAGGATGATGCTGTCCTTTTCAGTTGAAGGTCTGCTTTGAAAGAAAGCAAATGGGCCATCATAGTGGCTAAGTGGTTAGCATTTCCACTTGGCAGCACTAGAGATGTCGGTTTGAATCTCAACCATGACTCTACCTGCGTGGGTTTCCTTCCACACTCCAAAGACATGCTGGAAGGTTATTTGGCTCCTGTCTAAATTGGCCGTAATGTGAGTTGGGGACCTTGGATTGTAAGCTCCTTGAGGGCAGGAACTGATGTGAATGTACAATATATATGTAAAGTGCTGCTTAAATTGACAGCGCTATATAAATACCTGTAATACAAAAAATGCTTGCCTGTCCTCAGGAAAGAGACAAGATCCTGGGTAATAGTGAGCACTCTAGATCTCACGAGCAGCTGGGAGCATTTTTTTTTTTGGTGCGTTTGGGCGTACTCTACATTTCCCCACATTGATTTGGAGGAAGGAAGATGATCTCATGTCACCTGGGTGGAAGCCACCTCTTTCCCCTCCTACAGGTTCTGCTTTTAGAAAGGGGCAGAGAAGGGCACTTTTAAAAAGGACCTTGCATCTAAAATGTTCTCTCCCTGAGAAAACCAGAGCAGGAAGATTGCCTTACAGTGTTTTGGCAACAATGAAATGACTTGTTTCTTTCATTGTTGGACTCTCTGCTTAGTATAACACTATTTTGCTTTCAAGGCCATGCACCCGCATGGATGTCACTTTGATGGCTGTGTCCCAATTGACAGCTTGGGGATGCATGCCACATCTGTGTGGCCTTCACAGGGCATGGATTAAAGTGGAGTTTCCATCCCAAAATTATTTTTTCAGTATTGTGCTCATTAGACCTGGAAATGCCTGTTGCTATGCAGTGCCACGAAATCTGCCTTTGGAATCACCTAGGATTCTGACATCTCCCTCGGCTCCTCAGCACGCTAATGCTCCTGGGAAATGTGTGTCATCATTTCCCAAGATGCAGTGCGCTTTCCCATTATAACTCCCTATCCAAGATATCCAGGAAGTAAGTGCTTGTGGGCTTCACAATGGCCACAAGCAAAATGACAACGGTGTGGACATAGGTTATAAAACTATCTTTTTTGAATAACTATGCGGAGCAGCGGCGGATTGTAAAATAGTAAGTGACCGGATTTATATTATAAAAACGCATGATGAAAGGACAAAAAAAATGCTAATTGTGGTTGGAACCCCGCTTTAAAAAGGCCCAACGCTGACCTTTTCTGCTTGCTGCAATTACATCTATACATCCAGCTAAAGAAGCCCTCAATGGTTGAAGCTGTTCAGTCTGATCTTGAGTTTGAGGAAAGTACTGTCCAATTTTGCTTTCTTGATATTGCTCATATTTGGGAAAACTACTGTGCCTTGCCCAATACCTGTTGAAATGTTTCTAGATTGTCCATTTTAAATGGAGGCTTTTTGGTTGTGATCAGAACCTTTTGTCCCCATCTGTGGTAGTCCTAAATGGCTGGGACATTGAGGATGATCAGAGGAGTGGAGTTGGGGTGCTTGGCCAATCTGAATCTGTTTTGCCGAAAGCAATAAAAGAAAAATCACAACTTTCAGTATGATTAATGGTAGTTGGACAGCACAGACTGTTTTACGTTATTTTTACGCAGTATGTTTGATACAGTGGGCTTTTAAGTTAGTTTATTTTATTTTTTAGTGTTAACCGGCAGAATCAAACTTTCAGGGAATGAGCTGTGCGTGGTAGTTGCTCGATATACGATTTGAAGTCTGATGAAATGGCCAATTTCAAGTCAAATGTAAGGTTGCCAAAAAGACATTCAAGAGACCTCAAATATAAAATTAAACCTTGAGCTCACTTTTAGGAGCATGTTACACCTTTATTTAGGGTGTAACATGCTTCTAGTGACCCACCTTCCTCCGGTGAACCATGCATGCTCATCCTTTTTCTGTTATAGAAAGGGGAGTGATTGGTACCAGCTTGCAAGCATTTCTCAACAAGGTTAGCCATTGGTGCCCATTTATATCACTGTGACTAGGCGCTAAGGCTTCTGTCCACCTTTGAATGGCTTCTATTTTGCTTAAACATGCCAGAGTTTCTTATGACTAAAGGATGGCTTCATCTCATGCAGTCATATATATATATATATATATATATATATATATATAATAAATAAGCAGCCATTCCTGAAGCAAACTACAATTTTTTGACCATCAAACCCTCTACATGACCCAGTTGTAGTAAGCAAAGCCTCACTTGATTTTATTGGGCTGTGTAAAATCAGACGAAAGCCCTGTACACACGATCGGTTTGTCCGATGAAAAAAAATAGAACATGTTTTACATTTTTCCTATGGATAAAAAAACCGATCGTCTGTGTGGAAGTCCATCGGTCAAAAATCCACGCATGCTCCGAATCAAGTCGACGCATGCTCGGAAGCATTGAACTTCATTTTTTCAGCACGTCGTAGTGTTTTACGTCACCGTTTTGGCACAGTCGGATTTTTGAATGATGGTGTGTATGCAAGACTTATGAAAGTCAGCTTCATCGGATATCCGACGAAAAAAATCCATCGGATTAGATTCCATCAGATATCCGATCGTGTGTACAAGGCTTAAGGGTATGCATAGACTACATGGCTGTCCCTGATTCAGCCATATATCAGTAGGCACTCTGTGAACTCTGCAGACTTTGATAAACTCAACTTACAGGACAAAACCGTTGTTTGAAATGTAATATATCTGGTTTCTCTGAGGGTAAGGTCTTGTTTACTGCGCAAGCATATTTTCTCCTTTTGTCGTGGTCAATGATGTTGGTAGTGCAGCATAGGTTGCCATACAGCAGCGGTAGGCAACCTGGGGCCCTCCAGCTGTTGTGGAACTAAGTTTCCCATGAGGCATTGCAAGGCTGACAGATTCAATTGCTCCCAGAGGCATGATGGGACTTATAGTTCTGCAACAGCTGGAAGGCCCCCGGTTGCCTACCCCTGCCATAGAGAATAACCGTTCTCTGGCACCAGGTATTGGATTTTATATGCACTTCTATTGAATGCAGTTCTGCCAGGCACCACTAGATGGTGCCTAGTTGAAGTGGGATTTTCACAATCGGTTGTGTTCCTTCCTCGCTGTTTTGCCTAAGGCCCCATACACTCTATTAAAATTTGTGCAGATTTTTGTTTCACTGCCTTAGTAATTACCACAGCTGCTTTATCTGATGGGAATCCTGAAAATATTACCTGTTGGGGCGCTTTGAGTACTGGAGTTGAGAAACACTGGTCTATTGAAACTGCATGTAAAGTTATTCAGTGCAAATGGGGCAAGAATGAATGTTCTTGGGCTATGTTCTCTAGTTGCCAAATCTGTTAGCCGTCATGTGTCTATGGCAGTCTAGGGCTGGCCATAGATTACTTTTTTATTAGTCAGTGGGCTGATAGAGGGGGGAAAAGGCAATCGTCCATCCACACAAACGAGGAGGATGGTGGAATCCTCCCCAGTGGGACACGGTCAGCGGCTGCAGTCGACTGTTCAAGAAAAGTTGTCCAACTAACCTGTTTTTTATACATCCAATTGATCTCTCCACAGAACAGTTGGGTCGGGCTCACAGATGTGAAGGGGTGGACACTGTTGGAAGACACACGTTTATCTCCTCATGTCTCTGATCTGTCATGTTCTGCCTTTTCCAAAATCAAGAGCCTGATGCAATTTTTGATGATTTGACAGCTACATTTCTTAATCTGCAGTCAAAGGATTCCCAATTCTCTGAAAATGACTTTAATTACAGTTTTATCAAGACCATTGTCTTGAAGAAAGAGTGCTGACAGGCTTTAGGATCTTGAGTAAAGAAGGCTTTGCACACAGCTATGTAATTGAAATGGCATCAGTTTTAGGCTCTGGATGATTAGCGATGAATTTTAGTTTTTTTTGCTTTTTCAGTGTTTGAGCTAACGAGTCTTGCAGATTTACAAATTTATACAGGGCATGGAGCTCGAGTTTTTCTCTTCAGCGGCCGATGGCCTTGCCATTACAGGTGCAAACATGATTACTCTGCCTTCTGACTGTTATACCTTCTCTCTAACAGGTCTAGTAAGTTGCAGAAATCTGCTTTTCCGATGTGGTGCGATTTCGATGTAGCACAATCCTCTGTCTTCACTAGCAATTTGTAAGTTCTCTAGTGAGAGTTTTTTTGTTGTCTTTCGTCTGAAATGCGAGAAATGTTCCAGTGTCTTAATTTGCGTGTATTGCATGACTATTACCATGCCTGTGTGAGAAAACAATGGGGAAATGGCTCACTTTCTAGTTGGCGGAGAGTATTTTAATTGAAAAGCTGATCTATGTTGTAATGCTCATTAGAGGAGAGCTCCAGTCTCCCCCTGAAAAATGAAGTCTGCAGCTAGAAATACTATATCTGCTGATGTTTAATAGGACACTTGCCTGTCCAGGGATCCAGCGTCTTCCTCACTCAGGAGGCGATCCTACTGGCTCCTGAATGCTTCTTCTTTTTTTCTTTTTTCTTCTCTTTGCTGAATGGCAGTTTTGAATTTAACAGATCGTAACCACAGGCCAAGTGTTTAGCTCATGGTTGCAGCATTGACTTGGATTGGTGAGTTTCACAGGCAGTGCCATCTATCGACTGAACACGCTGAGCTGTGTTTGCCACAACGCTAAGTGCTCTTTCATGCATACAGGCCTTCTGCTGTATGTTTTGGTTTTAGACGGCCGGAGGTGTAAAACTGCAGCTTAACCGCTTGTTTTTACTGTCCCCCGGTGAAAGGGGCCTTATGATGAGACATTAGTTATGCTGGAAACTGATTACAATCCTATTCAATCGCAAGCCCTTTACGTTTGGTTGCAGGAAAGAAATTTGCTCAGTGTATGACCGGCCTTATATACACACTAACAAATTGAAGCAAAACTTCAGCTAATACTTTTATAAGCAAACTTTTTTTTATTACATTTTTTATTTTATTTTTCCTTTTGGGATTAAGGTTTAACATAAAAGCTGATCATTGTAGGCACTGCTGTGGGTGAACAGTTTGTCTCCTCTGTCTTATTGGCCAGATCAGGTGAAAAATAGGAAGGAATGCCTAAAAATTAATTGAATGCAGCCATCACATCTAAGGCCCCTTTCACACGGTCAGCCTGCTTGGATCCAGCTGTCCATTTTTTAGGCGGATCCAAGCGGGCCACCTATTGACTCCTATGGGCAGGCGAATGTCCGCTGACACCTGTCTACCATCCAATCAGATCCACTCAAAACAGACGTATGGCCCTTGAGTTTAGTGTGTTTTGTTGTTAGAAGAAACTAATCTTGACCTTCGTGTCCATGCACATATTAGATTGTTTAGAGACATGTTTTAGACTCGGCATTTAGAGGCAGAAAAAAACCTTTCTGTTTTGCATTTGTGAGAGATTTTCTGGCCAAACAAAAAACACCCCTAAGCATTCATACAAAAAAGCTTAAAAATGTGTTTTTCTACCAAGAGCACTGGCGATTATTTAAAGCGGAGTTCCACCCGTGTTTTTTAGTTTATTAAAAAAAAGTGTAGCTGCTGACTTTTAATAAAACCGACAATTCCCTGCCCCACAGTCCAGCGATGCGGCCACCCAGAGGCTCGCTCCTCTCCCCCTCGCCTTACGGCTTCATTGCCAGGCACACACTGCGCTTTCCTATTGGCCAGATGATCTTCTGGGACCTGAGTTGTGTCGCAGAAGATCGCTGGCACGGAGGGGCTGCCTAGGCCAAGAGGAGGAGTCGCCTAGGTGGCCAAAAAAAGGATAGAGTAAGTGGGAAGGTAGTCCCACTAAAATGAGGGTACACCCCTCCCCCCTCCTTGCCGAATATGTCATGGGCAAGGAGTGCTTAACGCGGAAGTTCCACTTTTAGGTGGATCTCTGCTTTAAGCCAGTATGCATGGACCCTTGTATATAGCTCATGAGAAGGATCATTGTCGGACTTCAGCCTCTTTCATTTCTTTGACTGAATTTGTGAAGCAAATCTGAGACAACCTGCTGAGCTGACACTCTATGGGCTGCATTGGATGAGAGCGGTAGAGCCCTTTCTTCATGTTTCTCATTAAGGATGGCCATGAATCATCACATGCAGCATGTGCATAAGCTTTCAGCTCAAATAAGTGAGTATGATCCATTATGGATAGTTGAGCCTCAGTGCCCAACATGCTGACTGGAGGCCGCATTTAGCCCACTATGCTGCAGACTTTGAGTGTTGTGCACAGCTGGCTGCACAATAAGTGCCAATGCTTCCAGCAGGTTCTAGTGCTAGTACGTCTGGTTGTCGCTGACGGCCTCATGAGCCAAGTCTAAGCCCAAGAGGCAAATATTTCAGCATCTGGGCTGGGGCTTTTGGTGCAATTTGGCCTGTCGCAGATTGTGTAATCATTGTGCATTATGTGCACATAGGAATTGACATCACGGCACTTCCTCTTGGTCCAGAGGCTGCTTCAGCTCTGCCCTAGATAGCTCCCTGCTTGGTTTTGTTCAAGGCTGTCCACCTGGCAGACATCTCTGCAGAAGTGCAGTGATTTAATGAGTAAAACTTTGCCTGCTCTATGAAATCAGCACTTTAGCCGCCCAGATTTCATCCTCTTGACTTGAACAAACAAAGGGGGTATGTGATAAGGGAATGCATATCTTTGCATTTATTGTGCCTTTGTGGTGATACCTGGGTGAGTGAAGAAAGACGGTGTATATTTGTATACTAGGTTCTAACAGCAGATACAAATGCCCACAGCGACTATTGATGTAATACAATGACATTTTTTGGCCCACTCACATTTGCAAATACCACTATCTCGATCTTCAGTATGGAATTTGCGTCTCAAACATTGGGCAGCACAGCAGACAGCTGTCTCTTTTTTTCAGCGGGTTAATGCTTTTTTTTTAATAATGTTCTTGGTCCTTTGCTGTGTTTTTTAGTCATGAATAGACTTGGTTCGTTGTGTTTTAAGCGCCTCGTCTGTGAATTTGCGATTTGAGCAACCAGTACAAGACCACTTTCACACTGAGGTGGTTTTCAGGCATTTTAGCGCTAGAAATGGCATCTAAATGGCGCCTGAAAACTGCCTCCTATTCATTTCCGTGTATCTTTTCACACTGGGGCGGGGTGCTTGCAGTATGTTAAAGTTCTACAAGCAGCATCTTTGCGGTGGTTTAGGAGCGCTCCCAAAAACGCCCTGCCTATTGAAATGAATGGGCAATGCTTATGAAGAGCCGCAGCACTGGCGCTTTCAACCCCATAAAAGCACCACTAAAACAAGTGCTGCTGCACCCCCCAGTGTGAAAGGTCTTGGTGAGAATGTAGTGTGCACTTTTTTTTTTTTTTTTTTACTGCATTACTGACCTTATTATTATTCAGCGTGTAGCTCGCATAAGTCCAGGATTGTCCCCTGTATTCTTTGCTTCATGCGTATGTTATATACTGGAAACTGAGACTACTAAGTTTTTGTATTGCTTCCTTCGTCTGAAATGCCTGGTGTTCCTGCCTGTCACTTTGCGTGCCTAATAAAAACTGACCACACTAGGCATTAAAGCACATCATGGTCAGTTTTCTAGCTGTCCTGAGAACTGAGCATGCGCTCCTCCAATGATCAGACTTGTGCTGGCACAGCCTTTCATTGACCATTATGCTGCTGCTTTTTCCTCCCCCCAGCTCTGAGACCCTTATGCAGCCGAGAACAGAGGTTATGTGATTGCTTATTAAAAAAGGGGAGAAGGGTATGTATTTTGTCTGTATACACAAATGAGGACTAAAACTGGAGTGCTAGGCCAGACTCAAATTTACAGTAAAACTTGATTTCCAAGTGGCATATGGCTTTACTTTTTCGTTGAGGGTCACAGAAATTTGGATACAGTTGTGCTTTACTGCTGCCTGCATAAGGATTGGACATTGGCAAACAATATTGCCTAGTGGCCTTTGGGTACTATGCTCTGAATTGTGGTGCTTTCCGGACCTGAGTGTACTGGTTAAGTTGGCCGTGAATGATTTGTTCTTACAACTCTGGACGGCACAGCCCCAAGTGTGACCTCCATGTCTGAAGACTCGCTTGGGAGTCAATTGGACTGAAGCATCTGGCGCCTACCTCCCTAGCCACACTGTTTGGTGCCATTTCTAAATTCCTGACAATGTGGAACTGCTGACATAATCTAAATGGAGTGCTAAATGCTCTTTCCTGCTAATAGGCCTAAGAGGGCACAATCCTGCTGCTTGCAAACAACCTCATGGAACTTCAATCCATTATGATAGGTCACACTGACCCTCCTCGGCAACGGCTGCCTTTTTGAGGAACAGGTCTCGGCTCTTCACGGCGCCTGCGCACAGACTATGCGCAGGCGCAGTGAAGCGCCAAGTCCTATTTCGGCTATTTCCGGAGAAGCGTGACGTGCCAGAGCCAGCCGTCAATCACCTTCTCTCTCCATAGGAACACCCATTCCCCGCTGGGAGTCGTAATCTTGTCTCTACGAGTGCACAGCGAGTACGGGGATAAAAAAAATAAAGACAGGCATACTGTAGCTCGCGCTACTATGCCTCATTTTATGCTAAAAAGTCCTTTAGGACTGAGGTTGAGAACCACTGAGGTAAAGTGCCCCCAACAGGCCATGTTGTAAGGTTTTCTTTTTATCTTGCACAGATGCTTTAAATCAGTCAATGGCTTGGTATTTTGGACAGCTATTTTATCTAAGAGAAATTCTCAAAACATGGCATGTTGGGTACTTGAGGACTGAGGTTTAGAACACTGCTTTACCTGAACTTGTCCCCTGTGTTTTGATGACCAAATCGGGTTGTTGGTCCCTTCTTGCCCATTGGGCATTGTATTGGTCCAGCTGTTTTTGGTAAGTTATGGGTGCTTGGCTTTTCTCTGGCTCAGTTCTCCTGTATCCTCTCTGATCCCTTTTTCCTGCTCTGGAGAAACAGGGTGGTCCTCTGGGCTCTCCCTTTGGTTGTGTTGTCAGATTTCCCTTTCAAGTAGGGAGGTTCACCACCTTTCGTGTTCATGTGTTGGTCCTTCTAGTGAGGCTATAGTGTTTTTTTTTTTTTTTTTTTTTTTTTGGACCACCTCTCTATTGGACTGCTTTTTAGACATCCCAAGTATCAGAATTTCTGTGCCCCTTAATAAACTGGAAGCAAAATGGGATTTTTGTACTTGCTGTAATATCCAATTGTTCATTGAAGAACACAGGTTCCACACCTGTGCTTTAACAGGCAGAGCAAAGCAGTAGGGTCACTGAACAGCTGTATTTCCCATGTAGGACAGAGCATAGGTACTGCCATTTTACCCTTGCTCCCTGTGCCATTGTATTTGGTACTCTTTGGATGTGGGGTACGTGTGCCTTGCTCACCTTCGTTCAAACCTTACACAAGGCTGAGGGCTCTTTCTACCTCCATATGACAGCTCTGGGTGCCTAAGCAGCCAATCGCCAGGCTCCAGAGCTGTCATGGGATATAAAAAATTCCAGCAGCTAAATGGGGGGGGGGGGGGTAGATATGTGCAATGGTGGTGGTTAAGTGAACCTGTTGTCTTGCATGGCCCAAAGAACAGGTTCACTTTAAAGGGATCGTAAAGGTTTAGTTTTTTTATTTTCCAAATAGGTTCCTTTTTAAGCTAGTGAATTGTTGGTTCACTTACCTTTTTCCTTCTAAATGTTTTTTTTTTCTTTGTCTGAATTTCACTTTTTTCCTCCAGTAAGCTTGCCCCCATCATCTGGCTGGGGGGTTAGTCAGCCATAACGGCTTACTGAGGAGGAACAGGAAGTGAGAAATTCAGACAAAGAAAACAAAGAAAAAAAAACATGTAGAAGGGACATCAAGGGAAAAGGTAAGTGAACCAACAATGCACTAGCTTAAAGGAACCTATTTAGAAAATAAATGAACCTTTACAACCCCCTTTTAAGAACTCTAATTGCACATTTTTCAGTTACATCCAAAACACGTTGGTTTACTTTTCCTTTAACGTAAAAAATAATTAAAATGGACTGTAACTTTAACATAACCCTTCAGGGCTCACTGGCTAGTGATGGTTGTCAGACATGACGGGTACTTTACTGTAATGTTTATCTGAGAGATTGTAAAAGCTCACTGATTTCAGACGTCCACTTTATGTAGGAAAATAATTTGACCAATGCTTTTGGTTTGTTGTCTGCCAAGTAACTTTCTGAACTAGCAGGACTATTTGTGAGCTAGTGTGGGAAGCAGAACTGGTTATTTGAGATGTCTGAAAATATACTTTTCCTGCTGCGTGCCATGATAATTTTCCACAATGAACACCTCCCACATGCTGGATAATTGACCACTTGCACGGGACTAAGTTGATCAGATTCTGAATTTGTCTAATTTTCGCCCTACAGTGGTTTCTGATATGAAAGCTTCTACCCCTCTCCTCAAATGTGTTTGGAATTTTTATTTATATTTTGAGCAGTTGTTTCCCCCACTCCAAGACAATTGTGTGGATGGAGCCAATGACACGTAGTATCTTACAGCTCTTGCATCTTTTATAGTTTAGGAGCTTCAAGCCTTATGTACAATGTTTCAGAATGTAATATGATGTGGTAATCACTTGAGCGGATTTATGTAAAGCTCAATTCCAGGCAAACTTTTTTTTTTTTTTTTTCCCCCAATGCAGTGGAGCTGTGCCTGCACAGCACAGGTTAACTGCTTGTTTTATCGTGAGGTGAACACAGCACCTATATTCACTCGATTCTCCGGGAAACAACGCTCCTCCACATCCAGAGCTGTTCCTGACCTCTTCACATCCAGAGCTGGTCTATGGACGTGATGGATGTCAGACCACTGGACCATGGAGATGGCCAGGATCTGAAGGGACCGGTCTTGCACTGGGAGGATCGGAGAATTAAGCAAGCATCTCGGCTCTCCCAACCCCTAGACCTGTAATGGAAAACCTTGGCACCCCAGATGTTTTGGAACTACATTTTCTGTGATGCTCAACTACACTGCAGAGTGCATGAGCATCTTGGGAAATGTAGTTTTAAAACGTCTGAGGTGCCAAGATTTGCCATCATTGCCCTAGACCAAAATAACTAAACTTCAAAATGTGCACGGCACTGCTCAAGCTACAAACACTGCAATCAGACAAAGTGCATAATGAGAATATCAGGTACAGTGCTAATCCGGCGCTGCACTTAATAATCTCACTAGACCAAAATGAGCAGTTGGCCTATGCAGTCTGGGCACAGCCCCAACGCATGGTAAATAAAAAATTGCCTGGAGTTTTGCTTTAACCACTGAATTTATAGCCAAATGCTGTCGTTATGCTTAATTACCAAGCTTTCTTCAAATGTGATCACATCTCTTCTGTTCTTTCTTGCAATTGAACTTGACTATTTTTACGCCTTATTGTAGAAACTAAATATTGGGTAAACTCAACTCGGGCATGGTTCAGGAGTATTAGGCTAGGCACCTAGAAGTAGTGTACCTCTCTAAGAATTTGTGCTTCAGGATCCCTAAAATTGGGGCCCATCTAGGCCTCAATGTCGACTTGCCACGGGTGAAGGAGAGCCTTGGTGGTTTAGTATGAGAACAAAACTCTCTTGGCTTTTTGGCTCCTTTGAAGACATCAAAAGGGATGTTCAGGCACCTCTTGCAGCAGAATTAATATTTTCGTACTTAAAAACTATAATTTTTTTTTTTAAATCCTGTGATTGGTATGAAAATTAATACATGTTTTACTTGTCAGTTTTACTGTATGTCGAGTATATATATATATATATATATATATATATATATATATATATATATATATATATATATATATATATATATATATATAATTTCTCAGCATGTTAATTTGGTCATATTTTTTGGTTTCCTCTTGAGCTTCACAAGCCTTAACATGGTTTGTTTTTGTTCTTTTTTGGCAGGGGAAACTACACAGAAGATGAGATCTGCTCAGCATCCTACTCCAGCAGAATTGGATGCATATGCTAAGACAGTTGCCAATAATCCCCTTACAATAAAAATCTTCCCAAACAGCGTCAAGGTTCCTCAGAGAAAGCATATACGCCGCACCGTGAACGGACTGGATACATCAGGGCAGCGTTATAGTCCGTATCCATCACAGGTCAGCACAAAGGCTGGACTTCTTGCAATTGTCAAGTCCCCTGCTAAAAGTGTTTTGAAGGGCTTCGACGGAAATCGTGCCCGCCTCTTGCCAGACTCCATGATGAATCCTCCCTCTTCTCCATATGTTGCACCTAGCACTTTAAATCACCCTCAGGGGCTTACCCGCCCCCAGCAAGCCCTACAGCATGCTCAGACTCTGCAACATGCCCAGAGCATGCAACAGACTTTGTCACACTCTCAGAGCATGCCACCTGGACTGCAGCACCCCCATAGCCTGCCACACCCTCAGACGTTGCAGCACCCCCAAGGCATGCCACAGGGGCTGCAGCATTCTCAGGGTCTGCAAAATACGCAGAGCATCCCACAACCGCAGGCCCTTCAGCATCCACAAAGTGTGCAACATGCACAGAGCATACCACAGCCGCAGGCCCTGCATCATGCGCAGGGAATTCCACAGACAATGCAACGTCAGCAGAGCATGTCACAGACTCTGCAGCACCAACAAAACCTCCCTCAGGTCCTGCAGCACTCTCAGAATATGTCTCAAGCGCTGCAGCATTCACAGGGAATGCAGCATCCACAGAACATGGGGTCACAACATGTCCAAAGCATGCCCCAGCAGTCAACTTTACAGCATGCCCCTGGTGTGACTCACCAGACTCTGCCACACCCTGCTAACAATATTCTGCAGCCTGCTTTACATGGAACTCGAAAGATGCCTGATGCAGATGCCCCTCCGAATGTGACAGTGTCTACCTCAACCATCCCCCTTTCTATGGCTGCAACCCTGCAGCAAAATAGACCACCAGACCTTGGAAGCATTGTGCACCAGATCAACCAGTTCTGTCAGGCTAGGGCCGGCATAGGCACTACCTCTGTTTGTGAGGGACAGATTGCCAACCCCAGCCCTATTAGTCGTAACCTGCTTATCAATGCAAGCACCAGGGTCTCTACTCACAGCATCCCTATGCCTTCCTGTGTTGGATCAGCTGTAGACCATGCTGCCGCTGCTGCTATTTCCTCTGCTGCCTCTGGGAATGTCCCCATGGTGAACATGAGCAGAGTTCCCTCTTCATACCCTGGTGACCTAAAACCTATGTCATGGAACCAGCATCAGCTGGCACATCTGCAGCAAATGTGTGGAGAATCTGCAGTTCCTGGAAAACACACTCAGAGAGAGATTTCTGCACAGGGCTTTTCCGGCAAGCAGAACTACGCTCAAGAACTGTGCATGAGCCAGTCTTTTGGCCTGAAACCCCCTATTGATAAACCTACCCCTTCCCCTCCTGTGAATGGCTTGCCGGGTCCTCTGCCATATACTAATGGACATTATTTTCAACCTCTATGGAATAACATTCTGCCTACTCCAAACAGTGACAGTTCTGGATCACAGGACCTCACCATGCCTTTCCATGGAGGACAGGCAGCTGGTGCACCCTTGGATTGTGCTGGTGGTACTCACTATAGAGCGGTTGGGGGCGGATCTTCCAATCAGAATAACGTGATGCAGACCATGGATTACCTTTCTGGAACGGACTTTCAGCAGTCCTGCTTTAGAGAACAGGGCATGCCACCCCTTGGCAAGGTTCAAAGAACCCAAATGAGTAGAGCTCCTGAGCCAGCTGATAGTCGAAGTATTCATGTTCAGCATCAAGGGTATAGGTAGACTACAGTCACACTGCAAATGAGAGGGTTTAGTCTTAAGTGATTAGCAAGGCTCTTGTATCCTCTTCAATTGCCAAACTTGTTGTGATCATTATATGCAATGCAAGCCACTTGGTGCTGCAATTCATTAGGTTTAGTGTACTTTTTTGTTTTCCTATCCCATACAATACTTTTGTCAGTGGTTGTGGAGACTGTGTTGCCTTCAATTTTTTATCTTCCTGACACTGAGGGGCTTCTATATGCTGCTTTGTTTTTATCTTGGGAACACTAAGCCCTAATGCGTGTTATGCCTTGTTCTCCCCCCCCCCCCCCCCCCCCCCTTAACTCTTGCTTCAGGCAATACAGGTGGAAAAGTTCAATCTCCTCCTCTTTAGCACTGTCAGGGAATTAGCTACGCAAGATCCACAGATCCTAATATTGATGTACCTCTGTTCTGCAATCTACTGGTATATTTTGTGCCATTGAGGAAAAGTAACCTGTCTCATTGTATCCCATATTTGACTACTGTGCAGCCAAGAAATGCAATAGGAATGCACACAAATTAAAGAAACCATTAACATTTTAGCCAGAAAGAGTGCATTTCAACAGTGTTGTATATTAGTCATTTTTAAGCTAAGAGCCCAAAGGTCCTTCTGGTTTTCAATGATTTCCAGCCCCTGCTTGGTAGATTTTACTCTGCGCACATTAGACACAGTGCACAATATCTTTTTGTGCCGGGGTTCCATGTTGTTGGCTTCTCACTGGAATTTAAGGCCACTCGTGTCCTGCCATAGGGAAGTAACCGATGTAGGTGAAAAATGTGCTCTGGCTTAGGGTTGGCTTATATGGACACTTTGGGGGTTATTTGCAAAGGCAAATCCACTTTGCACTCCAAGTGCGCTGAAAATACACTCGCTGTAGATCCAAGGGGAAGATCTGAAATGAGGGGAAGCTCTGCTGATTTTATCCAATTATGTGCAAGGTAAAATTATGTTTTTTATTTTCCTTGCATGCCCCCCTCAGATCTAGAGCGACTGCACTTCGAAGTGCACTTGTAGTGCAAAGGGGATTTGTCTTTCGTAAATAACCCCCTTTGTTCCAATGCCTATTTGATTGCATTTATGTTCTCCAAGGGTTCAACAGAACTCTGCTGCTGCTTGGATGGCCGTTTGAACTCTTTAGGGAACAAGGCGTGTACCCGAGGTTGGGAAAAGGACAAAAGCAAACGGGCATATGGTGTACACAACCTTCCACGTTTGGTAAATTTTGTGTGTAGTATCAGCCATGTTCTGTTCTTCCTGTGTTGAAATGAGCACAGGTATAGTCTACGGTTTTTGTATTAAGGACCCCTCAGATAAGTAGCAATCTCCCCCCCCCCCCCCCCCTTCTAACTTTTTTTTCCTTTTTTTCGGTGCTGCTTGAGGTCACTAAAGCAGTTTGGTACTTAAATCCTGCCACAGATGGTTTGAATGTGTATGGGCAGGCTGAATGTACCCAAGTTGATCGATGACCTTGGGTGCAACCAACCTACTGGATTTTTACATGCGATTATTCTTTTTTCTCCCCCCTCCGCAACCTGTGGTTGCAGGAACGAAAACTGCTCCATCTATGGCCAGCCTTAGATTTATTATCTGTTTTTGTTTGTCACCTAGCTGCTATAGTGCCTTAAATTGACTTACAACATAACTGTTACACAGCTTGAATTCTAAAATTTAAAGGCATAGGCATGCTAAATAGTAGCTTTTAACATTTATCATATTGTACATAAAGGCAACCTAACTTAGAGTAAATGCATCTAGTGTATAATATAGAGGCCAGCAGTATGACCTGCAGATTAAGTTTTAGTTTGTCCATCCACTGAAGGCATCTTGCTTTCTCCTTTAGATCCTCTGTTTATTTTAACCTTGCAGAGAATACAGATTGCCACCTTGTATGTATATTTGCTCCTCTGAAGATGGGATGATATATGGTAAAAACTAATGCTATAGTAAAGATTTCATAGAGAGTCATTTTTTTGGAGTCCTAAAAGAGCTTCCTGGGTGCTAAATAAAAATCACTGTGGCGTGGCCATAAGCTGTAGAGAATGGTTGGGTGTGCACAAGTTGACCACCCTTAAAGTGTTACTAAACCCAGTAATATGAAAATGGTTCATCTGCGCCCCCAGTGCCCGCAGCTTGTAAAATTAAGATTTATATTAAAATACTGCCACTGTATACCAGTTACATGATAAACTGCACAGTTTCACCAGTGATAAGGGAGATTTCCACTGCAGCCTGAATATACACCCACATGTGACATCAATCTCATGTGACCTGGCTAGCTCTGATAACAAGTAAATGTGCTCTCCAGCATAAGACACAACTGAGCATGTGCAGGTTGGCTACCCTGCCTGTGTTCCCTGGCCTTCCGCAGATGGTGCAGGGAGGAAGGATCTATGCATACAGGATAAAACAGCCTTTTTACACAATGCAGAGGATTAACCCCTTAAGTTCCACACAAGGATAAATAGCATGCTATTCTGTATATACAGACAGATTTTACTGTTGTGGGTTTAGTAACACTTTAAACATGGTGTGGATACATACATGTGGACACCTGCAGTGCCAGCTTAGCTGGAGGGCTGGATTAGGTAGGTTTCCGAACTTGTCTGGATAATTCCCCAGAGATTTATTGAACAGTTGTCTAATTGGTCATACAGGCATCAGAATGTCCTTAAGTCCCTGTCACTTTAACACATTTTAGACCATTGATGAGGTTGTTTGCAAGAGAAATGCAGGCCTGACAAGTTTAGTTTACAAATGCCTTCATCTCTTCTGCTTGGATCAGAGGAACGTTTAAATGCACCCAGCATAAATAATGTAAGCGTGAATACGTGTTGCTGCCACTATTGACCATAAAGCTAAAAGCAATATGTCACTTCGCATCCACCCACACTTCACCATCATTCCTTTTAAAGTTCTGTTTATCAAAACCACTAAATCAATGAAAAATCACAAGATTTACCTGATCAAGTGAGATTGTGTATATGTCCGGTAGAATTTTAAGAGTATTTCTACACTTATTGGGGGTTAAAAACACTAGGTGGCATATATTTGGCAAATGTCAAATTCACTGCTTTATAAATATACCCCCATCTAGTGGCAGTAGGCTTAAAAAAAATAAAAAATAAATGATGGAAGGGAGAGAAGTTATTACAGACACTGACTTGAGTCTCATTGACCGTTCCCTCACTTGTCTTGCTGTCACAAGATGGAAAATTGGTTGGTCTTTCAGGTTTACAGTTTTGGTTCATTTAAAAAAAAAAAATTTTTAAGAAAAGAAATGGACATCTGCTTACATGATATACTGGTAGGCCAAACTCGTCTTCCCTGAAGCCTGGCCAAAAATGACCATTCTTACCCATCTGCCCATCATAGGAAAGAAGCTGGGACCAGGTTGTCTGTTAACTCTCACAACATTACCGAAACGAACGTTCTCCCTCGTCTACAAACACATGTGCAGTGCACTCCACCCACTTTTTTTGAGGTGAACTAAAGCTGATCATACACTGACACTCCTCCATCATGGCTAAAGCTGGCTGTCAAAATACCTGTACACCGACTGCATCCAGTTGGATGCAGCCGCTTTTCAGATGCCCATTTTCTACCCAGCTCCTTTCATTTTTCAGTCGACGGATGTTGGGCAGGAGATGGCTGACAGCCACCTACTGAGCGAATTTCATCCCCTTCATCAGGAGCAAGCCCAAATGTGTACAGTCTATGGCCAGCTTAAAGTCATTGGTTTTGCACAGAGCAGCCAGGATGATCCTCCTTGGGTCCCTCTTCGCTGCTCCTGGCACCTCCCTCCTGTTGCGTGCCCCCACAGCAAGGAGCTTGCTATGGGGGCACCTGAGCCAAGTCACAGCTGTGCGTCCATGCAGACACTGAGCCCTGCCCCCCCTCCCCTGACTAACTGACTTTGACAGCTGCAGGAGCAAATGGCGCCACTGCTGTGTCTCAGCCAACAGGAGGGAAGTCCCGGATGGCTAAGACACTCGTGGACAGAGATGAGACTCGGGTACGTATATAGGAGAAGATGCTGCTACATGTTCTGAAGTCATGTTATGTTTTGGGTCAATAACTTGGAGTATTGACGTAAAAGTATTTCCAGTAGGTCACAATGGTAGCTTACACATTTCAGTAAAATTTTCCCTTCAACCTCTAAAAATAGCATGTTTTTTTACTTGCATGCAGATGGTCTAGACTCCCTTGTGTGTGCGTTTCCTGTGTAGTTGTGTGGGTTTTTTTTATTTACAAAATTAAACTTCAGCCTGCATGGGCAATAGTCATAGTTGAGATCACCGAAGAATTATGTGAGAAAAAGTTGCTGGTAAAATAGGACAGTGATCAATGTGGATTGCAGGTTGATTTAGTCAGAGGTCACCAAAAGAAAATGATTCACACTTTTTTACTTAAAGCTAAAGGGACACTAGACCTAAAATACATGTAGCCTTACACAGATGAGATTGTATTTGTGTGTTTTGTTTCTAAATGGAAAGGCCTGCCTATACTGATGTTTCTTTGCCTAGCTTTTACTTTAAGCTGGCCATAGAGGGAGCAAATTTCTTTCCTGTAACCAGTACAGAGCAGGAATGCGCTGTACCCCAGTATAGTAGAAAAAGCCTCTGGAACGCATTTGGAAATGCATCAGAAACACAACAAATCTGCAAGGCGTTTTTGTGGTGTGAACTAGCACTCGGCTGTTTGAAACCTGCATCAATGCGTTCTAGAGTCACTAGTATATCTGTCCAGGTGTAGTTATCCATTCAAAAGTTGCTATTATGATAGTCCCCCACTTCTGTTAACATAGGGTTTGTAATGGGTGGGGCCAGTCATGTTGCTAAATGATTTATCAAACGGCAGTCTCTTTTCTTTTTTTCACTTTAAATGGGCCCTTTAAGAACCTTTTGTGCACAAAAAAGCTTGCACTCCATGTACATGTGTTTGCAATGCTCTGAAGTTGTGGTGCATTGGTTAACACTGTACATGTTCGTTTTGGGGTGCGATTTTATTTTTTATTCATTTGTAGCTGTAGTGCAGGTTTGAACATTACTATGAATTAACAGATGTAATTTCATCTTAGAAACCTGTTGCTTGCAACTCAATCTATGCGTCACTTGCTGACGACCTCTCCAGGTCCTACAGAGCATCCTCAAAATCGGAAAAGTTGGGGTACACTTGCTGCCGAGCCCCCCCACGAACCTCACTAGCTGTTGGTGAATCTGCCTATCACAGCGATTCCCCAATCTGGTAGGTGCAGGAGATGAAGCCAAAGCCAGTAGCCACAGAAGCCGTTTGCTGTTTGCGTAGAGGAGCACTCTTGTATCCTAAGGCAGCTCTGCACGTGATTAGGAGGGTTTTTGTAGTGTTTGTTATCCATGGGGGCTACCACAAAGTGACTATGGAGAATATTGTATCTGATACCTACACTTTTATTAGAACGACTAGATCCGATAGTCTTGGTACACATTCACTGGAGGAAAAGTAAATTGGCCATTCCAGGATATGGAGAAGTTGATTGCAGAGTCATACTTTCCACTTAACAGCTTTATCTCAGATGCATATCGTGCCTTTAAGGATACTGAAGTGATGAAGAAATTCAGCCAGCAATAAGAATTTTTATTGTTTTGGTTGGGGGGGTCTGTCTATGCCAGTTAATGTCCCTCCTAACAATGCCTTTTTTTTTTTCCAAATCTGACACATTGGCCCTTTTTGTTTAATGCAGCTTATGGTATTGAGATTTCACAAAATAAGGCACACAAGCTTCCCCTCCCCCCCCTTTTTTTTAATATAAATATATTCTTGTTTACATGAAACTTAATTTTGCTGATCACAAACGCTCTAGAAGCTTAAGGAGCTTGTGGAATACACTGTGAAGTGCTGACACGGCATGTGCCCCATGGGAACCAAAGGGTTACATAAAGTATACTAGTGAAAAAAACTTGGGGCTTTGTATTTATGTAAATTAAAGGCTGAAAGGCTTTGTCGACTGTGAATTGTGTGGTTTTTTTTACTCCTTTTCTTTTCTTCTTTTTTTTTTTCTTTTAGCTGTATGTTCTTCCAGATTCAATTTCTGAACCTTACCTAGTCGCTTGCCACTGTTTTGGGGCTATGGGTTCTTTACTCTAAATTCGCTTATTTATCATCCTGTCTGCTGTACCTCTAAAATTCCGTACAGGGGGAAATCAAAAAATATATAAATATCTCTGAGCATGGTACACTTTTTTTTTTTTTGTACTATAAGGAGACTGTTAATTCCATAAATTAGTGTTTACCTACACAATGGAGGAAGCCTTTTGTTCATGAGAAGTCAGCTAATGGGGTTGCTAACAGTAAGGTAATGAGCTACATCCACAAATTGGCTGCTTTGCATTGCTTTGTACAGTGATTATAAAATTTGCATTCTTGTGACTAAAACCAAGAACTAGCTGACTCCAATGTGCTTAGGAGGCATGTGCAATTGATTTTCTGAAAACATTTAGGCATCTTTTTAGTTCCTATATAAGGATTTACATTTTCTTTTTTCTTTTTTCATCTAAATGGAAACTGGTGCTGGATGTTGCTTTTGCACTGTAGTTCCTCATTAAGGTATTTAATTGCTGCTGGACAGCCATGCAGATTACTTCCTCAAGGCACATTACGCCCTGTGCAAACGAATTCCAGGACTGTTTGGCATTGTGTTAAGTGAAACGGAGTATAATGATCACAACAAAGTTTGAGGTTGAATGTTAAAAAATCGGGGGGTGGGCGGGAATGAAAAATGTAACACTTTCTATGTACACTGGCTAAAAAGTTAATGCTATACTACTGTAATTAAGTGTAATATTTCTGTATGAATGTTGCTCATTAGTGTGGGTTTGAGTAGACTGGTATGAGTGAACCCACCACCGTCACTGGCTACGTCCTTTCACCGACCTTCTGATAGACAAACAAAAGCCTTAAGAAGATTAAGTATTTGCCTCTATAGACTTTAATTTTTTTGGGTTTGCAGACCTCTCATTTTCATTTAAATCCTACTGATTCCAGTAGCTGCATGCACATAAATACTAGATCCCAGCCACTCACTGAGTAGAGTTTTGACCCTCTATAGTCCCAGTTGTGTTCTAACCCAGTACTTTATGCTTTGTGAGGGCCAAAATTGCTACCCTAATCCTTTTGAAGGGGCCTGTGGCACCAGTTCCTGCCAATGTCGAAGGCTCATAAATATTGTATTCTACAACGGCTGACTCTGTTTTGTGTAAGGGAGGGATCCATGTTCACCTAAGCATGGTCTACCACAAAATGGATGCAGCGCGTGAAGATGTTGAGTTATATTTTTATAACTTCGTGCAAAGAGCATTGCCTTACCGAAGATAATTTTTTTTGGGCTTTGTGTTGTAACAAACCAATTCCAAATTGGTCACGGTGGGCTTTACTTGTGATCCCTAGCCTTTCCCTTAGCCAATCGGCAAGCCCAACCAAGAATAGAAAATACTCTTGCCAACTATTTTTCTTTTTAATTAATATATTCGCAGTTGTGTGGCTTACTGTGGTGATTTCTCTGCTTTTTGAGAAGTTTACATTGGCCTTGGCACAAAGAACCTTTTTGCTATTGAGTCTTTTGTGCCTGCTGCCAAATGTAAGCAAGGGCTACTTGTTGGCTCACGAGCCTGTGGGCTTTTGCTCTTTACCGAGTTATCAAAGATGTATGTTCCATCATGTAAAGTCCAAACTCAACATCTTGTTGCTCTTCAAAAATCTTGATCGTTTGGATACACGTTTGCAATTAAAAGTTTTGCATATTTGGCTGCTGCAGGCACACAGCTAGTAACATTAAATTGCAACCAAATGTCTAATTTCGAGACGTCTAAATAAATCTGGACCAAAATAAAGGATTAAGGTGTTGCGTTAACACTACTAAATGGCGATGCTGCTCTTTTCTGTGTCCCAACGCTGCTTTGGTAGGGGGAGTTGATTTGGTCTTTTTATTTCTACATTGTGTTTCTGCAGGTATGTTCTGCTACTCCATGTCTGACTTTAAAATAAACTTAGTTTGTCTACTCCTAATGGGCCCCAAACCCCCACACAACGTGAAATTGCACCCATTGTCACTTTTTGTGAATGGAAAATGCCAGTCTACTAATTTCTTTTGTAAGCATGTAGAGAACACAAAGCTATAACGAAAAAATAGGACAAATAAACTGAAGTTTTGAAGTGACGCTCCTAGGTGGGTAGAATTCTTCAATTTGTTAATAGTAGCTTGGGGGGAAGGGGTAGAATACATTTTTTAAGCTTTATTTTTCTTTAAAAACAATGTAGGTCTTACAATTCCCCATTTAAATTCAATTAGTTTTTTTCTTTTCCCAAGAATATCTGTTTTTTATATTACCCGTTTTACAAATATCTGCTTTCCCATAAGCAAGTACTTTGCTTTATTTCCTATCTGTGTTAGTCTATTGAAAGGTATTTTGACTTACTATTTCCATGCCTGAGTGCTTTTGCTGGTTGCCCTCTTGGCTAAGGCCAGTGTCAGAGTATCCATAGCACAGTAGGGAACATTGGACTTAAGACTTGTGTGCTGGCTGGTGTTGCCTTATTTAAACAATACCCACAAGTAATGTAAACTTGCCTATGTTCTGCCAAATGACAGCAAAATAATGAAGTTTTAATTTATTTGAAATTTGTGTTCTTAGTAATTGCTATTTCCAGTGCGGAAAAGCGTTAAGTGAGATGGAAGCTGCCGCGTCATGCAATATTTCCCATACATGTTCTCTCCCAAAAGCCCCAGTTTCCTACTGCTTTCATTCCATCCCTTGCCTGGGCTCTTACTTTTACAGTGATATCCTGCTATGTTGGACCCTGTAAACTGTATTTTACCATCCAGATACAATCCTACACCTCTAATAAAACATTGGAATCCTTGTTTTTCGGTCTTATTGGCTTCATGCCGAGGTAAATCTGTTTTGTGGTTTTAATGTTTTTAACTGGAGCTTGTTTACTTGTGCAATGACCTGTTTCTCTGCCATTCGAAGGACTTTCTTTCACAGAAGAAACGTTTGCAATGCTGAAAAGGCCCTAGAAAGTTGGAAATATGTGAGCTGTTGTATTGGTAATGGTTCATGGCTGCCATCTTTGGCTTTAAGTGCCCTTTGAGCCCCAAAAATGCAGCAGAGTGCTGGATAGGCACATGTATTACAAGTCCTTGCCCTACTAAGTAGCATTGGCAGCTCCCATTTTTCTAATGTGACATGGTTTGGTCCAAAGCTGAATGCTAGGTAAACAGATGACATACATGTGAGGGAGTAATTTACCTTCCAAAAGGTTTGTATCTCCTGTACATCTACTTCCAAGATTTACACAGTTTTGCCATGCCACATGTCTGGCAGAGCAGGAGACTGCTGGTGGCCAGCTACACCTGGAGGTATACTTCTCGAGACTGAACAGTGAAAAGAGAAGCGCCTTATGTACTAATCTGTCACTCTTCTCTCTCCTGCAGCACAACTGATTTTCATTGTGCTGCTTCACCTCTATTCACTGTTCAGGGACTGCATAAAGCTGAAACCAGTTCAAAGTCAGGTACTTAAACCTCCTACATAAATAAAAGGGCTCTTTTTGGATGTCTTATATCTGCTTGGAGGTCAGCTTTAAAGGGTTTGTTCACCTTTACAGACTATATATATATATATATATATATATATATATATATATATATATATATATATATATATATATATATATATATATATATGCCTTGCGAAAATATTCGTCCCCCTTGAACTTTGCGACCTTTTGCCACATTTCAGGCTTCAAACTTAAAGATATAAAACTAATTAATTTTTTTTTTTTTTTTTGAAGAATAAACAAGTGGGACACAATCATGAAGTGGAACAAAATTTATTGGATATTTCAAACTTTTTTAACAAATACAAAACTGAAAAATTGGGCGTGCAAAATTATTCAGCCCCCTTAAGTTAATACTTTGTAGCGCCACCTTTTGCAGCGATTACAGCTGTAAGTCGCTTGGGGTATGTCTCTATCAGTTTTGCACATCGAGAGACTGAAATTTTTGTCCATTCCTCCTTGCAAAACAGCTCGAGCTCAGTGAGGTTGGATGGAGAGCAGTTTTCAGTTCTTTCCACAGATTCTCGATTGGATTCAGGTCTGGACTTTGACTTGGCCATTCTAACACCTGGATATGTTTATTTGTGAACCATTCCATTGTAGATTTTGCTTTGTTTTGGATCATTGTCTTGTTGGAAGACAAATCTCCGTCCCAGTCTCAGGTCTTTTGCAGACTCCATCAGGTTTTCTTCCAGAATGGTCCTGTATTTGGCTCCATCCATCTTCCCATCAATTTTAACCATCTTCCCTGTCCCTGCTGAAGAAAAGCAGGCCCAAACCATGATGCTGCCACCACCATGTTTGACAGTGGGGATGGTGTGTTCAGGGGGATGAGCTGTGTTGCTTTTACGCCAAACTTAACGTTTGGCATTGTTGCCAAAAAGTTAGATTTTGGTTTCATCTGACCAGAGCACCTTCTTCCACATGTTTGGTGTGTCTCCCAGGTGGCTTGTGGCAAACTTTAAACACTTTTTATGGATATCTTTAAGAAATGGCTTTCTTCTTGCCACTCTTCCATAAAGGCCAGATTTGTTCAGTATCTGACTGATTGTTGTCCTATGGACAGAGTCTCCCACCTCAGCTGTAGATCTCTGCAGTTCATCCAGAGTGATCATTGGCCTCTTGGCTGCATCTCTGATCAGTCTTCTCCTTGTATGAGCTGAAAGTTTAGAGGGACGGCCAGGTCTTCGTAGATTTGCAGTGGTCTGATACTTCCATTTCAATATTATCGCTTGCACAGTGCTCCTTGGGATGTTTAAAGCTTGGGAAATCTTTTTGTATCCAAATCCAGCTTTAAACTTCTCCACAACAGTATCTCGGACCTGCCTGGTGTGTTCCTTGTTCTTCATGGGGCTCTCTGCGCTTTAAATGGACCTCTGAGACTATCACAGTGCAGGTGCATTTATACGGAGACTTGATTACACACAGGTGGATTCTATTTATCATCATTGGTCATTTAGGTCAACATTGGATCATTCAGAGATCCTCACTGAACTTCTGGAGAGAGTTTGCTGCACTGAAAGTAAAGGGGCTGAATAATTTTGCACGCCCAATTTTTCCGTTTATTTGTTAAAGTTTGAAATATCTAATATATTTCATTCCACTTCATGATTGTGTCCCACTTGTTTCTTCAAAAATAATTAGTTTTATATCTTTGTTTGAGGCCTGAAATGTGGCGAAAGGTCGCAAAGTTCAAGGGGGCTGAATACTTTTGCAAGGCACTGTGTGTAATAAATATATATATATATATATATATATATATATATCTGGATTACTGTGTAAATGTCAGCGGCAGGGAAGGGGTTAACACTAGGGGTTTATCAAGGGGGTTAAATGTGTTCCCTAGGTGTGTTTCTAACTGTGAGGGGATAGGACTGACTAGAGGAGGAGACGGATCGTTGTTCCTACTTGGTAAGAACAGGCTTTTTCTCCCCTGTCAGAACAGGGCTTTGTGTGTTTACACACACAAATCTCAGTTCTGGCTCTAGTGTCCGGCAGCGATTGCACCCACCGGCCACAAGCTTCGGCCCTGGGGACACGCGTGTGTGCCTGCTATAGCGCATTGAAGAGCAGACGTACCATAATTCGCGCAGCCATGCCAACCTGCCACAATATAACTGCGGCGGCTGGTTGGCAACTAGTTAATGCATACAGAGGTTTTTGCAACATTTAAGGTGAACTATCCCTATAAAGTAGAAGGACCCTTTTTTTGGACTTCTGCCATCCTTTCTCAGAATTGTTATATTCCTTTAGCTTGCCAGACCTCTGCTTCTCAGCAAAATCTTTTAGCTTTAATTCCCTATGCCTGTTTTAAAATGACTGTTCTAGGGAATCCTTTCTTTCTACCAGTCTATTACAAAAAGTAAATCATTGGATATATTGGAATATTGTGTTTTTTTATGTACATGCCTATTTTAAAAGCTTAGTTTACCTTTAACAAAGAACTGCCTATGCAGGTAAGTTTTGCCCGTAGATTAAAAACAAACTGCTGCATTGGCTAAAGTTGTAAATGCCCTTGCAATAGGTGTAGGTAATTAATGTCCCTCAAGAAGTCTGGCTGAAAAACTTCCAGAAATAGCATTACCCTGACCTCCCTTATTAGGATGTTGCGAAGACGCTTCCAGCCATTACTGCTCGCCTCCAGCATCGCTAAGATTGGAGCCACTGTGACAGTGGAGAGGGCACGCAATCAAGGGGGTTTGAATTGGCTGGGAGTGTTTTATCAATGTCCTAGCAAGAAGGCTGGATGGTATGATGCCAGTCTCTGGTAGTTTCTCATCTAGGCTTTGGGGATGTATGTAAAGGGCCTACATGTATAGCAACAGCATTTTTTTTATCAACTGGTGTCCCTTACCAGTGTAGGCAGTTTTTGGGTAAAGGTGAACTATGCCATTAATGGTGCCCATTAAAATTAGAGTAGTCATATGCAGGAATGATGGAACTGCCCTCAAGCTACACAATCTGCCAGTCGGTTCCTGAACAACTGTCGGCTCGGCCTCTAGTTGGTCTTTGCAGAATTGAAGTGCATGCAGACACTACCTTGTAGCAGCTTTACTGGAGGAAATTGGCAGTGATCAAGCAAGCCTTCTTAACCTTTCCCATGAGAAACCTTGGCTGGTGGTGTCTGAGGGCATTTTCTTGATGAGGTTAATGTCTGATCGGATTTTCAACAGCTAGATTATAGCACTGCATCTCATACATACCCTTTTTTTTATTTTAATTTTTTTGTGGTGGTCCAACGGGGGATTTTTTGACAAGTAAATCTTTGCTGGATATGTATAGCATTTATCATTTCAGCTTGGACTTTGCATATCATGAGTTTCAGCTCTGGGGGGAAAAACACAGCCAAGACACCTGGCCTTATGATTGAAACAATGGAAGCTTATGGGATGCTGTAACAGAGCTACGAACACCTGTGTTGGAGACTTTGTTCAGGTAATGTGTACATTTCCTTGATGATGGCCAAATGTAAAGTGTTGTCCATCAGTAAAAGTGACTGATCAGCTGCAAAACTGCTAAATGCCACCCATTTTGATTATATCTTGATGTTCACTAAAACTTTCTACATGTGCACTTGTCTCGGCAGCAATGGGAAACATTTTGGCACAAATGCTTACCTTTGCTGAAGATGAAGCCTATTTCCAGAAATACTTTTATAGCCTCACTGAAAATTTTGGGCTCAGGGACGCGTTGATCAGTGCCAGAGCAGGTCTTCATCCCCTGTCATCGCCCTCTTGTAATGGCCATGAAGAGATTGACACAAACACATGGCAAGGCTATAGTGCTGGTAGCAGGATTTAGCAATGGTAAGACTAACCTATTGTGTGCCCCCTCATACTGAAGAGATGATTACAAATGTTTTGTATTGAAAAATGCTGTTATACAACTATTTTGGTTTGATCGACTTTCCTTTTTAACATTATTGTATGTATAATTTGTTCCAAAAACACACCCCATAACCGTCTGGTTCTAATGGTTTTACAGGACTTGGTATAATCTGTTGTCCACCCACAGGCCAGTTTTTAAAAGGTCATGGATGCAACTGCATTCTGTCATCTCATAAAAAGGTATAAAAACATATTACTCCTTAGCCTTTACTCTGTTAAATGACATGCATGATCTGCACTAGAGTAGTGAGAAAGGAAACACCCAATGTATTTTTATGTGTGCATTTTGTGAGAAGATATTGTATTATGTGACATAATCATTTTTAAATCTGAATCGCATCCTAATCATAGAGGGCGAAGGAGCTGGTTTTTGGACCTTGGGTTTGTATGCCATTATCTTCAGATAATTGGACACTGGCAAAAGCTTTGTTGGGACCACCCCAGTGTATCCTATAGCCTTAATCTCTGAGGCTCCAGTTTTCTGCAAGTTTCATCAAGTGATAGATCCTGTCTCCTGAGGAAATTTTGATTTTATTTTTTTCACCAGATTATTATTATTTTTTTTTTTTGTTTGGTTCTACTTGATCAAGCAGGTTAGGCCTTTATACAATCATTCACCCAATTCCAAGAGGTTTACACCACGGCAGGTGAGAAAAATCTAGTGGCAAACCACATCAGGTGACGTATCAATCTGCACCTGGGTGGCAGGTGACATGGCAATCCCCACCTGTTGGCAAGTGGCAAACCGCATCTGGTGGCAGATTCTGCATTATAGTGAGTTTGAACTATTTCATTTTATATTACAATGCAATGAAAGAAAAAATGCGCTTCAATCATCCCAACACCATATCGGCCATTGTTCTGTGATGATTGAAGCGCTAACACCAGCCATTTCCCCCGACAAATTGCCAGCGAAAAGCTACATAAAAAACCAACCCCCCCCCCCCCCCCCCCGGGCCTTGGCCCGATTCTATTCCACAACACCGGTCCTCTGTGCCAAAAAGGTTGGGGGGGGGGGGGGGACCACTGATCCTTTAGCAAAAGTTAGACTTCTGCCCCGGTCTCCAAAGATACCCATCATGAAAGCGCTTTCTTACTTTAATAGCAAACGCTAATGGGGTTTATTCCCATCTACGCACTGAAGTAGTTCCTATATTGCTGAAAAAATCCCCACATTCTTTTAGTGTGTGTGTGTGTGTGTGTGTGTTTTTTGTTTTTTTTTATACCCTGCATCGCACCCTGAACTTTCCTATCCCAGGGTGCCTTGGAGGTCTTTTGCTACAAGGCGCCTGAGCCTAATTTTTGAACCGCGTGGCCAAATGTGAACTCTCACACTTTCTCATTTCCAGATGATCCTGCATACTTATTGGGCTCCTCTACTTACCTTATACTGTCCAGGGTACCTGGATCTAAAACTCTCCTTCAGCAAGACACTTTTTTTAATTTTCTTTTTATAGTTTCTGGTTCCATGTTTAGAAACATACACTTGCTAGCAACCCCTGGTTGCCTTTCCATGAGAATTTTTCTCAGCTTATGTGGGTGGACTCTCTTGAGAGAGCCTGTGCTTGGGTTTTCTCCCTGCAGGGTCACTGGGACTGGTGGGGAAGTTGGCACCACTAACTTGAACCTACAGTGAAACCTTGGATTACTCCGTTCCAGGAGTATGCTCATAATCCAAACTACTCGCACATCAAAGCGAGTTTACCCATTAAAGTCAATGGAAACGAAAATAATTAGTTCCGCACTGACTTCAATGACATGCAATACTGCATGAGGCCAGAGGCGGGGGGCGCCGAAGAGCCTTGGAACAGGCCAGATGACCTTTCCTACCTAAGATTTTACTCAGGCCCTTCCGTGCATTTCTGAACGGCGACGTTCGGCTCTGCTGGGCTCCGGCGCCCCCACCTCAGGCCAAAAGCGGTACTGCACACTGTTCTGGCCTGAATCGTGCTCGTTTTGCGAGACAACACTCGCAGACCGAGTCCTGATTTTTTTTAAATACTGTGCTCGTATCGCAAAATGCTCGTTAACCGCAATCCGAGGTTTCACGATTTTACTCCTAATTACCATTAGGCCTCATTCACATGGGGTGTACTACGTATATTTGTACGCTCGTGTGAGGGTCTTGTTTACCTTTTTACAGGTGTTCCATGCATCCCTGTGCAGGCAGTCACACTGATATCATTTGGGACGCAACAGCTGCATGTACATAATCACTGCTTCCAATTTTGACGTCCGTGCATGTCCAACACCTCTTCATTTCAGTGTGAATAAACACTGCCTTTGCCTACATGTACAGTATGCTGTATTACACTATGTGAATGAGGCCTTATACATAACTCCCTGGCTTACAACCCCCAGACCCTCAACTCTGATATGCCCTTCCCCCTCCTCAGTGTTAAATTGCCAAGTCATCTGTTCACTTCTCAAAAACCTAGCTTTTTGTATCGGTTAACTCTGGTGGCTTAGTACTGGAGAATGCTGCAGTGCCTTAGTTTTCAGTGCTCTCCTTTTTTAGTTTTTCTGTCTCCATATGCAGTCTGTAGGTACTCTACTTTTTTTGCATCACCAGTTTAAATAACTGCTTTGCAGGTCTTTGCTCGGATATCTCTTGGCAGCTATAATTCACTGATAAGACCAGTTGGACAAATCTTGCTCTGCAATCTGTCAGGTGTGGTAGTTCTTGCCTAGTGGCATGATAGGGAACCTTGTCCCAGGTCTTATCCTGCAGCTTTTTCTATTTGGTATTGACAAATGGCAATTCCCCGTTACCCTGTCTTGGTTTGTATAGCCTCTTCCTGACGCCTTGGCTCTTGTACTTCATGTGCACACTTGTGGCAGGAAGTTCTCTTGTCGCCCATGGCAACATTTGGTGTCCCTCTGAGGATGTCTTTGGGTGCTCTGGCTAATGTAGAGCCCTCCACTTGTTTTTAAGGGGCTTATTCCCTTAAAAGGTCTCTGGCCATCTTTTTTGTCTGTCTGGGTTCTTGCGCTTTTTGCTGCATCTAGCCATATGTCCTTACTACTTGCGAAAAACTGGAGTGGGTGGAGCTATATGAATACATTGAGGGTGGTCCTAGTGAAGCTTTTTGCTAGTGTTATATATTGTACACTATCACACTTAAACTGAAGTTCCGACTGGGAATTATTATATACATTTTTTTAAAGTCAGCAGGTACATACGCTGCTGACTTTTAATATATGGACGCTTACCTGTCCAAGGAGCCTGCAATGTCGGCACCCAAAGCCGGTCTTTGGATTTACTCACGGGTGCTGCCGCTGCCATTCCTGGTAGGGGAACCAGGAAGTGAAGACTCTTGGCTTCACTGCTGGTTCCCCACTGCGTATGCGTGAGTCACACTGCGCATTTTGAATGGCCCCTACTGTCTTCTGGGATCCATGTGTCTCCCAGAAGACAGCAGAGAGTGCTGCGACTTATGCTTGGAAGTGTGAGAAAATACCTGGATTTAACGGGTATCTGAAACCCCCCCCCCTCCCCCGAAAGGTGCCAAATATGAAACCGGAGAGGGGAGGAATGCGATAAGCGGAGCGCTTTTAAAATGTTGTTGACTACTTGCCGTGATTTGTGTAATCCAGGTGGCGTTCATAAACACTACATTTTTTATTTAAATTTTCTTTATGGGCACTAGATGGCCTCTCTATTTTAATATCGCTGTCATTTCATTGATGTCCTTTAGATGGCCTTCTTTATTTATTTTTTATAATTGAATTTAATTAATTCTATTGTTTCCACTCATGGCCACTAGAGATCCTTTTATTTGTTTTTCAACATTAACCAACATTTTAAAGTATTTACATTTTTATTTTAATTAAATGTGATTTTAATTGCTAGTATAATTAAAAATATAATCGATAACATTTAAAAACTGCTTAGTGATTTGATTGTAAGCATCCTCGAGCTAATAGCAGGCGGTTAACTAATTTGAATATTATAAATTGTGAGATTCGATGTAAGGGTATAAATGTCCTTATCCAATAGGGTGGAATTAGAGCTTCCTGATGATGGCACATTGGCTGAAATGTGGTGAGCCATTACTGTGACTTCTGCCCATTCTCCGGAAATCGAGCCAAAACGCGGTCCGCGGTATACTACAGCTTGAGGGACGATTCCCACGCCCCCCCCCCCCAAAAAAAATCACCTGCTATACATGCCGGGTGCAAGGATGTTTAGGCACCAACGCATGTGAGTGTAACCAATACATTTTCAACGGCATTGCGCAATGAGGATTCTTTTCGGGTATTACTATCCACTTATATGAAGTAACCTACTGCAAGATACACCAGGCACGGATCTCTCCAGGGGTCTCCCCACACGCTTGAATTGCTACGATAGAGATAGTTAGTCAACTCATAGGGGTGAGTGTACTTCAACATGTGGCACCCAGTCTGAGCACCTTGCAACACAGATTCTTTTTGAACACGAGCACTTTCAATATCACATTATTGGGACTGTTAAGGACTTGTATATTTGTGTACACCTAGCGCTGTGACTGTTTTTTTTTCTTCTTCCCTCTGTATTTGCTGTTGGCAAGTTGATGCTGCAGCTGGTGGAATTGCCTATGTGAAATTTATATAATTGCTAAATCATTCGCACTTATTTGCTGCTTAAAAAAATGTACCTGTTCTGATTTACAAATTCAACTTAAGAATGAACATACAGATCCTATCTTGTTTGTAACCTGGGGACTGCCTGAATAGGATTCTTTTTTTTTTTTGGATTGGACATCATCTCTTCCTGCCTCTTCACCTCATCCTTGTAGTCCCTAAAAAGGGTTCCCAGGAATGGCTGCGAAGCGCTCAGCCCATATTAATTTGCTGTGGCTGGAGCTGGGACATCGTGCTGCATACTGAAGGAGCTTGGCTCAAATTAATTTAAAATAAAAGTAAACCAGGAGTTGTGTTTTTAAGTTTGACAAAGCAGAAATGTTCGGGACTTCAAGGGATTCAACTTGTTAACCAAGGATCCACAATTTAGAAGGCCGTCGGAAAATTCCTTTAAACCATGGGTGCTCAACCTGTGGCTCTCCAGCTGTTTCAGAACTACAATTCCCATGAGGCATTGCAAGCTACTGACTGTTACAAGCATGACTCCCAAAGGCAGAGGCATGATGGGACTTGAAGTTCTGGAACAGCTGGAGAGCCACAGGTTGAGCACCCATGCTTTAAACGTTCTGTGCCTAGAGGTCTGTTTGATGTACAGCTGAGCCAAAAATATAATGGTGTATGGTTTTGGACCTTTTGTGGATATTAAATTCTGCCTGTGTATTAACTGAGGCCTTGATATAATGCACTTTAAATGTTGACGACTCCTTCCTCATCTACTACCTTTGATCAGAGAAACTGATTGTTAGGAGTCACAGCATTCTTTGCAGGTAATGTGCCAGCTCACATTCAAAAGCCCAATTCTACACAACCTATCTATTCTTATTACTAATTTGTGTTGTGAATGGAGTTGTACTTTGTGTATATAAAGCATAATTTAGGGAATTCCTCACATCCTCCTGTATGCTGTACATCATCCACTGACCAAATGTGCTGGGGTACAGATCCATACACTTCTAAACTCTTTGCACATCACACATAATAAAAGTGATGGCTTGCGGCCATTGGTAAGCTTAGTCCCATGAAAGTGCTGACCAATGAGTCTCCTCTTCTGGGGAAAAAAGAAAAGACTCTCATTGGTGTCACATGATCATGAGCCAGAGCGCACATTATGCTATTACAGCCTCTGTTGAGTGATAAATCAGTAGATGTGGGTTATTCTTGGCATATGCAGATAAGTGGAACAGGAGCAGCTGGAAACTTGTTGGATTAAACCTAACTCATATGTATTAAAAGGGGAATTGCCCTTTTTAAACCCAAGAACAAAAATGTAATAATAAAGTGAAGTCTACCGGTCCTTGATAAAGTGAATCTACTCAAACCATACATAGACAATTAAAAAGCAATACACATAACGTGACAATCAAATCACCAAACGTGCAATCCCTGAAACAGGGAGGGTTCAGGTGAAGAGTTGGAGCCATGAGACAGAAAATCTCGAGTCTCTACTAGTTTCGAGATTACTATCGCTTCGTCAGGAGACAATCTACAGATTAAAATACAAAGACAGTACATTAACATCAAAAATGTATATACAGCTTCAACCAGGGGGTGTATATGGTGGACAACCCCTGGAAAACATAGTACAACATTATTAGTAGGGGGATTAAAGATCATGTCTCCTACCTAAGGGCACAGAGCCCCAGAGAAATCCAAAGCGGCCGCAGAGTTGATGACTCGCACAGAAGCCAAGATAAAGATCTTGAGGAGCACCTTTTGGTATATATGTAGGTGGTTGGTGTTTCAGGTACTGTGGGGGTTCCCTGAACCCTTCGACTATTCTATGAATATTAGGATGATGGTACACCTTAAATTTTCTTATTTTTCTAAATGTTAGAGGTTAAATCTATTTTCTACCGGTCCTTGTTGGTTGCATTAATTTCTAATCCTCCCCTCCCCTTTTATTTTTCACTATGCAACCCTGATGGCAACACACTTTGAGGACTATAAAAGTTCTCTTCATAACTTGATGGGTAAGATTTCTGTAGTCCACCTAGCTGAACTTGGGGGGGGATAAATATGTACAATATTGAGGTGAAACTAAGCAGTGTACAAGGCAGAACAGCATTGGTTTTCTACCAGAGTTTTTTTTTTTTTTAGCTGACCGATATAACAAATGCATTTGATATTTAACAAATCAAAAAAGAGCAGTCATTTGTTAGGATTTACAACAAATACGAAATACTGGCCTGTCTTACTAAATTGTGGGATATGTAAGAGTCTGCTTAATGATCTCCTTGCATAGGATTGTGCTTAAAGAGTTGCTGGTAAAAGTCAATGATGGTCCTCGTACTAATGTTCTGCTAAACAATGCTTGCAGTGCGGTGAAAGTCAGAGGGCCCAGGATACAAAGAGTTGATTTTGGCATGTAAGTTAAAATTAGACTTTTTTTTTTCTCTAAAATGAACATCCTGTTAGTAATATGAGAACAGTCGGTTTATCTTTTCCCCAAAGCCTTTTAGGCTGGTCATATGTACTTCTTTCTCCTTTTGTTACGATGGTTTTAATGTACTCATTAGGCTATGGAAAGGTTAACAGGTACTCCAAGACACATCTGACATTTCGAGAGAAGCTGCAGCACAAAGAAATGTGAGATTGCCTGCTCTGCAATACCCAAGCCATCTATATTTTCTGTACGTAAAATATTTTTTGCTAATTACTGTGTACCACTTTGGTCCTTGAATGAGAAGTTTCACTGATAGGTCACTGTCAATAAAATGGGATAGAAGAAGATCCTGGACTGCCGCACTTCTTAAAACGATGTCTTTATTGTACAAATAAAATCTAAAAAACAACCAAAGCAATGCAGTCAAAACGTAGTGGACAACAGGAAAAAGGTGGCTGATATGTTTCACATCATGTGATGCTTACTCATAGCTTAAAATGGGTAAGACATTATCTTGGAACTCCAGAACACTGGTAAGTATTTTTATGCTAACATTTACATCCCCAGCAATCTTATCCTAAAGCTGAAAATTTGTATTTTACCGTGGAGTTTTTATTTTTAGGCACCAGTGTGGAAGGTAACTTTTTTATTTTATTTTTATATAATTTATTATTGAAAAAGTTCAGGTAAAGGAATCATGTCAGCGTATACAACAGGTATCCCAATACCCCCACTGTACCCAAGCAACCACTTGGTCAGAATTCAGCATCACTATGTACCTGCCCAGCCTGTAAAACAATCATAACTATACCACACATGTAATTATATTCCCAAAATTCTGTCCAATATTAAATCAACTGGCGATTAAACCAGTGTCCAGCCACCGAGACCACATCGCCTGGAACTTTGTGCTGGCTTCCCCTATGCTGGAAAATGAAATTTTACAGGTGTCGTGTCCCCCATTGAAAACACCCATTTCGTCCATAAGGGAGAATCATCCGATTTCCAGTGTTGTAGAATTAATTAACTGGCCTGAAACATAGCTCAGGCCTATGCCTGTTTTAATATTATCCTCTACTGGCAGGTTATTAAGAACACCCAAGAGACAAGGTTTAGGGTCAGATCCAATAGTGACTAGAAATGCACTATTTAGGTTATCTAGGACTTTCCGAGTGGAGGTATAGTTTGGGACATTGCCATAATAGGTGAATGAGATCACCATGGTCCCTAGAACATCAAGCACAGATAGTCCTCGCTCACCCTCATCTTGCTGGAGAAAGATGTACAACTGTGACAGTCGTTATGTAATGTTGAGTGAGCACATCTGCACAACCTCCTCAAATGCCCCCACATCACATGCCCATCTGGCCTCAAACCTTGAAGGGAAGTCCCTCAAGAAGATGAGCAGCAACATGTAATGGATTAGTGATTTAAATCCCTTATACACCTCCACCTTGGACATATAGTTAAAAATAGGTGTTGGAGTCTGCACTTGAGGTTCAGAACCAGTTTGCGCCTTAACTGCATGCTGGAATTTGATATAGTGGAAATACATATTCTGAGGAAATTTAGCCTGTGGAGTGGTGAAAGAGCACAGTTTACCATTTTCAAAGCTATGGTATAAAAGCCTAATACCATAGTGTCAAAAATATATTTTAATTGTTTACAAAAAAAGCGAGAAAATGGAAGAATAATGTTTTTGTATCACGATTGTGTGTAAGCAAGGCAGGCTTGAGAGGAATCGCATCGAGAAAAACGTTTTTTTTTTCCATGACATGAAAAACGGTCGTGTGTACACGGCATTTGAAATTTGGTCAGGATCAATGGTGTTCTCAGTGCTGAGAAATACAGAATATTTATCCATCATGCCATACCATCAGGGAGGCATGTGATTGGCCCCAAATTTATTCTGCAGCAGGACAATGACTCCAAACATACAGCCAATGGCCTTAAGAATTACCTTTAGTGTAAAGAACAGGGAGTCCTAGATATGGTGGTTTGTCCCTCCACAGAGCCTTGATCTCAACATTGAGTTTGTCTGGGATTACATGAAGAGACAGAAGGATTTGAGGCAGCCTACATCCACAGAAGATCTATGGTTTGGTTCCTCAAGATGTTTGGAACAACCTACCTGCTGAGTTCCTTCAAAAACTGCAAGTGTACCTAGAAGAATTGCTATTTTGAAGCTAAAGGGTGGTCACACCAAATATTGACTTGATTTGCATTTCTCTTCTGTTTTTACTTTTAATTTGATTAATTGATAACAAACTAACACGTTTTTTCTGATTCTAGTTGCTTTCTTAATTTACATATTTTTTTTTTTCACACCTGACTAAAACTTTTTTTTCGTAAAGAGGAATGGGAAGGGTGGTGGGAGGCATTGTCACATGGCCATACTCAGTTTTACAAGGCCATCAGGTTGACAGTATAAGGGAGAGGACGGCAATTGTGTTTTTTAAGCATGGTGAAATTACATTGATTAAAAAATACAGCAGAGATATCTAATGTTGATCGATCTTATTGATTGACATTACTTATAATGTATTATGCACATACAGTATGCTTTCTTCGGCAGACATTTCTTTATTGTTCTTAATGGAAAATTTGGCACATACTTTAATTTCTTATTACTGAAGCCTTTGTAATTTGTGTTCGTACAGCTGCAACGTATGCGGTTTAAAAATCTAGTTTATTGTCTTTTCTTGCATCTTATGATACTGGCATTCCAAAGGTTCATATTCAAATTTGAAAATAACCAAAACCTAACTGCTTTGTTTTAACGGTTTCCCACAACCATTGGATCAAAGCATTTCCTGAAAGAAAGCAGTCAGTTATTTGTGCTCTCAACTGAACAGTCAAGCCATTGAATGGTTGGTGTCATAACTGATCATGTGCAGCTCCATGACAACTGCAGATCACACAGAGGCCAAGATGGCAGTTTCCTTCATTTTAACCCTTTCGCCACCATATGGACCTAACAGCGGGGGGTATCTCACACAATCCGGTGGCTGCAGCTACCGGGATTGTGTGTGAAACTGACAGGCATACTGCTGCATGTCCGGCGAGGGCATTCGGATGGCTCTGCTGCTCGCCCGATTGCTCTCACGCACTCCATTCTTACAGGGCTCCAATTGCCCATCAGCAGGCCCAGGATCTCTGGCAGATGTCGGCGGGTAGAGTGCAAGGAGAAGAGCAGACGCACCTCCGCTCTCCTCCCCTTCTTAACACAGTATTGTTCTGGTCATAGTATGTAAAATGTAATTTTAAAAAAAAAGTAACACTTTTTTTTTTGTACACACTGTCAGCAGTCAGTGTCCCAGCTCACCACCCCACCAGTTATAGGATGATGTTGTACTGCACTTGATGGTATGTAAATTCAAGGAATTTCTTAATTTTCCAAAAAATTGTGACAAACAAAATTACAACTTCAAAAAGCACGCCATGCTATAATGAATACCTTTGGACTGCCTACTTCCAAAAAGGGGTCCTTTTGGGGGATATTTGTACTGTCCTGGCATTTTTGGGCCTCAAGAAACTAGGTGGGCCATCTGAAAAATCAATCAATCCTGATGGTTAAAGATTTATCATAGTTGGTGGACTTTCCTACAGACTATACACACTTTCTTTTTTTTTACCAAAGAAATGTAGCACAATACATTTTGGACCGAATTGATGAAGAAAGATTATTTATTTGCAAAATTTATAACAAATGAACTTTTGAAAAAAAATATGTTTGTTTATTTTTATTTTTTTGTTTAGCACAAAACCATAAAAAGGGCTTGATTTTTAAATGCCACCAAAAGCAAGCGCTATCTGTGTAAAAAGAAAAATGTCATTTGGGTAGTGTTGCATGACTGCGCAGTTGTTCAGGGTGTCAAAGCACTGAAAGGAGGAAGAGGGCAAAAATGTCTGGTATTGAAATGGATAAAGATACCTTTTATCCTGGGTATTATTAAATCTGTTATAAAAAAAAAAAAAAGAACACACAACCACAATTTATTAGATTTGTAAGGAAGACGTTAACCAGAAGAAATGAAGACCAATTAAAACTATGGTAAGACATAGCTGAGAAAAAAAATTGTCCATGGCATTACTGATACTTGGGTCCTAGGCTTTAGGAAAAAGTGATGAGAGTAAAGCAATTGCTTAAAAAAAAAAAAAATCATCTCTTATGGAAAAGATTTTGTCTGATGAAATTACAAAAAAAATGGAAATTTTTGGTTCTGACACAAACGCTGGCTGATGGCCAGCCAAGACTACTGATTGGTCTGGAAACAGAAATCTCAGTAATGGATTATGGTATCACAATAGGTTGGAGGTCCAAGTTCCAGGAGGACCCTGACCGTATGCCCAACCAAGAACGTTAAACAAAGATCTCAATTCAAGAGACATGTGGCAAATCTTAAAACGTACTGTTCATCACCAGTTCCCATACACCCTGGCAGAGCTAGAGTGGTTTTGTCAAGATGAACTGAAGAATATTACTGAGATCTAGACATCCTAAAAAACAACCAGCTGTAATTGTAGACAAAGCTCATACCCCTGACCGCATTGCTCTACAAAAGGAATTTGGGCCATTTTCTTTTAGCAAAAACACAAGTTATACCAGTATAAAATACAAAGCACAGAAACGCACACAATAGCAGTTTTCCATTTACATAGATCACTTCAGCAATGACAGCAAGTCATTACATAAGTCATAATTCATTGTGACTGCAAATTCCATTCTCAAGACGTAAAACAAACGTAATAAACATATACAGTGATTTGGTTTATTGTTTGCAAGATATCATATATTTCAGGCAATAGCAGGAAATGGCACCTTTCGTGAACAATTTGCTGCTTCTTTGTGACCACCAAATCCTTAAACCTCCCTAAATCCACGTTAAGAGGTTGTCTTCTGTTGATACTTGGATATGAAAACATTTAGTTTACATTGCTTTTGCAATTACAATATAGTGCATTAGGGTCCTTTCAGAACGGAGTTCTGAAAAGATCTGCTTGTCGGTTTATGGAGGAGAAAAAAAAAAATCTCCTGGATTTGGTTCACATCTCCATTACAAGTTGCCTGAAGTGCAAAAAAGTCCTGGAGCTTTTTTGGAGCTTGAATCTGGCAGATTGGTGTGTTTTTTATTTATTTATTTGTCTCACAGAAATGCATGGAAACTCTTGATTTCAGCAATTTTGTTGCATGCTTGAGTGTTTTTCTGCTATAATTAAATAAAAATTAATAGCCCCAACATTTACCCCTAATATTAACCCTTTATCCCAAACCCTAACCCTGATATTAACCCCTAACCTAACAAATAAATGAACCTTTAACCTCCTACCAAAAAAATTAAAAGCGGATGAAAAAGCTTAAAAACATAGCAACAAATGATGAAACATGATATTATTCTCTATGCTAATTCTAAAAAATGTCAAAGCTCAAAAACACAACACTCAGATGTCAATGCAACCTTACAGGGATATCTGGGAAATTCAATGTTGGCTATTCCCCCTTGTGCGGAACTATTGTATTCTAACAGCAGGGAGTTCCCCCACTATCAGAATAGAATGATCAGTGTTGCTGGCTATAACTGGCAGGACTGATTAAGTGGGGGGAAAAAAACAGGCTGGTTGTACAGAAGTCGATCTAGATATTGACTTCTGTACAACTAGCCTGCTCATAGATGTATTAAAAAAGGAGTACAAAGACAAGTGCATCTTGCCTACAGTGAAGCATGGTGGTGGGAGTGTCATTGTGTGGGGGTGCATGAGTGCTGCCGGCACTAAGGAGCTACTCACCCACGCCATGATTGGATTAGTTTCAGAACCAATCGGTCTACAGGCCCAGGCCAATGGTTTCTGGCCTGGACCTGTTAAACAGTTCTGGTGAATGACAGACTGTTCTCTTTCAGTGTAATGTAAACACAGGCAGAGGAAGTGATGTCATCTCTGCTCGTGGAGCCCTTTGCGGTTCCAGCGTGAGAGGAGAAGACATCGGTGAGTACACCATGCACTACACTGACCAGTACATGTAGGCACATATTTAACCCCCTGATGATCCCCCCCCCCAGTTAACCCTTTCACTGATCACTATATTGGTGTCACGTGTGACACTAAACAGTGTTAGTGGTAGACTCAGGTAGGTTTAGGGTACCCAATAAAGGTTTAATCCCCTGATCACACCCCCAGTTAACCCTTTAGTGTACAGATCTATTTTCTGATCACCGTATTAATGTCAGGGTTGATGCTAGTTAGTCACTGTCAGTCTTGTATAGTGTCGGGGTACCCACCGCATATTCCCTAATAAATGTTTAACCCCCCGATCGCCCCCTTTTAACCCTTTCACTCACTAGTACAGTGTACAGATCCATTTTCTGATCACCTTATCAGTGTCACAGGTGACATCAGTGGTAGCGTCAATCCCAGACTGCTCAGATTTTAACCCGTTTGTCAGTAGTGCTAACATGCCATACACTTGCCTTACTTGTATAGTGTCTGAACAGATCAATATCTTTGATCTGATCAGAACTATATTAGCATCCCCAGTTTTATAGTGTTCCCAAAAAACGCAGCATTAGCGGGATCAGCCCAGACACCTGCCAGTACCTGTGTTTAGCCCCTCCGCTTAGCCCACCCAAGTGCAGTATCAATAGATCACTGTCACTTTGCTAACACTGCTGTGTGCTGCGTTTGTAGAGTCACGCTTGATTCCCTGCTTACACTGAGTTAAATTTAAGTAGCAACTTTTTTTTTAAACCTGTGAGTCACACCTGTAAGTTTAGTGGCCAACATGTCAAACAAAAGGTACACTAGTGAAGAGGCCTACAAGATACTGAGTATGACAGATGAGAGCGCAGGGGAAGCCTCACCATTAGAATCACAATCTGATTCAGGCTAACTATACAAACCCGTAGAGAGCAGCAGCACCCTGACGGATAGCTCTGGCAACGGAGTAGAGGTCCCTGCTAAGGTCAGGCGTACCTGACCCAGTTCTTCTGTTGCTGAGGCGCAACAACTGCATGGTTCTCGTATGCAGCAGAGAGCCAGTACTAATGCCGCTTCACCTTCTGGTGAACTGGCAAGTGCCACCAGCCTAGTACGTCCTGGTCGTAGACAAACCAGCACTGCAGTAACACTTGGTGACGTGGCGAGTCCCAGAAGTGCAGTTCAATTTAGTGCGGTGGCTAGCACAAGTAGTGTCCTGCAACCACCAAGAATTCAAAGACAGGCCCATAGTGCCCTTCCTTTATATGTTTGCAGATCCTGATTGGAAGCCCACCACTTCTGCAGTGCCCATACTTCCCCCATTCACTGGCCAACCTGAAATTCAGGTGGATTTTGCTTCCCTTGACTTTTACAAGCTGTTTTTCACAGAAGATCTGTACAGATCTATTGTGGACCAAAGCAATTTATATAGTGGTCAATTTATCGCCGCAAATCCAATTTTGACCCTTGCCAGAGAATTTGGCTGGAAACCTATAACGGTTCCTGAATTTGAAACCTTTCTGGGGCCTATCGCTCCTCGTGCATTACTAAAAAGCGTGAGTTGCGGCCATATTGGTCCACTGACCCAGTTTACCATAATGCTGTGTTTTGTGCTTCTATGACCAGGACGCGATACGAGCACATCTTGCAGTTTGTGCATTTCAATGACAATGAACTCTGTTGTCCTCTGGGTGAACCTGGATACGATTGGCTCCATAAAATTTGGCCCCTCATAAACCACTTCAACCAACAATTTGCAGCCTTGTTTATTCCCGATCAAGATGTTTGTGTTGATGAGTCCCTGATTACATTTTCTGGCTGTTTCATGTACAAAACAGTTTGTCCCCAGCACGCTTTCCAGATATGATGTCAAGATGTATAAGCTCTGTGACAGGGCCACAGGCTATATACATAGTTTCCTGGTTTATGAGGGAAAAGATAGAAGCGTGGAGCCCCATGACTGGCCAGACTACATAGGGAGCAGCGGTAAGATTGTTTGGGACTTGGTATCACTTTTTTTCCGAAAGGGGTACCATTAATACATGGACAATTTTTATACAAGCATGCCACTTTTTTGACACCTCTTTCAATTGGGAATTGGCACATGTGGCACCATGCCATCTAATTGCCAGGGCTTCCCCCAAAGGCTTGTAGATACCTGAATCAAATGTAGGAGAGAGCCTGCTTGAGGTCCAATGAATTGCTCCAATGAAGGACAAACTGAATTTTTTTCATTCTGTCCTATTCACGCAGACGTGGCAGTCCAAATTACTATGGTCACTGGTGTTGAGAAGCACCTCCTGTGTCAATGAATACAACCTTAAAATTGGAGGGGTGGACTTCCACGACCAGATGATGAAGACATCCTTAATTGCCCATAAGGCCAGACGCTGGTATAAAAAGTGTCTACATGCTTATTCCAATTGGCTCTGTTCAACGCTTCTGCACTGTACAAAGTGTCTGGACGAACTGGATTCTTCCTAAAATTCCAGGAAGAGCTAATCGCAGCCTTTCTGTTTCCAGAAGGTGCTGTGGCCCAACTTCCCAATCCAAATGCAGTGAGCCGTCAGCATGAGAGGCATTTTCTGGATGTCCTCCCTGGTACCCCTGCCAAAAGATCACCCCAAAGATGATGAGTCTGTAGAAAACACGGACATATGCGTGACACCCGCTATTATCCGTCCTGTCCTGACCAACCTGGTCCTCTGCTTCGGGAGTGGAGTATTAGCATAGGGTACATTATGGGACAATCCTAGGGCACATATTCACACAGGGTCTCGAAAGATGTTAGATGGACATTGCATTTTGAGAGACCCGAACCTGGAACCTTTACAGTTACAAATAAAAGTGTAAAAATAATATATATAAAATAAAAAAGCCAAAAATAGTTGTTGTTTTTGTTCTTCTCTTTCTATTCTGCTTTGTTTTACTGTATTTTATGCTTAACTGTAATGTTTTATTGATACTGTGATTTATTGCTTTGCATGTATGCCATTTAGCTGCAGCATTGATTTATTTATTTTGACAGCAACAGGGTTTGCGCTCACAATACATAAATCTGTGACTCCAGCACTGTAAGAGGTGATTTCACCACCACGGTTAAAAAAAGAGCATATATGCCAAAGCATAGGGGCAGGGGTGGACATTATGGGCCAGATTCACAAATAAGATACGACGCGTTTCTCCTGATACGCCGTTGTATCTGTTTCTGTCTATGCGACTGATTCATAGAATCAGTTACGCATAGATATCCCTAAGATCCGACAGGTGTAATTGTTTTACACTGTCGGATCTTAGGATGCAGTACCGCGGCCGCCGCTGGGGGGAGTTTGCGTCGTAAACCAGCGTCGGGTATGCAAATTAGGAGTTACGGCGGATCCACAACGGTTTTTCGCGTTCGCTACGTCGTCCGTAGTCAAGTTTCCCGTTTCCCTGTACTGGTTGGATAACCAGATGAAAATAGAAGAAAAACACTAAAAAAATAAAAATGCAGCTATCACATCTAAGAATTGTTAAGCTGCAATATAATAAATGTTTGCTTTTGGGTTTAACACTGGTATAATTTTTTTTAAATGTGGCTCATTAATTTTCAGTGAGAGTGAAGTCCTGGGGGAAACGCACTTTGGCGAGCTGAATAGTTTGTCTCTATTTTGAACACATAAATGGCATAAGTGGAATTTTCTTTATACTGGTTTACACTTTCAGAGGTCAACGGATGACTGGGGTTATGTACAATAAATATAATTATTGTAGTGGGAAATATATTTATATTTCACATTTATTTTTTTAGATTTGGATTTTAGATTTTTGTCATAACAGTTTTTATGTTTATTATATCAGAAAGGATTTCGTAACATAATCATCTTTTTCATTGTTTTCTATACTGTAGCTAAGAGGTATATTTATTTATTCACTATCACACACACAGTGCACTTTTTGATTAGCATTTGTCATTATTCATAATAAGCACAGCAGCTCTTTAGGGATTTTCTTTTATCATGGAGTTAATACCCAGTATAATAAACAGTACTAAGCAAGCAAATTTGGAGAATTACCTAAAGGTCTTGCCACCCAAACAGTGACTGCGTTTGATTGGCTGCAATCATAGCTCAAACTACAACAATTTTCTGCTCACCTCCTATCTTCAGGTCAAAGTTTGTGGTGCCAGCAGGACCAACCCACAGATCAATTTCTAGGCGATTCAGAAAAAAACAGCCAAATTGTGATACTCATATGGGCAGCGATACTCTACAAAACTCTTCGTCACGTTATTATATAATGTTTCCGATTTGGGAAACTTGCACCAAGGGATATATATATATATATATATATATATATATATATATATATATATATATATATATATATATATATATATAGCTGTCATTTATGACCTACTGAAAATGCTAATTAGTTGGAACCAGGGACAGCTAACACACTAATATTGCCATAATGGCAGCATACATCTGACACAGCATTCTTGTAAGTAGCACCCATTGGCTATTCTGTAAAATACTTTTGCTGCTTAGCCGAACCAAACACTACATCTAAGGGTCCTACTTCATTAGTCTTTGTCTCTGCTGCCATCTTGTGGCTAAGTATGATAACACATGCTGATTCCTTCAAACTGCTCTTTAGTTTGTGTTGGGACACAGTCACAGATTTTCATAATGGGTATACTGTATATAGCCTAACAATTCATGCAGTGCATTACGTATTGTACATTTACATCAGTCCCTGACCTCAAGAAGCTTACAATCTAAACATACCTACACATACTAGGTCTAATTTAGACAGGAGCCAATGAAGCGGCACATACAGAAGTGTATTCAGACCACCATACAATCTTTAATGGAGGCTAGATGCAAATGCACAATTTCTATCTTCAAGTGAAAGTTTCAAGGAAAGAAAAGCACTCAATCAATTTGCATTTCTGGCCTATCTGTCCATTTATGAATAGTATTTTTATTTTTTTGCTTTGAAACTCGAAATGATAGTTTTTTTTTTAAGTAGAATATTTATTGTATTATAAATTAATTAGCAAGTTTACATTTGTAAGGGATATCTAACCTAATTTGCTGTATTGGTGCACTAGAACAGCCTGCATGAAGGGGACCCCCAGGTACTATATTTAAAGATATTTTTCATTTTTATTGTTTAATTTTAAGCTTTAGTAAAATCACAGATCTTTTTTATTTTTTATCTTTTTTTTTTTTTGCATTGGAGTTCCACTTTATAATTGCATTTTTTCCCATAAAACAGCATTTAAAAAAAAAAAAGATCCTTTTAAATAGACGATGTCTATTGTAGTCGCTGTCGGACTACAACTCCTTCCATGTATTGTGCCAGTAACATGTTGAGGAACTTGTAGGTGCTAAATAACCTCAGTGTATTTATTGCATTTAGGAGGGACACTGCAGAGCCTGTGCCTTCTCCACCAGTTCAGCGTATTTCTGTCATCTCACTCCCAGTGATAAAATGGGATCCCACCTCAAAGTGCAACATTCCCTAACTAACTCAACTAGGCTGCCCAGGAATACCTTTTGAGGTGATGGTATCTTGACAGACTACTGGGCGCAGCAACCCCACTCATTGCTCCATGACAGCTACAGCATCACGAGGAACGAGGACAGTAAAAGTCCCCTAGAACCCGACCGGCCTTCCCATTTATATAACATAGGGCGGATAGCCATGGCCGAAGAAGCCCAGGAACAGTAGTGCAGGACATTAACCCTTCCCCAGCCTGGGCCAGCCAATTTTCAAACTAACATACTACAGGCAACCTTCCTACAAGCATCTTGGCTCTCCCTGTCAACAGCAGGGTTGCATGAGCGAGTAGTGCAATACCATAAGGCTATTATGAAGACATTGGAATGTATGAGAGCTTTAAGCGGATTGTACCCTTGATGACAGCTGTCGAGGAACATAAAAGGAATCTTTAAATGTTATTTGTAGCTGCTAACTTGGCTAAGATGGTATTTTTTTTTAATTGTGATTATCCTTGAATCTGTTCTCTTTAGAAATCCTTGTAATCCTCATTCCCAAGATTCATACCTACCACCTGTAACATTAAATAAGGCTGGCAGTGTGCATATTTTGCTGCTGAAATGACAGAGTGGTTGTAAATCCCTACATACTGTAATACACAGTGATTAATTAAATCCTCCTATGAAGGTTGTACCTGTTTTATCTAAAGACTTCTCTTCTCTACAGCCTTCTATAGCACTAACATCAAAGGCTATGAATCAGCTTGTAGGTGGCAGGGGGTGGGGATCTGATGTCACACACTACCCAGCACAAAGCTGAGTGTAATCTGAGACCTGAGTGAAGGGAATGGACGCCCCCTAAATAGTCTCATAAGGTAACATGCACATAGAGGTTTTCAATCACATTCTGTGTGCTGGAGGGGTGGGGCTATCACTCTGGATTCCCTGGTGTCCACATTAACTGTCAGAAGTAACTCATACATATAGCAGAGGAAGAAGAGAGCAGCTAGAAATCACACTTGGTGATATAGATTGAGTAAGGTATACACTACCAAAGGATATGCTTTTGTTAATTTTTCATTTCAGAGGTTTACAACCACCTTAAGGGCCCAGCGGAAGTGACAAATATAAAATGATTGTTTGACATTATACACCATTATTTATTATGATTATTTATGATAGGTATTAATATAGCACCACCAATTTTACACAGCACTTTTCATACTATTCATTAACATCCGTACATGATCTCAAGGAGCTTACAGTTTAAGGTCCCTATTTTGAATGCACACATACATAGCTCCCAACTATCCCTGATTTCGAGGGACTGTCTCTGATTTGGAGCAACGTCCCTCTGTCCCTCTTTCCTCCTCATTTGTCCCTCATTTTGGACTAATCTATATAGATGTAAATAAAATGCTCTTTTTATCTATCAAAAAGTGTTTTCAAGCACTAAGCCTTTCATCCAATTTCTAAATTGCTGCATTTGTAAATTACAAAAGCCAGTATAAAGGAATAATACCGGTAGTGGTAAAAAAAAAAAAGCACTTGTAGGTTTAACCAATCTTGTTTATTGTACAATTCTCCTCTAAGGGGGCGTGGGCAGGGGTGTGTCCTATGCCTGCATACTTTTGCTGATAGGTGTCCCTCATTCCCATTTTAAAAAGTTGGGAGGTATACACATATATGGGGGCCAATTTAGGCTGGCCATACAATGTTCAAACTTCTTCTGGTTCTTGATGAACTGGCTGCTTTCTGCCCCAATTGAAAAATCCCTGATTGAAAAATCTAAGGAGGCGGGGAGAATGTTGTTGGCCAAACAGCACCTGCATCCAATCAGACGCAGGCACTATTTGGGTATTTTGACATGGCAGGGCAACCTGTCAAAATACAATAGCTTCAATCAGAGATTCATCTACCTGTCCTGTATAGAGTGGATGAGGATATTTGTTAGTCCACATTCAGCCTGCAGGCTCTCATACAGTTTACATCAGGGGTTGGCATCCCCCGACACATGTGCCACAAGTGGCATGTGAAAACTTTTTTTTGAAAACTTTTTTGCCTGCATACGACTTCCTCCCTATCTGCAGAGTGGCACAGAGAAATATCAGTGAGACACAGCTTCTGCCACAATAGTGCATACCCATTTCATAATTCCCCGCACTGCACCCATACAAGATGGGAAACATTGTTTGGTTCTCTATCTTTGCTGTAGCTGTGGTCTTCATTTGCATTCAAAGCCATGTCCACCATGAGGAGGAAGGTGACTTGTTTGTCTGCCACTACAAATCTCAGAAAGAAGGGATTTCACTGTGAGGCTCCATGCACATTGTCTTAAAAATTGCTGCTTCTACAGGAGTTTTGTGTTTTGCCTGTAGAAGCAGCTCAATGATATCCTATGTGTCCATGCACATTGCAATGATTCAAGGCATATTTTGAGCTCAGTGTTTAGAGGCAGGGAGAAAACAACATTCTGGGGTGCATTTCTGATTGGAGTTTTCTGGCAGAAAAAATGCTACAGTAGCCTAAATGTACAAACATGCTCTATATGAGCGTTTGTTTTCTGTCAAGGGAACTGACATTTTTTCAGCCAAGTGGACATGGACATGGACATGGAGCCTTACTGCAAAAGGTTGGTCCAGGGGCTGAAGGAGCAGGAGTTGTGCTAATCTGAGGTGTGAAGGTGCAGGAATTGGACTGATCTGAAGTGTGAAGGTACAGGAATTGGGCTGATCTGAGGTGTGAAGGTGCAGGAAGTGGGCTGATCTGAGGTGTGGTGCAAGAATTGGACTGCTCTGAGCTGTGAAGGTGCAAGAATTGGACTGATCTGAGGTGTGAAGGTTCAGGAATTGGGCTGATCTGAGGTGTGAAAGTTCAGGAATTGGGCTGATCTGAGCTGTTAAGGTGCAGGAATTGGGCTGATCTGAGCTGTGAAGGTGCAGGAATTGGGCTGATCTGAGGTGTGAAGGTGCATGAATTGGGCTGATCTGAGGTGTGAAGGTGCAGGAATTGGACTGATCTGAGGTGTGGTGCAGGAATTGGGCTGATCTGAGGTGTGAAGGTGCAGGAATTGGACTGATCTGAGGTGTGAAGGTGCAGGAATTGGACTGATCTGAGGTGTGAAGGTGCAGGAATTGGACTGATCTGAGGTGTGAAGGTGCAGGAATTGGGCTGATCTGAGGTGTGAAGGTGCAGGAATTGGACTGATCTGAGGTGTGAAGGTGCAGGAATTGGGCTGATCTGAGGTGTGAAGGTGCAGGAATTGGACTGATCTGAGGTGTGAAGGTGCAGGAATTGGACTGATCTGAGGTGTGAAGGTGTAGGAATTGGACTGATCTGAGGTGTGGAGGTGCAGGAATTGGGCTGATCTGAGGTGTGAAGGTGCAGGAATTGGGCTGATCTGAGGTGTGAAGGTGCAGGAATTGGGCTGATCTGAGGTGTGAAGGTGCATGAATTGGGCTGATCTGAGGTGTGAAGGTGCAGGAATTGGACTGATCTGAGGTGTGGTGCAGGAATTGGGCTGATCTGAGGTGTGAAGGTGCAGGAATTGGACTGATCTGAGGTGTGAAGGTGCAGGAATTGGACTGATCTGAGGTGTGAAGGTGCAGGAATTGGACTGATCTGAGGTGTGAAGGTGCAGGAATTGGGCTGATCTGAGGTGTGAAGGTGCAGGAATTGGACTGATCTGAGGTGTGAAGGTGCAGGAATTGGGCTGATCTGAGGTGTGAAGGTGCAGGAATTGGACTGATCTGAGCTGTGAAGGTGCAGGAATTGGACTGATCTGAGGTGTGAAGGTGTAGGAATTGGACTGATCTGAGGTGTGGAGGTGCAGGAATTGGGCTGATCTGAGGTGTGAAGGTGCAGGAATTGGGCTGATCTGAGGGCTGAAGGTGCAGGAATTGGACTGATCTGAGGTGTGAAGGTGCAGGAATTGGGCTGATCTGAGGGGTGGAGGTGCAGGAATTGGGCTGATCTGAGGCGTGGTGCAGGAATTGGGCTGATCTGAGGTGTGAAGGTGCAGGAAGTGGGCTGATGTGAGGGGTGGAGGTGCAGAAATTTGGCTGATCTGAGGTGTGAAGGTGCAGGAATTGGGCTGATCTAAGGGGTGGAGGTGCAGGAATTGGGCTAATCTGAGGTGTGAAGGTGCAGGAATTGGACTGATCTGAGGTGTGAAGGTGCAGGAATTGGGCTGATCTGAGCTGTGAAGGTGCAGGAATTGGACTAATCTGAGGTGTGAAGGTGCAGGAATTGGGCTGATCTGAGGGGTGGAGGTGCAGGAATTGGACTGATCGAGGTGTGGTGCAGGAATTGAACTGATCTGAGGGGTGGAGGTGCAGGAATTGGGCTGATCTGAGGCGTGGTGCAGGAATTGGGCTGATCTGAGGTGTGAAGGTGCAGGAAGTGGGCTGATGTGAGGGGTGGAGGTGCAGAAATTTGGCTGATCTGAGGTGTGAAGGTGCAGGAATTGGGCTGATCTAAGGGGTGGAGGTGCAGGAATTGGGCTAATCTGAGGTGTGAAGGTGCAGGAATTGGGCTGATCTGAGCTGTGAAGGTGCAGGAATTGGACTAATCTGAGTTTTGAAGGTGCAGGAATTGGGCTGATCTGAGGGGTGGAGGTGCAGGAATTGGACTGATCGAGGTGTGGTGCAGGAATTGGACTGATCTGAGGTGTGAAGGTGCCGGAATTGAACTGATCTGAGGTGTGAAGGTGCAGGAATTGGACTGATCTGAGGTGTGAAGGTGCAGGAATTGGACTGATCTGAGGTGTGAAAGTGCAGGAATTGGACTGAGGTGTGAAGGTGCAGGAATTGGGCTGATCTGAGGTGTGGTGCAGGAATTGGGATGATCTGAGGTGTGAAGGTGCAGGAATTGGACTGATCTGAGGTGTGACGGTGCAGGAATTGGACTGATCTGAGGTGTGAAGGTGCAGGAATTGGACTGATCTGAGGTGTGAAAGTGCAGGAATTGGACTGAGGTGTGGTGCAGGAATTGGGATGATCTGAGGTGTGAAGGTGCAGGAATTGGGATGATCTGAGGTGTGAAGGTGCAGGAATTGGACTGATCTGAGGTGTGAAGGTGCAGGAATTGGACTGATCTGAGGTGTGAAGGTGCCGGAATTGAACTGATCTGAGGTGTGAAGGTGCAGGAATTGGACTGATCTGAGGTGTGAAGGTGCAGGAATTGGACTGATCTGAGGTGTGAAAGTGCAGGAATTGGACTGAGGTGTGAAGGTGCAGGAATTGGGCTGATCTGAGGTGTGGTGCAGGAATTGGGATGATCTGAGGTGTGAAGGTGCAGGAATTGGACTGATCTGAGGTGTGAAGGTGCAGGAATTGGACTGATCTGAGGTGTGAAGGTGCAGGAATTGGACTGATCTGAGGTGTGAAGGTGCAGGAATTGGACTGAGGTGTGGTGCAGGAATTGGGATGATCTGAGGTGTGAAGGTGCAGGAATTGGGATGATCTGAGGTGTGAAGGTGCAGGAATTGGACTGATCTGAGGTGTGACGGTGCAGGAATTGGACTGATCTGAGGTGTGAAGGTGCCGGAATTGGACTGATCTGAGGTGTGAAGGTGCAGGAATAGGGCTGATCTGAGGTGTGGTGCAGGAATTGGGATGATCTGAGGTGTGAAGGTGCCGGAATTGGGCTGATCTGAGGTGTGGAGGTGCAGGAATTGGGCTGATCTGAGGTGTGAAGGTGCAGGAATTGGGCTGATCTGAGCTGTGAAGGTGCAGGAATTGGACTGATCTGAGGTGTGAAGGTGCAGGAATTGGACTGATCTGAGCTGTGAAGGTGCAGGAATTGGGCTGATCTGAGGTGTGAAGGTGCAGGAATTGGACTGATCTGAGGTGTGAAGGTGCAGGAATTGGACTGATCTGAGGTGTGAAGGTGCAGGAATTGGACTGATCTGAGGTGTGAAGGTGCAGGAATTGGACTGATCTGAGATGTGAAGGTGCAGGAATTGGGCTGATCTGAGGTGTGGTGCAGGAATTGGACTGATCTGAGGTGTGAAGGTGCCGGAATTGGGCTGATCTGAGGTGTGGTGCAGGAATTGGACTGATCTGAGGTGTGAAGGTGCCGGAATTGGGCTGATCTGAGGTGTGAAGGTGCAGGAATAGGGCTGATCTGAGGTGTGGAGGTGCAGGAATTGGGCTGATCTGAGGTGTGGAGGTGCAGGAATTGGACTGATCTGAGGTGTGGTGCAGGAATTGGGCTGATCTGAGGTGTGAAGGTGCAGGAATTGGGCTGATCTGAGGTGTGAAGGTGCAGGAATTGGGCTGATCTGAGGTGTGAAGGTGCAGGAATTGGACTGATCTGAGCTGTGAAGGTGCAGGAATTGGGCTGATCTGAGCTGTGAAGGTGCAGGAATTGGACTGATCTGAGGTGTGAAGGTGCAGGAATTGGACTGATCTGAGGTGTGAAGGTGCAGGAATTGGACTGATCTGAGGTGTGAAGGTGCAGGAATTGGACTGATCTGAGATGTGAAGGTGCAGGAATTGGGCTGATCTGAGGTGTGGTGCAGGAATTGGACTGATCTGAGGTGTGAAGGTGCCGGAATTGGGCTGATCTGAGGTGTGGTGCAGGAATTGGACTGATCTGAGGTGTGAAGGTGCCGGAATTGGACTGATCTGAGGTGTGAAGGTGCAGGAATAGGGCTGATCTGAGGTGTGGAGGTGCAGGAATTGGGCTGATCTGAGGTGTGGAGGTGCAGGAATTGGACTGATCTGAGGTGTGGTGCAGGAATTGGGCTGATCTGAGGTGTGAAGGTGCAGGAATTGGGCTGATCTGAGGTGTGAAGGTGCAGGAATTGGGCTGATCTGAGGTGTGAAGGTGCAGGAATTGGACTGATCTGAGGTGTGGAGGTGCAGGAATTGGGCTGATCTGAGCTGTGAAGGTGCAGGAATTGGGCTGATCTGAGGTGTGAAGGTTCAGGAATTGGGCTGATCTGAGGTGTGAAGGTGCCGGAATTGGACTGATCTGAGGTGTGAAAGTGCAGGAATTGGACTGAGGTGTGAAGGTGCAGGAATTGGGCTGATCTGAGGTGTGAAGGTGCAGGAATTGGGCTGATCTGAGGTGTGAAGGTGCAGGAATTGGACTGATCTGAGGTGTGAAGGTGCAGGAATTGGACTGATCTGAGGTGTGAAGGTGCCGGAATTGGACTAATCTGAGGTGTGAAGGTGCCGGAATTGGACTAATCTGAGGTGTGAAGGTGCAGGAATTGGGCTGATCTGAGGGGTGGACGTGCAGGAATTGGACTGATCTGAGGTGTGAAGGTGCCGGAATTGAACTGATCTGAGGTGTGAAGGTGCAGGAATTGGACTGATCTGAGGTGTGAAGGTGCAGGAATTGGACTGATCTGAGGTGTGAAAGTGCAGGAATTGGACTGAGGTGTGAAGGTGCAGGAATTGGGCTGATCTGAGGTGTGGTGCAGGAATTGGGATGATCTGAGGTGTGAAGGTGCAGGAATTGGACTGATCTGAGGTGTGAAGGTGCAGGAATTGGACTGATCTGAGGTGTGAAGGTGCCGGAATTGGACTAATCTGAGGTGTGAAGGTGCAGGAATAGGGCTGATCTGAGGTGTGGTGCAGGAATTGGGATGATCTGAGGTGTGAAGGTGCCGGAATTGGGCTGATCTGAGGTGTGGAGGTGCAGGAATTGGGCTGATCTGAGGTGTGAAGGTGCCGGAATTGGGCTGATCTGAGGTGTGAAGGTGCAGGAATTGGGCTGATCTGAGGTGTGACGGTGCAGGAATTGGACTGATCTGAGGTGTGAAGGTGCAGGAATTGGACTGATCTGAGGTGTGAAGGTGCAGGAATAGGGCTGATCTGAGGTGTGGTGCAGGAATTGGACTGATCTGAGGTGTGAAGGTGCAGGAATAGGGCTGATCTGAGGTGTGAAGGTGCAGGAATTGGACTGATCTGAGGTGTGAAGGTGCAGGAATTGGGCTGATCTGAGGTGTGGAGGTGCAGGAATTGGGCTGATCTGAGGTGTGAAGGTGCCGGAATTGGACTAATCTGAGGTGTGAAGGTGCAGGAATTGGACTGATCTGAGGTGTGAAGGTGCAGGAATTGGACTAATCTGAGGTGTGAAGGTGCAGGAATTGGGCTGATCTGAGGTGTGAAAGTGCAGGAATTGGACTGATCTGAGCTGTGAAGGTGCAGGAATTGGGCTGATCTGAGCTGTGAAGGTGCAGGAATTGGACTGATCTGAGGTGTGAAGGTGCAGGAATTGGACTGATCTGAGGTGTGAAGGTGCAGGAATTGGACTGATCTGAGATGTGAAGGTGCAGGAATTGGGCTGATCTGAGGTGTGGTGCAGGAATTGGGCTGATCTGAGGTGTGGAGGTGCAGGAATTGGGCTGATCTGAGGTGTGAAGGTGCCGGAATTGGACTAATCTGAGGTGTGAAGGTGCAGGAATTGGGCTGATCTGAGGTGTGACGGTGCAGGAATTGGACTGATCTGAGGTGTGAAGGTGCCGGAATTGGACTGATCTGAGGTGTGAAGGTGCAGGAATAGGGCTGATCTGAGGTGTGGTGCAGGAATTGGACTGATCTGAGGTGTGAAGGTGCAGGAATAGGGCTGATCTGAGGTGTGAAGGTGCAGGAATTGGGCTGATCTGAGGTGTGAAGGTGCCGGAATTGGGCTGATCTGAGGTGTGGAGGTGCAGGAATTGGGCTGATCTGAGGTGTGAAGGTGCCGGAATTGGACTAATCTGAGGTGTGAAGGTGCAGGAATTGGACTGATATGAGGTGTGAAGGTGCAGGAATTGGACTGATCTGAGGTGTGAAGGTGCAGGAATTGGACTAATCTGAGGTGTGAAGGTGCAGGAATTGGGCTGATCTGAGGTGTGAAAGTGCAGGAATTGGACTGATCTGAGCTGTGAAGGTGCAGGAATTGGGCTGATCTGAGCTGTGAAGGTGCAGGAATTGGACTGATCTGAGGTGTGAAGGTGCAGGAATTGGACTGATCTGAGGTGTGAAGGTGCAGGAATTGGACTGATCTGAGATGTGAAGGTGCAGGAATTGGGCTGATCTGAGGTGTGGTGCAGGAATTGGACTGAGCTGAGGTGTGAAGGTGCCGGAATTGGGCTGATCTGAGGTGTGGTGCAGGAATTGGGCTGATCTGAGGTGTGAAGGTGCCGGAATTGGACTAATCTGAGGTGTGAAGGTGCAGGAATTGGGCTGATCTGAGGTGTGAAGGTGCGGGAATTGGACTAATCTGAGGTGTGAAGGTGCCGGAATTGGACTAATCTGAGGTGTGAAGGTGCAGGAATTGGGCTGATCTGAGGTGTGAAGGTGCAGGAATTGGGCTGATCTGAGGTGTGAAGGTGCAGAAATTGGGCTGATCTGAGGTGTGAAGGTGCCGGAATTGGACTGATCTGAGGTGTGAAGGTGCAGGAATTGGACTGATCTGAGGTGTGAAGGTGCAGGAATTGGACTGATCTGAGGTGTGAAGGTGCAGGAATTGGACTGATCTGAGGTGTGAAAGTGCAGGAATTGGACTGAGGTGTGAAGGTGCAGGAATTGGGCTGATCTGAGGTGTGAAGGTGCAGGAATTGGGCTGATTTGAGGTGTGAAGGTGCAGGAATTGGGCTGATCTGAGCTGTGAAGGTGCAGGAATTGGACTGATCTGAGGTGTGAAGGTGCAGGAATTGGACTGATCTGAGGTGTGAAGGTGCAGGAATTGGACTGATCTGAGGTGTGAAGGTGCCGGAATTGGACTAATCTGAGGTGTGAAGGTGCCGGAATTGGACTAATCTGAGGTGTGAAGGTGCAGGAATTGGGCTGATCTGAGGGGTGGAGGTGCAGGAATTGGACTGATCGAGGTGTGGTGCAGGAATTGGACTGATCTGAGGTGTGAAGGTGCAGGAATTGGACTGATCTGAGGTGTGAAGGTGCAGGAATTGGACTGATCTGAGGTGTGAAGGTGCCGGAATTGAACTGATCTGAGGTGTGAAAGTGCAGGAATTGGACTGAGGTGTGAAGGTGCAGGAATTGGGCTGATCTGAGGTGTGGTGCAGGAATTGGGATGATCTGAGGTGTGAAGGTGCAGGAATTGGACTGATCTGAGGTGTGACGGTGCAGGAATTGGACTGATCTGAGGTGTGACGGTGCAGGAATTGGACTGATCTGAGGTGTGACGGTGCAGGAATTGGACTGATCTGAGGTGTGAAGGTGCAGGAATAGGGATGATCTGAGGTGTGAAGGTGCCGGAATTGGGCTGATCTGAGGTGTGGAGGTGCAGGAATTGGGCTGATCTGAGGTGTGAAGGTGCCGGAATTGGACTAATCTGAGGTGTGAAGGTGCAGGAATTGGGCTGATCTGAGCTGTGAAGGTGCAGGAATTGGACTGATCTGAGGTGTGAAGGTGCAGGAATTGGACTGATCTGAGGTGTGAAGGTGCAGGAATTGGACTGATCTGAGATGTGAAGGTGCAGGAATTGGGCTGATCTGAGGTGTGGTGCAGGAATTGGACTGATCTGAGGTGTGAAGGTGCCGGAATTGGACTGATCTGAGGTGTGAAGGTGCAGGAATAGGGCTGATCTGAGGTGTGAAGGTGCCGGAATTGGGCTGATCTGAGGTGTGGTGCAGGAATTGGGCTGATCTGAGGTGTGGTGCAGGAATTGGACTGATCTGAGGTGTGAAGGTGCCGGAATTGGACTGATCTGAGGTGTGAAGGTGCAGGAATAGGGCTGATCTGAGGTGTGGAGGTGCAGGAATTGGGCTGATCTGAGGTGTGGAGGTGCAGGAATTGGACTGATCTGAGGTGTGGTGCAGGAATTGGACTGATCTGAGGTGTGAAGGTGCAGGAATTGGGCTGATCTGAGGTGTGAAGGTGCAGGAATTGGGCTGATCTGAGGTGTGAAGGTGCAGGAATTGGACTGATCTGAGGTGTGGAGGTGCAGGAATTGGGCTGATCTGAGGTGTGAAGGTGCAGGAATTGGGCTGATCTGAGGTGTGAAGGTGCCGGAATTGGACTGATCTGAGGTGTGAAGGTGCAGGAATTGGACTGATCTGAGGTGTGAAGGTGCAGGAATTGGGCTGATCTGAGGTGTGAAGGTGCAGGAATTGGGCTGATTTGAGGTGTGAAGGTGCAGGAATTGGGCTGATCTGAGCTGTGAAGGTGCAGGAATTGGACTGATCTGAGGTGTGAAGGTGCAGGAATTGGACTGATCTGAGGTGTGAAGGTGCCGGAATTGGACTAATCTGAGGTGTGAAGGTGCAGGAATTGGGCTGATCTGAGGGGTGGAGGTGCAGGAATTGGACTGATCGAGGTGTGGTGCAGGAATTGGACTGATCTGAGGTGTGAAGGTGCAGGAATTGGACTGATCTGAGGTGTGAAGGTGCAGGAATTGGACTGATCTGAGGTGTGAAGGTGCCGGAATTGAACTGATCTGAGGTGTGAAGGTGCAGGAATTGGACTGATCTGAGCTGTGAAGGTGCAGGAATTGGACTGATCTGAGGTGTGAAGGTGCAGGAATTGGACTGATCTGAGGTGTGAAGGTGCAGGAATTGGACTGATCTGAGGTGTGAAGGTGCCGGAATTGGACTGATCTGAGGTGTGAAGGTGCAGGAATAGGGCTGATCTGAGGTGTGAAGGTGCAGGAATTGGGCTGATCTGAGGTGTGGTGCAGGAATTGGACTGATCTGAGGTGTGGTGCAGGAATTGGACTGATCTGAGGTGTGAAGGTGCCGGAATTGGACTGATCTGAGGTGTGGTGCAGGAATTGGACTGATCTGAGGTGTGAAGGTGCAGGAATTGGACTGATCTGAGGTGTGAAAGTGCAGGAATTGGACTGAGGTGTGAAGGTGCAGGAATTGGGCTGATCTGAGGTGTGGTGCAGGAATTGGGATGATCTGAGGTGTGAAGGTGCAGGAATTGGACTGATCTGAGGTGTGACGGTGCAGGAATTGGACTGATCTGAGGTGTGAAGGTGCCGGAATTGGACTAATCTGAGGTGTGGTGCAGGAATAGGGCTGATCTGAGGTGTGGTGCAGGAATTGGGATGATCTGAGGTGTGAAGGTGCCGGAATTGGGCTGATCTGAGGTGTGGAGGTGCAGGAATTGGGCTGATCTGAGGTGTGAAGGTGCCGGAATTGGACTAATCTGAGGTGTGAAGGTGCAGGAATTGGGCTGATCTGAGGTGTGACGGTGCAGGAATTGGACTGATCTGAGGTGTGAAGGTGCCGAAATTGGACTAATCTGAGGTGTGAAGGTGCAGGAATAGGGCTGATCTGAGGTGTGGTGCAGGAATTGGACTGATCTGAGGTGTGAAGGTGCAGGAATAGGGCTGATCTGAGGTGTGAAGGTGCCGGAATTGGGCTGATCTGAGGTGTGGAGGTGCAGGAATTGGGCTGATCTGAGGTGTGAAGGTGCCGGAATTGGACTAATCTGAGGTGTGAAGGTGCAGGAATTGGACTGATATGAGGTGTGAAGGTGCAGGAATTGGACTGATCTGAGGTGTGAAGGTGCAGGAATTGGGCTGATCTGAGGGGTGGAGGTGCAGGAATTGGGCTGATCTGAGGTGTGAAGGTGGAGGAATTGGGCTGATCTGAGGTGTGAAGGTGCAGGAATTGGACTGATCTGAGGTGTGAAGGTGGAGGAATTGGGCTGATCTGAGGTGTGAAGGTGCAGGAATTGGACTGATCTGAGGTGTGAAGGTGCAGGAATTGGGCTGATCTGAGGTGTGAAGGTGCAGGAATTGGACTGATCTGAGGTGTGAAGGTGCAGGAATTGGACTGATCTGAGGTGTGAAGGTGCAGGAATTGGACTGATCTGAGGTGTGGAGGTGCAGGAATTGGGCTGATCTGAGGTGTGAAGGTGCAGGAATTGGGCTGATCTGAGCTGTGAAGGTGCAGGAATTGGGCTGATCTGAGGTGTGAAGGTGCAGGAATTGGGCTGATCTGAGGTGTGAAGGTGCAGGAATTGGGCTGATCTGAGGTGTGGTGCAGGAATTGGGCTGATCTGAGGTGTGAAGGTGCAGGAATTGGACTGATCTGAGGTGTGAAGGTGCAGGAATTGGACTGATCTGAGGTGTGAAGGTGCAGGAATTGGACTGATCTGAGGTGTGAAGGTGGAGGAATTGGGCTGATCTGAGGTGTGAAGGTGCAGGAATTGGACTGATCTGAGGTGTGAAGGTGCAGGAATTGGGCTGATCTGAGGTGTGAAGGTGCAGGAATTGGACTGATCTGAGCTGTGAAGGTGCAGGAATTGGACTGATCTGAGGTGTGAAGGTGTAGGAATTGGACTGATCTGAGGTGTGGAGGTGCAGGAATTGGGCTGATCTGAGGTGTGAAGGTGCAGGAATTGGGCTGATCTGAGGGCTGAAGGTGCAGGAATTGGACTGATCTGAGGTGTGAAGGTGCAGGAATTGGGCTGATCTGAGGGGTGGAGGTGCAGGAATTGGGCTGATCTGAGGCGTGGTGCAGGAATTGGGCTGATCTGAGGTGTGAAGGTGCAGGAAGTGGGCTGATGTGAGGGGTGGAGGTGCAGAAATTTGGCTGATCTGAGGTGTGAAGGTGCAGGAATTGGGCTGATCTAAGGGGTGGAGGTGCAGGAATTGGGCTAATCTGAGGTGTGAAGGTGCAGGAATTGGACTGATCTGAGGTGTGAAGGTGCAGGAATTGGGCTGATCTGAGGTGTGAAGGTGCAGGAATTGGACTAATCTGAGGTGTGAAGGTGCAGGAATTGGGCTGATCTGAGGGGTGGAGGTGCAGGAATTGGACTGATCGAGGTGTGGTGCAGGAATTGAACTGATCTGAGGGGTGGAGGTGCAGGAATTGGGCTGATCTGAGGCGTGGTGCAGGAATTGGGCTGATCTGAGGTGTGAAGGTGCAGGAAGTGGGCTGATGTGAGGGGTGGAGGTGCAGAAATTTGGCTGATCTGAGGTGTGAAGGTGCAGGAATTGGGCTGATCTAAGGGGTGGAGGTGCAGGAATTGGGCTAATCTGAGGTGTGAAGGTGCAGGAATTGGGCTGATCTGAGCTGTGAAGGTGCAGGAATTGGACTAATCTGAGTTTTGAAGGTGCAGGAATTGGGCTGATCTGAGGGGTGGAGGTGCAGGAATTGGACTGATCGAGGTGTGGTGCAGGAATTGGACTGATCTGAGGTGTGAAGGTGCCGGAATTGAACTGATCTGAGGTGTGAAGGTGCAGGAATTGGACTGATCTGAGGTGTGAAGGTGCAGGAATTGGACTGATCTGAGGTGTGAAGGTGCAGGAATTGGACTGAGGTGTGAAGGTGCAGGAATTGGGCTGATCTGAGGTGTGGTGCAGGAATTGGGATGATCTGAGGTGTGAAGGTGCAGGAATTGGACTGATCTGAGGTGTGACGGTGCAGGAATTGGACTGATCTGAGGTGTGAAGGTGCAGGAATTGGACTGATCTGAGGTGTGAAAGTGCAGGAATTGGACTGAGGTGTGGTGCAGGAATTGGGATGATCTGAGGTGTGAAGGTGCAGGAATTGGGATGATCTGAGGTGTGAAGGTGCAGGAATTGGACTGATCTGAGGTGTGAAGGTGCAGGAATTGGACTGATCTGAGGTGTGAAGGTGCCGGAATTGAACTGATCTGAGGTGTGAAGGTGCAGGAATTGGACTGATCTGAGGTGTGAAGGTGCAGGAATTGGACTGATCTGAGGTGTGAAAGTGCAGGAATTGGACTGAGGTGTGAAGGTGCAGGAATTGGGCTGATCTGAGGTGTGGTGCAGGAATTGGGATGATCTGAGGTGTGAAGGTGCAGGAATTGGACTGATCTGAGGTGTGAAGGTGCAGGAATTGGACTGATCTGAGGTGTGAAGGTGCAGGAATTGGACTGATCTGAGGTGTGAAAGTGCAGGAATTGGACTGAGGTGTGGTGCAGGAATTGGGATGATCTGAGGTGTGAAGGTGCAGGAATTGGGATGATCTGAGGTGTGAAGGTGCAGGAATTGGACTGATCTGAGGTGTGACGGTGCAGGAATTGGACTGATCTGAGGTGTGAAGGTGCCGGAATTGGACTGATCTGAGGTGTGAAGGTGCAGGAATAGGGCTGATCTGAGGTGTGGTGCAGGAATTGGGATGATCTGAGGTGTGAAGGTGCCGGAATTGGGCTGATCTGAGGTGTGGAGGTGCAGGAATTGGGCTGATCTGAGGTGTGAAGGTGCAGGAATTGGGCTGATCTGAGGTGTGAAGGTGCAGGAATTGGACTGATCTGAGGTGTGAAGGTGCAGGAATTGGACTGATCTGAGCTGTGAAGGTGCAGGAATTGGGCTGATCTGAGCTGTGAAGGTGCAGGAATTGGACTGATCTGAGGTGTGAAGGTGCAGGAATTGGACTGATCTGAGGTGTGAAGGTGCAGGAATTGGACTGATCTGAGGTGTGAAGGTGCAGGAATTGGACTGATCTGAGATGTGAAGGTGCAGGAATTGGGCTGATCTGAGGTGTGGTGCAGGAATTGGACTGATCTGAGGTGTGAAGGTGCCGGAATTGGGCTGATCTGAGGTGTGGTGCAGGAATTGGACTGATCTGAGGTGTGAAGGTGCCGGAATTGGACTGATCTGAGGTGTGAAGGTGCAGGAATTGGGCTGATCTGAGGTGTGGAGGTGCAGGAATTGGGCTGATCTGAGGTGTGGAGGTGCAGGAATTGGACTGATCTGAGGTGTGGTGCAGGAATTGGGCTGATCTGAGGTGTGAAGGTGCAGGAATTGGGCTGATCTGAGGTGTGAAGGTGCAGGAATTGGGCTGATCTGAGGTGTGAAGGTGCAGGAATTGGACTGATCTGAGCTGTGAAGGTGCAGGAATTGGGCTGATCTGAGCTGTGAAGGTGCAGGAATTGGACTGATCTGAGGTGTGAAGGTGCAGGAATTGGACTGATCTGAGGTGTGAAGGTGCAGGAATTGGACTGATCTGAGGTGTGAAGGTGCAGGAATTGGACTGATCTGAGGTGTGAAGGTGCAGGAATTGGGCTGATCTGAGGTGTGGTGCAGGAATTGGACTGATCTGAGGTGTGAAGGTGCCGGAATTGGGCTGATCTGAGGTGTGGTGCAGGAATTGGACTGATCTGAGGTGTGAAGGTGCCGGAATTGGACTGATCTGAGGTGTGAAGGTGCAGGAATAGGGCTGATCTGAGGTGTGGAGGTGCAGGAATTGGGCTGATCTGAGGTGTGGAGGTGCAGGAATTGGACTGATCTGAGGTGTGGTGCAGGAATTGGGCTGATCTGAGGTGTGAAGGTGCAGGAATTGGGCTGATCTGAGGTGTGAAGGTGCAGGAATTGGGCTGATCTGAGGTGTGAAGGTGCAGGAATTGGACTGATCTGAGGTGTGGAGGTGCAGGAATTGGGCTGATCTGAGCTGTGAAGGTGCAGGAATTGGGCTGATCTGAGGTGTGAAGGTTCAGGAATTGGGCTGATCTGAGGTGTGAAGGTGCCGGAATTGGACTGATCTGAGGTGTGAAAGTGCAGGAATTGGACTGAGGTGTGAAGGTGCAGGAATTGGGCTGATCTGAGGTGTGAAGGTGCAGGAATTGGGCTGATCTGAGGTGTGAAGGTGCAGGAATTGGACTGATCTGAGGTGTGAAGGTGCAGGAATTGGACTGATCTGAGGTGTGAAGGTGCCGGAATTGGACTAATCTGAGGTGTGAAGGTGCCGGAATTGGACTAATCTGAGGTGTGAAGGTGCAGGAATTGGGCTGATCTGAGGGGTGGACGTGCAGGAATTGGACTGATCTGAGGTGTGAAGGTGCCGGAATTGAACTGATCTGAGGTGTGAAGGTGCAGGAATTGGACTGATCTGAGGTGTGAAGGTGCAGGAATTGGACTGATCTGAGGTGTGAAAGTGCAGGAATTGGACTGAGGTGTGAAGGTGCAGGAATTGGGCTGATCTGAGGTGTGGTGCAGGAATTGGGATGATCTGAGGTGTGAAGGTGCAGGAATTGGACTGATCTGAGGTGTGACGGTGCAGGAATTGGACTGATCTGAGGTGTGAAGGTGCCGGAATTGGACTAATCTGAGGTGTGAAGGTGCAGGAATAGGGCTGATCTGAGGTGTGGTGCAGGAATTGGGATGATCTGAGGTGTGAAGGTGCCGGAATTGGGCTGATCTGAGGTGTGGAGGTGCAGGAATTGGGCTGATCTGAGGTGTGAAGGTGCCGGAATTGGACTAATCTGAGGTGTGAAGGTGCAGGAATTGGGCTGATCTGAGGTGTGACGGTGCAGGAATTGGACTGATCTGAGGTGTGAAGGTGCCGGAATTGGACTGATCTGAGGTGTGAAGGTGCAGGAATAGGGCTGATCTGAGGTGTGGTGCAGGAATTGGACTGATCTGAGGTGTGAAGGTGCAGGAATAGGGCTGATCTGAGGTGTGAAGGTGCAGGAATTGGGCTGATCTGAGGTGTGAAGGTGCCGGAATTGGGCTGATCTGAGGTGTGGAGGTGCAGGAATTGGGCTGATCTGAGGTGTGAAGGTGCCGGAATTGGACTGATCTGAGGTGTGAAGGTGCAGGAATTGGACTGATCTGAGGTGTGAAGGTGCAGGAATTGGACTGATCTGAGGTGTGAAGGTGCAGGAATTGGGCTGATCTGAGGTGTGAAAGTGCAGGAATTGGACTGATCTGAGGTGTGAAGGTGCAGGAATTGGGCTGATCTGAGCTGTGAAGGTGCAGGAATTGGACTGATCTGAGGTGTGAAGGTGCAGGAATTGGACTGATCTGAGGTGTGAAGGTGCAGGAATTGGACTGATCTGAGGTGTGAAGGTGCAGGAATTGGGCTGATCTGAGGTGTGGTGCAGGAATTGGGCTGATCTGAGGTGTGGAGGTGCAGGAATTGGGCTGATCTGAGGTGTGAAGGTGCCGGAATTGGACTAATCTGAGGTGTGAAGGTGCAGGAATTGGGCTGATCTGAGGTGTGACGGTGCAGGAATTGGACTGATCTGAGGTGTGAAGGTGCCGGAATTGGACTGATCTGAGGTGTGAAGGTGCAGGAATAGGGCTGATCTGAGGTGTGGTGCAGGAATTGGACTGATCTGAGGTGTGAAGGTGCAGGAATTGGACTGATCTGAGGTGTGAAGGTGCAGGAATTGGGCTGATCTGAGGTGTGAAGGTGCCGGAATTGGGCTGATCTGAGGTGTGGAGGTGCAGGAATTGGGCTGATCTGAGGTGTGAAGGTGCCGGAATTGGACTAATCTGAGGTGTGAAGGTGCAGGAATTGGACTGATCTGAGGTGTGAAGGTGCAGGAATTGGACTGATCTGAGGTGTGAAGGTGCAGGAATTGGACTAATCTGAGGTGTGAAGGTGCAGGAATTGGGCTGATCTGAGGTGTGAAAGTGCAGGAATTGGACTGATCTGAGCTGTGAAGGTGCAGGAATTGGGCTGATCTGAGGTGTGAAGGTGCAGGAATTGGACTGATCTGAGGTGTGAAGGTGCAGGAATTGGACTGATCTGAGGTGTGAAGGTGCAGGAATTGGACTGATCTGAGATGTGAAGGTGCAGGAATTGGGCTGATCTGAGGTGTGGTGCAGGAATTGGACTGAGCTGAGGTGTGAAGGTGCCGGAATTGGGCTGATCTGAGGTGTGGTGCAGGAATTGGGCTGATCTGAGGTGTGAAGGTGCAGGAATTGGACTAATCTGAGGTGTGAAGGTGCAGGAATTGGGCTGATCTGAGGTGTGAAGGTGCGGGAATTGGACTAATCTGAGGTGTGAAGGTGCCGGAATTGGACTAATCTGAGGTGTGAAGGTGCAGGAATTGGGCTGATCTGAGGTGTGAAGGTGCAGGAATTGGGCTGATCTGAGGTGTGAAGGTGCAGGAATTGGGCTGATCTGAGGTGTGAAGGTGCCGGAATTGGACTGATCTGAGGTGTGAAGGTGCAGGAATTGGACTGATCTGAGGTGTGAAGGTGCAGGAATTGGACTGATCTGAGGTGTGAAGGTGCAGGAATTGGACTGATCTGAGGTGTGAAAGTGCAGGAATTGGACTGAGGTGTGAAGGTGCAGGAATTGGGCTGATCTGAGGTGTGAAGGTGCAGGAATTGGGCTGATCTGAGGTGTGAAGGTGCAGGAATTGGGCTGATCTGAGCTGTGAAGGTGCAGGAATTGGACTGATCTGAGGTGTGAAGGTGCAGGAATTGGACTGATCTGAGGTGTGAAGGTGCAGGAATTGGACTGATCTGAGGTGTGAAGGTGCCGGAATTGGACTAATCTGAGGTGTGAAGGTGCCGGAATTGGACTAATCTGAGGTGTGAAGGTGCAGGAATTGGGCTGATCTGAGGGGTGGAGGTGCAGGAATTGGACTGATCGAGGTGTGGTGCAGGAATTGGACTGATCTGAGGTGTGAAGGTGCAGGAATTGGACTGATCTGAGGTGTGAAGGTGCAGGAATTGGACTGATCTGAGGTGTGAAGGTGCCGGAATTGAACTGATCTGAGGTGTGAAAGTGCAGGAATTGGACTGAGGTGTGAAGGTGCAGGAATTGGGCTGATCTGAGGTGTGGTGCAGGAATTGGGATGATCTGAGGTGTGAAGGTGCAGGAATTGGACTGATCTGAGGTGTGAAGGTGCAGGAATTGGACTGATCTGAGGTGTGACGGTGCAGGAATTGGACTGATCTGAGGTGTGACGGTGCAGGAATTGGACTGATCTGAGGTGTGAAGGTGCAGGAATAGGGATGATCTGAGGTGTGAAGGTGCCGGAATTGGGCTGATCTGAGGTGTGGAGGTGCAGGAATTGGGCTGATCTGAGGTGTGAAGGTGCCGGAATTGGACTAATCTGAGGTGTGAAGGTGCAGGAATTGGGCTGATCTGAGGTGTGAAGGTGCAGGAATTGGACTGATCTGAGGTGTGAAGGTGCAGGAATTGGACTGATCTGAGGTGTGAAGGTGCAGGAATTGGACTGATCTGAGATGTGAAGGTGCAGGAATTGGGCTGATCTGAGGTGTGGTGCAGGAATTGGACTGATCTGAGGTGTGAAGGTGCCGGAATTGGACTGATCTGAGGTGTGAAGGTGCAGGAATAGGGCTGATCTGAGGTGTGAAGGTGCCGGAATTGGGCTGATCTGAGGTGTGGTGCAGGAATTGGGCTGATCTGAGGTGTGGTGCAGGAATTGGACTGATCTGAGGTGTGAAGGTGCCGGAATTGGACTGATCTGAGGTGTGAAGGTGCAGGAATAGGGCTGATCTGAGGTGTGGAGGTGCAGGAATTGGGCTGATCTGAGGTGTGGAGGTGCAGGAATTGGACTGATCTGAGGTGTGGTGCAGGAATTGGGCTGATCTGAGGTGTGAAGGTGCAGGAATTGGGCTGATCTGAGGTGTGAAGGTGCAGGAATTGGGCTGATCTGAGGTGTGAAGGTGCAGGAATTGGACTGATCTGAGGTGTGGAGGTGCAGGAATTGGGCTGATCTGAGGTGTGAAGGTGCAGGAATTGGGCTGATCTGAGGTGTGAAGGTGCCGGAATTGGACTGATCTGAGGTGTGAAGGTGCAGGAATTGGACTGATCTGAGGTGTGAAGGTGCAGGAATTGGGCTGATCTGAGGTGTGAAGGTGCAGGAATTGGGCTGATCTGAGGTGTGAAGGTGCAGGAATTGGGCTGATCTGAGCTGTGAAGGTGCAGGAATTGGACTGATCTGAGGTGTGAAGGTGCAGGAATTGGACTGATCTGAGGTGTGAAGGTGCCGGAATTGGACTAATCTGAGGTGTGAAGGTGCAGGAATTGGGCTGATCTGAGGGGTGGAGGTGCAGGAATTGGACTGATCGAGGTGTGGTGCAGGAATTGGACTGATCTGAGGTGTGAAGGTGCAGGAATTGGACTGATCTGAGGTGTGAAGGTGCAGGAATTGGACTGATCTGAGGTGTGAAGGTGCCGGAATTGAACTGATCTGAGGTGTGAAGGTGCAGGAATTGGACTGATCTGAGGTGTGAAGGTGCAGGAATTGGACTGATCTGAGGTGTGAAGGTGCAGGAATTGGACTGATCTGAGGTGTGAAGGTGCAGGAATTGGACTGATCTGAGGTGTGAAGGTGCCGGAATTGGACTGATCTGAGGTGTGAAGGTGCAGGAATTGGGCTGATCTGAGGTGTGAAGGTGCAGGAATTGGGCTGATCTGAGGTGTGGTGCAGGAATTGGACTGATCTGAGGTGTGGTGCAGGAATTGGACTGATCTGAGGTGTGAAGGTGCCGGAATTGGACTGATCTGAGGTGTGGTGCAGGAATTGGACTGATCTGAGGTGTGAAGGTGCAGGAATTGGACTGATCTGAGGTGTGAAAGTGCAGGAATTGGACTGAGGTGTGAAGGTGCAGGAATTGGGCTGATCTGAGGTGTGGTGCAGGAATTGGGATGATCTGAGGTGTGAAGGTGCAGGAATTGGACTGATCTGAGGTGTGACGGTGCAGGAATTGGACTGATCTGAGGTGTGAAGGTGCCGGAATTGGACTAATCTGAGGTGTGGTGCAGGAATAGGGCTGATCTGAGGTGTGGTGCAGGAATTGGGATGATCTGAGGTGTGAAGGTGCCGGAATTGGGCTGATCTGAGGTGTGGAGGTGCAGGAATTGGGCTGATCTGAGGTGTGAAGGTGCCGGAATTGGACTAATCTGAGGTGTGAAGGTGCAGGAATTGGGCTGATCTGAGGTGTGACGGTGCAGGAATTGGACTGATCTGAGGTGTGAAGGTGCCGAAATTGGACTAATCTGAGGTGTGAAGGTGCAGGAATAGGGCTGATCTGAGGTGTGGTGCAGGAATTGGACTGATCTGAGGTGTGAAGGTGCAGGAATAGGGCTGATCTGAGGTGTGAAGGTGCCGGAATTGGGCTGATCTGAGGTGTGGAGGTGCAGGAATTGGGCTGATCTGAGGTGTGAAGGTGCCGGAATTGGACTAATCTGAGGTGTGAAGGTGCAGGAATTGGACTGATATGAGGTGTGAAGGTGCAGGAATTGGACTGATCTGAGGTGTGAAGGTGCAGGAATTGGGCTGATCTGAGGGGTGGAGGTGCAGGAATTGGGCTGATCTGAGGTGTGAAAGTGCAGGAATTGGACTGATCTGAGGTGTGGTGCAGGAATTGGGCTGATCTGAGGTGTGAAGGTGCAGGAATTGGACTGATCTGAGCTGTGAAGGTGCAGGAATTGGACTGATCTGAGGTGTGAAGGTGCAGGAATTGGACTGATCTGAGGTGTGAAGGTGCAGGAATTGGACTGATCTGAGATGTGAAGGTGCAGGAATTGGGCTGATCTGAGGTGTGGTGCAGGAATTGGACTGATCTGAGGTGTGAAGTTGCCGGAATTGGGCTGATCTGAGGTGTGGTGCAGGAATTGGACTGATCTGAGGTGTGAAGGTGCAGGAATTGGGCTGATCTGAGGTGTGAAGGTGCAGGAATTGGACTGATCTGAGGTGTGAAGGTGCCGGAATTGGACTGATCTGAGGTGTGAAGGTGCAGGAATAGGGCTGATCTGAGGTGTGGAGGTGCAGGAATTGGGCTGATCTGAGGTGTGGAGGTGCAGGAATTGGACTGATCTGAGGTGTGGTGCAGGAATTGGGCTGATCTGAGGTGTGAAGGTGCCGGAATTGGACTGATCTGAGGTGTGAAGGTGCAGGAATAGGGCTGATCTGAGGTGTGAAGGTGCAGGAATTGGGCTGATCTGAGGTGTGGTGCAGGAATTGGACTGATCTGAGGTGTGGTGCAGGAATTGGACTGATCTGAGGTGTGAAGGTGCCGGAATTGGACTGATCTGAGGTGTGGTGCAGGAATTGGACTGATCTGAGGTGTGGTGCAGGAATTGGACTGATCTGAGGTGTGAAGGTGCCGGAATTGGACTGATCTGAGGTGTGGTGCAGGAATTGGACTGATCTGAGGTGTGGAGGTGCAGGAATTGGACTAATCTGAGGTGTGGAGGTGCAGGAATTGGGCTGATCTGAGGTGTGAAGGTGCAGGAATTGGACTGATCTGAGGTGTGGTGCAGGAATTGGGATGATCTGAGGTGTGAAGGTGCAGGAATTGGACTGATCTGAGGTGTGACGGTGCAGGAATTGGACTGATCTGAGGTGTGAAGGTGCCGGAATTGGACTAATCTGAGGTGTGGTGCAGGAATAGGGCTGATCTGAGGTGTGGTGCAGGAATTGGGATGATCTGAGGTGTGAAGGTGCAGGAATTGGACTGATCTGAGGTGTGATGGCACAGGGGGCACAGTAAAAAAATATATGTCCCTTGTTACCACTATAGCCATTTTATTTATTTGTTCCTAAAGGAGAGCTCTGTCTTGGAGAAGTATGTTACATTTTATAGTTAAACTTTCAGATAGAAGCAACACTAAACTCAGTGCACTGATTCTCATTGTCTTTACAATTCTCTCCAATAGATGGCGCAGTTCCCTAACAAAGGAAACCCATCAGCTGTTTTTCAGGACTGGCAATGGATAGATGTTTGAAATCACACAGCCTATGAAAATCAAATATCTACCATACACAGTGGTGGAAATCAGTAATTTCTATGATTAACGAATTACAGGGTACATTTTAAATGTTTGAAAAGGAAGGTGTTTACTGGGTGAAAAAGATGTCTAGAAACAGCCTCTCCATCAACAGTGCCTAAAAGAAGAACTGATCTAGTTGCTTAAAATAGAAAGTGACAATTCTGTAAATCCCCGTACTTGGAATCTTTTGAAAATCGGCATTCCTCAGAATGGGTGGCGGAGTAGGGCGCTGCACTGAACGGTGAGTGTGTCAGAATTGTGTTATCAGTATGAGGGGCCTAAAACTTCAGCCTGCGTACAGAGTGCCGAAGGCAAAAGGACAACCCCAATTCCAAAAAAGTTGGAACGCTGCATAAAATCTACATGAAAACAGAATGAAATGAGAAAATAGAAATCCTTTTTTCTTTTTTGTTCTTAGATTGATACATGTTCTCAGTTTAAACATTTGATGAGATTTCTATTTTCTCATTTCATTCTGTTTTCATGTAGATTGTATGCAGCGTTCCTTCGTTTAACGGCACTCTGTAAACATCTGGGAACTGAGACCAGTTGCTGGAGTTTTGCAAGAGGAATGTTGTCCCATTCCAGTCTGATATAGTATTCTAACTGCTGTACAGTCCTGGGTCGTCATATTTTAAGTTTTAAGATGTGCTAAATATTTTCTAATAGTGAAAGGTCTGGACTGCAGACAGGCCAGTTAAGCATCAGTAGTATGCATTGTCCTCAGGGCTGGACTGGGACAGAAATTTGGCCCTGGACGTTATCCAGACTGGCCCACTTTGACAGGTCTCTCCCATGGCAGCCGGGCAACTCCCACACACACACCCCCCCCAGCCACCCAAGCCCCCTCTCCCCCTTCACTAGCCACTAGACTTTCTACTTTTATTAGAGTAGAACGGCTGGTACTGGTACTCTTATAGGCAGTACCAGTGGGGAAGCTAGACATTATTTAACCCGGGGAAAAAAATCAGTTCCGTGCCCCCCTTATGGGATTAGGCAGAAGTGAGAAACTCCCAGGCCATAGCTGTTGAGTCAGCTGTCTGTCCCCTCCCCCATGCTCCTCTGTCGTCGTCCCTGCTCCTCTGGTCCCCCCCCTGCTCCTCTGGTCCTCCCCCTGCATCTCTGTTCCCCCCAGGTGAACGCTGCGGGGAGGGAGAGGAGGTGAGAACTGTGGGAAGGGAGAGACAGGGGAGCGGCAGTCCGCTGTCACTGAAGCCGGCCCACTGAGCCATCGGCCCACCGGGAAACTCCCTGTAGTCCCAATGGCCAGTCCATCCCTGATTGTCCTGAAATATGGAAGGCTTTTCTTGAAACAGGTGTCCTCTGGATGGGGGGATATGCTGCTCTAAAACCTGTACATATCTTTCAGCACTGATTTCCAGATGTGCAAGCTGTCCATTCCATATGCAGTAATGCACCCCCCAAACCATGAGAGATGCGGGCCTTTGAACTGAGCGCTGATACCAAGCCAGAAGGTTCCTCTCCTCCTTAGGCCGGAGGATGTGGCACCCATGGTTGCCAAAAAGAATGTCAAATTTTGATTCAACTTTGCAACAGACTAATTTAAATGAGCTTTGGCCCAGAGAAGACAATGACATTTCTGGATCATGCTCAGATATGGCTTCCTCTTTGCATGATAGGGCTTCACCTTGCATTTTTTGATGGCACGGCGAGCTGTGTTCAGACAGTGATTTCATCACAGAATCATGCCTGCTTTTAATGCAGTGCCATCTAGGGTGACCACATTTCCAAACTGCCATTCAGGGACACCCCCCCCCCCCTCCTTTTTGAGGGACTGGTTTTGTGGAACAAACTTTTGACAATGACCGAGGGGGTGGAGGCAGCTGTAATTGTAATAAACAGTATAATGAAATAGTTCAACTCACCATAATGCAGAATTAGTGGGAACCCTCAGCTCAAGCCTCTTTTTGTCCAGTTTAAAGCCATGGACCTTCTTCTTGCCCAACCTGATGTGACTTTACCTGTTGCCCAGATTGTCACCATGGACCTTCCCCGGCAACAGACAGTTGGAGCGTCCGGAGACTGGCAGGGAAGGGGTTAACACTAGGGGGCGAGGAAGGGGTTAAATGTGTACCCTGCATAGTGTTTCTAACTGTGGGGAAAGGGGGGTGACTGGGGGAGGTGACCGATCGGTGTCCCTATGTACAAGGGACACAGCATCGGTCTCCTCTCTCCCTGACAGGGTGTGGATCTCTGTGTGTTTATTTCAAGGGTTCCTCTGTGTTGAAAAGGTTGAGAAAGGCTGCTCTAGGGTCTCTCCTCCTGGAAAATATATAGGGCAGAATTCATAATATATAGGGCAAAATTCAATAAAACAGCTATGCCACTTTTCTGATGTTAACCCCCCCATTTAAAGTGGATGTAAACCCCAAAAATCCGTTTCTCTGTTCTTGCTTTGTGTTACAGGTTATTTACATATCTAGAGCTTGGACATGTTTATCATATGTTATGTTTTGTTTATCATAATATGAGGTGATCCAAAGTTCATTGTATATTACTAGGATATGTAAATAACCTGTAACACAAAGCAAGAACAGAGAAACAGACTTTATAATTTGGCAAGTTGTTATCTGGAATTCTGTTAATTTTCACTGAACAATAAAAGAGGATTGCTCAGCGCTGGATTAACTCTGTGTGGCAAGACTGGGCACAGATGATAGGAAATCTTATACTCTACATTGTGACATCAAAAAAAAAATATATATTTTTTGGGGTTTACATCCACTTTAATGTTTTGCACCATATTCATATGTTTGGCGGGGGGGGGGGGGGGGGGGGTTACCTAATCTTCAGGCCTAGAATGTGCATTTTAATGCATGTGCAAAAAAAATACAAAACTGCTCTGCCAGGGAAAGGGTTAAATTTACACTTTTTTTTTTTTTTTTTTTTTTTTACATAGTTTAGCAATAAACTAGATATATTTTAAGTGCTGCGTTTGCTTCTCTTTAATAATCAGATAACGTCTGTTATTACACATCAGCTATTTTAAATGTACCTTTTTGTTAGGACATGCATAGTTATATAAAAAAGAAATTCTTGGACGTGCATAAATCGGTCCCACCTGTGAGCAATCAAAACATGCTGTAAAATTGCTGAACTCAGCAAGTTAAATAATAAAAAATAAAAGTGTGTGTGCCAAATGTTGCAGCTGCTGTGTGAGTGAGAGGGGAAACATGCCTTCTTATTCCTTTAGCTGTTCGTTGATTTCAATTTGCAGCACTGGAACACTTCAGTGTTACTTTAAGTTGAATTTGTTTCACTATAAATAACGATTTTTGGATGGGAGATACACAAGTCCACGTGATGAAGATTTTATTAAAAAGATTTTGAGCTTCTCTTTACAACTGCAGTCTACAATATACCAGGCACCTTCTAGTCGATTAAACATAAACATAGTTTGCATTGAGTAGCTAGTGCTCACGTTGCACAAAAGCCTGTAATTGTAGAGATGCTTTTAGAGCTGTTCATTCAAAACCCGCGTAGAAGAGTACATTTTCCATAGTAAAATCAAGAGCTTGCTGATCACTCCTACCTCCTGTGCCTAATCAAAAACTCCAAGGCGCGTATTTATAAAACATTTGCATAGCAATTCGCCCAGTAAACGTGCATGTACTCTCATCATGTGCATATAGTGGTAAATGAATGTTATTTGGCTATTTAGTATTCTGGTTAAGAAAAAAAATCATAAATTTAAAACAAAAATGCTGCATTTGGCCACTAGATGGAGCCAAGTACTATAGACAATTCCTATCATACTTAGTGCCATCTAGTGGCCAACTGTGGTATTTTGCTTTATAAATCCATGAAAATCATTTGCCCGTCACAGGGCATAGCCTGAAAATATTTGTATAGTGTAAATGTACATGCACTTTTACTGGGTGAATTGTTATGCAACTTTTTTTCCCAAATATACCTTTAAAGTGTATATAAGGTAATGCTTCCTCCATAGATACAATACAGTGAGCAAGTTACTGTTGCCTTAGGATTGAAAGTGTGTTTTTGGCTGGACCATTAGCTAAAAATAAAGGAATTCACATTGCTTATATTACTATTCTCCTACAATGCATGCTTGTAAATGGGCGATGAAGATGTTGTCACTCAAATGCTCCTCCTCCACGAGGAGCAGTGGAGCTGTCAGATGGCGGGAGCCTTCATGAGGAGAGTTTTTTTTTCTTCAGGCCAGCGGTGGTTGTGGGCATTGTGATTGACGATCGATCTAGGGATTCACAGTGCTTAAGGAAAGTAAATGCCATGAGGAGGGATAATGTGTACCCCATACTTCCAGATTCAGATAAGCCCCCTGCCTGCAGACCCCCACAATGACTGGCCAGGGTTGTGGGGAAGAGGCCCTGGTCCCCATCAATATGGGGATAAGGTGCTTCCCCAAAGCACCCCCCCATGTTGAGCACATGTGGCCTGATATGGTTGGTGTGGGGGTTCTTAATTTTTTTCCTAATTCTTTTTATTACAGACAATTCTTTTTTTTGACTCATTGGTTATTAAGGACGCAGTGACTGCCTGCTCCTTAACAACCATGTTGTTTACTGGTTGCTAAGAAACTGGCTACTGCTGGTTCCTTTCATTTCAAATGCGTGAACAGCCCCTGCCCGCAGACCCCCACAACGACTGGCCAGGGTTGTGGGGAAGAGGCTCTGGTCCCCATCAGGATGGGGACAAGGTGCTGCCCCAAAGCTAGGGACCCCCCCCCCAAGTTGAGGACATGTGGCCTGGTATGTGGCATGTAAGGATTTACATGTATGTTAAATCTAATAAATATGTGCTTTTTATAACCAAGACACCATGTAGGCCCTACCATCCGGCCCTGTACAGCAAAAGGAGCAGCTGTGCAGCAGATAAAAACTCCTAAAGCTCCTGTCTTTGATGTCTGCAAACAAAGCATATTGTTAAATGTACAATGCACAATACTGTCAGCCTGTTTTTACTGTGTTTACCCAAAGTATTAGTGAAAAAAAAAAGAATATTATCAATGACATATGTTCATATATAGAAGGCTGTAAAACAATAATTGAATGTGTATGTAAACTAGGGAATCGGATATTTACCAAAACGATGAAATGGCGATTAAAAGCTGACATTTAAATTAGGAAAAAAATGCTTATTAACATTACACCTAAATAAATGTACACAAAGCCAAATGTGATCTGGACAGTAATGTCATTCTGGGAGCTGCCATTGAAGGCTTATTCATAAAAGTGTTGTTATCTTCATCCTGGATCACCTACCTAATGAATTGCAAAAACAGAGTCAATCATGCAAGCAGTGAAGTCTGCAAATTCATAAACTAAGTATCCTGCATGCTTGGTTAGGTCAGTGACTCATAAGGTGTAATAGCCAGAATTAGAGTGACAGCCACAGAGCCTGTGCTAAATCAGCAATGGCATATTTCTAATCTATAATAACCCCTTTATGACCCAAAAGTAGAAAACGTGGGTAACACTCAAGTCAGAGGTGTAGTCCAAAGCCAACTGCAATGAATGCTGGTCAGGATGGGAGCTCATCCCGGGTCCAAGTTTCAACATGGCAGAAAATATGTTCATGTGCCGCACTTTATGAAGCAGATCCCTGTAAATTGCAGCCTTAGCCATGCCCCCAACGTGTTTCACTCTGCACGGGGGGAGCTTAATCAAGGACATGTTTTCCAATCCCTTTATGACTGCACCCTCAGGCGTTCACAACTTTAAACATTTTTAAAAGGTCTCCAGGGCAGGCAGGAAGGGGTTAAGGTTAATTTGTATTAAAGAGGTTCTTTGGTCATCTTATAAAAAACTGTAGCTGTTGACTTTTAATAAAGAGGCACTCACCTGTCCCAGGATCCAGCGCTGTCCTTACCAGTCCGATTTCTTCACTGGGCTTTGGTCCCCGGTCATACTAACTGTGGGCAGCTGACTATGACTGCTCGCAGCCTCACAGCTGTCTGCACACTTAAAGCGGGCGTTCACCCTAAAAAAAAAATTCTAACATTACATTGAGCTCACTTCCAACATTGACAGTATGCTGATCTTTTTTTTTTTTTTGCCGTACATACCGTTGTATCGTTATTTCCCCCCCCCCCCCGGGTTCCGGGTAGTGAATCCCGCGGGAGTGGGCGTTCCTATGCACAGGCTAAGTGATTGACGTATGACAAAAGTTTCCCACGGCGCATACGGGCACGTCACGAGTTGCCGAAAGAAGCCGTATGTGCCGTGGGAAACTTTTGTCATACGTCAATCACTTAGCATGTGCATAGGAACGCCCACTCCCACGGGATTCACTACCCGGAAGCCGGGGGGGGGGGGGAAATAACGATACCACGGTATGTACGAAATAAAAAAAAAGATCAGCATACTGTCAATGTCGGAAGTAAGCTCAATGTAATGTTAGAATTTTTTAGGGTGAACGCCCGCTTTAAATGCACAGTGTTTTTGTGCAAAACTGAAAACGCGCTAAAAAATGCATAGGTGTGAACCAGGCCTTAATGGGTCACATTCAGCAGTGGTACTGTCTGCCATATGCTTTGTGGGGTGTCATTTGTGCTGCACCATGTGTATAATCCCCTCTGGCTGTAAGATTAAGGCGAACGCCTGTTTTACCACCCCGTGACCCCCCAAAAAATAGTGTAAACAAGCCCTTAGTATTTAGAAAAGTGGAGTGTATATTAAGCCTTCACAAACTGTATGCAAATAGTGTGGTGTATTGCGAATTTTGAATGTCCCACTAATTCAATATAGCAACACAGCTCTAAAATGCATATATTGAAGCACACCACAATGCATTACTTGCCAAAAATAGATGTTTTGGTGCATTGCTAGAATGAAAAGGTTGCCTCAGCACGTAAACGCGTTGGTAAACACACCATAATGCCAAGGTGCAAATGTGTCCTAACAGGCTTTTAGTAAGCTTCAGCACTACTTGAAACTTGTTGAAAGCTTGAAGCAGCTTGTTAAAGTGACAGTCAGCACTTCCATCATTAATGTTTGAATTACCCAAACTGGAGCTAAAGGGCACTTTAAAGGCTTCAGGAAAGCTGTTTTACCAAAAAGCTTTGCAAAGGCTTTCTGCACATAATGCTTTTATGCAATCTGAAGCGCGTATGTACAATGCTTAGATGCAATATACAGCTCCAGTTTGGGGAGGTAAAGCTTTATCTTAATAGGACTGCTGACTGTCACTTTAAACAATTGTGGCAAGCTCTCTCATTAAAACGGAGTTCCACCCAAAAATGGAACTTCCGCTTTAAGTGCTAGTGACCCCCTGACATGCCACATTTGGCATGTCATTATTTGGGGGGGGGGCGGGTACCGTGTTTTTAAAGGCACCCCGGAAAGGAAGATCACCTCTCCCCCTCCCTCCCTCCCTGCAATCTTCTGGGACACGTCACATTGCCATTCACAGCGTGCAGCGTGGCTCGCGCATGCGCAGTTTGCTACTAGCTGTAAAGCCACAGCCGGGCGCCCACAGTTAGAATGCCCACGCCGCGGCGAGAAGAGGGAGAGGAGCGATGCTTCCTGCGCTTGCATTGCCGGAATGTGGGACAGGCGAGTGTCTGATTATTAAAAGTTAGCAGCTACACCTTTTGCAGCTGCTGACTTTTAAATGGGTGAAACGCCACTTTAACCAGTTCCCGACCCCCGCATGTACATATACGTCCACAATATGGCACGTACAGGCACATGGGCGTACACGTACGTCCTCGCCTATTAGCGGGTGGGGGGTCCGATCGGGACCCCCCCCCGCTACATGCGGAGGTCGGGTCCGCTCGGGGAGCGATCCGGGACCACGGCGCGGCTATTGGTTTATAGCCGCTCCGTCGCGATCGCTCCCCGGAGCTGAAGAACGGGGAGAGCCGTGTGTAAACACGGCTTCCCCGTCCTTCACTATGGCGGCGCATCGATCGCGTCATTCCCTTTATAGGGAAGACACGATTGATGACGTCATTCCTACAGCCACACCCCCAAACAGTTGTAAACACATACTAGGTGCACCCTAACTCCTACAGCGCCACCTGTGGTTAACTCCCAAACTGCAACTGTCATTTTCACAATAAAGAATGCAATTTAAATGCATTTTTTGCTGTGAAAATTACAATGGTCCCAAAAATGTGTCAAAATTGTCCGAAGTGTCCGCCATAATGTCGCAGTCACGAAAAAAATTGCTGATCGCCGCCATTAATAGTAAAAAAAAAATTAAAATAAAAAATGCAATAAAACTATCCCCTATTTTGTAAACACTATAAATTTTGCGCAAACCAATCGATAAACGCTTATTGCGATTTTTTTTACTAAAAATAGGTAGAAGAATACGTATCGGCCTAAACTGAGGAAAAAAAATGTTTTTATATATGTTTTTGGGGGATATTTATTACAGCAAAAAGTAAAAAATATTGCTTTTTTTTCAAAATTGTCGCTCTATTTTTGTTTATAGCGCAAAAACTAAAAACCGCAGATGTGATCAAATACCACCAAAAGAAAGCTCTATTTGTGGGGAAAAAAGGACGCCAATTTTGTTTGGGAGCCACGTCGCACGACCGCGCAATTGTCTGTTAAAGCGACGCAGTCCCGAACTGTAAAAACACCTTGGGTCTTTAGGCTGCATATTGGTCCGGGGCTTAAGTGGTTAAGGAGTATCTAAATCTCCCCTCCGCAAAAGAAAAAAAAACGTTGTTACCTTAGGCTGCTCTCCTGATTGCGACTACAAACGCTTTCCTCCTCTCCGCATTTTTTTACATGTAGGAAATTTTTCTAGTTCATAGAAGATAGCTGGAGAGGCAGATAACATTGTTGGAAATGTCAGGATTTCACAGGGACACAACATTTCTACCAGGGTCAAGAGAAAATTGTGTGTAGAAAAAACGTAAATGTATTTTATTGGGATTTTATGTGATAGACCAACACAGAGGGGCACATTATTGTGAAGTAGAAGGAAAATTATAAATGGTTTTCAATTTCTTATACAAATACATATCTGAAAAGTGTGGCTTGCATTTGTATTCAGCCCCCTTTACTTTGATACCCCTAACTAAAATCTAGTGGAACCAATTGCCTTCAGAAGTCACCTAATTAGTAAATAGAGCCCACTTGTGTGTAATTTAATCTCAGTATAAATACAGCTGTTCTGTGAAGCCTTCAGAGTTTTGTAAGAGAACCTTAGTGAACAAACAGCAACCTGGAGGCCAGAGAACACACCAGATAGGTAAGGGATAAAGTTGTGGAGAAGTTTAAAGCAGGGTTAGGTTATAAAAAATGAACACTGCACATCACGCTAAAAACACCATCCCCACCGTGAAACATGGTGGTGGTAGCATCATGTTGTGGGAATGCTTTTCTTCAGCAGGAACAAGGAAGCTGGTCAGAGTTGATGGGAAAATGGATGGAGCCAAATACAGGCAATCTTAGAAGAAAACCTGTCTGCAAAAGACTTGAGACTGGGGCGGAGATTCACCTTCCAGCAGGACGACCCTAAACATACAGAGCTACAATGCAATGGTTTAGATCAAAGCATATTCATGAGTAAGAATGGCCCAGTCAAAGTCCAGACCTAAATCCATTTGAGAATCTGTGGCAAGACTTGAAAATTACTGTTCACAAACGCTCTCCATCCAATCCGATGTGCAAAGCTGGTAGAGACATACCCAAAAAGACTTGCAGCTGTAATTGCAGTGAAAGGTGGTTCTGCAAAGTATTGACTCGGGGGGGGCTGAATACAAATGCACGCCACACTTTTCACATATTTACTGTATTTATCTGCATATATCGCGCACTATTTTCCCCTTTAAAAAAGGGGAAATCGTGGGTGCGCGATATATGCCGATAGCCGCTTCCCGCGCTCAGTTTGAAATCCTGCGCCGACATATACCGTGTGCAGTACACTCGGGTACATTCGGCTAGTCTCGGCTTCACTCGTGCTCACGCATAAACGTTACAGAGCGTGAGCGCGAGCGACACCGAGCCTTGCCGAATGTACCCGAGTGTACTGCACTCGGTATATGTCGGCGGAGGCGTTCGAACTGAGCGCGGGAAGCGGGGACTCGACTTGAGGCGCGCGCTGGAGAACCCGGGGGGACACCATCGAGGCTGCAGACGGACGCCGCACCGGACGATGGACGCTGGGAAGACACCAAAACTGTAAGTAATAAAGTCATATAACTTTTTTTTTTACAGGAATTTCGGGGGCAACTTTAGGGGTGCGCGGTATACGCGGGAGCGCGTTATACCGTGATAAATACGGTATTTGTAAAAATGGTTGAAAACCATTTATCATTTTCCTTCCACTTAACAAATATGTGCCACTTTGTGTTGGTCACATAAAGTCTCAATAAAATACATTTATGTTTTTGATTGACAAAATGTGGAGAATTTTTAAAATTATGAATACTTTTTCAAGGCGCTGCTGAGCCAGAGTTCTGTATATGGGGAATTTATGACATCCTTTGAGCACGGCAGAGTCAGAGTTTTTGAAAGACATTATAGCTGTGTGGCAGCAAGTCGCATGTAGATCTCCTTTAGTTCAGATCTTATTCTCTGGTAAGGAGCTGAGCACTGGGGATAAGCACTTGGGCACGTGTTTGTATTTGCAGTGTACACTGAAGGCATTTTATAATTATCATGGTGGGCAACACCTTGTCAACGTTGGTCTGGACTTTTTCATGGAATATGTTTATATTGATTGATGGACATTTAATCACTTGTGTACACTTGGATTAGTTCACTTGTTATACGATTATCAATTTTTGCCTACTGGAATATGTGCCCTTTTGCCCACTTTTAAAACAAATTGCCTTGAGATATGCTTCAAGATCTGTGTTAACATTCCCAAACTGGAGCTGGGGGGTGATTTTTTTAAAGTGTTAGGCCGGCCGTAGACGATTCAAATCTTGGCCGGTTCAGCAGGCTGACATTCGAACCATGTATGGGCAGGCTGATTGTACCCAAATTGATCCATCAATCAACTTGGGTACAACCAGACTGCTGGATTTTACATATGATTATCACTAGTGGCTGTTATAGCCGCTACCAATAACCACTGTTTTCTCTCTGTGGGGACTGCTTCATCGGGGGAACACAATGGTTTGGATTGATCGGATTTTTTCCTGACGGGAAAATAGAGAACCTGCTCTCTATCTTTTTCCAGCTGTTTTTCAGTTGGAAAAAGTCTGATGGAGCATACACACGGTTGGGATTCCCGACCAAAAGCACTAATCTGACTTTTTCCAACAAGAAAACAGATTGTGTGTACGGGGTATAAGAGATGGATTGTGTGGATTATACACAGGACTTACCGGGCTAGTAGGCTTCCTGTTCCTCAGGAATTGAATGCACACTCGACAAGAGGGATTTCATCTTCATAGGCAGCCTTGGCAAAGATCTCCCCAGAGGTAATCTGCAAAGCAGCAAGCTGGTCCTTGCTCTCCACATTTATGGCCTAGATCCAGCTAGTCTCACCTCCCGGGATTTTGTGAGGAAGACCTTAAACATTTTCTGTTTCGTAATAGTCAATTCTGTTTTCTTCCCTCCCTGCTAGTGAGTTATTTATCATGCGTATGCTGCCATGAAGGCACCAGGTTTCCTGGTGCCAATCCATGGCAGCATATTGCCCTCCATTGTTCTTATTCTTGTGCCTGAATTGAGTCTAGTTATGAGAATGGGGGGGGGGCCTCCTTTTAGCGTTATAATGGTCCTGTGGGTTGGGGTGTGGAGCAATCAACCATGTGTATGCTGCCATGGATAGGCACTAGGAAAGGAAAATTACAGAAAGGTAAGTATTCAATTTTCCATTTTGTGGTGCAATGCAAAAATGCTGGGATGATCGGTTGGGGTGCAATTCAGAATGAATGACACCACATTGCACAAACACGGTAACATGCACGCTACTGCATCACTGTCGTGTGAACAGACTCAAAATGTTGATGATGACAGGCAGTACACATAAAGCAGTTTTAAGCCTCATCGGATTTCCATCGGACAAAGACGTGGAAAATTGTGCAAAGGGCGTTGGCCGTGAAATTGTATTACATACAAACGGCAAACAAACATTAAACAACGTCGTTTTTCAGCTCTTTAGCGCCACCCTTTGGGCAACTTCTTTTAATGTTGTCTCAGGCCGCGTATACACGACCGGTCCAAACCGATGAAAACGGACTGAAGTTCAGTTTCATCGGTCCAAACCGACCGTGTGTACGGCCTATCGGACTTTTGTCCTTCAGACCAAAGTTTTAGAACTTGCTTTAAAATCGAACCGATGGACCGCTGACCGATAGGTCAAAACCGATGGTTAGTACACAAAAACATTGGTTCAAAACCCACGCATGCTCAGAATTAAGTCGACGCGTGCTTGGAAGCATTGAACTTCATTTTTCTCAGCACGTCGTTGTGTTTTACGTCACCGCGTTGGACTCGATCGTTTTTTTAACCGATGGTGTGTAGGCACACCAGACCATCAGTCTGCTTCAGCGGTGAACCGATGAAAACGGTCCGTCGGACCATTCTCATCAGATGGATCGACCGTGTGTACGCAGCCTCATGGTTAGCATTGGTTTGGAGCATGTGTGTTTGTACTTTGTTTTTTTTTCCGATGGACTTGTGTACACATGATCGGATAATCCGACAACACACATTTGTTGTCGCAAAATTTTAAAGCATGCTATCCCACATTTGTTGTCGTAAAAATTTTAAAGCATGCTATCCCACATTTGTTGTCGGAAACTCCGACAACAATTGTCCGATGCAGCATAAAAACGGTCGAATTATCCGACAACATCGTGCCATCACACTTTTCTCATCAGAAAGTCAGATCGTGTGTACGAAGCTTTATACTCGTAAGCAGAACAAATGATAACATTTATCAGCCTGAATGCACCATGCAAAGGCAGAGATAGCAGTGGAACTATGCCTGAAGTTATACTGTGTTTCCCCAAAAATAAGCCCCGGTCCTATTTTAATAATGCCAACAAAAGACACAGTAGGGCTTATTTTTGGGGTAGGTCTTACCATGTAATGTGCCATCTTCTCTCCCCCTCTCCCTCCCTGCCTGTCAGGAATCCCCAGTGTGAACTGAGTTAAAATGCTTGTACAATCCTATAATCCACTCTATTACAGTAGTATATAATGTACAATGTGTGCGTTTCTGTAATATAATTGTGCCAAATACATTTGTTATAGCGCCGCTCTGCACTTCTGTTACCCGCCGGAGCTCTCTTCCCCGCAATTATATTACAGAAACACACACATTGTACATTATATACTACTGTAATATAGTGGATTATTAGGATTTTACAAGCATTTTTAACTAGGGCTTATTTTCGGGGTAGGGCTTATATTGTAGCCCTCCTGGAAAATAACGCTAGGTCTTATTTTCAGGGTAGGTCTTATTTTTGGGGAAACAGGGTACTAGAAAACATGACGGCGCTCTGACAATCAATCTGATCCTTCCTTTTATTTCTCTCTTTGAGGTGATTACATGAAAAGAGAAAAGTGACCCCTTGTGTCAAGCAACATAAATGTTTTCCTTTCAAGGATTTTAATAAAGGAAGCTGAGCACAATACGTCTGTTTATTGGTCTCAGGTCGAAGATACATTTCCTGGCAATATCACAATAACACGTATAAAGTTACTATAGCAAATACAGTTTATGACATCATTTGGATAGGAGCGATATTTGCTTCTGCATAAGAACCACATACCACGCAGTGAGTTACTTACCTCCAAGTAACTCATTAACCAGCATTGTTCAGTGGCTCCTGACAGCTTATCAGTCTAATTGGTGTATACAGCTATTCCTTATGGGGATTGTTCACATTGTTTGCCATCCTATTGAGATCAATAGAGTGGGAGAGAAAGCAGGGTGGGTGGTGGTACTGTGAATAAACAGTTTTCCTAGAATGCTGCGTAGGGATAGGACGCCAGTAGAGCCAGGAGTGTAGGCTGCAGGTAATATCAGGTATATGGGGGTGGAGGGTGTGTGGCGTTGTGTCACATCATCACAGCATGAGTAACAAGTACATGATTCATGCAGATAGCAGGTAACCTACGCAGGCTGCTGCAATCTGTTCTAATTATCATGGAAAGGTGTGTGTCCAGGCAAAACATTGATTTTAAAATAAACCAAAACTGCAATTTATTGCAGTTTACCTGTCCTTATATAATACGGCTGCATTGTTTTTCTTTTCAGGCTTATTTTTTTTCTATTTTCACCCAGTGATCCTGTGAATAAGACATTTCCTGTCCCATAGCGTCTACATTCCATTCTTCATTGTATCCTTTTGGGCGGGGGGGCGGGGGGGGGGGGGGTCATGGTTGTCATACAGGCTGGACTTCAAACATGTTTACCTTTGTTCACCTCTGTTACATGGTGGATCTACGGGATTAGTAGTTTACACAATAAAGATAAGGATCTTTGTGCTTTCTTTTCAGCCCATATAAAGTGACAAGCGCACTTCATTTCTGGCAAGATCAACAGGTATTTTCTGTACTTGCTGAAAATGGGTTTCGCCTGAAAAGTGAAAAATAATGCAGCCACCACATCTAAAGAACCGTACACACGATCGGACTTTTTGACAACAAACCTCCGACGGACCTGTTTTTGCAGACAATCCGACCGTGTGTGACAAACCTTTTTGCTTTTTCATCAGACAAATGTTCGCAACAAAACAGACAAACTTTCCGGCAACAAATGTCCAACACAGCAAAATCCTATCATGTGTACACAAGTCCATCGGACTAAAGTCCAAAGTACAAACATGAATGCTCAGAACCAATGCTAAAGATCAGACAACAATAACAGAAGTTGCCCAAAGGGTGGCGGTAAAGAACAGAAAAACCATGTAGTGCGTCTATTACGTCACTACGTTCCTGTTTGTTGGCCGTGTGTATGCATACCAAGTGTTTGTTTGTCCTGCCGTGTGTATGCATACCAAGTGTTTGTCCTACCGTGTGTATGCATACCAAGTGTTTGTTTGTCCTGCCGTGTGTATGCATACCAAGTGTTTGTTTGTCCTGCCGTGTGTATGCATACCAAGTGTTTGTTTGTCCTGCCGTGTGTATGCATACCAAGTGTTTGTCCTACCGTGTGTATGCATACCAAGTGTTTGTTTGTCCTGCCGTGTGTATGCATACCAAGTGTTTGTTTGTCCTGCCGTGTGTATGCATACCAAGTTCACAGACAACGCCCTTCGGAGCAAAATCCACGGAAAAGTCCATTGGAAGTCCGATCGTGTGTACGAGATTTAAGGCACACTGCAGCTCAAAGAAGTTGCTCCTACAGGCGTTTAAAAGCTCAAAATAGCTCACTTTTCTCTGCCTGTTAAAGTGTTACTAAACCCAGCACCCTGCATTTACTATAGCTGGTCTCCCACAGTACACAGAACATGGAAATGCAATTATTTTAGTAAAAAAAAACTGCTAAATACCCTTTCTCATCAGCAGTCTTGTGACTTCTATCAGTGTCTGGATAAAGCTTGTAGGATAAGTTTTCATTCTCCTCTGACTGTCCTATGAGGCTGAATGACCCCCTGACCCTATTTGGACAGTGCTGATTGGCCCTGTGCTGATCAAATGCAAGCATGCCTCCCAAAAAAGAAAAAACTCTCTAGCAGTACACACCAAACTGAGCATGTGCAGAGTGACCCAAGGCTCTGTACTTTCAGGAGATGGTTTGGGGACTGTGGATGAAGGAGAGGATCAGAGAAGACGGGATCAAACAACCTTTTTATACAATACGGATTAACCCCTTAGGCTGCACAGTGAGTATAATAAGCATGCTTTACTGCATACACAGACTGCTTTTACTGTTGTGGGTTAGTAACACTTTAACTCCCCTCAATGTTAGTCTATGAGGCCATGCACACTATAGGCGTTTTTGGGAGTTTACAGGCAGAAAACAAACTCCAAACCCTTTTGAATTTTTTTTCTGCTCTAAATTATAGTGCCTGTAAACTCCTGAATACACCTATAGTTTGCATTGACACTAAAGAATGATAAGCTACAATATGTTTAATTTTTTTCATTCACTTTCTGTCTGGGGGAAGCCATTGTGACCAATGGTAAGAATGGAGGGTCACTCTAATGGAGCCCCATGAGAGCAGAGTAAACCCTACATGGGTTCACATTCTTCTCCACTTCTTTCAGGGAAGTTTTAAGTGAACTTACACTTAAGTTTCAGTCTCATGGAGCATTGAGTGTTGGCAGTTGTGGGAACAAGTGTGGCTCAGGGCACCCTTTGGCATCCCATAAGTGGATGACTGGCATTAATCATTGCACCCAGAGCCAGCTATGCTGCCTTGCCACATCTCTCCAGAGACCAGTACGTGAACATGATCTCCAAAGAGGCACTTTCACTTTCAGGTGAACGTTTCTGAGGTACGTCTGTAATACAAAGTTTGGTATTACATATGAAATAAAAATAGGATCACTGAGCTCCAAGTTGAGACCTGTAAATGTTTCTTGAAAATGAATGTGGGTGTAGTACAAAGTATAATGAATGTGTGTAGCTTCCCTTAATTTACTGTTTGTTTAGAGGTGCTTCCTAGCAACGATTGTGGATTTGTGGTTTCAGCTTTTGTGGTTTTGTTCGGAGAACTCCATTCAAACATACGGTAGTAACCAGGCAGGTTTAGGCTTGATTCACACTGCCGAGACTTGGGGTCCGACTTGTGAGACCCCAAGTCCTGTGACATGTGAAATCCCATGTTAGTCACTGAGAGCTGTCTTAATTTGCACTACTGAAGTCGCTCCGACTTCAGAAAAGGTTCCTGTAGTACTTCAAGGCGACTTCTATCCAACTTGTACCCATAGACTTTAATGGAAGTCCCACAATGGCCACTAGGTGGCAGTACAATTAAGAATAACCATCTACAAGAGAACAGAGTATAAGAAAGCATCACTAGTAATAAACAGCACAGTACAGCTGTAGTAGAAATCCAGGGTAAACTTAAAGTGGAGCTTCCGACGGTCGCATACATCGTGTCACGATTTTCCGAAAGTAGCCGAACGTCGGTGCGCAGGCGCCGTATAGAGCCGCACCGACGTTCGGCTTCTTTCGGCTACTTGTGACGCAATGTATGCGACTGTCGGAAGCCTGTCGGAAGACTGTCAATCAAATAGGAACGCCCAGTCCCGAAGACCATACCCGGAAGCGGCAGAGAAGATCGCTCTCTAAAACGGTAAGTGCTGCTTAGATTTTGAAAAAACTACCCGATTCCCCTTGACAAAATGAGCATTAATCTAAGGTAGAAAAAAAAATTCGGGTGAACTCCCGCTTTAACTAGTCTTAAAAATGCTCCTCCCCCTCCTAACACCTATGCTGATAAACTTGTGTAAGAAAGATGTATATACTTATTTTCAGTCCAGTCATTTGATCTGGCTCCCCTGTCAGTCAGAAGCAGCTGCAGGGGAGAGTAGGGAGCATAGACAACCGATGGGCCATGGGAGCCTATGCATGACATCACCGCTCCAGGCTTTACCAGCCGCTGTTGAGGAATCTCTCCTCTCTGCTGCCGCTAGCTGACACAGGGGGTTGTGAATAGGCAAGATTGAGCTGAAGATAGGTAAGTATTTACATCATATACAGCCAATGTGGTTGATGACAAGGATCTTTGAATAAGCATCAACGGGGATTGGGGAGGGGGTTAAGGAAGTCTTGTCTGGAAGTCCAGGTTGAAGCAGAAGTCCTAGGGATGGTTGTAAAAAGAGGCGACTGAAGATAAGGGGCCACCCCACTGGAAGAGCAGTATTCCGGGAGCCAAGCTAGCATAGTGTCACCACAGTGAATGGGCTTAGGATGAAACGGCGTGCTCCTACAGTCTCATTCAGTGGCATGCATGCCAAGAACAACAAAGGCAGACCCTCCCCCCGCCTGGTGATAGCTAATGTGCCCAGTCATTGCTGCCTCATCAGGCAAGGTCTGTCTGATCACCTGAAGACAGAAAACAATGGAATTTATACACTCTGGGTGTGTTTAGGAGTCCTGGTAAAGTGCTGGAGCCAAGGAGTTTGGAGGAGCCCACCAACCTGCTGGTCAAGGTGGGTAAAGAGGGACTGCTATACAATACTAAGGATCTATCATTTCAACCTTGCTTTCCATGGGCAGCCACTATTTTCTCTCTCTCTCTCCAAGACCAGCCCTTTGGCCAGTACTGTATACTTCTCTCATTAAAATTCTACTTGGTGAAACTTAACACAGTGGGGCAGGCTGCCTTTCTGTTATACTTTTACTATGTCACTATGATGACACTAAACTACAGTACTCTGGTTACAGTATGTTTTTCTTTTTTTTTACTAAAAAAGTTTAAAGAATTGAATGAAAAAGGATTATTATTTGTTTTTACATGCTGTCACCAGTATGTACATTTTTTTATTAAATGCAGCCGTCATATGATGACGCTGCACTACACTGGTGACTTTATGTAAAATAAATTGTGATAAATAAAGATTCATTTAATTTCTTAATTTTCCAAAGAATTCTGCCAATAAATTATAGCTTTCAAAAATGTTGTCATGCCTCTTACTAAATACCTCAGATTGTCTACTTTTCAAAAGGGGACGTTTGTACTATCCTGACATTTTAGTGCCTCAAGAAATAATAGGCTGTCTGTACATCAGGACTGATCAATTTTCAAGTATATGCTGTATATGTACCATAGTTTGTAGACTCTATGCATGACCGAGCAATTACCAGTTAAAGTTGCACAGTGCTGAATAGTAAAAAATGGTCTGGTCATGCAGTGAGTAAAACCTTCCAGTGGTCTTAAAGTAGATCCGTACCTAAATGTTATGTAACATAGAACAAGGCCTAAAAATGCCTACATTGAGGAAAAATTGGAAAAGAGGCTTTTACTTTTTTGGGCACGACCAGACGAAATGTACAAAAATATATATTTTTATTTTATAAACATAAAATCATTATAGATTAAAATCCACATTAATAAATCAAATACTGTTTAAGAATAATGCAACTGTATACAACAGATTTGCAACTACATGGAATCTGGGAGATGAGAGTATCATTTCATTGTAATGATGAATCCAAGAGTGCGGCTGTAATGCAGTAAAGCGATGTAGACTTGGTCTTGGCTCTACATGTTACGTGCCTTGCGCTTCTTCAGGAGCATCCTGAACAACTTCAGTGGTTGCATGAACGGGTTCTTAAAGTGCCCATTACTAAGCACCTTCAGGTTCATGCTCAGTGCTGTGCTGAGTGCCAGAGAAAAATGAGACCGGAAACTCTTAGGTAGATTCAGAAAGAGTTAGGCCGGCTTATCAGTAGATAAGCCGGCCTAACTCAGAATCTACACCGCCGTATGTTTAAGCATATGCTCAAACAGAGATACGCTTAAACATATCTAAGATACGACGGCTTGCGCCGTCATATCTTAGCTTGCAATTTTTTGGATGGCCGCTAGGTGGCGCTTCCTTTGCTGCCAGCGTAGATTATGTAAATGAGCTTCTACGTCGATTCACGAACGTACGCCCGGCCGCCGCAGTCGCTTTACGCCATTTCCGTAAGGCCTTAGGCGGCCTAAAGTTATTCCACCTATGAGGTGGAATAGCTTTACGCCGTTTCCGTAAGGCCTTAGGCGGCCTAAAGTTATTCCACCTATGAGGTGGAATAACAATGTTAAATTATGGCCGCCGTTCCCGCCGCGAGGTTCGAATTTTTTACGTTGTTTGCGTAAGTCGTCCGCGAATTGGGATTTACGTCGTTTACGTCCACGTCAAAATCAATAGGCCCGTACGGCGTACTTAGCCGCAATGCGCCCTGGGAAATGTAGGCGCCCGGCGCATGCGCAGTGTGAAATAGAACGTCAAAAACGTGAGGTCAAGCCTCATTACCATGAAACACGCCCCCCTCCAAGTCATTTGAATTAGGCGCCCTTACGCCCGCTCGTTTGAGGCTACACCGCCGTAGATTAGCAGGTAAGAAGATTGGGAATCATTACTAGCCTAGCTAATTTACGGCGGCGTAGCCTAAACAGGCTACGCTACGCCGCCCTAAAGTTATTCCTGTGTACCTGAATCTACCTATCTGTGCCTCTGATCTCCTCCTACAGGTAAGACATCAGGGGCCTATTTAGATTTGTGATGTCTTGATAAGAAAACACCCTCCTGGCACAGGGGCCCTGTCAGCACCCTTGTGAAGGTAATAAAGATAAAAAAGCAAAATTAAAAAGACTGTCGAAAGCGATAAGGAAATACTTAGAATCATGGTAAGCTAACAGGGAAAAAAAATGCCCATTGCAGAAAATATGCCCAATAACCAACAGAATGAAAATAAGTTTATAAAGTGGGTGGAACTTCACTTTAATCCCCTTTTTAATGCTTGCCAATATTCTGTTTGCTTTGCTTACATTGCATGCCATTGCTGAGCCTGTCATCTACTAGGACCCCCAGGTGTTTTTCCATCCTAGATTCCCCCAGAGGTTCTCCCCCCCCCCCAGTGAGCAGATTGCATTTGAATTTTTGCCACCCAAATGCATTACTTTAAAATTTTCCACAATAAACTTATTTGCCATGTAGTTGCCCACCCCGTTAATTTCAGCAAGCTTTCAACAAACTTCAAGCAGTGCTGTCAAATTGCAGCCTTACATGCACCCGCTACATCCCAGTTGACAAAAAATGGGACTGTCTGCACAGGGATGCTTGGAACATCTATGCATCCCTGTGCAGGCAAACACGGCCCCTGTCTATGTGAATGAGGCCCAGACAAATCAACCGCGCGTATACACGCAAACTCTATAAGTTGTGCACTTTTAGGGAATATATCGTTTGGGAGATCTTTTGCAAACTTTCAAGACTTTAATATGCATGTGAAAAATAGCAAAATTGGTTTGGTCACCTCAGGTGCAAAATGGATGGCAGTTTGAAGCAGTAAAAAGGTTAAGGAATATAAACCCAAATGATTACTTTGTGTATCGACCCCACTGTGCTTAATTAAAAGTCTTCTCTAAAGGAATTTCGTTATACTGCCTTATTTGTGCATAATGATATGTATGGAAAATTCTAGCACAGAAGATTCACTATAAGTCCTTTGAGATACTCAAATTAACTCACAGTTCAGAGTCTCGCCCAGAAAGAGTTCCTTGCCGTCTTGCAGCTAATTGGAGAATAATTAGCGGAGAAGTTAGGGATTGGGTCAGGATAACACAGGGAGAGGAAAGTCAGTGAATGGAATAGCAGGGGGTTTTAAGGGATTAACTTGTGTAACTAGCACTAAGAGCACTAAAAGAGATTAAAGAAAACTATGTAAGTTTTTTGTAAAGTCCATAACAACTTCATGGATACCAATTTCTTAGATCTTCATTGTCTATTGCAAAAAGGGGTAACCTGGCGTAAAAAAAGGGTCTCTAGCTGCCCTTATGTGTAACAAAATGACAAATCTTACCACTTGGTCTTTTAATGCTAGGATGAAATCTAGTATTACAGAAATTAATGACGTTCTCTACACTAAATCTATGCTCTAGCACAGGAGTCTCCAAACTTTCCAAACAAGGGGCCAGTCTACTGTCCATTACAGTCTAGGGGAGCCTGACTGCGGCCAGTGCGAGTAGAAAATGTCCCAGTGTCAGAGGGAGTAAACAACGGCACATCTTTAGTAGGAGAAATAACACCCCATTGTTGGTGTCAGTGGAAGGAATATTGCCCCATCATTAGTATTAGTGGAAGATATAGTGTCCCATCATTGGGATCAGTGGAAGGAAAAGTGCCCCACCCTTAGTGTCAGTGGAAGGAAAAGTGCCCCACCCTTAGTGTCAGTGGTAGGAATAGTGCCCCAACATTGAGTGTCAGTTTGAGGAATAATGCACCTATTGGTGGTGTCAGTGGGGTATTGTGGCCTATCATTGGTATCAGTAGAAATAATAGTACCCCTTGCTTGGTGTCAGTGGCAAAAATTATGCCCCCATTGTAGGTGCGTGTCAGTTGGAGGAATATTGCCCCAAGGGCCAGATAAAAGCAAGCAAAGGCTACATCCGGCCCCCCGGGCCGCATTTTAGAGACCACTACTCTAGAGATAGCCAAGGGAGTTGGGTTGTACATATACTATAGTGAAGTTATAATATTATAATAGGTTGCATTTCTTGGATCCTTTAAGATCTGCAAGCTTTGTTAAGCCTCATTCCCTTTTTCTGAGCATGTTGGCACTCCTTCACATTTTGTTGTTGAGGCCCATCTCAGGGCAAACTCATATCCATCCCAGTCTCCTACTCCCAACCCCTTCAAACATTTTTCTTTAATAAAAGTTTTCAAGTCCCTTTTTAATCACCTAAGTGCAGCATCATGTGACCTTCTTCTTCATGTCTCATCCAGGAGTGGCGTTGGACCTCTGGACAGGCAATGGGAAGTATCACATGTCACCCAGGCAGTGATGTGGACACCCAAAGAAGGCACCTTCCACTCTGCTGTGAGGAAGAGAAGAGTCGGGCCCTTTATGTCATATGACCATGGATTTACAGTGGGGAAAATATTTATTTGATCCCCTGGAGATTTTGTAAGCTTGCCCACTTTACAAAGAAATCAAGGGTCTATATTGTGAGTAAAATAAGTGAGTAAAATAAGTATTTAATCCCCAAGCAAAACATGATTTAATACTTGGTGGAGAAACCATTGTTGGAAAGCACATAGGTAAGACATGTATTGTAGTTGTTTACCAGGTTTGCACACATCTCAGGAGGGATTTTGGCCCACTCTTCTTTACAGATCTTCTCTCAATCCTTAAGGTTTCTTGGCTGTTGCTTGGCTATTCGAAGTTTCAGCTACCACCATAAGTTTTCTATAGGATTAAAGTCTGGAGACTGGCTAGGCTACGCCATGACCTTAATGTACTTTTTCTTGAGCCACTCATTTGTTGCCTTGGCGGTATGTTTTTGGTCATTGTCATGCTGGAAGAGTCAACCCATCCACGAGCCATCTTCAGTGCCCCAAGACGATGTTCTATTGAACGAAACGCGTCGGAAGAAGACACTGACCTTTTCTGCCAGTTTTTGTACAAGCGCTTTATTACTCCGGTCACACGTGAGTGTAAATTTTTACTACTTTTTAATAAATTTTGAATCATACGCAGTATCACGCTATGTGTGTTTTAATTTTCCTTTGGCAAATTATCGATTCCAATATCTGAGACATCTACATGGATATCGTATAACCGGCACTACTCAGGAGGAAGGACTATTGGATTATACATCTCTCTCCCTCAGCAGATGACATCAGGTTCTCTGTAACCTCACAAGCCTCCATGACTCGATAGGTGTACACCTATTCGAGTCTCATCATCTGGTAAGCAGATATCTATCTCAATCTCCATGGTTTCAGGAACTTATACTCTATTGCTCCTCATCTGCTTCAGGGATTTGATTTTACTGTGGACTTTGGTTTATTTGTTATTTGAAACCGTCTCATCATATGGACCTTTTGTTATGTTTTATTAGCGCCACACTTTTGTTTTTTCATCTTCAGTGTTCTGGCTGAGGGAAGAAGGTTCTCATCCAAGATTTTACAATACATGGCTCCGTCCATTGGCCCCTCAATGTCGCAAAGTCGACCACTACATTTAGAAGAGACACAGCCCCAAAGCATCATGTTTCCAACTCCGTGCTTGACTGTAGGGATGGTGTTCTTAGGGTCAAAGTCAGCAGTTTTCTTCCTCCAAACACGGCAAGTCAAGTTAATGCCAAAGAGCTACATTTTGCTCTCATCTAACCACAGCACTTTCTCCCAATCCTTCTCTGAATTATTTAGATGTTAATTGGCAGACTTCAGCTGGACCTGTACATGTGTCTTCTTGAGGAGGGGGACCTTGCAGGTGTTGCAGGATTTCAATCCATGGCAACGTATTGTGTAACCATCGATTTGTTTGGTGACTGTGGTCCCAACTGCCTTGAGATTATTTATAAACTCCTTTACACTATTGCAGTACTTTCATGGGCATTTAAGAATCGTACAGCATGCTGCATTATTCTGCACCAGAACACACTGTAAGTGCATGTAAACGCACAGCAAATGCACAAGAACACGTGTAAACACAACTTAGTATAAAAATGAATCCAATCACCCCAAATGGACTGAAAACATATGTTAATGTACTCAAAAAGTATTGTAAACACATGTAAATGCACATGCATAAACGCACAATGAACACAGTGATTAGTGTTTCTGCTGTGAAATGTTCTGGGTGAATTGCTCCATGGTGCCTGCATCTAATGAAGTCAGTGATGACTTGTTTTAAAGCTCTTGTTATGAATATGTAAATGCTTGAAAACTCATAGCTTTGCTTTAGGTTCACTTTCAATTTCCTAGCAGAATAGATTTCCATAGTTCAGACCATCCTAATGGTAAACCAACATCGTGTGCTAAAAACACATCTTCGGGGTGATATTTTACATCCAGTACTTTAAAATAGCTAGAGATTTTTAACCTATTATTTTATTCATGCAATATGCCTTCTGATTAATAATTTATCTTCTTAATTGACTTCCACCCAAATGTGTTGTACTGAAAGAAGGTGTTCTGAACATTTTAAAGAAAGTGACACAAGATTTCCTGAGCAGACTTTTCATTGAAATATATTGTAGAAGGTATGCTACATTTAAAATACCTGATGACATTTCATGAACTAGGTCTGCAATCACCAGTACAACAATAGCATTTTTATTAATGTAGCATCTTCCTAGATAGGTGCCAGGTTTAGAACAATATAATTAGTATGTGTTTTGATACATTTGGTACATTTAGTTCCCACACCATAGTAAGTGTGGCTGTAATTGTTTGTTAGGTAAAAGCATAATTTGCTCATTGTACTCAGTGAAGCTGCATTCTGCTAGTAAGGTGTGCTCAGCTGCTGCCAGTCTGTGTGATAGCTTCTCCTGTATCGAGGGAACTTGAGAAGTTTCTGGATAATAGGTGTGGAGCTATGCAGATGGCAGCATGAATATAGATACAGCCCGGCCTATCCCAGACAGGCAGACTCTGGTGGCATGCTGGGAGACTGTATATATTCTGTAAACACACTGAGCTCTGGGACTTTTTCCTGGAGAGGATTAGTTCAGACTGGAGGGCACGCTGTCCTCCCAGGCAATGCTGCTATGTTTACTGTTGTGAGGTCTCAGGTAGGCAACCTGAGGGCCTGGGTGCTGAGACCCTGGAGCTAAAAAAAATTGTCTGAGGGGGCCTGTCCCTTGAAGATCTGGTCTGTTATCAGCAAAGTAAGGTGTCGCTTGGAAGTTGGAAGGAGGCAACCAGCTGTCCTTGCGCCTTGTGTGAGTACAGATGCTTCTGATAGATCTTGGGGACCTTTGTGCTTTTGCCACCCCTCTGGTGCTTGAGAGAGTTAGCTGTGAGTTTAGTTTAAGGGGACACCGACTGGTGTCCAAAAGATCCAAAAGCGGTGCTGTCTCTGGAGGGGAGACCGATCTGTGTCTCTTGTACATAGAGACACAGATCGGTCACCCCCCCCAGTCACCCCCCCTCCACCTACAGTTAGAACACTTCATAGGAAACATATTTAACCCCTTCCTCACCCCCTAGTGTTAACCCCTTCAATGCCAGTCACATTTATACTGTAATTAGTGCATATTTATAGCACTGATCGCAGTATAAATGTGAATGGCGCCAAAAATGTGTCCCATGTGTCCGCCATAACGTCGCAGTCCCAATAAAAATCGCAGATCGCCGCCATTTCTAGTAAAAAAATAAAAAATAATAATTCTGTCCCCTATTTTGTAAGCGCTATAACTTTTGCGCAAACCAGTCGCTTATTGCGATTTTTTTTTTTTTTACCAAAAATATGTAGAAGAATACGTATCGGCCTAAACTGAGAAAAAAAATGTGTTTTTTTTTTAATTGGGATATTTATTATAGCAAGAAGTAAAAAATATTGTATTTTTTTCAAAATTGTCGCACTTTTTTGTTTATAGCGCAAAAAATAAAAAGCGCACAGGCGATCAAATACCACCAAAATAAAGCTCTACTTGTGGGGAAAAAAGGACGTAAATTTTGTTTGGGAGCCACGTCGCACGACCGCGCAATTGTTAGTTAAAGCGACGCAGTGCCGAAAGCTGAAATTTCACCTGGGCAGGAGGGGGGTTTATGTGTCCAGTAAGCAAGTGGTTAAAGGGACTCTGCTCTCGTGGATCTAAGAAAAGAGGTTACCATTATCTACTACTACTACTTTAAAGCTGAAGTCTATGGTTTGCTACAAGAACAGCATTTAATATAGTTTGTCCTGAGGAATACCTAAGTTCTCAATTGTGCATAGTTCCTGTTTTTGGAGTATCCCAATTACTTCCCTCAACACTATCCAAGTGCTCCAAAAATAAAAATACCAAAAACAACTCCCCTAGACTGGACATTAAAGAAACATGTGGATGAGCCTGTGTGCCTGGGAAAAGCTTGTGGAGAAGACTGGACAGTACTCCTGCGGCTCCTACGGGAGTAGTGATACATTCACTAAAAAAATCGGGGTATCCCAGTACTTCCTAACAACATTTAAAGTAGATATAGCCCCAATTACATACGTTTTAATAACTTTGTATAATTTTAAAAGCCCTTTTTATTAAATGTACAGTAAAATAATATCGTTGATCCTGCCATCAAGGTCCTTGTTTAGGCATTTCCTGTTGAACGCTACATTCACAAGAGTGACTAGCACCAGTGCTAATGACAGTAGCAGGTGACGTACAACACGTATGACGGCACTATAAAGGGGAAGGTCCATTCGGATGGCGCCACCCTTTGGGCTGCTTTTGCTGATTTTGTCTTAGTAAAAGTTTGGTGAGAGACGATTTGCGCTTTTCAGTCTTCGTGCTGTTCAGTCTGTTACAGCGTGACGAATGTGCTATCTCCATTACAAATGCTAGTTTTACCAGAACGAGTGCTCCTGTCTCATAACTTGCTTCTGAGCATGCACGTTTTTTCACCGTCGTTAAAGCCTACACACAACGTGAAAAATTAGAGCATGTTCTAAATTTTTAATGCCCATTTTTCACGTCATGAAAAATGCTCTGGAGCCTACACACAATCGTTTTTAATGACCGTTTTAAAAAATTGCATTTTTCACGTCATGAAAAACGGTCGTGTGTACGCGGCATGAGAAAGACATCTGTCTCAAAATACACTCATGCCATGTCACCCAGTCACATGTGCTCACAATAGAAATTACAAGCAGTCATGCAGGCACACATTTCACAGTCATGTTCACTAGAGCATGTGCACAAAAACATAAAGTCTCTGCAAAGAAGCTGGAGGAGATCAGAAATTGTGAGATGCAAAGAAGGGTAAAAAAAAAAAAAATATATGAAAACAAGTATTTTATTTTTCATTTAAAAAAAAGGGCAATTGTTTTTTGATACACAGTAGAATACTAAAGGTAATCAAATTAAAGTTTAGATCTACTTTACTCTAAGCAGTGAACTACAGAGACATTTTTTAAATGATCACACATTTTAGAAAAAATAAATAAAAAACATTCTTAACATTACCAGAAAATACATTAGTCTTATTTACTGGACAGTGCCATGAGTTAAGTGCACACTAAAGTAAGCCAAACCAACAAATCAAAATTCAATTTTCTTAAAGCGGGGGTTCACCCTATCAACGAAAAAAAAAATATTTTTTTTTCTTTTACCATAAAATCAGGCATTGTAGCGCGAGCTACAGTATGCCTGTCCCGAATTTTTTACCCCCGTACTCACCTTGTACTCGTAGATCGAAGATACCGGGGAATGGGCGTGCCTATGGAGACGGAGGATGATTGACGGCCGGCTCTGGCGCGTCCAGCTTCTCCGGAAATAGCCGAAATAGGCTTGGCTCTTCACGACGCCTGCGCATAGCCTGTGCGCAGGCGCCGTGAAGAGCCGAGACCTACTCCGGCTGTCTTCGGGGAGAGTGACGTGCCAGGGCCGGCCGTCAATCATCCTCCCTCTCTATAGGCACGCCCATTCCCCGCGGGAGCCGAAATCTACGATGTCCGATTACAAGGTGAGTCCGGGGTTAAAAAAATCGGGACAGGCATACTGTAGCTCGCGCTACAATGCCTGTCTCGATGGTAAAATCAAGCCAGTGAGGGTGAACTACCGCTTTAAAGTTTTCTAGGGTTTCAAGGAATATCATGCTTGCACTTAATGTTTTTATACTGTTTATTAAATAAGGTGAATACTACACACGTGCAATTCCTTTTTTTAACACATTTTGAGAAATGCATTCATTTGGAAATATCCAAATTAACAAAAAATCCTTTAACTAATTTTGAATATTTTGAATATTTGAATAATTTGAAATTTGAATTTTGAATGTTTGAAAACCCGAAAATTCAAAAATCTGAAATAATAACTAACCTAACTATTACCAACTATTAAATTATAGGTATTGGAATTTACTTTCAAATTTGGCTGTTATGCGTTGTACACACGATCGGAATTTCCGAACATAATAAACTCATAATAGTTTTCAGTCGAAATTCCGTTCAAGCTGTCTTGCCTACACACTGTCAGACCAAATTCTGACCGTCCAAAACGTGACATACAACACGTACGACGGCACTATAAAGGGGAAGTTCAAATCCAGTACGTTCAGAAGTACGTTCTCCTCGTCGAGTTTGTGCTGCGTATGGGCTAGGTGTTGGGGTTAATGCTTTGACCTGAGCTCAGTCCATGAACAGGGTGAGGAGGAGTACATGGACCCAGAATTAGTTGCTCCAGTGTTACCAATTCTCTCATATGCCTCTGCTGCGGGAAATCCAGGAGAATAATCCTGAGGACTTATGAATTATCTCCGAATGACGGACCCCGTTTTTCACTGTCTGTTGGATTTGCCGTTCCCTTATATCACGAGGCAGGACACTGTGATGCGCTAAGCCATCACTGCCAAGCAGAGGCTAGTTGCCACGTTGCGATACTTGGCGACTGGGAGAAGCCTGCAAGACCTCAAGTTCACGACAGGCATCTCCCCCCAGGCTCTGTTGATCATTATCCCAGAAACCTGTTCTGCCATAATTCAAGTTCTGCAGAAGGACTATATTAAGAAAAGTTTTCTCCTTTAACATCACATTCTACGTGTTTAATGTTTGCTAATGTATTGTATTTCTTACAACATTCCCTAATTACCATGATTGTAATATTCTGTGAATCCCCTCTTTGTCCTCATGCATGCTGTAAGCTTGTAATCCTCCTTTTTTTGGCCTACATGCATATTTCTCTTCACTAACCTCTCCAGCATGCTTTCCTGGGCCCATACACACCTATCCTAGTCACTTAATGATGCATTTTGTCAGCTCCATTGTAGTGCTTTACCCCCCCCCCTAAAATTGTACAAATGTTTTTTATTTTTTATTAAATTCAGGCAGAGTGGCAGAGTCTTTTTTTGGAGGCCCCAAACCCAGCTAGAACCCCCCCTCCCCCCTAAAAGAGGGTCTGAGGAATCTGATAATTGGGCCTTAAATTTTTGTCTATAAATACTCCTGTAAATAAATGTTATTCTGATGTTGGCCAATAATGTTTTTGTGTAATCTGCTTGCAATTTATTTTTCTGGTTTGACTCCACAGTTTCCTTCCACGCCACAGGAATGGCAGAATGTGGCATCCCAGTTTTCCCAGAGGTGGGACTTCCCCAACTGCAGAGGGGCAATAGATGGGAAGCACGTCCGCATAGTGCCACCACCCCGTTCGGGGTCGTATTATTATAACTATAAAGGTTTTAATAGTATTGTATTAATGGCGGTGGTATCGGCACAGTATAAATTTATGTATGTGGATGTTGGGAAGAATGGCCGGATGTCGGATGGTGGTGTGTTCGCACAGACGGAATTTGCCCAACGTCTCCAGACTGGTGGCCTGGCACTGTCACCTGACGAAGACAACGTGGAGGGACTTCCGTTTGTTTTTATTGCTGATGAGGCTTTCGGACTGGGACCACACCTGATGAGGCCATTTCCCCTGAATACCCTCACCCCGGAGAGGAGGGGTTTTAATCACCGGCTGGCCAGAGTCCGATGGATTATTGAGAATGCCTTTGGGATAATGGATAGCCGGTTCTGGCTGTTCCTTACCTCAATACATATGGCGGACTACAAACTAAATCACATATTCTTTAGCTGCTGCATACTGCACAATTATTTAAGGAGAAATTCTGCAAATGATCTCACAACTGTTGGGCCTGAGGCCGGACTTTTTGACAATCCCATGATGGGCCTGGATATTGGCCATACTGGCTTGGCCCCCCAAAGCGCCCGTGAAGTGTGGGAGAAATATTTAGAGTACTTTACGGGTGGGGGTGGCATTGCTATGCCAGACAATCTCAGATTTTTGGGGAAAAAATAAAATAATTTATTTTCTGTGAAAAGCTAGATTTGTAATTATTGTTTGTGTTTCTTTTATCTGTCTCCCAGGTTCTCCTAGTGCACTTTAACAGCCATTTAACTGGCTTTGTCTTTAGTAAATAACCACCATTGCCACTGTAAACAACAACTTCATTTTAAAACTGGTATTGAGCATAGAAAGATAAAGCCACACATTGTTGATTATAAAACTATTTTTACTCTGTGCACATTCACATGTGTGTTATAAAATTTCTGTGAAAATTCCAAACTTCTTTCTTTTTTAATATACATTTTTTTTTGTTTTGCATAAACAGGCATGTTTCAAACAATAAACCATATACAACTATGGAGCTTACAAAGTTGGCTGATCGGCATAATGACACCATTTGATTCATGAAGATCTAAATTTCCTTCCAAAACATTTGGACTAGTGCAGTGGTTCTTAACCTTGTTGGAGGTACTGATCCCCACCAGTTTCATATGCGCATTCACCGAACCCTTCTTAATTGGAAAAATAAAATATGATTTTACGTGTGATGGGCACAGTGGCTGCGTGTGATGGGCACAGTGGCTGCGTGTGATGGGCACAGTGGTTGCGTTTGATGGGCACAGTGGCTGTGTTTAATGGGCACAGTGGCTGCGTTTGATGGGCACAGTGACTGCGTTTGATGGGCACAGTGGCTGCGTTTGATGGGCACAGTGGCTGCGTGTGATGGGCACAGTGGCTGCATTTGATGGGCACAGTGGCTGCGTGTGATGGGCACAGTGGCTGCATGTGATGGGCACAGTGGCGACAATTGATGGCACAGAGGCTGCATGTGATGGCATAGTGAGGCTGCAATTTATATATATATATATTTTTTTGATAGTCAGAGAAGGCTCATTTAATATAACACAAACACATTTTTTTTATCTGCCATTTTATATTAAGAAAGTGCTGGTCACCTCACCTCAGTCAGCCTCCTCCCCTCCCCCCAATCCAGCCATTTAATTATATGCTCTTAACAGGTTCTACTTACTTTTAAACAAGTTCAGTAGTCCTTTTTAGCACACTGTCTGCTAAATTCAAATTCCACTAGTCAGGCAGGCTCCTCGAGACTAGTCCTTGCCTCTCTAGCTCGTCACAGGCAGCGCCGACACACAGCTCTCTGCGCGGAGCTCCGAGTCCCCCCCTTCCGGGCCGTGAGTGGAGTGACGTCACGCCGCTGGAAGGGACCAAGAGACTCCTTCATAGGGGGAGTAAACAGACTGCAGCAGACAGGAAAGGGAGCTGGGAGGTGACGGTCCCGGATGCAGAAGTGCACTCGGCACACAATTTGTACAGTGCCACTGGCCGCGCTGGCGGCCGTGGCAGAGCTTCACCTGCGGCTGCGCCCCCCCTCCTATATGTAATGGTATCGCCCAGGGCACCCATCCGCCCCTGCCTTGTACCGGCGGCCCTGTGTGACCTCCGCCGAACCCCCTGAGACTCACTCACCGAACCCCTGGGGTTCAATCGAACCCAGGTTAAGAACCACTGGACTAGTGAGATATCCCACCATATAATCAAAAGGATTTCCTTGCTTTAAACATCCCTAGACATATCTGGGGCAGCAATGTGAATGGAACATGTGTGTTCTGTCCAATATGAGGTACCTTTATATGTTTTAACCTTGGCATTCCTGACAGACCTTAATTTGGAGCGCATTCGCGATGCAGAACTTTTCAGGGCTCAGGTAAGTAAACCAGGGGGGCCGCTAATCGTCGGATGTTTTTTCACCTTAATGCATAGAATGCATTAAGGTGAAAAAACATGTACCTTTACAACCCTTTTAATGTGCATGTAAACGCAGACTTCCCAATACTTTTGGTAATATAGTGTAAAGTGTAGTGTAGAGATACATTTTTAATCCCCTTGGAACTTTTACAATAAATGTTGAAGAATATACCAGGAAAGTCTTTGGGGTCTTATAGAAGCAGATGTAATAAGGTGCTTGATCTATATATTTCTTAGTGCTCCAAAAAGGAGAACCTGTGTTAAAGAGAATGAGGAACACATCTCAAGTATTTTCCTGGGAATTTCTATCTACTTTTCAGAAAACAGATCCATTTTAGTTTAAAAAGTATATTGTTAATAAAAATGGCTGCTAATCATCATGAACATTCAGCAGTTCCTGGGAGAATTTATATCAATACAATATAACAATTTCTTTCTATGGTAATTATACAAAACCAATTAGTCAGACATGATACAAATGGGAGCTGATTTCCCCGGTTACGTAATATCCTTTACATTATGCTGTCCAGACATCTGTGCTTTCTATGAAAAAAATAAAAAATGTATTCTGCAGGCCCATAATTAAACCATCTTGCACATAATGCATTTTTCATTATCATCAGCATTATGGTGTGGTTGAAGTCCCTTTTGTCTTACTTAAAGCAAACCTGTGGCTGAATGACTCCCTGAGCGAACCCAAGGCCTCCAACTGCTCCAGGGCTTGTTATTTGAATCATTTGCTTTTGACTCGATTTCTAATACCGTACACATGATCGAAAATTCCGCCAGCAAAAGTCCGATGTGAGCTTTTGAACGGAAATTCCAACCGTGTGTAAGCTCCATCGGTTTTTTTCCTGTCGGAATTTTCGCCAGCAAAAGATTGAGAGCTGGTTCTCGAACTTTCAGACAGAAAAAATTCCTATTGGAAAATCCGATCGCCTGTAGCAATTCCGATGCATGCTCGGAAGCATTGTACTTCATTTTCTCAGCTCGTCGTAGTGTTGTACGTCATCGCGTTCTTGACGGAAAAAAGTTCAGAGACCGTGACCGTGTGTATGCAAGACAAGCTTGAGCGGAATTCCGTCGGAAAAACCATCCAAGGTTTTTCCGACGAAAAATCCGGTCGTGTGTACGGGGCATTAGGTGTAAAGTTTTTGTTCTGAAAATGTACTAATGTCAGACAATTATTGACATTCTATTTTTAAAATTGATATGATAAAATCTGTACTGTTGTGTACTTGGTTTGAACACTCGGGAAGCTCCATTCACACTTGGGCTGATTGTCTATAATAGTTCTTTGAGTGTCGAGTTTCAGTGTTTTTTGAGCGTTTGACAGGGTGATTTGAGGAAGCTAAAGCCAGCCATAGACTGTTGGAATCTCAGCCAGTTTAACAGGGAAAGGACGAGATGTTAACCATGTATGGGCAGGGCTGGACTGAGACAGAAATTTGACCCTGGACTTCATCCAGACTGGCCCACTTTGACAGGTCTCTCCCAATGGCGGCCGGACAACTCCCGCACCCCCCCCCCCCTGCCACTCAAGCCCCCTCTCCCCCTTCACTAGCCATTAGACGTTCTACTTTATTAGAATAGAACGGCTGGTACTGGTACTCTTATAGGCAGTACCAGTGGGGAAGCTAGACATTATTTCACCTGGGGCAAAGAATCAGTTCGGTGCCCCCCCTATATGGGACAAGATTAGGCAGAAGTGACAAACTCCCATGCCATAGCTGTTGAGTCAGCTGTCTGTCCCCTCCCCCCCCCATGTTCCTCTGTCATCCCCCCTGCTCCTCTGGTCCTCCCCCTGCTTCTTTGTTCCCCCCAGGTGAGCGCTGCGGGGAGGGAGAGACAGAGGAGCGGAGGGGGGCGGCAGTCCGCTGTCACTGATGCCGGCCCACTGAGCCATCGGCCCACCGGGAAACTCCCTGTAGTGCCAATGGCCAGTCCCTCCCTGTGTATGGGTAGGCTGATTGTACCCAATTTGATTGATTGGTCAACTTGGGTACAACCAGCCTGACAGATTGTTCATGCTATTATTGCCTCACAGAGTTTTCTCCAGGCAGGAGTGGCCCTCCGCACCCCCCCTCCCTTTGAGAACACAATAGCTCCACTAGAGGGATTTCACAGTCAATGCTGACTGTGTTAATGGGGAGATCGAGTGATTAATCGCACCATCTATGGCCGGTTTAAGCCTTGTATCCGACTCTCTGACTCTCTGTAATTCTATGAGCCAGATTTCTGGGCATCATGTCTGATATGACTAATGCATAGTTCACAAGATCGGTTTTCCCGTCTGGAAAACTGCCGTGTTTTCCTTTGGCCGGGAAAACCAGCCGTGTGTATGCTCCTTAGCAGTTTTTCAGACAGGAAAACTGCGGTTTAAAAAATTAGAACATCATGGGCCAGATCCACGAAGAAGTTACGTTGGCGTATCTATTGATACGCCGCGTAACTTCTAGGATGCTCCGGCGTATCTTTGTTTTGTATCCACAAAACAAGATACGCCTGAAGCTGGGCTAGATCAGACTGACGTACGTCTTAGTACGCCGTCGGATCTTAGGTGCATATTTACGCTGGCCGATAGGTGGCGCTTCAGTTAATTTCTGCATCGAGTATGCAAATTAGCTAGATACGCCAATCCACAAACGTACGTCCGGCCGGCGCATTTTTTTACGTTGTTTACGTAAGGCTTTTTTCGGCGTAACGTACGCAATGTTAAGTATGGACGTCGGGCCAGCATACAATTTTCCGTCGTGTACGTCGTTTGCGTAAAACGTTCGCGAATAGGGCTTTGCGTAAATGACGTTCACGTCTAAAGCATTGACTATTTGCGGCGTGATTTTGAGCATGCGCACTGGGATACCCCCACGGACGACGCATGCGCCGTTCAAAAAATAAGTCATTTACGTGGGGTCAAGTAGAATTAACATAAAACATGCCCACATCTTTATCATTTGAATTCCGCGCCCTTACGCCGGCAGATTTACACTACACCGCCGTAACTTTAGAGGCAAGTGTTTTGTGAATACAGCACTTGCCTCTCAAAGTTGCGGCGGCGTAGCGTTACTACGATACGCTACGCCTGCCTAAAATTACGCCGCGCTACGTGGATCTGGCCCATTCTCTTTTTTCTTGCCGCGAAACGCTGCATTTTTTTCCCCGCAGTTTTCCTATGGGAAACACTGCGAGGGAGCATACACACGGACGGTTTTCCCGACCACAGCTCTCCTGACAGTTTTCCTGTTGGGAGAGCAGAGATCTGACAGGGCGGTCCCTGCACAGTGTGCGGGGTCTGCCCTGTCATCCGCCGGCTCATCGGGGATCCCTCCGTTGATCCCCGCTGAGCCGGCGGATGACAAGGCAGTCCCCGCACACTGTGCAGGGCCTGCCTGGCAGATCTCCGCTCTCCGATCAACGGAGCGATCCCCGCTGAGCAAGCGGAGGTTCACTGGGTGTATCATCACGGATCCATTCGTGTGAAAGAGGCCTTATGCCGCGTACACACGACCGTTTTTCGCGATGTGAATTTGAAAAAAAATGTTATGTCATTAAAAACGTGACAAACGATAGTGTGGGCTCCAGAGCATTTTTCGCGACGTTAAAAATGAGCATTAAAAATTTAGAACATGCTCAAAATTTTTGCATCGTTTGTCACGTTGTCGTTTTTAACATCGTAAAAAATGGTTGTGTGTGGGCTTTAACGATGTGAAAATAACGCGCATGCTCAGAAGCAAGTTATGAGACGGGAGCGCTCGTTCTGGTAAAACTAGCATTCGTAATGGAGATAGCACATTCATCACGCTGTAACAGACTGAAAAGCACGAAGACTGAAAAGCGCGAATCAGCAAAAGCAGCCCCAAGGGTGGCGCCATCCGAATGGAACTTCCCCTTTATAGTGCCGTCGTATGCGTTGTACGTCACCACGCTTTGCTAGAGCATTTTTTTTCATGATCGGGTGTAGGCAAGGCAGGCTTAACAATAATCGGGTTGAAAAAAAACTTAGTTTTTTCTAGACCATTAAAAACGGTCGTGTGTACGCGGCATAAGAGTTTTCTTGGTGAATTGTTTATGGGGTAGGCCTCTGAATCTTTCCTCAACAGTCTCCAATTGCTCTCTTTGTGATAACACATATGCATAGTCAATTTGTACACACATACTAGGGCCAATTTAAATGGAAATCAGTTCACCCGGCAGCATGTCTTTGGAATGTGAGAGGAAACCAGAGTACCGAAAACCCAGCAAACACAGGGAGAACGTGCAAACTCCATGCAGATAGTGTCCTGGCCAAAATTTATATCAAGGACCCCATTGCTGCAAAGTATATGTTAACTAATAAGCCACTGTGAGCCACCTTGGGAGTTGCACTTATACATTGCTTAGCGTGTGCATAGCTCCCAACTGCCCCTGATTTCGAGGAACTGTCCCTGATTTGGAACAGATTTCCTCTGTCCCTCTTTCCTCCTCATTTTGGTCTGATCTATTTAGTTGTATAACAAATGCACTATTTATCTTTCAAAAAGTGTTTCCCAGAACTAAATCTTCTATCCAATTTCTAAATGGCTGCATTTGTAAATAGCAAAAGCCAATAAAAAAGCACTAATAGGGGTAAAAAATAAATAAAAAATAGTTGTGGGTTTAACTAATCTTTTTTTGTTTTTAAGTCTCCTTTAACCACTTGCCGACCGCCTTACGACTATATACAGCGGCACTTTAAAGATGGATATCTCGGTAACGGCAGCAGCTGCTGCCACAACCGAGGTATCCATCTTTAGTGTGAGCGGTCCTGTAAAAGATAACGGTGGTCTCCGTGGCGGATTCACCGTGAGATCACCGTTATCGGCGGCGGGAGGGGCCCCCCCCTCTCGCCGCTCTCCGCCACTTACCGGAGCCGGCGGTAGCGGCGGAGGCGATCGGGTGCTTCAGCCTGCTCTGTGGGAATACGAGTGAGGGCAAGATGGCCCCCACCCGTCCCCATAGCATTGCTGGGCGGAAGTGACGTCAAAACGTCAGTCCCGTCCAGCGTCTTAAAGAGACAATTTTTTGTTGTCATTTTTTCAAATGACAAAATTTACATTTTTATTTTTATTTTTTTGCTTTTAAGTCTAAATATAAGATCTGAGGTCTTTTTGACCCCAGATCTCATATTTAAGAGGACCTGTCATGCTTTTTTCTATTACAAGGGATGTTTACATTCCTTGTAATAGGAATAAAAGTGATCAATTTTTTTTTTCCAGTGTAAAAAAAAAAAAAAAAAAATAAGAAAAAAAAAAAAGTTTTAAAGCGCCCTGTCCCGATGAGCTCACAGAAGCGAACACATACGTGAGTAGCGTCCGCATATGAAAACGGTGTTCAAACCACACAAGTGAGGTATCGCCGCGATCGTTAGAGCGAGAGCAATAATTCTAGTCCTAGACCTCCTCTGTAACTCAAAAAATGCAACCTATAGAATTTTTTAAATGTCGCCTATCGAGATTTTTAAGGGTAAAAGTTTGACGCCATTCCACGAGCGGGCGCAATTTTTAAGCGTGACATGTTGGGTATCATTTTACTCTGCGTAACATTATCTTTCACAATATATAAAAAAATTGGGCCAAATTTATTGCTGTCCTATTTTTTAATTCCAAAAAGTGAATTTTTCCCAAAAAGGTGCGCTTGTAAGACCGCTGCGCAAATATGGTGAGACAAAAAGTATTGCAATGATCGCCATTCTATTCTCTAGGCCAGGGTGTTAGAAAAAAATATATATAATGTTTGGGGGGTTTTAAGTAATTTTTTAGCAAAAAAAAATGTTTTAGTCTTGTAAACACCAAATCTGAAAAACACCCAAAGACGAGAAGTGGTTAAGGGGGAGTGGCAGGGGACGTGTGTCCGATGCCTCAATACTTTTGCTAATAGGTGTCCCTCGTTTCCATCTCAAAAAGTTGTGAGGTATGCATGTGTACAACATTAAAAAATATCTGACACTAGGTCCACTTCTATTTAGGTACACGGGTAAAGCCTCGTACACGTGATCAAATTTTCCGACAGAAATTGTGTGATAACAGGATGTTTGTATGATCCATCGGACAATTGTTGGAATTTCTGACAACAAATGTGTGATGTTGAATTATCCGATTGTGTGTACACAAGTCCGTCGTAAAAAATCCAAAGTACAAACACGCATGCTCAGAAGCAATGCTAACCATGACACAACATTAGCAGGAGTTGCCCAAAGGGTGAAGCCAAAGAGCTGAAAAACCACGTAGTTTTGTGTCTGTTGGCAGACAATTCTTTGCCATTTGTATGCAATACAAGTTCGCGGTCAACGCCCTTCGGACAAAAGTCCTACGCTTTGTTTGCAGAATATCCGATCGTGTGTACCAGGCTTTAGGGAAAGGTTGCACTCTGTCTCGCATTTACATGCAGAAACATGTATTTTTGTACGTGTACCAGTAACGCGCAGGTGAGAATGGGTCCTTTACCGCTTAAAGCGGTTGTATACCCGCGATGATTTTTATTTTATTTTTTCCACCTGAAAGGCAAAAGCCATAATGAGCTAGTATGCACCGCATACTAGGTCATTATGAAATACTTACCTTAAAACGAGGTGTAGAGAACTTACCTGGTCCACGCCGAGCGAGACGTCATCTTGCGCCGGCGTGTCTTCCGGGTATCGCCGCTCCAGCGCTGTGATTGGCTGGAGCGGCGATGTCGTCAGTTCCGCGCATGCGCGCGGGAGACTTCAATCCTTTAGCCGAGGCTCCCCGCTGCGCATACGCCGCTGCAATCAGCGGCGAATTGCGAGGGGAATATCTCCTAAACAGTACAGGTTTAGGAGATATTCTTTATGCCTACAGGTAAGCCTTATTATAGGCTTACCTGTAGGTAAAAGTGGTAGTAATGACTTTACTACCACTTTAAGGACCCCTTCACGCCGATATACGTCAGCAGAAGGGCACAAGCACGTACCGGTACGTCGCCTTTAAGAGCCCAGCTCGTGACCTGGTCCTGTGCTCCGTGACTGCGCCCGCGGGACCCGATCGCCGCCAGTGTCCCGCGATCGGGTCACAGAGCTGAAGAACGGGGAGAGGTGAGTGTAAACAAACCTTTCCCCGTTCTTCCTAGTGTGACTGCCACTGATCGTCTGTTCCCTGTCATAGGGAACGACGATCAGTGACGTCATGCACAAAGCCACGCCCCCCACACAGTAGTAATCAGTCCCTAGGAAATACTTAACCCCTTCAGTGCCCCCTACAGGTTAACCCCTTCACTGCCAATGTAATTTTCACAGTAACCAGTGCATTTTTATTGCACTTTTCGCTGTAAAAATGACAATGGCCACAAAATAGTGTCAAAAGTGTCCGATGTGTCCGCCATAATATTAATAAAAATGCCATAAAACTATCCCCTATTTTGTAGACGCTATAACTTTTGCGCAAACCAATCAATAAATGCTTATTGCGTTTTGTTTTTTTTACCAAAAATATGTAGAAGAATACGTATCGGCCTAAACTGAGGAAAAAAATGTTTTTTCTATATATTTTTGGGGGATATTTATTATAGCAAAAAGTAAAAAAATATAGCATTTTTTTTAAAACTCTATTTTTGTTTATAGCGCAAAAAATAAAAACCACAGAGGTGATCAAATACCACCAAAATAAAGCTCTATTTGTGGGGGGGGGGGGGGGGGGAAGGACGCCAATTTTGTTTGGAAGCCATGTCGCACGACCGCGCAATTGTCAGTAAAAGCGACGCAGTGCCGAATCGCAAAAAGGGGCCTGGTCCTTTAGCTGCATATTGGTCCGGGGCTTAAGTTTGTCTCAACCCCAAAACTTCCACTTTTGATAGAAAGTCTGGTCTGGTAAAATAAATTGAAAAATAACAGACTTACTGGTCAGATCACCAGGTGAAAATAAAGGGAAAAAAGCCTAAAAATAAAATAAAATGAATGAAGCCACAGCTAAGAATTGGCAAACTGCAATATTATGTTGTTAAAAAAAAAGTCCTGCTTGTTATTGACCTCTATTAGCCAGATTCAGAGAGAGCGCCGCATCTTTAAGGCGGCGTAGCGTATCGTATTTACGCTACGCCGCCTTAAGTCAGAGAGGCAAGTACTGTATTCACAAAGCACATGCCTCCTAACTTACGGCGGGAGAGTGTAAATGGGGCTGGCATAAGCGCGCCTAATTCAAATGAGGATGGGGGGGCGTGTTTTATAGAAATTACTTGTGACCCGACGTGATTGACGTTTTTTACGAACGGCGCATGCGCCGTCCGTGTACATATCCCAGTGTGCATTGCTCCAAAGTACGCCGCAGGGACGTATTGGTTTAGACGTGAACATAAATTACGTCCAGCCCCATTCACGGACGACTTACGCAAACAACATAAAATTTAAAAATTTCGACGCGGGAACGACGGCCATACTTAACATTGGCTACGCCACCTAGGGGGCAGCTTTATCTTTACGCAGCGCATCTCTTATGGAAACGGCGTATCTTTACTGAGACGCGCACGCGTACGTTCGTGAATCGGCGTATCTAGTCATTTACATATTCTACACCAAACTCAACGGAAGCGCCACCTAGCGGCCAGCCTAAAAATTACACTTTAAGATACGACGGCGTAGGAGACTTACGCCGCTTGTATCTTAGCCTAATTTAAGCGTATCTGGTTTCCAGAATACGCTTAAATTTAGGAAGGCGTAGATTCAGAGTTACGTCGGCGTATCTACTGATACGCCGGCGTAAATCTTTCTGAATCCAGCTATATGTGTTTAGAGCGGGGGTTTACCCTAAAAAAACAACTTTTTTTTCTACCATGCCATCCAGCATACTAGCGCGAGCTACAGTATGCCTTTATTTTTATTTTTTGCGCCGTACTCACAGTTTAATCCCTTAGTTAAGTTTCAGACGTTAAAGCGGAGGTTCACCCTAAAAAACAAGTTTCTACCTTGCCATTCAGCATACTAGCGTCAGCTAAAGTATGCCTTTATTTTTATTTTTTTTGCGCCGTACTCACAGTTTAATCCCCTAGTTAACCACTTCCAGACCTGCGCACGACGATGTACGTCCTGTTTTTAAAGATTGATATCTCGGTAACGGCAGCAGCTGCTGCCACAACCGAGGTATCGATCTTTAGGGTGCGCGGTCTGGAATCCGATAATGGCGGTCTCCGCGGCGGATTCGCGCCGCTATCGGTGGCGGGAGAGGGCCCCCCCCCTCCCGCCGCTCTCCCGCGCCCTCCGCCGCTTACCGTAGCCGTCGGTAGCGGCGAAGGCGATCGGGTGCTGTCGGCTGGTGAGCGGGGACGAGACTGAAGGAAAAATCTCCTTCGCCCGTCCCCATAGCTCGGCTGGGCGGAAGTGACGTCAAAACGTCAGTCCCGCCCAGCCTCTTAAAGAGACAAATTTTTTTTTTGGTCATTTGAAAAAATGTTTTTGTTTTTTTTTTGCATTTAAGCCTAAATATGAGATCTGAGGTCTTTTTGACCCCAGATCTCATATTTAAGAGGACCTGTCATGCTTTTTTCTATTACAAGGGATGTTTACATTCCTTGTAATAGGAATAAAAGTGATCAAATTATTATTATTTTTTTTTCAGTGTAAAAAATAATAAGATAAATAAAAATAAATAAGAAAACAAAAAATTTTTTTTTTTAAAGCGCCCCATCCCGAAGAGCTCGCGCGCAGAAGCGAACGCATACGCGAGTAGCGCCCGCATATAAAAACGGTGTTCAAATCACACAAGTGAGGTATCGCCGCGATCGTTAGAGCGAGAGCAATAATTATAGCCCTAGAGCTACTCTGTAGCTCAAAAAATGCAATCTCTAGAATTTTTTAAACATCGCCTATCGAGATTTTTAAGGGTAAAAGTTTGACGCCATGCCACGAGCGGGCGCAATTTTTAAGCGTGACATGTTGGGCATCATTTTACTCGGCGTAACATTATCTTTCACAATATATAAAAAAATTGGGCCAAATTTATTGTTGTCTTATTTTTTAATTCAAAAAAGTGATTTTTTTCCAAAAAAAGTGCGCTTGTAAGACCGCTGCGCAAATACGGTGTGACAAAAAGTATTGGAATGACCACTATTTTATTATCTAGGGTGTTAGAAAAAAAAATATATAATGTTTGGGGGTTTTAAGTAAGTTTCTAGCAGAAAAAAATGTTTTAGTCTTGCAAACACCAAATCTGAAAAACACCTAAGGTCTGGAAGTGGTTAAATTTCAGACACTCGCGGGGAATGGGGGTTCCTATGCAGAGGGGAACATGATTGACGGCCGGCTATGGCGCGTCATGCTTCCCGAAAATAGCCAAAATAGGACTTGGCTCTTCACGGCGCCTGCGCAGTCAGCTCCTAGTCTGTGCGCAGGCGCCGTATAGCGCCGTGAAGAGCCGAGTCCTACTCCGGCTATTTTCGGGAAGCCTGACACGCCATAGTCGGCCGTCAATCATGTTCCCCTCTGCATAGGAACTCCCATTCCCCGCGGGTGTCTGAAATTTAACTAGGGGATTAAACTGTGAGTACGGCGCAAAAAAAATAAAATAAAGGCATACTTTAGCTGACGCTAGTATGCTGGATGGCAAGGTAGAAACTTGTTTTTTAGGGTGAACCTCCGCTTTAAGCAATGGCTTGGTAGCCTCAAAAAAAGCTCTAAATATGAAGCATCACCCTATGGCCACCCTCAAGCATGTCATGCCTTGTGTTCCCTCACATGAACATTTACTTCCATTTCTAATCTATAACTGGAGACAACATTACTGCAATCTGATCTGTTTGATCTGTTTAAATGGGATGCAGCTGAGTGGGTGTGGAGGAGGGGTGAAAGGTCGGTAGATATCAATAATTAAAAACAAGGACAGCTGTGTAGTTTCTGTGTTGTACAATTTATTCTCAGGATCTCTTGAGCAGTGAAAGCTTGGCGTTTTCCTTTGTTTAGGCCTCGGGGGCTGACATGGAAGTGGAGGGAGAAGTCAATTCTATCAGTCACAGCACTGTGCATTAGATGGCTGCAGTCCTTGGCTACAGTCATGTCTCCTTCATTCAGGACGTATACAGTCTACCAAGGCAGATGTTCTTCCATATTATGCCTATATTATTAAATGAACAAGCAAAAATAAAAATTACCCGTGTAGAATTTAAAAGTATTGGTGATATATACTGATAACAAAAAAATATATAAAACACGTCCTAAAAAAAAGGGGGGGGGGGTAGACTTGATGGACCACTCTGTGTTTTTTCTGCCATCACTTTTCTATGTTGGTCAGTCATAACATTATGACTGCTAACAGGTAAAGTGAATAACACTAATTATCTTGTCACAATAGTATTTGAAAGTGAATGGGATTTATTAAGCAGAAAGTGAACATATTACCCCTGAAGTTGTCATCTTGAAAGTAGAAAAAATTGGGCAAGTGTAAGGATTTGAGCGACTTTGACAAGGACCAAATTGTAATGACTAGACGACTGGGTCGGAGCAACTCCAAAACGTCAAAACTGCAGACCATGGGCCAGATTCACAGCGGAGATACGACGGAGTATCTCAGATACTCCGTCGTATCTCTCAGAGTATCTATGCGACTGATTCATAGAACCAGTTACGCATAGATAGCCCTAAGATCCGACAGGTGTAATTGTTTTACACTGTCGGATCTTAGGATGCAGTACCGCGGCCGCCGCTGGGGGGAGTTTGCGTCGTAAACCAGCGTCGGGTATGCAAATTAGGAGTTACGGTGATCCACGACGGTTTTTCGCGTTCGCTACGTCGCTGCTAGTCTAGTTTCCCGTCGCAAATTTAGTCGTCATTTTGGGTGCCCTAACTTTACACAGCACACGTACATAACAAAACAAAACAAAAAAACACTGCTTTATTCTGTTCATCATACAATATGAAGACACAGCTAATAAAAGGGGGGTAACAGTTAGGTTTTTGGATGACCTGACTTCTTGGGCCCAGAAGTAGTAACGCCATTTGCACGCTCTACACTAGTATGTAGGTCCAAAATGTACACGTGCACTTTGGTGACATCTGTGTTTTTTTATCTGCTCATAACACCATAACATCCATTTTCACATCAAGATTCTCTAAAATAACTGTAAATATTCATCTTGCGGAATCACGCAGTGAATAGCATTACACGAGGAGAAAGCATGAGAATCTGGCGCTTATATAAGACACGAAGCACACAAACAGGCTATCATACTGCCTTTGGCGCTTTGAGCCACCCATGTTCCGCTACCTCAGCTGCTGCCAGTATCTAGGTCAATGAGAAGAAAAAGCTCTTCTGTACTTTCTGTCTTGTACTGATAGTATTCAGAATCCTTCGTGTTCCTAACAAGGAGAGACAGCCAAACATTTATTTAGACAACACAGTCATAACCTAACAGGCTCTTCTTGACATCTATGGACCTACGTTGCTCTTGGCCGCTAAACTCAAAACTCAATCTGTTTTACGTAAAAGGCAGTATTGTGACACCACTGATATGTATCACATTGTATTAAAATTTAGTTTTATTTTGTGACCAATAGCAGAGTCCTGCCACCTTAGATAAACGTCCTTGGGGCTGTTTGAAGCAGTCGTGGAGACTCTCGTGTAGCTGAAGTGGTCATTCTTGACTTTGAAGAAAGAAAATACAGCTCTTTCTCCTAAACCCAGTTACATGGCCTGGTTATATGTTGTCATACATTTGCTTACTTCTTCCATTTCTTGCTGAAAAAATAGGACTTTTTTTTTTAGATGTTCCAGAAAACCTACACAGTGCTATCTTTACCTCACAGTAAGGCAGGCTAAGGCCCCTTTCAGACGTCCGCTCCGCCTGTCCGTTATTACAAGTCCGTTAACGGACTTGTAATACATCCCTATGGGATCGCGTCCGTTAGCGGATGGAGCATCCGCTAACGTCCGCATCCGTCGGGATCCGGTTTTCGGACGGAAGAAAACCCTATTTTTCTTCCGTCCGGCGGAACGGATCGGATGAATATGTACAGACGGTCCGTCTGCATCCGGTTCCCCATAGGGTAGAGTGGAGCTGAGACAGGGCGGTCCCTGCACTGTGTGCGGGGACCGCCCTATCCGCCGACAGCTCAGCGGGGATCCCCACTGAGCCGACGGAGACACACGGAGCGGACCCAGAAACGGTCCGCTCCGTGTGAAAGAGCCCTTAGAAGAAGCAATGTTCTTCACAGCAAACACAGGTTGTTGTTGCAACATTGAGAGTTTGTGTTCTCCTGGCTGGGGGTGCAGGGAGCTGTCCCTGGCAGGAGACTACAGTGATTATTGCTAGTGGCTATAGCCACTGACATTAATTGCATGTAAAAAGTCGACATTCTGGCTAAACCCAAGTCAGTCGATTGATTGACTTGGGTATAACCATCCTGCTCATAGATGGTTCAAATCATGGCCGGTCCCTGCTGAACCGACCGAGACTTGAACTATCTATAGCAGCATTAATGTGATAGGTTCAAGTTTTTTTTTGTTTAAAATAACAAACATGTCATACTTACCTCCTCTGTGCAAGGGTTTTGCACAGAGTGGCCCCGATCCTCCTCTTCTGGGGTCCCCCAGCAGCGCTCCTGGCTCCTCCCCACATCGAGTGCCCCCACGGAGAGCCGCATTCCATGTGGGCACTTGTGCGGGCTCTTCTGGGGTCCCCCAGCAGCGCTCCTGGCTCCTCCCCACATTGAGTGCCCCCACGGATAGCCGCATTCCATGTGGGCACTTGTGCGGGCTCTTCTGGGGTCCCCCAGCAGCGCTCCTGGCTCCTCCTCACATCGAGTGCCACCCACGGAGAGCCACATTCCATGTGGGCACTTGTGCGGGCACGCTACTGAGTCCTGCTGCTGCATCCATTGACAAAGACAGCAGGGCTCGGCCCTGCCAATGGCATATGAATGTAGTAAATCTAGACCTTTGCAACACTGCACCATACAATGCAATAATGCTAATAGGTTTTAAGGGATATACCCTGTTCCTAAGAAAATCTTCAATATCGGTTATACAGGTCCTAAAGGTCCTCTGTCATTATACTGTATGCTTGTGAATTTACAGCAATGGGAAAAAAACACACAGGCGTGGGTGAGGCTTAACACGCCCAGTTGGGGAACCTGCAGTGAGCTCTCATTAGTGTCCCCAGTTGCAGGATGAGGCTACGGTCATGTGAAATCAGCATTAAGGGAACACTGTAACTTAAAAGTGAGACTCCCCCATGAGAATACAGTTAACTCTGTAATCTGGACCGACTCTTGTAACACTTCACATCATTCACCACGAACACAGTTCCTCATTATACTTTAGAACACTTCACTCCTTTTAGGTTCTGCAGCATTTCTAAACCAATACTGCTCAGCTTGTACTGGTCTCAACAAACTCACTCCCAGTGACATCGATCTGTATGTTGCTATTGGATAAAGGAAGCACACTTCTGCATAAACCCATGCTTATTTTCCACTTGAGGAATCACTTTATCACTTGTGACTTCTAGGCAGTGGCGTCACTAGGGTTGGTGTCACCTGGTGCGGTAAAATATGGTGTCACCCCCCCCCCCCCCAATAAAAAAATTCAAATATTTTTTACCCTACTGTTTGCTCTCTGTTCTCCTTTCTTCCCCTTTTCTCTCTCTCCCTATCCATCTTTCTTGTGCGTTCTATCCCTTCTTCTTTCTCTCCATTTTTCTTTGTCCCCTCCCCCCACCTCTCTTTCTCCAGAACCGGAATTCAGAATTCTCAGGAGCCTATAGGCCAGGGGCGTACCTCTGCATCCTTCAATATCTTTTTGTTACTACTGTGTACTCCTCTCCACAACTGCACCTCTGGACCACTTTACATTGCACAGTACCCTGCACCCCTTTACATTACACAGCCCCCTGCATCACTGGATCCCTTTAAAATTACACAGTACCCTGCATCACTGGACCCTTTTAAAATTACACAGCACCCTGTATCACTGGACCCCTTTACATCTCACAGCCCCCTTCACCTCTGGACCCTTTTACATTACACAGCCCCCTGCACCACTGGACCCCTTTACATTACACAGCCGCCTGCACCTCTGCACCCCTTTACATCACATAGCCCCCTGCACCTTTGGACCCTTTTACACTACACAGCCCTCTGCACCCCTTTACATTACACAGCACCCTGCACCTCTGGACCATTTTACATTACACAGCACCCTGCATCACTGCACCCCTTTTACATTACACAGCCGCCTGCACCTCTGCACCCCTTTACATCACATAGCCCCCTGCACCTCTGGACCCCTTTACATTACACAGCACCCTGCATCACTGCACCCCTTTTACATTACACAGCACCCTGCATCACTGGACCCCTTTACATTACACAGCACCCTGCATCACTGCACCCCTTTTACATTACACAGCCGCCTGCACCTCTGCACCCCTTTACATCACATAGCCCCCTGCACCTCTGGACCCTTTTACACTACACAGCCCTCTGCACCCCTTTACATTACACAGCACCCTGCACCTCTGAACCCCTTTACATTACACAGCACCCTGCATCACTGGCCCCCTTTACATCTCATAGCCCCCTGCACCTCTGGACCCTTTTACATTACACAACACCCTGCATCACTGCACCCCTTTTACATTACACAGCCACCTGCACCTCTGGTCATGTCAGCTAAAAAAAAAATCGGGATGGTGTCACCCCTCTAGTGGGTGTCACCCGGTGCGGCCCGCACCCCCCGCACCCCCCTAGCAACGCCACTGCTTCTAGGCTAGGTCCCTAAGGTACCCTGTGCTGCAAAGGACAGTCCTAGTATGTGGAGAACCAATCGCTAGTGAAGGAGCCATGCATCAAACCCCTTCACTACCAGAGTCTCCATCACCCTTGCCATGTCACAGAGCTGACTGGTTGGCTGAATAAGCACATGACACATGTACGGTGATCATTAGCAATGGCAATATAGCCTTCTTAGGCCTCGTACACACGAGGGGACATGTCTGATGAAAATGGTCCGCGGACCGTTTTCATCGGACATGTCCGCTCGGAGATTTCTGTCTGATGGTTGTACACACCATCAAACAGAAATCCGCGCGGACAGGGTACGCGGTGACATAGCCGCGCGGTCGCCGCGACGATGACGTGGCGACGTGCGCGACCCTGGAAGGTCAATGCTTCGACGCATGCGTCGAATCACTTTGACGCATGCGAGGGCTTTCTGCCGAGCGGACATGTCCGGTGAGTCGTACAGACGACCTAACATGTCCGACGGACAGGTTTCCAGCGGACATGTTTCTTAGCATGCTAAGAAAATTTTGTCCGCTGGAAAACGGTCGGCTGGACAAATGTCCGCTGGAAAACGGTCCGATAGGCCGTACACACGACCGAACATGTCCGCTGAAACTGGTCCGCGGACCAGTTTCAGCGGACATGTTCGGTCGTGTGTATGAGGCCTAAGGATAACTTATCTGCTTGTTAGACGTTTGTACCATATCTTCTCCAACTTCTCTTGTCCCCTTGGTAAGCCCTGTCCTTTGGATACACCATACATGCACATCTTTCAAAATTCAGACCAGACATATTGAATCACAACAAATTGCTTTACTAAAGTAGTTAAAGAATACAGCTGACCAATTCAACCAGTTGGCTTCGCCATATTTTCTGTACAAGTTCTGTAAAGTGCCTTTTTGTTGTGCCCTGGGTACACCCTCTTGCCCCAAGAGGTAGCTTGCTCAAACTGGCTAAAAGGTGATACCCTGTGTTTCTCACATGTGATGAGGTTGTTATCCCTCTTTTGCTAATCACTTAGATGTCAGTTATAGATGGACTAAATAGTGGACTGCCTAACTGAGCGCTAGTGTTTACCCTGGCAATGTACTCTTGCTGAACTCTCTGCTGCTTTCAGGGACACATACTGTATATGTAGTCTAAATCTGCTACCAAGGCAGCCTTTGTGGCTTGGTTGGAGTGCTAGAGATGATGATTCCAGTGCTTCCCATCACCAAGTGAACTCCAACAGTACCATAATAAAAGTCAAATACTCTTACTTGGCAGATTTTCCAAAGTGTTTCGCATGCATTCTAACAGTGGTGCAGCAAACACCAAATTCATGTCTAAAACGTCTAATTGAATTTGGTGCATGCTGCGCCACTTTTAGAATGGACAAAAGACACTTTAGCAAAATCTGCCTCAATGAGAGCTAGTCTAAATTTGCTCCACTTTTGTAAAATCCAAACTCCGTATTTTACTTTATTTCGAGTTTGGTGCAATCATTGCGCCACAATACAAAAATAGCCCATTTTAGATATATGTGTGTAGCACCTGTGTACTTTATGGTACCGGTGCTAGTTAAATTTAAGGGAGATCAGAGTGTAGTTAAACTCTGATCCAGTTTGTTATGTGCAAAACATGGTCTCTGTCTCAGCTTGGCTGTGCTATAGGCTATTCTGTTACACTGGGGTGTTCTTCCAACCCCGGTGCTGCAGGTGGCAGCGGTGGAGTCAAGGTTTGGGTGCTTTTTCCCAGCGGCCAATCAGGAGGGTTTGGCCTCACTGTGCATTTATGGGGCAGACACCATTGGTTCTGGGTCTTCTTCTTTGAGTGTGGCATCCACCTTTAGGGTGACCACATCACGGCGCCCCGGCGTTATGGCCTACCTGGCCGGGGCGTGCGTGCCACATGGTGTTCCTGGTTCCGGTACCATGCTGGCCCCGAGCATCTGAACAGCGACGGGGACCCAGTGAGCGACTGGGTTCCCACCTTTGAGGATCCCAAGCTGTATTGCTGTTCGGTGGGAAGTCCATCTGAGGAGCGCCATTGAGAGGCTGGTGATCCAAAAGGGCCTTGACAAACCACCAGGGATCAAGATAGCCGGATACTGAAGGATTGATCACCTGTCAGTCGGTACCTGGGCGACAAGTTCAAGGAGATCTAGGTGTAATTTATCTAAGGAGGATCTTCTCCGTAAGAGAGGGCCTGTGGCAGAGGTGTCTTTCTGAAGTTCACCAAGGAGGGTCTGTGGCAGAGACTTTTCCTCAAGTTCAAGTTCACCAAGGAGGGTCTGTGGCAGAGACTTTATCCTACAAATGATGGAGTGATACTCCGGCTGCCAGGTCAGTGAGAGAGGCCTGTCCGGGTACACTAAACCCACTCACAAAGGAGTGGCGCAGAAAAGTGTTACGCTTGGGAGCAGGACTGTTTCCCTATCATCACGCCTGAATCTGCTTTTCTCCTTTCTTCTTCAACTTTACTTTCTTCACCACAAGTTTATTGGTTTTAGCCGGCTGGGTAATAAAGAGCACTGCAAAGAGCACCTGTTGCGGACATTCCTTTACTTCTACCAAATGCAATACACATCATCCACCCCTAGGAATTCGGGGAAGCCATGAGGTAATCGTGCCACCCGAAACAACCAGCAGCTCCTCTGGGGGTAGTGCTACATGTATTTGGCTCACAAGTTGCTATCAGAGATAACAGTGTTTCAAATGCTTCATGAAGTTCATGCAACACATCAACATTGCAAGAATTTTTTGCGCTGCTCTTATTGAAAAAGAACCAATAAAGTTGTGTTATTTTAGTCATGTGATATGTGTTTAACCCTGAAATCTTCAAATGGTGTTCAAGAATCCCGTGACAAGACCCTGGGGGTGAGCACCTTAAAGCATGTATAATGTAGAAGATGCATAAAAAATTATGTTCAGTTGATCCTTAACCTGACTAAAAATAGTAACATGATTACAATCCTCTGTGGCAGCCCTTTAAAATAAATTATTCAATCATCAAGATTTAAATTTTGAGACAGCAATGACTTTCCACTCTGCAACAATAGCCTTTTCATAGTTTGCCCTCTATAACCCCTGACCTTTGAATGTCACAGACAACACATTATCAGAGAGGTCAGCATGGCTCGTGATGTCACAGAAATATCGCAGGCCTTCTTTTGTGACATGGAACAATCAGTGCTTGCTCTCTGGTATTACCAGCAGAGACAGACATGGCTGTAAAATGATAAAGAGAAATCAGTAGGTCTATGTCCATGGTGACCTCTGTGATAACCCGTTCCATTTATTGCCTAATTAAACCAGTATTAGGTGCTTGAGGGCAACTTAAATCTTCCTTGGCAGCAGTTATCTAGCGCTCAAAGTTGCTGGATTCCTACACACAGTGTAGATCAACCTTTTTTCTTTAACAAAGAGCAGAGCAGGGAAAAACGAGCCTGCGATTCACTATTCACAGCATTTACAATGGTTTCTTGTGTGTACTTACAGTGGATATAAAAAGTCTACACACCCCTGTTAAAATGTCAGGTTTCTGTGATTTAAAAAAATGAAACAAAGATAAATAACCTTTTCCACCTTTAATGTGACCTATAAACTGTACAACTCAAATTGAAAAACAAACCAAAATCTTTTAGGCAGCTGGAGTAAAACTAAAAAACTAAAATAATATGGTTGCATAAGTGTGCACACCCTGTTATAACTGGGGATCAAGCTGTGTTCAGAATTAAGCAATCACATTCAAACTAATGTTAAAATAGGTGTCAGTACACCCCCCCCCCCCATCATTTAAAGTGCATCTGATAATAAATATTAATATTAATAAAGTTCAACTGTTCCAGTAGGTCTTTCCTAACATTTTCTTAGTCGCATCCTACAGCAAAAGCCATGGTCTGCAGAGAGCTTCCAAAGCATCAGAGGGGTCTCATGGTAAAAGACATCAGTCAGAAGAAGGTTACAAAAGAATTTCCAAGGCATTAGATATACCATGGAACACAGTGAAGAAAGTCATCATCAAGTGGAGAAAATATGGCACAACAGTGACATTACCAAGAACTGGACACCCCGCTAAAATTGATGAAAATACGATAAGAAAACTGGTCAGGGACTCTGCCAAGAGGCCTACAGCAACATTAAAGGATCTGCAGGAATATCTGGCAAGTACTGGCTGTGTGGTACATGTGACAACAATCTCCGGTATTCTTCATATGTCTGGGCTATGGGGTAGAGGGGCAAGACGGAAGCCTTTTCTTATGAAGAAAAACATGCAGGCCTGGATACATTTTGCAAAAACACATCTGAAGTCTCCCAAAAGCATGTGGGAATATGTGTTATGGTGTGATGAAACCAAGGTTGAACTTTTTGTCCATGGTTCCTAAAGATATGTTTGATGCAAAAACAACACTGCACATTACCAAAAGAACACCATACACACTGTGAAGAATGGTGGTGGCAGCATCATGCTTTGGGGCTGTTTTTCTTCAGCTGGAACAGGGGCCTTAGTCACGGTGGAGGGAATTATTTACAGTTCCAAATACCAGTCAATATTGGCACAAAACCTTCAGGCTTCTGCTAGAAAGCTGAATATGGATAGGAACTTCATCTTTCATCATGGCAACGACCCAAAGCATACATTCAAATCAACAAAGGATGGCTTCACCAAAGGATATTAAAGTTTTGGAATGGCTCAGCCAGAGCCCAGACCTGAATCCGACTGGAAATCTGTGCGGTGATCTGAAGAGGGCTGTGCACAGGAGATGCCCTCGCAATCTGGCAGATTTAGAGTGTTTTTGCAAAGAAGAGTAGGCAAATATTGCCAATTCAAGATGTGCCATGCTGATAGACTCATACCCAAAAAGACTGAGTGCTGTAATAAAGTCAAAAGGTGCTTCAACAAAGTATTAGTTTAAGGGTGTGCACACTTATGCAACCATATTATTTTATTTTTTTATTTTTACTTCCCTCCACCCAAAAGATTTCAGTTTGTTGTACAGTTTATAGGTCACATCAAACGTGGAAAATGTTCTGAAATTATTTATCTTTGTCTCATTTTTTTACATCACAGAAACCTGACATTTTAACTGGGGAGTATAGACTATTTATATCCACTGTACATGTAAAGGCCATGCTTAGTGTTTCCTATATTTCCTTTCCTTGTTTTTATTATTCCTTCTAAATAAAAAAAGCTATTTAACTTTTTTTAGTCGGACAAATATTAAATATTTCATATGAATAGCTCATACTTTTACAGCCAGGATATGGTACTCTAATCTCACTTTCACATTTACCTGTCCCTTCCTAGCTGCTTTGTTATAAAAAAAAAATATTTACGGAGCACAATATCTCAAGCTAATGGCTGAAGAACATATGTCTGCACACTGTATTACATTTGTCTTGTAAAATAAAGACTTTATATACATGGGATAAAAAATACAAAACATAAATTTAAAATCTATGCATTAAAAAATGAAACAAGACAAACTGAAAACCATTATCATTTCTATTTGTCTCTTTAAATATTCTACTTTTGTTAAGAAAAAAAAGTGTACAGTGCAGGGATTTCAACAAATTTTGTTGCAGATTCCTACCTGAAAGTATAGCTGCTTGTTTTCCTATGTCTTTTGGATATTGATTCTCTGTGGGAATTACTTTTTAATTATTGATCAGCTGATGCACTTGCAGTGCTCTAATGAGGAAACTAGCAGGGCCTACAAATGGTTAACCATCTAATCAAAAATCTAATTTTTGTTGCAGAGGATGCCTAAAACTCGTGTCTTAGTGCAGACTTTTGGGAAAATTTGTGCGCTAATCACACAAGCTGAAAATTACATCTCCTGGGATGTTCCATACATCAACTCTGTTTGGAACACCTCTGGGTTGCCCATATTGCATTGAATTTTACAGAAAATTACAGGGCAACAGATTGAAAATGAATTTTTAATAAAATTAAAGAGGATCTTCAGTCTTTCCCCTAAAAATTTTAAGTCAGCAGCTACAAATACTGTAGCTGCTGATTTTTAATAAAGGCACAGTTACCAGCCCATGGATCCAGCGATGTCCTCACTCGGGCTGGTTCTTTGCCGGTGTTTGGGTCCATGACACCGCCATTTCTAGTGTGGGAAGCTGGCTGTGGCTATTGTGGCTTCATAGCTGGCTTCCCACCGCATATGCGGGAGCTGCACCACGCTTTGTGAATGGTCCCGCTCCCGCAGCCTTCTGGGACCATTGATGTGTCACGCAGGGGTGAACTTCTGCTTGGATGACTTAATCAATCCAAGCAAATATGTAAGCGAGTACCCTCTGCCAGGGGTGGACTGACCATTTGGCCACTCGGGCACTGCCTGAGGGCCCCATGCCACTAGGGGGCCCCATCAGGGTTGCCAGCCTCAGTAAAACCAGGGACAGTATGTAAAAATCTGTGTTTTGGGGATTTTTTTAAGATTATAGCTGCCCTGCCTCTCCAGTACCTTTGCAGTGTGTGTATGTGTATTCTGTGTGTGTGTGTGTATATTGTGTCTGTGTACTGTATGTATACTGTATGTGTGTATATACTATGTGTCCCCATAATCTCCTATTGCCCGGGGGCCCCATAATCTCCTATTGCCCGGGGGCCCCATAATCTCCTATTGCCTGGGGGCCCCATATTCTCCTATTGCCCGGGGGCCCAATGAGTTGTCAGTTCGCCCCTGCCCTCTGCCCCCAAAAAAATAAAAGTGATGAGGGGGTAAAAGGCGGAATGGTGTAACTTTGCCTTTTGGGTGAAGTTCCACTTTAATATTACAATATGACTCGTGTCACAATTGTATATAAAATATTAGGGTTGTCCCGATACCGATACCAGTATCGGTATCGGGACCGATACCGAGTATTAGCGGGAGTACTCGTACTCCCGATAATACCCCCGATACTAAAATAGAATACCGTACTTATCGGTACTTGTACTCAGTCCTAAAAAAGTGGTATCGGGACAACCCTATAAAATATACAATTTTATTTTTTAATTTGCTATATTTTTCACACAAACGTGGAGTTACCCTTTTAAAGTCAACTGAACGTTTAGTTTAAATTATCTTAATACATTCTAGGTGCATTAAAACAAAAAGTGTGCAAAGTCTTACAATTTGTTGTCTTTAAATAGCAGCTACGTTATTAGTAAAACTGTCTGTCCCCTGACAGCATACTGAAGAGAAGAATGCTTCCTCTTTGCCTGGAAGCAGTGGTCTCTCTGCAAATGTCCAACACGCCCCTGTCTGAGTTTAAGCTAGAGTTCTCCAATCAGCAGCGATCATGAGCTTTACTGATTGCAGATGTATAGATCTGACTCAGCATGGGGACCTCTTCAGAGAGATTAAGTTTAGATCTGCTTTAAAACACTGCCCATGCATGTCCCAGTAAAAGCATGACATCCAATATGTACACATCGCTTACAAAAACTGGGCCATTTTAGCTTTTATTTGGATTTTGTTTTACCATACTTGCAATGCATCCACCCAACAAACAGAACATAAAGCACACAGTGGGCCAGATTCACAGAAGAGATACGACGGCGTTTCTCTGAAACGCCGTTGTATCTCTCAGAGTATCTATGCGACTGATTCATAAAATCAGTTACGCATAGATAGCCCTTAGATCCGACAGGTGTAATTGTCTTACACCGTCGGATCTTAGGATGCAGTACCTCGGCCGCCGCTGGGTGGAGTTCGCGTCGTATTCCAGCGTCGGGTATGCAAATGAGGTTTTACGGCGATCCATGACGGTTTTTCGCGTTCGTTACGTCGTTGCTAGTCTAGTTTCCCGTCGCAAAGTTAGTCGTTCTAACTTTACACAGCCCATGTTAAAGTATGGCCGTCGTTCCCGCGTCAAATTAAAAAAAAAAAATTCTTGCGTAAGACGTCCGGGAATACGAAAGTACGCTACGCACGTCGCCGTTTGAAAAAATGACGTCACTTCGCGCAAAGCACGGCGGGAATTTCAAAACGGAGCATGCGAAGTAGGTCCGGCACGGGAGCGCGCCTAATTTAAATGGCACACGCCCCTTTGAATTACGCGGGCTTACGCCGGAGGCCGCCGGCGTAAGTTTTCACGCAAGTGCTTGGTGAATCAGGCACTTGCGATGAAAACTTGCGGCGGTGTAACGTATATACGATACGTTACGCCGCCGCGATTCTACGTGAATCTGGCCCAGTGTTACTAGTGACGGGTGTCATTGAAGGATGGACATTGGATGGACAGATCATCACCCAACATTCTCAGTAAATCATCTTCGCCTCCATAGTCAGCCTCACAATCCCTGGCGTTGTGTGACACCGACATGCATAATCCTGACTTTTACTGTCTTTTCTTTGCCTTTTATACTCTCCTTTCTTTACCCTTGTAATCTCCCCTGCTTCTCCTACATCCTCAGACCTTTCTGTTCTCTTCATTTCCCTTCCGCGACGTCCTTTCATCTTGTCACTTGGCACTTCTCATCTGTCTGTCACTGCCTTTAATAGAAAGGATCATCTGGCACTTGTGTATTTGATCTGTCAAATATAATCACACCTCAGAGACAATTACATTATTAGTCTGACAGTCAGCATTCTGTAAGGCTGCTGAATAAAGAACAGACTCTGATCGTTAGCCCAATAAAATAAGCAGCAACGCTGTAAATAGCATGGTCGACGTCACTAGACCATTTGCAAGTGTTGTAGGAATATCTCATGTAAAAGGAGAAAATGAATGAAACCAAAATGATGGAGGCTCTGGTCTCCGAGCCTAGCTATAGCAGACTTTGTCACTTTGATAGACTCATACTGCACTTGCTTTACTTCCCTTTTGGGAGCAATAAAGTTGAAGTAATCAAGCTCATCCAATCAGAGAAACCTTGGACAAGAGAGCTTGTATTTCCAAAGAAAATTATGAGATGGTATCTCATATCACAGCTATGCATTCTTGCTGAACCTTACTAAGCCCAAGGGGGGGAGGGGTGACAGCCACAATCATCTTTCTTGTATATTGTAGATCCCACATACATGGCTAGTGATAGATCTGATTCAAATATTATTACTAATAAGCAATGTAGCGATTCCAAAGCAACTGATATTTCTGAGAAGGTTCGGGAGACATAAAGAAGGCTGCCTGCCTGGAAATATTTTATAGTTGCAGCTGCTTGTAAGTAGGGACTTGGGATTGGCAAGATGCCGACACCATAAGCGCAAGTCCTTGCCCTGCTCTTCTCTTTTCTAGAACAGTGACCATCTTGTTGAGGTTGTGCCCTGCACCACATTGTGCCCCACTCCACGCCAGAGGCCTCCACATGACATTCCATCCTTTATATGCCCAAGGAAGAAATGTCTACACATAAATAGGGTTGCTGCACTTTACTTGTGGTACTTGGAAAAAGGCACAACAGTTACGTCACATCGACATACTATCCAGGGTTGCCTGACAGTACATTGTCAATGACATCTAGTGGACAGTCCGCAGTAGTCACATGTGAATGCATCATTTGAAGTAAGCAATCTTCTCTCCAACAGTCTCTACCTCCCCCCCTGTAGCGATTAGTACTCACTGGAATGGGATCTCTGCAGTCACCTCCTCCATAAGTACACCTCCCCTGGGACCTTCCAGGGGAATAGTCTCACTCAGGAACTTTTGGACAGGCCTAAAAGGCCTTTCACAACACACCCTAGCCCCCACCTTTAAAATGGTCAAGAAGTCCACATCTGGCTCTCCTGGGTGCAGGTCTACCTTTCCCCAGCCTCCAGCCCTGTCCAGGGCTTCCACTTGCTGGCTACTTCAGCATAAGTGTGGGGTGTTTGGCTCCCATGTCCCAACTGCACTAGGGCTCTTCCAACCTGGCTTATAACTGGGCACTGACTCAACTATGACATCACCACAGGAGAGCTCTAACCAAAAGGGGCCTAGCACCTGATGACACTACCTTCTGTAAACAGACACTACTCTGAGACACAGTCAACTAGTGGCAGACTTGCTACCTGCACCTGCCTACATGCTACTCACAACAGGTACTTATGAAGTTTAGTTGGGCCTGGCAGATGGAAACCTCCAACATATCAGCAGTAGAGATAAGCACCCTATCTGGTAATTAAACTGCACAGCAGCTATTTATGATATGTATGCAGTTTAATCAGCCCATGTCATGGCTGTCCATCAGACAGTGAGGTTGTTGGCGGCCAATCTAAGATTGAAAACCATTAAAAAGGAGAATGGGTGGAGTAGCCCACCAAAACTTGGAATAAAGAGCTCTAATTAAGACCCTGCTCAGGGATAAAACGTGTTAGTGGATGTACAATATATTTTAGCTAAATGCCTTTGAATCTATAGACTTTGGAACCTTGGACTGTCTGCGGGATCAAAGTCTTATATAAAGGCCTTTTCAATTAGAGAAAGTTGTTGCTTTTTTCGCAATTTTAATTATATTTCTAGAGAGGACCTCTTTATTTCACTAAGGGCTTCTTATATCTCTGGAGTTTCATGTCTGGACAAATACAGTGACTAATATGCACTGTCCTACCTGTCTGATATGCAGTTCATTTGATAGAATGGTAAATATAACAGGACTGGGGAACATATCTGCACAAAAAGAGTGAGACCCCAAAGTGACTAGTAACAGAGACTGTTATTATGACAGGAAAATCCCACTAAGTTACACAGCCCCCCAAAGTCCACCTATAAAATAAATATAGTTTTTGAATTGAATGGGGCCCTGCAATGTTTGTCGTTAATGTTTTGTGGTAACAAAGTTTGATTCTTTAAAATATGATGGATGGTATATTGGATATTGATTGGATGATTGAATACATAAATTGGAGACCTTAAAGTGGAAGTTCCGTCAAAACCTACTCTCTGCCACATTCTAAGCCTAATCTATCTTGCCTTGTAAAAAAGGAATCACTATACTTACCTGTTCTGCAGCTGCTCTGGTCCGGTCTCACGCTGAGCTATCAGCGGCGGCTTTAGTGTGTAGGCGTGTGCAGGAGAGGCAGCCGACAATGGACGCTCCATAGTAAGTCTATGGGTGACGTCACTTCCCAGGCATTTCCTAGCCATTGTCGGTCCTCTCCTGCACACAGCATCCACCGCTGGAGATCAGACCAGATGGGCTGCAGAAAAGGTATGTATAGTGATTTCTTTCTTTACAGGGCTAGATAGATTGATTTTAGAATTTGGCTGAGAGTAGGTATAATAGCGTTAGATTTTGGCTGAACTTCCACTTTAAAAACTCCTAATAATTTATATTTTATACCTAATAGAATTAACTGGTGTGTTAAATTTGCCAAGAGATCGCCATTAAAGTGTATGTACAGCCCAAAAAAATTAATAAAGATGGTTTCAACCCCCATTCGTTTGTTTTTTTGCTGTCTGTGTTGCTCCGGTTATTTCTCTTCACTTTGTGTCTGGGCAACACGGGAAATCCCCCCAAAGTGAAGGGAATTGCCACAAAAAATGTCACCCTCATTTCTTGCCCTGGCGAAAACTTTTGGATTATCCACTACTTGCTCTTTCTGCCACGGGGGGGGGGGGGGGGATTTTCCAATTTGAAACATACATCAATAAAAACTTGACAGAGGGTCTACCCCTTCCCAACTTTATTCAAAACAACAAGAAAAAAGTTTTGTATTTTCAAGACTGTGTATGTGTGTTTTTTTCTATAGATTGAACTAGATGGACTTGAGTCTTTTTTCAAGCAGACTGTGTAACTATGTAACATAAAATTCAACTTATTGCAGTTTCCCCCATAGAAAGGAAATGGTACCCATATGTCAAAAATAACAAATGCCTGGGTAGAGATGAAAAGTTTCAGAGCATCTAAGCTCATGGTAAAGCACAGTTAGATTGTTTTATGTTTCACCAGAACTGTGGGGAGATTTTTCGCTTCTTTCCATATGAAAATATGGGTGTCAGTTGTATGTATTCTATTGTTTATATTGTATTATGCTCTTTTATGATAACTGGAGATTATTCTGTTTTAGACTGTAATGTAACGAGCTACCGTGTCTTTTTGATTCTATCATCTGACAGCCATGGTTTGATAATCTGCAGACAGACTTTCCTGTACTTACAATATAATACTAACTACTTTGGTTATTTAATTGTTACCCGCTTATTACCCTCAAGTCAGTTGGAAAGCTTTTGTATTTAATGTCGGAGCCATTGCTAAGTGGTTCTAATTTTCTTCTTGACATTCATCTTCTATAGTTAGCTGTCAATTGAATCCTTTTTTGTGTCTCTAGAAGAGAAAAAACACCCAAATGTTTCCAGATCCTTGCACTGTCCACTGTAGTTCAAAGAGAAAAGTCACAAAGCAAAGAAACCCTTGTCAAGATGCCGCAGTGCCACAAATAAGCACTAGGGAAAGTCTATTAAATGGCTTATAGAAAATTTAGGTTAAGGACACATTCACATTTACATACAGTGTGGTAGCACACGGTAAGACGCAAAGTGCAGTTAATGGCATTTCGATATTGTTCATTTTTAATGGTACATTAATGCATTGTGTTAAAGCTAAAGGCAAAACTTTTTTTAAGCTTTGGATAGAGTGGTTATGGAGATTCACCATCTCTATTTGTCCTGTTTAACATTATTATAAAAAGTGAAAGCAAAGGAAAATCCAGAATTTTGTCTTCAGAAAAGTAATAAAGGGGACATTTTCCAATAGGGACACTATTTCTGGGGGCCTCCAACAAATTCCTATAATTTGCAGGGATCTCTTCTCACTTCCTGTTTGGCTATGGGGAAGGAACTGAAGGCAAATCTTCCCAATGGGACACAGATGGCGAAAAAATTGCAGTTACACACCTTGGGGCAAAACTACCAGATATGCACCATTGTACCAGATTGGGAGTATCCTCTGAAACAAAACCCATCTCTTCTGAGGGCAAAAAAGTTTACTCAGGGAATGGATACTAAGCACCCAGTTTGCATGTGTTGCGCTATATAAGTTTCTCACTCACTCATGTGGGCATATGTTGGCAAAAACCATGCTAATTGGGACAAAGTGTAGTACCAATGCTACAGAATGAGAGCTTTTGAGGGCTAACTGTTCTTAGAGCTTTTGGTGGTAGCTTCCCATATATTTTTCCAGTCTTCTGCGAATAAAAAAAACTATGTTTGATTTCCCAATGTTGTTGGTGTGTTCTAAGGGCAATTGTTTTAGAGAACATCAACAAAGCATAAATTAGAGAGATAAAGCCAAGGAGTCTACGGATCTCATAAACATTTACTTTTCAAAGCAGTGAGTATAAAGGGGGAGATGGTTTTGAAGTGGTGTAAGAAGGTAGTGACTAATTTGTACATGTTCCCTAAGAGGGATGTCATATGAGTCTAAAGCCTCATACACACGGCCGGTTTTCCCAATGGGAAAACTGCGAGGAGAGCTTTTGGCTGGGAATCACGGCAGGGTGTATGCTCCTCGCAGTTTTTCCGACGGGAATACTGCCCACAAACCGCCGGCCACAAAAAGGGAACCAGCTCTCTTTTTTACCACCAGGAAAACCGCCTGACTTTTGCCCGGCAGTTTTTGCCAGTTTTCCTATGGGAAAAACTGCGATGGAGCATACACACGGCCGGGATTCCCGACCAAAGCTCCATCGCAGTTTTCCTGTCAGGAAAACCTCTCGTGTGTAGGGGTGAAGACTGAACGAGCAGGTTCTCTGCTTTCCCCTCAGGATTTCCGACGGGAACTTTTCCTGTCAGAAATCCCACACGTGTGTACGGGGCATCAGAGTTGCTGGAAAGATTTGACTCCATCATGTTTGAGTAAAGTATGAACATCCTTTATAGTGTGTATTCACTTTTACAAATTAAGACAATACCTACTTTATATTTGTTACATGTCCCCACTAACATAGCATAACTTAAAAAAATATTTTGCAGTTTACTTTTTTAGATGCTATTTTTTATGGAAACTCCAGCACTGGAAAATCCTACTTAGTTCCCTTTTTTTATGAGAGGCTGACAAGCTGTGTTTGCCATAAATTACCCTGTCTATACTGTGCTAGCAGATCTCATTATCTGTTGTAAACTAAATTTGAACACTGTGTGCCCTAACAAGGAGTAAGGGGCAGATCCACATACATACGCTGTGCCCGGCGCAGATGTCAAATACGCTACGCCGCTGTAATTTACTTTGAGTTGGTTTGAATCCTCAACGAATTCGCACCATAAGTTACGGCGGCATAGTGTATCTCTCACGGCGGAATTCAAATTGGGCGGGTAGGGGGCATGTTTCATTTAAATGAAGCGCGTCCCCGCGCCGAACGAACGGCACATTCGCCGTCCGTAAAAACTCCCAGGGTGCATTGCTCCAAATGACGTCGCAAGGACGTCATTGTTTTCATAGTGAACGTAAATGACGTCCAGCCCCATTTACGGACGACTTACGCAAACGACGTAAAATTTTCAAAATTAGACACGGGAACGAAGGCCATACTTAACATTGAGTACGCCACCATATAGCAGCTTTAACTATACGCTGGAAAAAGCCAAACGGAAACAACGGAAAAAAATGCGACGGCCGGTCGTACGTTCGTGGATCATCGGAAATAGCTAATTTGCATACTCAACGCGGATTACAACGGGAACGCCACCTAGCGGAAGCGGAAAAATTGCATCTAAGATCCGACGGCGTACGAAGACGTACGCCTGTCGGATCTAACACAGATGCCGTCGTATCTTGTTTTGTGGATACCAAAACAAAGATACGACGCACTAAATTTAAAATTACGCGGCGTATCAAGAGATACGCCGGCGTAATTTCTTTGAGGATCTGCCCCTAAAGGTTTAAAAGCTTGCTTATTCACTGAATGTTAAAGAGAAGGGAGCTTATCCTGTCCTAAGGCTAAGGATCCTTTTACACTGGCAGAGTCTACCAGCAGATCTGCCCACTCAGTAGGGGATGTCTCTGCTGATCCCTGCTGAGCAGCCGGATGACATGACCGTGCCCGCTCCGCTATCCTCTATGGGCTGTCTGTTTTTAGCAGACAGGATCAGATCGGATGTCACATGTCCGCTGACGTCCACCGCTCCATAGAGAGCAATGGATAGTCCGATTGGGTCTGCCTAAAAAACTGACAGGAGGACCCGATTGGTCTGTCAGTGTGCAAAAGGCCTATGATTAAAGGTTTTTGTGGAGCAGGGCAATGAAAGACAGATAAATATTGTCATGAGAACAGGCATCACAGTGGTTAAAGGGGTTGTAAAGGTTCATTTTTTATTTTCTAAATAGGTTCCTTTAAGCTAGTGCATTATTGGTTCACTTACCTTTTCCTTCGATTTCCCTTCTAAATATTCTTTTTTTGTCTGAATTTCTCACTTCCTGTTTCTCCTCAGTAAACTTGCCACCATCATCCGAGCGGTGGAAAGTCAGCCAAAACAACTTACTGAACCGCTTACTGAGGAGGAACAGGAAGTGAGAAATTCAGACAAAGAAAACAAAGAAAAAAAACATTTAGAAGGGAAATTGAAGGATAGGGTAAGTGAACCAACAATGCACTAGCTTAAAGGAACCTATTTAGAAAATAAAAAACAAACCTTTACAACCCCTTTAAGACTTCTGCCTGGCAGCACTAGGGATATCGGTTCAAATTCCAACCACAGCACAATCTGCCTGAAGTTTGCATATTCTCTCTGTGCCTGCATGGGATTCCTCTGGGTACTGTGGTTTCCTCTCACCCTCCAAAGACATGCTAATAGGTACACTGGCTCTTGTCTAAATTGGCCCTAGTATGTGTATGTACGAATGTCAGTTAGGGACCTTAAACTGTAAGTTCCTTGAGGGCAGAGACTGATCTGGATGTACATTATAAATGTAAAGCACTGTGCAAATTGTCGGAGCTATATAAATACCTGTAATAAATAAATAGGGTGGCAGTCTATCTGGTCCAAAGAGGCCCAGAATCTGTGCAGTGCAAGTGAAACAACAGAGCAATGTTAGTTGTAAAATAATACTTATGAATTTTAGAAAGGGAAATGCCTCCTGTATCTTAGAATTTTGTCTTTTAGTCTGGCTCTAGATTTGCCCTAGATAAATTGCAGGAGCCTGCGCTGTTATATGCAAAAAATTTAAAGAAGGGTCTGGAAAGGGATATCTCAGAATGCATATTACAATTTACGTAAGTAGGCCATCTCAATGATGTGTATTTTTATTGAACCACGACAATATGTTGCTTTTGATTTGAATCGGCCTACACTGAGACATGAATTTGAGGCAAAATCATCCAGGTTTACAAAAAAGTTTAACATGACGTAGTTAAAGACTTACAGGTAGATTCACAGAGAAAGGCTTAAACTTGCGGCGGCGTAGCTTAGCCTGTTTAGGCTACGCCGCCGTAAGTTAGCTAGGCAAGTACATGATTCTCAATGTACTTGCCTGCTAATATACGGCGGCGTAGCCTAAAGCGGGCGGGCGTAAGGGTGCCGAATTCAAATGTGTTGGAGGGGGGCGTGTTTTATGGTAATGAGGCGCCGGGCGCCTACATTTCCCAGTGTGCATTGCGGCTAAGTACACCGCACGGGCCTATTGATTTCGACGTGGACGTAAACGACGTAAATCCCGATTCGCGGACGACTTACGCAAACAACGTAAAAAATTTGAATCTCGTGGCGGGAACGGCGGCCATACTTTAACATTGTTATTCCACCTAATAGATGGAATAACTTTAGGCCTGCTAATGCCTTACGGAAACGGCGTAAAACTACTGCGGCGGCCGGGCGTACGCTCGTGAATAGGCGTATCAACTAATATACATATTCTATGCCGACCACAATGGAAGCGCCACCTAGCGGCCATCCGAAAAATTGCAACCTAAGATAGGACGGCGCAAGCCGTCTTATCTTAGATATGTTTAAGCGTATCTCTGTTTGAGCATACGCTTAAACATAAGTCGGCGTAGATTCTGAGTTAGGTCGGCTTATCTACTGATAAGTCGGCCTAACTCTTACTGAATCTACCTAAAAGACAGCAATGTATCATTAATGAAAATTTGATTTTATGGTCTACGGCAGCCAGTGGTCATAACTTCTTTAATATTTTAGCTTAATCTTATGGTTTCAGACAATGGTTCCAGAAATATTATGAACTAATGGTTAAGTGCCACATTCTATCCAGAACAGAGAAGATTTAAAACCATAATATTAAAATTTGATTTGTGGGTCAGTATTAATAGCTTGCATCCATGATAGAACGTACCAGAACCCCAGTGACGCATTATCGACATGTGGTGATGTAGGCAGACTTTGCATTTTACTTCAAGGTGAAAGTGTATTTTAAGTTGAAGAGTCTTTCGAATGCAGTCACCTTCATGGTGGATAGGAACAATCCCAGCCTGGTCTTTCTGGATGAGTTTGTTAAGTAATGTGTTGAGTCTTCTGGGAGAAGCTTTACATCCATATTCAAGAAGTAAGTTACAGTAGATGGTCATTTGATCAGCACTTGGGGTCTTTATTTGGTTTGGGAGCCATTGCTATTTTGGCAGTAAACATTGTGGAGGAGAAAAGGACCACTATTTTATTTTGAATTAAGAGTTGGGGCAGGTGTGGTGCTATGTTCAACATGTTTTTGTTAGGAAAGTGCTGAAAACCCATCTGGACCAGTCCAGAGGGTAGTGATTGGGATGCTTTGTAAAAAAACTTCAGTGGATAAAGTGGGCGACGTAGGAGTAGTAGTGATGAGCATTGCTACTGGATTACTCATATGAACCTGGAACCAGCATGCAAATCAGAAAAGATAAGGAAAAGGAGAAAGGAGAGAAGTTCTCAATTGCATATTTGATCTGGCTGTAATTCTGCGTACACACGGTCGGAATCTCCGACAAGAAAAGTTTGATGTGAGCTTTTGGTCGGAAATTCTGACCGTGTGTAGGCCCCATCAGACTTTTTCTGTCGGAATTTCCGACAGCAAAAATTTGAGAGCTGGTTCTCAAATTTTCAGACAGGAAAAGTTCTTGTCGGAGATTCCGATCGTCTGTATGCAATTCCGATTCGCAAACAAAACGCATGCTCGGAATCAATTCGAAGCATGCTCGGATTCATTGAACTTAATTTTTCTCGGCTTGTTGTAGTGTTGTACGTCATTGCGTTCTTGACGGTCGGAATTTTGTGTGACCGTGTGTATGCAACACAAGTTTGAGCCAAAATTCCATCGGAAAAAAAATCCAGGATTTTCTTGTCGGAATTTACAAATTGTGTGTACGCGGCATAAGTGTTGAAGCAACAGGACCAGCATGATAGGCAGTTAACTAGCATTTTTAGAAGGGGGGAGTCAACAATTACTGTTTCTGTTGTGAGCAGTTTCTTGTTACACTGTAGTTGCTGGCATGTCATTTTGATTGATGGTTCTTGTTGTATTTAGAGGAATCCTGTACTGTGAGCCTGCAATCATTCACCTCTTTCTGCAAATACTAGTTTCTTGGCTGTCAAACTTAAGTCCCTTTTGAGTCATTGACCTGAAACTTTTATGTGTCAAGTAAAGTCAAACTTCTGATTTTCATGCTTTCTTGGGGTTAGTGACTCTGAAAGTATGGACTGCAGACGTTGGCATAATAGTTGGGTATTTAGCATTTTCAGAAGGAGATGTAAGCAATGGCAGCCCATTAATTTTTATTATGACAGGTTACGTCAAAGAATGACGTAGAGCTCTTGGATAAGTTTGAGCTCAGTGATGGTGTTCTGGCTGAATTTTCTATTGATATACAGTACAGACCAAAAGTTTGGACACACCTTCTCAATCAAAGAGTTTTCTTTATTTTCATGACTATGAAAATTGTAGATTCACACTGAAGGCATCAAAACTATAAATTAACACATGTGGAATTATACATAACAAAAAAGTGTGAAACAACTGAAAATATATTTCATATTCTAGGTTCTTCAAAGTAGCCACCTTTTGCAGCAGACACATCTCTAGAACTGTTAAGAGGAGACTGTGTGAATCAGGCCTTCATGGTAGAATATCTGCTAGGAAACCACTTCTAAAGAAAGGCAACAAGCAGAAGAGACTTGTTTGGGCTAAAGAACACAAGGAATGGACATTAGACCAGTGGAAATCTGTGCTTTGGTCTGATGAGTCCAAACTTGAGATCTTTGGTTCCAACCCCCATGTCTTTGTGCGACGCAGAAAAGGTGAACGGATGGACTCTACATGCCTGGTTCCCACCGTGAAGCATGGAGGAGGAGGTGTGATGGTGTGGGGGTGCTTTGCTGGTGACACTGTTGGGGATTTAATCAAAATTGAAGGCATACTGAACCAGCATGGCTACCACAGCATCTTGCAGCGGCATGCTATTCCATCCGGTTTGCGTTTAGTTGGACCATTATTTATTTTTCAACAGGACAATGACACACCTCCAGGCTGTGTAAGGGCTATTTGACCAAGAAGGAGAGTGATGGGGTGCTGCGCCAGGTGACTACCTCTTGAAGCTCATCAAGAGAATGCCAAGAGTGTGCCAAGCAGTAATCAAAGCAAACGGTGGCTACTTTAAAGAACCTAGAATATGAAATATATTTTATTTATTTTTATATTTAGTTTTGATGCCTTCAGTGTGAATCTACAATTTTCATAGTCATGAAAATAAAGAAAACTCTTTGAATGAGAAGGTGTGTCCAAACTTTTGGTCTGTACTGTATATATATACATTTTAACAAAATAAAATATAAAGGCCCAGATTCAGCATAGCTTGCGCGATATTTGCGGGGGAGCAGGGCAACGATTTTGCCCTGCGCCCCCGCAAATATTTTGCGCTGCCCTCGATTCACGGAGCAGTAGCTCCGTGAACTGCGAGAGCGCGCCGGCAAATTTGCCCAGCGTAAGCGCGCGCAAGTTAAATGATCCCGCCGTCATTTGCTTCAAAGTGAACGTGAATGGCGTCCAGCGCCATTCACGAAGCACTTACGCAAGCGCCGTGAAATTCAAATTTCACGGCGCGGGAAGGCCGGCTATACTTTAGCATTGGCTGCCCCTGCTATTAGAAAGGGCAGCCTTGCGCTAAAGTTGCCGTACGGAAACTCCGTACCTGGCTTGCACGGGGGCCGCGCAAGTTTGTGAATCAGTTGGTAGTATGCAATTTGCATACTACACGCTGATCACAATGGGAGCGCCCCCTAGCGGCAAGCACAAGAATGCAGCCTAAAATCTGCAAGGCATAAGTGCCTTATGCCGCGCAGATTTTTGGCTGCAGTCGGTGTAACGAGGTTCCTGAATCAGGAGCACTCGTTACACCGGAGCAAGTAAGCAATTGCGCCGTGTAACTTATGGTTACACGGGTGCAATTGCTTCTTGAATCTGGGCCACAGTGTATTATATTTTGCATTATTTCAGGGAGCTTTCCTAGGAAGATACACACAAATGTAAATTCAATTAAATAGAGAAGTTCCTGGCACATTTGTATGTTATGGGAAGTTGGGACCTTATAAAGCACATATGGTTAGACCAGGGAAACAAATGGTAGTATTGGTTACAAGGTTAAATTCACAAGGTCAGACGTTATTAAGTTACCAGCTGCGGGATTTTCAGGTCTCATTACTCAGCCCGCTTCTGCCTTGACGTGACATCACCCACCCACCACCGGGGTCTTTACAGACTTGAAACAAGACAGGCTTCTTATTTTCCATAAAAACGAAAATAATACTTGGAAGAAAGACCTGAATAATTGTAACTCTTTCGACAGAAGAAATATCTGATTACTCTGATTTAAATCAAGTAAAGCTTGCAAAAGACCGTAAAATCAATAATTTATTAGGTTTTTCAAAAGGGATTAAAGTTTGCTAAGAGCTTTGAGCAGCAGTAGGCAAAATCTGGCATCTGCTTTGACTATTGAAAAATAACGGTGTCACGGCTCAGATTTATTCTGCCGAGGCAACATTTGAACCACATATGTGTCCTGGTTTAAAGTGACCAAACCAAATAAACCAATAGAAAATGCCTTTTGGTAGCATTTAATATTCTGTTGCTGAAAGCTTTGAAATAGTAAATTGAAGCTGATTGGAAGCCTCCATATTACCTAGTTTATGGCCAGCATAGGAAGGAGCAGTCATGCATCCTACACTTTGTCCTAATTGTGCATATATAAATACAACGCTGGTGGAGGCAGGAGCCAAGTAGCTGGAGTGGAGGACAAGGAAGTAAACACCTTTGTGTAAAGTCATTGACATTAGGGTCCCATTCACACAGGTAATTCCGGGCATGCAGTGGATTCCAGCGAGTAGAATCAGCAAATTCTTGGGAATGCAGATGTATGTGAACAGCTGTAGCCGCTTAACCTGTGCAAAGTAATGACAGGCTGAAATTAGCATCTGTTTCACATCTGTCTGCGCCTAGGTCGGACAACTGTCCCTAACCGCAGGTAACCACTGGATGTGCAGATATGTAAATTTTAATGGCCCCTCTCTGCCTGTCATTTCTTTGGCTGCAGTTGTTCACATACTGTACACCAGTTACCAGAATCTGCTGATTCTTTCTGCTGGAATATGCTGTAAGCCCATATGAATGAGGCTTAACACTAATTTAAAGTATTTGTAAACCCACTTTGAAAAAAAAAAACTAACACCTACAAGACAAAGGCATAATGAGCTAGTATGCATAGCACAGCCCTCAAAATTTACACTTGCCTGCTCGCATTTTGCGAGTACATTTTGAGGGCTGGAGAGTGTGGGCTGCTTGGGAGCAGGGGGGGGCGAGCAAGGAGAGGAGAGCAGAGCAGAGCCGCCGGAGCGTTCAAACCGCAGGGAACATTACAGCTTTCAATTCAATAGCTGTGTTCCCCGCAGCGCGCGTCTTATACAGCCCCTCCCCCTTGTCCGGGCACTTTGATAAACAGATCACCCATCCCAGGATTGGATGGGTGATCTGTCTATCAAAGTTTCCCGGACAAGAGGGGAGGGGCTGTATATGACGCGCGCAGCGGGGAACACAGCTATTGAATTGAAAGCTGTAATGTTCCCCGCGGTTTGAACCATTCGGCGGTGGCTCCTCTCCTACCCAGCACAGGTAGGATGCAGGGGGGGAGAACTCTGGCTGCAATTTGTGGGGGGGGGGGGGAACTTTGGCTGCAATGTGTGGGGAAGGGAGAACTCTGGCTGCAATGTGTGGGGGGAGAACTCTGGCTGCAATGTGGGGGGGGGGGGTTAACTCTGGTTGCAATGTGGGGGGGACTCTGGCTGCAATGTGGGGGGGGGACTCTGGCTGCAATGTGGGGGGGGGGACTCTGACTGCAATGTGGGGGGGGACTCTGGCTACAATTGTGAGGGGACTCTGGCTACAATTGTGAGGGGACTCTGGCTACAATTGTGGGGGGACTCTGGCTACAATTGTGGGGGGACTCTGGCTACAATTGTGGGGGGACTCTGGCTACAATTGTGGGAGGACATTGGCTACAATTGTGGGGGGACTCTGGCTGGAAAATGGGGACATTTTGCTGCATTGGTAGACATGGTCAGGCTGCATTTTTGGGCACGGATAAAGTTGTTGTTAATATTTATTTTTATAACTTAATTCTACTTAAAACATTTAAGTGTAATTTCATGAGATTTGTGGGGAAGGGAGAACTCTGGCTGCAATGTGTGGGGGGAGAACTCTGGCTGCAATGTGGGGGGGGGTTAACTCTGGTTGCAATGTGGGGGGGACTCTGGCTGCAATGTGGGGGGGGGGACTCTGGCTGCAATGTGGGGGGGGGGACTCTGACTGCAATGTGGGGGGGGACTCTGGCTACAATTGTGAGGGGACTCTGGCTACAATTGTGGGGGGACTCTGGCTACAATTGTGGGGGGACTCTGGCTACAATTGTGGGGGGACTCTGGCTACAATTGTGGGAGGACATTGGCTACAATTGTGGGGGGACTCTGGCTGGAAAATGGGGACATTTTGCTGCATTGGTAGACATGGGCAGGCTGCATTTTTGGGCACGGATAAAGTTGTTGTTAATATTTATTTTTATAACTTAATTCTACTTAAAACATTTAAGTGTAATTTCATGAGATTTATGAGGGCATGTCTAGGGGTGGGATTAGGGGGCGGGACATGGTAGGGGTTGGCAACTGGTGGCGAGTATGCCTTGAGGCCTGGCTAGCAGCTCAGGACTTGAAATTTTGAGCCCTGGCATAGCATACTAGCTCATTATGTAATACTCACCTGAGATCGAAGCCCTTGCTTCGGTGCCTGTACACAGTACCGGCCAGCTTCATCACTCCCGGGGGTTACTTCGGGGTATCGTGGCTCCGGCGCTGTGATTGGCCGGAGCCGCGATGACATCACTCTCAAGCATGTGCATGGGAGCCGCCGATAAGTTGCTTCAGTTTGCTTCAGTGCGCATGTGCCGATGACACAAGCAGGGGACAGGGGATAACTCCCAAACTGTGCAGATTTATGTGATATCCTGGGTAGCTACAGGTAGGCCTTATTATAGGCTTACCTGTAGCAAAAAGTGTTCTGTAAGGGTTTACAACCACTTTAACAAATTATTGTTTTGGTATTGTTTTCATTTGTTATAGGTTGAATTACTTTAGAGGTTTAATTAAAGTAACGTTAAAGGTTCAGAGTTTAAAAAAACAAAAACAAACATGTTTTATTTACCTGCTCTGTGCAATGGTTTTGCACAAAGTAGCCCCAGTCCTCCTCCTTCTCGGGGTCCCCTACTCGCTTCTAACTCCTCCCCTCTTCAAGTACCCCCATTGCAAGCCACTTGCTCCCAAACCCTGCTAGCTTTGTTCATAGATATAGACCAGGGATCCTCAAACTACGGCCCTCCAGCTGTTGCGGAACTACACATCCCATGAGGCATTATAAAACTCTGACATTCACAGACATGACTAGGCATGATGGGAATTGTAGTTCCTGAACAACTGGAGGGCCGTAGTTTGAAGACCCCTGATATAGACAGTGGGTCTTTGCCACGCCCCCTCATCATAGGATTTGATTGACAGCAGCGGGAGCCAATGGCTCCTGCTGCTATCAATCTGCCCTGTGAGAAGGGAGAGGGTCACTGCTCTTGTGCACATCACTGGATCGAGATGGGATTCAGGAAAGTATAAGGGGGGCTGGAAGTGGACACAGAAGGTTTTTCACCTTAATGCAGAGAATGCATTAAGGTAAAAAAAAAACTTGAAGCTCTAAAACCACTTCAAGAACTGGATGTGGACACACTTTGGCTAATATTATACTTGAAAATGCAACCCCACAGTAGAGTTAGCAGCATGATTTCATTTGCTTGCTACAGACAATAAGAGTGGTATCGGAGTATATGATTACTGCTATGAAATCAAAGAGATTTCATAAGGATATACTGTAAAGGTGGCTATTTTTCCATTATGAGGGTTTTAGTGTATAAATGAATGCTAATGTTAGGGCCTGTCTTTTTGTTTACAAACGATTTTTATTATGGAAAAGGTTAAAGTATAACAAGATTACAATGATGGTAAATGTGTGCATGTAGGTAACATCAACAGCAAGTGTAATACAGAAAAGAAAAGAAGGTATTATGTTGAGACAGGAGAAAAATGCACATGGTACGGATCAGGCTAAAGCAGAGTATTGTTGTAAAAAGAGGAAAAAATAACCATACATATGTTAAGAAGAAGGGGCAAAATATTCTAGACCACAGAGGCTGTATCCCATAGAAGCCATTTCCTTTGATAGAGGGGCATGGATTCATATAGCATGTGGTGAATTCTCTCAGAAAGTTTAATGTTCGTCATACGATTAAGAATTTGAGGCCAGGGTATCGTAGTGGAGCGCCAGTTAAAGGCTATGGACCAGTGAATGGAACTGAGAAATGTGTGGATTAGTCTAGTGCTAGTCGTTGGGCTATCTTGTATAGGGGAGAATAGAAGGTATATCTGGGGTGTAAGAGAAATCTTTCTACCGGATATTTTATCTATTATAGTGCTAGCCTTATCCCAGATATTTTTTATATGAGGACAGTCCCAAAAAATATGTAAAAGTGTTCCCTGGGAGCAGGGCCATTTGAAGGAATTTGGGGGCCACAAGCAAAATGGGGGTCCTCAAGCACCCCCCCCCCCCCCCGCACGCAAAGCCTACATTAGTGCTTTACAATTTTTTTACACCCATGTTCTTACTCCTAACCCCCCCCCCCCCCAGTCATTATGTTTTTCTATTCTCACCTCCCCTTCTTCCCTGTAGGCTGCCGCTGTAGCGTGGCCAAGCTTCTCTTCCTCCTGTCAGTCCGGTGTTCTATCATTATGGGTCCCCAGTCCCCTATCAGATAGTGCCCGGGCCAGGTACCGCGCGTGGTACAGGTGATTCAGTTTCCTGTGTTCCCTGGCGGACTGAAAGGAAGTGTGTACTTCCTGTCTGTCCGGCCGGGAACAGGAAACTGATTCTCCTGTACCACGCGCGGTACCCGGCCGGACTGACAGGACTACACTACGCTACAGCCTGGGAAGGGGAAGTTGGGGGCCCCAGGCCAGCTCGGGGCCCCAAGCTATTGTTTGTTTTGCCTGTCCTGTAGCGACGGGCCTGCCTGGGAGGAACAGCCCCTAAAGCATAGTGGGGATAGTGATGGATAAAAAAAATTAAGTTTAGCAGGGGTGAGATACCATCTATGATGCAATTTGATGGCTGATTCTCTGATCGAGGTTGTTTTAGTACATTTATGGAGATTTGAAAAAATAATATCCCATTGGTCTGGAGTAAATGAGGTGTTTAAGTCTGACTCCCAATGTGACATGGGGTGTGTTTTCTCAGGCATGTTGGTCTTGTTGAGGCTTTTATATATTCTAGAGATTAGACCCCTATCCCGTGGAGAAGAGATACACATTTGTTCAAATTGTGTATAGGGGGGTGGAGTGTAAGTGAGTAGTATTTTTGATAGAATTGTCTTATTTTTGTATAGTTCGTTAGTTCAGTAGGTGAGAGATCATATTTTGTTTGTAGACTGGTGAAATTGAGGAATGAATTGTTGTGGGAGAGCGATTTTAAATGTGTTAGGTTATATGACTTCCAATTCGTAAATAAGTTGTGATGATCTTGGGCTATATCTAGGGGGGAAAAACGAGGATCACCTAGGAAGGAAGCCAGGGGAGGGGTGTGAGAGGATAACTTTAGAGACTTGTCTGTTCCATAGTTGAAGGGTGTGAGTAACTATAAGGTTTAAGGATCGAATTTTTTGTGGTGGGATGGACTTGGACCAGAGAAGTCCTTGTAAATTGTAGGGTAAGACAGAATCTAAGGCTGCATTCACACCTGAGCGTAGGTTGTTCGGTCGTTTTTTCCGCGCGTATTCATGCTTATTTGCGCGTTTGCATACAGCGTCGTCCTACGTTTTTGTACTTCAAGGTTTTTTATTTTAGCCAATAGGAAAAATGATCATCTTTTCATCACTTGTTGCTATGTTGGTAGATTTTTTTTATCTTCTGCCTGGGTGAAATGTTCTAATGACTAAAGCGACAAAACGCCCGTAGCAAACGCTCGTGGCCTAAATCGAGCGTTTCCATTACTTTCTATGGGAAATAGAAACGCTCAAAAAACGCCCAAACCGCCCGTTTTCCCCTCTAGCATTTTTGAGCGTCGCGCTTCAGGCGACAAAACACTCAGGTGTGAATGCAGCCTTAGGGCCTGCCTTTTTGAACCTGTGCTTTGCTCGTGCAGGTAACCTATTCATATGATCCATCCCTTACCCCAGCTACTAATATTCACCTTCTGTTTGCTCTTCAGCTGATCTGCCTACTGCACTGAAGTGATATGTTTTGTACTTCTGGGTATGGAGGAGCTTGGGACTCTCTCCTTCATTCCACAATGCTGGAAGAGAAGCCAATTCCCAGCAATGAGTGCTGTAGTGAGATTGTTGGGGGAGTAATAACCCTGTGTATGGTAATCAGACAGTAGTTGACAGTTTCCAAAGAGCTCTTGTTTTTGGACCCCACTGTCGAACTACTGGCCAAGTATTTTAGGTAGTATTGCAAGCTAGAAAGAAGTGAGTAGTGTCAAAATATAACTGATAGTGGGAGGGGTCCCATCCAACCTACATCTAGTAAAAATAGATCTCTAACTCCCAGGGGATCTTGTGCAGCTGCACGTTTTGCACAAATGGTATGTTTAGCCAGATCTGCCGATCAACCTTAAACCTGGCTTTTTACTTGGTTCAAACAGGACAGTTAGCGAGGAAACAGAAGGTAAGTAAAGGGAATAAGAGGGGTAGGCTGTAAATTGAACCTAATGCATAGTCCTACATGGATAGAGCACAGTTTCACTGTAAACCCAAATTTTTAAAATTTACCAAAATCTCCATAACCTGAAGAGAAGATTCACTTATGACAATAATAATTTTCACACTTTACACGGCTGCTGGTTGTCAATCCTGGCTGTTAACGACAGCTGGGGTCCCCACTGATTATCAGAAACCAATCCGATCATGAGATTACAATTTCAGCTCTGATCACATGTAGGCTGGAGGCTCCACTAACAAAAACGAAAGCCTTCAGCCTACAGATAAACATGGCCAACCCAAGGCTGTAATGTTCATCTGCAATGCCATTCATTTAACGGCCTGATCAAACCTGTCCATTCTTCTAGAATGGACATGCAGTTTTTGTCTAATAGAACTGTAATGTCGCGTACACACGGTCTGACTTTTGACCGTGGTCGAAATTTCTGACGGAAAAATAGAGAACCTGCTCTCTAAGTCCGTCGGAAATTCAGATGGAAAAAGAAGGGGCATACACACGATCGGTATATCCGATGAAAAGCTCCCATCTGACTTTTTCCATCGGAAATTCCGACCGTGTGTACGCGGCTTTAGTCTCAGGAACAGAAGTTCAGCACTTACAGTAGTGTTGGGGATGAATGAAACAAATACGTTTATGTAACCCAGCAACATCCACATGCTAGGCATCCAACATTAGTGGTATTATGTATTAGTATTAGTAGTTTGCGCAGCACTTTACAACATGGAGGCAGTCAGTAAAGTTACAATACAATTCAATACAGGAGGAATCAGAGGGCCCTGCTCATCAGAGCTTACAATCTAAGAGGGAGTGTCAAGTGATACAAAAGGTAGTGGTAATATACCGTATTTATCGGCGTATACCGCGCACTTTTTTGCCCTGAAAATCAGGGCAAAATCGTGGGTGCGCGGTATACGCCGATACCCACTTTCCCGCACCGAGTTTGAATACTGCGCCGACATATACCGAGCGCAGTACACTCGGGTATAGTCGGGCAGTCTCGGCTCCTTCCGCGCTCACGTCCTGGACGTACAGGACGTCAGCGCGAGAGTTGCCGAGCCTGCCCGATAATACACGAGTGTACTGCGCTCTGTATATGTCGGCGCAGTATTCAAACTTGGCGCGGGAAACGAGCGGGGAGGACGCGAGGACGCCGCAGAAGGACGCCGGACCCGACGAAGAGGACAACCGAAGCCCGCAGACGGACGCCGGACCCGACGAAGAGGACACCCGAAGCCGCAGAAGGACGCCGGACACGACGAAGAGGACACCCGAAGCCGCAGATGGACGCCGGACACGACGAGGCCGCCGATGGACGCGGCGCAAGACTCCAAAACTGTAAGTACAAAAAAAAAACTTTTTTTCCACAGGATTCGGGGCAACTTTAGGGGTGCGCGGTATATGCGGGAGCGCGTTATACCGCAATAAATACGGTAATTTCACATAGCAAATGTACAAAAATAGTTTATTTCTGGAGTTTAGCCCTAAGTTAAGTAACACATGCTAAAGCAGCTACATTTTTTCCTGGAAATCAATAAATTCACAAAAGGGTTAGGATAGCTCATCTTCAAATGACATGAATTATTTTTCCAACACACATCTACTTCCTTTTAGTTTTACCAGTTCCATTTTTTGTATGTGCACACTGCTTTATACAGTATTTAACTATGACATCAGTGGCATATAAAAGTTTTTTAAACACTTCCTCTTAGGATTTTTAACAATGGAAGTAAAATGTGTGTAGGGGGTCTGAATTACTGCATGGGAGAGGAAAACTGATCCCAACACTACATTTCAGGATGTGGTCAGGGATAATCTGCTCCAATGTGTTCCAGGTGTCAAACACAAAGATCTCCCCAACTGCCATCCTGCTGTGCACACTTAATTTTTTATTGGTGCCCATTACACATTATTAAGATAGTTTGTAACATTTTTACTGCATTCAATTGGAGAATATCAACGCACTGTAATAATCTGCATAGAAAAAAATCCCCAAAGGACCAGTTTTTGCCTTGCAATCTGCAGTGCGTTTGCGGTCACAAAATTAAATTGTACCGCATTACCACATGGTTTGATTCAATGCATTTTTAAAAGTTGTGCAAGCCTTAATTTTAGGACAGTCCAGTGTATATTGCAGCCCATTCAAATGACTGTGCTGTCAAAATGCACAGCATGGAACACATGTAGGCAGGTGAAGTCTACTTTCTCCACGGTAGGGGGCGCTCTCCACAGTGGCACTGTTGTTGGATAGAAAGTTAGGAGGAACCAGGTTCCTCTATGGTTTCCTGGGAAAACTATCCCATTGAATGCTGGCACCCCATGTGACTCAAGCATCCTTCATGGGTCAGCCAGAGCCTATTGCAGGCCCTGTCTCCTGGGGTTGATGCTTTTTTTGTGAATGGACAGAGTAGGGACAGGTACCCCTGGTTCTTAGGCACAGTAATACAGTAGAGGAAGGGAAAGGTTCCTGACAAGGAGGGAAAGCATAGGGTGTTCTTCTGGACCAATACCCTATTGGGCACCAGACCGTCAGGATGCATTCTGCCCCTTTCAACAGAAGCTGTCATTCCGGCTGTAACCTGCTCTTGTAGCTATGCCTCTGGGTTTGATGTGAGCTGTTGCTGCTTTCAATACGAGTTCTTATTGCACCTGCTTGTGTCAGTTATTGTCTCTGCGCCACGTTGCACCCCACCTAAACACGCATTCCCGTGTCATCTCGTTGTGAATCGGCCCTAAATTAGACTAACATATGGTTTAAGATGAATTATTGACAATAGATGCATGTCTGTTGCTGCTATCTGCAGCCATGAAACAACCCTGGTCAGTTCTGCCCCATCATACAGAGATGGGAACCCATTCTCCTTCAATTACTGCAATGTATGAGTTATATTTGTGTAGTGAGCAATTTTAAGGAGAAGTGTGAGAAAACAAAAAAGCAAACCCACATACTCACCTATATGGCTGCAACTGTCCACTGCTGGGTCTATGATCGAGAACTGTGAAATCACATGACAGCTGATCGCTCAGTTCTCAGTCTTTACCGAGCAAGACTTAATGGTATTGTCGCATTTCTACTAAAGGCCAACACATTTCTGTGGGTTTCTGGATGTGCACAGTATGTAAAAGTAGCAACCCAGTGGGCTGAATGAAAAAAAAAAGAGCTTGGTTAACAATTCGATGTTAGTAAAGACATCTCCATAGGGTGCCCCCCTGCCAGAACAAGCCGGTTGGTGCTCTCAGCCATTGGGTGCTGATTGGCAGACCTTTTTTGGTTATGCCAATTCAACAGAAGCCAGACGAGCAGCTGGCTTCTGTCGGACTGGCTGCCGTACACATGGGCTGAATGCTGCCCGATATTAGGCCCTTTACGGTCTACTGTACTGTCTACTCCTGGGATGGCTGCATGCCATTTCTCAGGACAGCTTCCTGATGGTGACAACAGTGAAACATGCCTGGAAAATATGTACTATAACAAACAATTTTTCTGGAGTATTCTGGATCAGAAGCCTGTGTGACAGGTGACAATGCAGGTACACAATTGGGAGAAAGTGACAGTGCTTTGTCACCCTATAACAGTAAATGTCCGAATATGGATCCTCTAGGCTGGACAACTAGGTTTTACTTTAAAGAAAGTTGCTGGTTTAAGAATATTGACTTTATCATCTTGTTGATAGCATGTGATTTTAGAGATGGGGTTAAAGACGGGGGTTTATAAATATATTATACAGAAGCTATATTTTGTAATCTGTCTACGTACAGTGGCCCGGATTCACAAACAGCGGCGCATATTTATGCCGCCGTAGCGTATCTTCTTTACGCTACGCCGACGCAGCGCATAGAGGCAAGCACTGGATTCACAAAGCCAGTGCTGCCAAATCTGCGCTGGGTTTCCAAGTCGTAAGTCGACGTAAGTGGAAGTGGGCGTGAGCCATGCTAATGAGGCGTGACCCTATGCAAATGATGGGCCGAGCTACAGACAGATACGAATCGACAACTGCGCATGCGCCGGGACGTGGACGCATCCTTCTGCGCATGCTCAGAATCACGTCGGAACAACTGCCTAAGATACGACGGATCACTTCCTACGGCGTGAACGTAACCTATTCACGCCCAACGTAAACAACGTAAAATACGACGGCTTGTGTTCCCTGGTCTATACCTTTGCATGGGGAATAACTTTATGCTGGACGTACGACTTACGCAAATTGTGTATATTATGCGCCGGGCGCAAGTAGGTTCGTGAATCGGCGTATCTCCCTCATTTGCATATGTGCATAGAAAATCAATGGGAGCGGCAAATGCGCCCAGCGTAAATATGCGCCCACGATACGACGGCGTAGACAAGTTACGTCGGTCGTAGGAACTTGGACAGGTTCAGCAATTAGATAGAACTGTTTTAGTGTCCGATCGTGTGGCTAATGTCAGCCTTCCCCCCAATGATAAACACAATTTTAGAATGATCTTGGACTATAATGTCCAACATAAAAAATTTGAACGGATCATCTCAAAAAATTGGTCTATCTTGAAACAGGACAAAATATTGGGACCTGCATTACCAGCAAAACCCCAATTTGTATACAAGAAAGCTCCCACTCTTAGGGATCGATTAGCACCTAGTGTGCTCGATCCCCCGGTCATTTCAGATAATAGAATGTTCAAATTCCTGGGAGGTTTCTATGCCTGTGGACGTTGTGTTCCATGCAAACATTCCAAAGTGAACATTAAAAAGAGGAAAAAATTTGTGGCATCTGCCACTGATAAAGAATATGATATTAAACAGCTCATCACTTGTGACACCGTAGGTGTTGTCTATATGTTGGAATGTGATTGCGGCCTGCAATACATAGGCAGAACCTCCAGACCCCTACATGTACGTTTAGCCGAACATGTCAATAACATCAAACAAGGGAAAACCACACACAATGTATCCCGCCATTTTAGGGATTTCCATCATAGAAATCCAAAAGGATTGCGTTTTTGGGGAATTGAAAAGGTTAATCGTCATTGGAGGGGGGGTAATTTTATCCGACAATTGAGCAAGAAAGAATCTTATTGGATTCATGAGACCCATGTTCTTTGTCCTGACGGGTTAAATGTGGACTTTGATGTTAATTGTTTTATATCCGATCGTTGACATGCGTTTTCAGATACAGATATTTTTTAAACAAAATATTTTTATAACATTGTCCATAATTAATATTTGTATTTACATTGTTTTAATGTGGACTTTGATGTCAATTGTTTTTATCCGATCGTTGACATGCGTTTTCAGATACATATATTTTTTAAACAAAATATTTTTATAACATTGTTCATAATTTATATTTGTATTTATATTGTTTTAATGTTATGTTTTTACTTGTCCGATGGTTGCAGCGGTTGACCTCATGTGTTGTACTGGTCTGCATGATTATGCAGCCCTGTTTTTTCATCTTCCATTTTGTCTAAATGGGACTTTCGTATATTTATTTATTTATATATTTATATATTTTTATATTTTTTCTTTGTCGTTGCTAAACATATGTATTCCGGGGCTTTTAAGTAATATTCACTCTCCCCTTGCATATTTCTGCTGACAGATTTGAATAGGTATGATCGCCGCAGTAAGTGATTTGCTTTCTGTTTTTTTGCGGTGCTTTTTGTCCTGCATGCTGATCCGTAGCCAGTGAGCTTTTTGTCCCACACACTGCCCTGTAGCTAGAGACCTTTTTGGTCCATATGCTGCATTGTAGCTACTTACTTTCCATAGCAACATACATGTATATAACTGGGTGCACGTTTCCTCTCCCCTACATCCGCTGAAGAAGTCCCGCCCTTGGGACGCAACGTTCGGTAGGGAAGTACGTGACGTCACCCGCTGCCATCCATCGGACCATGCTGTGTGCGTTTTTGTTTGCATTTGATTCCTAGCACTGGATATAGTGCTTTTTATGTAAGTGTATTTTCACTATTAAATGTTATATTGGTTATTGCGGAGAAACACTATGTTTTGTTTTTCTTACATCGGATTCCATGGCTGCTATCCATGTTGATATTACTTGAGATCTGCCATCCATGCTGATATTACCTGAGATGTATTCCTTTCCTGCTTGGATTATGCTGTTACATGCCTGGGATTGACCCTTATGGGAAAGCGATTTTTTATTATCAGTGAGGTGAGCGGCCATTGTTACTATTGGTGGAGGTCTCCTGTTAACCCACGCTATATCACCTGCATGCCTCATATTGTCAGTCACTTATAAGAGAATCACCTGGATGATCTTTATTTGGACTTTTCCTCTAGCGCTGCACTATCTACTTTACATATTTTTAGGCTTATCTTAGTATGTTGGTCGGCGCATATATACGACGGCGCACATTTGTACTTATGTCGGCGATTCTTGAGATACATCGGCGCAAGTGCTTTGTGAATCCGGGCCAGTATGTTTATTAAAATGTATAATTCCTATCGTTCTGGACCAATGATTCAGACTTTTTTTTTTTAACCTAAAATGTATTGATGTCCTATTTTTAGTATCTGGGATGCAGAGAAAAAATTTGCATATGAAAGGTCAGTAGAAACTAGACATAGATCTGCAACAAGTCTGACCGTAAAGGTTAGATACTCTCCAACAATGACATAAGGTCAGACATTTTCATTTCACCTTTAGAAACCACTTTATTTTTTCAACCTTCCACAAGATTCTTGTGTGTTTCCTTAGTACTGATCTACTGTATGTAGCGCTACCCCCTCAGGAGCCGCTGATTAGATTGGGACGGCATGTTATGTTACCTCTGTGATGTGTCTAGGGATGATGATAATGATGATGATGCAATAATGGAATGTCCAAACAGCAGGGTGTCGTTTTGTGTGCTTTTATTTCTCGCCCAACATGGCAAACAGTTAACTTGAGGTAGATAGAGACAGGTTGGTGAAAGGAGAGTTTGCAGATTCAGGCCTATGGATAACGAAAGCAGTCCTGCCTCCAATGGGACTTTAACTCACGTCGCCACTCCAGCCGGAGTAGGTATAGTGTACCTGGACAGGCCTCTCACACCGACCTGGCAGCCAGAATATCACTTGGAACCTCTGAGAAGGAACAAGTCTCTGCCACCGACTTGGCTCTAATGGAATTAGAATTAGGAGTGGAACCTCTGCCACAGGCACTCTACTCAGGAACGTAGATAATAGAGCGAATCCTCTCAGCGAATATAATTTGCCTGAATCTCCCTCAGGTAGACTTCTTGATTTTGGGAATCAAACTGACAAGTTGCAGCATATAACTTCTCAGTGTCCGGTCACCGAGATCCCCGGATGATAGTCCAAGCCCTATTGGATCACCTGCCTCCAGGCTCACCTCAGACCGACTCCCCACCGAACAGCATAACTCGCTTGGGATCTCCTTTATAGAATGTGGGGACCCAGTAAGTCACTGGGGCCCCTTTGCCACTTTAGTTGCTCTGGGCCATGAGGGCCCAGAACTGGGAAATCCAAGTAGCATGTGCGCCCCGGCCTGGTAGGCCATCTCGCCGGGGCCCGTGATGTGCGCACACCCTAAAGGTGGGTGCCGCACCTGAAACCAGGAACGACAGAAAACAAACCTCACAAAATGGCGTCTGCCCAAGAAATACTCTCCCCCAGCATGCCCCTGCGAGGGAAACACTCCTCCGATTGGCTGCTGGAAAAAGGCGCCTCTGCCTGACCTCCTCTGGTGCCACCTGCTATCCAAAGATAGAAATGTATCTTTGGAACACAGAATGAACCCACAGGACAGCCCAGCCTGGCAGAAACCCAATTTAACCAACTCAACATGGATGAGAGCAAAGTAACTCTCTCATCCCCCCTCTAAATTTAACATAGCACCTGTACTGAAAGTACACAGGCGCTACATGTATATGCAAACTATGAAGACCTCTCTTAATTTACTTCCAAGGGAGTACTTAAATAAAGCTGTAAGTAATTGTTTTTTTTATGTGTCTACAGCCATGGTCAAAAGTTTTGAGAATTACACAAATATTAATTATCACAAAGTCCGCTGCTTTAGTGTTTTTAGGTATTTTTGTCAGATGTTACTATGGTATACTGAAGTATAATTGTAAGCATTTCATAAACGTAAAAGGCTTTTATTGACAATGACATGAAGTTTATGCAAAGAGTCAATATTTGCAGTGTTGACCCTTCTTTTTCAAGACCTCTGTAATTCACTCTGGCATGCTGTCAATCAACTTCTGGGCCACATCCTGACTGATGGCAGCCCATTCTTGCATAATCAAGGCTTGGAGTTTGTCAGAATATGTTTTTTTTTGTTTTTTGTTTGTCTGCCTCTTAGGCCCCATACTCACGAGCAAACATGTCTGCTGAAACTGGCCCGCAGGCCAGTTTCAGCAGACATGTTTGGTCGTGTGTGGGCGCGAGCGGGCCGAATTCCAGCAAACATTTGCCCGCCGGGCCTTTTCCCAGCAGACAAATATTCCTGGACTTGTTTTAAAACAGTCCGCTGGAATTCTGCCCGCTCGGACATGTACGGTCGTCAGTACAGACCTACCGTACATGTCCAGGCGCCCGCCGTCCCTCGCATGCGTCGAATGACTTCGACGCATGCGTGGAAGCATTTTAAAGGTGGGCCGCCCACGTCGCCGCGTCATTGTCGCGGCGACACCGCGTCATCGATGCGGCGACACCGCGGACACGCCCCGCGTATTGTTTACGCGCGGACTTCTGTACGATGGTGTGTACAACCATCGTACAGAAGCCCTCTGGCAGACATGTATGGTGAAAACGGTCCGACGGACCGCTTTCACCATACATGTTTGGTCGTGAGTACCCGGCCTTAAAGATTGACCACAAGTTCTCAATGGCATTACGGTCTGGGGAGTTTCCTGGCCATGGACCCAAAATGTTGATGTTTTGTTCCGCAAGCCATTTAGTTGTCACTTTTGCATATGACAAGTTGCTCCATCGTGCTGTAAAAGTCATTGTTCATCTCCAAACTGTGGATGGTTGGAAGAAATTGCTCTCGGAGGATGTTTTGGTACCATGCTGTATTCATGGCTGTTTTCTTAGGCACAATTGAGAGTAAGTCCATTCTCTTGACCGAGATACAACCGCACACATGTATGGTCTCAGGATGTTTAACTGTTGGCATGACACAGGACCGATGGTAGCGCTCACCTTTTCTTCTCTGGACAAGGTTTTTTCCGGATGCCCCAAACAACCAGAATGGGGATTCATCAGAGAAAATTACTTTACCCCCGTCCTTAACAGTCCAATACCTGTACCTATTGCAGAATTTCAGTCTGTCCCTGATGTTTTTCCTGGAGAGAAGTGGCTTCTTTGCGGCCTTTCTTGACGCTAGGACATCCTCCAAAATTCTTTGCCTTACAGCGTGTACAGATGTACTCACACCTGCCTACTGCCATTCCTGAGAAAGCTCTGCACTGGTGGTACCAAAAAAAATTCAAAAAAAATCTCCATAGGTGCCGTTTAAATTTTTTTACAGGTTGACAGTTTTGAGTTACAGAGGAGGTATTTTACTAGAATTATTGTTCCCACTCTATCGACCGCGGTGATACCTCACATGTGGCTTGAACACCGTTTTCATATGCAGGCGCAACTTACGTATGTGTTCGCTTCTGCGCGCGAGCTCGGTGGGATGGGGCGCTTTAAATGTATTTATTTTTTTCTTATTTATTTAACTTTTTTTTACTCAGTCCATTTGAAAAAAAAATTGGGTCACTTTTATTCCTATTACAAGGAATGTAAATTTATTTTTCCCTTTAAGACCATTGGGCGGAAGTGACATTTGACGTCACTTCCATCATCCAATGGGATTGAACCAAGTGGGGGCCATCTCTCCCACACTCGACTCCATGTCTCTAAAAAGAAAGGACCTATTCGGCTCCGGTAAGCGGCGGAGACCATCAGGGAGTGGCGCGAGGGGGGCCCCACTCCACCCCCGATAAAAGTGATCTTGCGGCGAATCCGCCAAAGAGACCACTTATATCTGAAAGCGGACCGCCCACTGTTAACAAAGATACTAGGGTTATGGCAGCTATCTGTTGCCATAACCCCAGTATTTAACGTCAAATGGGCGGTCCGCAAGTGGTTAAAGGGTTTGTAAAGGTAAATGTTTTTTCACCTTAATGCATCCTATGCATTAAGGTGAAAAAACATCCGACGTTAACGCCCCCCCCCCCAAACCCCCGTTTTACTTACCTCACCACTCGAAATTCCCGCGAGCGTCCTCGTGATCTTCTACGGTTCCCAGCCTGGCCATTGATTGGCTTGGCTGGACAGATTGATAGCAATCACATCCGCTGTATCACGGGAGCGCGCCTGCAAAAGCTTTCCACTATGCAAGCTCGCATGAAGGTGGAAAGCTTTTGCGAGGAGGAGCCGACACAGCTGCCGAGGGACCCCAGAAGACTCTTAGGGGATACTCTGTGCAAAACGAGCTGCACAGTGGAGGTAAGTATAACATGTTTGTTATTTAAAAAAAAAAAAAAAATGTTTTTCTTTAGTGTTCCTTTAAGGTAAAAACCCTTCTAGCTTTAAAACCACTTTAAAGTGTTACTAAACCCAGGACCCTGAATTCACTATATCTGGTCTCCCACAGTTCACATAACATGGAAATACAATTATTTTAATAAATATAAACTGCTGAATACCTTTTCTCATCAGCAGTGTATAGCAGTCTTGTGATTTCGATCAATTCCTGGTAAAGCTTGTAGGAGTTTTCATACTGCACTGAGCTGTCCTATGAGGCTGCAGGGCTCCTGACCCCCTTTCTGGACAGAGCTGATTGGCCCTGTGCTGATCACATACACTCTCCCAAGAAAAAAAATGTAACACACCAAACTGAGCATGTGCAGCCTGACTCCAAAGGCTCTGTCTTATCCAGACATGTTTTGGAGTCGCTGGAAGAAGAGGAGGATCTGTGCATTCAGGATCAAGCAGCCTTTTCACACAATGCAGAGGATTAACCCCTTAGGAACCACAGTATAACAAGCATGCTTTACTGCATATACAGACTGATTTTACTGTTGTGGGTTTAGTAACACTTTAAGTTCATAGGGCCAGATTCACGTACAAGAGCGCCGGTGTAACGTAACCCGTTTACGATACACCGCCGCAAGTTTCCAGTTTTAGTGCCCGATCTACAAAGCACTTACCTGGAAACTTGCGGCGGTGTATCGTAAAGACGTCCGGCGCAAGGCGGGCCAATTCAAATGGGCGTGTGCCATTTAAATTAGGCGCGCTCCCGCGCCGGACCTACTGCGCATGCTCCGTTTCGGAAATCCCGCCGTGCTTTGCGCGCAGTGACGTCATTTTTTCGAACGGCGACGCGCGTAGCGTAATTCCGTATTTCCGGACGGCTTACGCAAACGACGTTAATTTTTAAATTTCGACGCGGGAACAACGGCCATACTTTATACAGCAATACGATTGCTGTGTAAAGTTAGGGCAGGTCAAATAACGAGTAACTTTGCGACGGGAAACTAGACTAGCGGCGACGTAGCGAACGCAAAAATACGTTGTGGATCGCCGTAACTCCTAATTTGCATACCCGACGCTGGTTTTACGACGCAAACTCCCCCCAGCGGCGGCCGCGGTACTGCATCCTAAGATCCGACAGTGTAAAACAATTACACCTGTCGGATCTTAGGGATATCTATTCGTAACTGATTCTATGAATCAGTCGCATAAATACTCTGAGAGATACGACGGAGTACCTGAGATACTCCGTCGTATCTCGACTGTGAATCTGGCCCATAGTTCGGTACAGAAGCAAAGTGAATTGTTTCACTTAAACAATCATTACAAAATGTTCTGTTTTTTATTACAACTTTTTTTTTGTTTTACTTTAAAGTCAGTTTTTCCATTTGTAGTTACAGTTATATATCATCATGTAAAAGACTGAGAATGGTTCCATTTGAATATTCCATACAATCATCGTGTCCCATGTGGTTCTCCAGTTTCTCCATCTAGAAATGGATTTGATTAGTTATTTTTAGGATGTCTTTGAAAATGGATTTCACTTTCCGTACAAAAACAGAGCAGCAGGAAATGAGGCACCCCCAGCCACTGGAAAGAAGGATTAAACAGTTTGATTATCTATTTTTTCCGGAGCCACATCCTGGGGTTTTCTGTGCTGAGTGGCTTACGGCTTCCTCCAAGGTTACAGGACATGAGAAACATGTGAGATGTGAATGTTACAGGAGTTCAGTCAGTCTCCCACTGCTGATTCTCCTCTGGGGACCCTGAACAAATATAGACTTCCTCTCTGCCTGTGTGGAACATCCTCTGCAGACGAGGAAAGTATCTGAAGAAGGAAACGGCTTCAGTCTGTGATGAGCACCATTGTACAATGTGCCACATCTTTTATTAAAACAATGTTTATCTACTGTACTTGTGTTATTTGTAGGCTTGCAGCTGCCCTAGTGATATAAAAATAGTAACCAATTATGTATTCATTAAAAATAATTACATGTATTTTTAAATGCAGCTAATTAAAGTACTTGTAAATTGCATAAGTCAGATTGGAGAGACAGGGCCGCTGTTGAGACCAAGGAAGATGACAGGAGTATAGAGATAACGGCCCGGATTCACAGACATCGGCGCACATTTATGCCGCCGTAGCGTATCTCCTTTACGCTACGCCGACACAGCGCAGAGAGGCAAGCACTGGATTCACAAAGCCAGTGCTGCCAAAACTGCGCTGGGTTTCCTAGGCGTAAGCCGGCGTAGGTGGAAGTGGGCGTGAGTCATGCTAATGAGGCGTGACCCCATGCAAATGATGGGCCAAGCGCCATAGAAGTACTTAAAACAAACAGCGCATTCGCCGTCCCGTGGACCCATCCCAGTGCGCATGCTCAGAGTCACGTCGGATCAACTGCCTAAGATACGTCGAATCACTGCCTACGACGTGAACGTAACCTACGCCTAGCCATATTCACGCACTACGTAAACGACGTAAAATACGACGGCTGTGTTCCCTGGTCCATACCTTTGCATGGGTTGTGCCTCCTATATGGGGAATAACTTTACGCCGGACGTACGACTTACGCAAACCGCGTATATTATGCGGCGGGCGCAAGTACGTTCGTGAATCAACGTATCTCCCTTATTTCCAATAGGAAATCAATGGAAGCGCCACTTGCGGCCAGCGTAAATATGCCCCCACGATACGCCGGCGTAGGGAAGTTACGTTGGTCAGATGAAGCCTATTTTCAGGCGTATCTTAGTTCTGTGAGCACGGCGCACAGATACGACAGTGCATATTTACACTTACGCAGCGTATCTCGAGATACGTCGGTGTAAGTGCTTTGTGAATCCGGGCCATACTCTTCTATCTGTTGTTGCTCCCTCAGGTCGAGTTCACTCCGCATTTAATTCGCAATAGCAGGAGAATGTGAATGGCTCTCTATGGAGCCAGTTCACATATCTCCGATTCGGCTCTGGTGCGAATTCGCACAGGAGCCCTGTGTGTCTTTTGGTCCGAATTCAGCCCAAAATTCAGGCTGAAGTCAGATCTGAAACGGTGAACCAGGACGCATAGGACCCCTGCTGGGAGCCGCATCAGCATTAGGTGTGAAGGGAGACTTATGCCGTGTACACACGATCGTTTTTTCCGATGAAAACAGTCCGATGGACTTTTTTCATCGGACAAACCGATCGTGTGTGGGCCCCATCGGTCTTTTTTCCATCGGTGTAAAAAAATAGAACGTGTTTTACATTTTTCCAATGGGTAAAAAAACGTTAGGAAAATTCCGATCATCTTTGTGGAACTCCATCGGAGAAAAATCCATGCATGCTCAGAATCAAGTCGACTCATGCTCGGAAGCATTGAACTTCATTTTTCTCAGCTTGTCGTAGTGTTGTACGTCACTGCGTTTTGGCACGGTCGGAATTTTGTCTGATAGTGTGTATGCAAGACTGATGAAAGTCAGCTTCATTGGATTTCCGACGAAAAAATCCATCGGATTTTATCCCATCAGAAATTTGATCGTGTGTACACGCCATTACTGTCCAGTGTAAGACCTCATTTGGAATATGCAGTTCAGTTGTGGGCTCCAATTCTCAAAAAGGATATCGGGGGGAACTGGAGAAAGTGCAGAGAAGGGCAACCAAACTGATAAGAGGCATAGAGGAGCTCAGCTATGAGGAAAGATTAGCTGAACTGAATTTATTCTCTCTTGAGAAGAGGAGATTAAGGGGGGATATAATCAACATGTACAAATATATAAGGGATCCATATAGTGAACTTGGTGTTGAGTTATTCACTTTAAGGTCATCACAGGACAAGGGGGCACTCTTTACGTCTAGAGGAAAAGAGATTTCACCTCCAAATACGGAAAGGTTTCTTCACAGTAAGAGCTGTGAAAATGTGGAATAGACTCCCTGCAGAGGTGGTTCTGGCCAGCTCAGTAAAGTGGTTTAAGAAAGGCCTGGATACTTTCCTAAATGTACATAATATACCGTATTTATTGGCATATAACACGCACTGACGTATAACACGCACCCTGATTTTAAGAGGGAAGTTTCAGGAAAAAAACTTTCCACAGCACACAGACCCCTTGCACAGCACATGGACCCCTTGCACAGACCCCTTGCACAGCACATGGACCCCTTACACAGACCCCCTTGCACACCCCCTGCACAGACCCCTTGCACAGCACACAGACCCCCTGCACAGAACACAGACCCTCTGCACAGAACACGGACCCCCCTGCACAGAAAACAGACCCCCCTGCACAGAACACAGACCCTCTTCACAGAACACGGACCCCCCTGCACAGCACACGGACCCCCCTGCACAGAACACAGACCCCCCTGCACAGCACACAGACTCCTATCAATATAAAGCCCCCTTGCACTCCCATGAGACCCCCAGTCTCCTGGGACAGTGCTGCCAACATACTTTGAGGGGATGAGAAGGTGTTGCTGACAGCCCTTCCTTGTGCGCCATTCCTCCTGTGTCATTTTCATTGTGGATGGGGGCTTCTGTGTGCCTCAATTGACGCTGCTCTCTCGTAGACACAGTCATGTGACGCTCCTCTTTCCATTGATGGTCACATGACCACTCTCCTCCTCCTATCAAAATTTACACTCAAGGAGGAGGTGGAACGGGAGGAACGGCCAGCACGAGCGGCGTTGCTTGATACACAGGCTCCCATTTGTATTTGGGGTGATGCGGGGGGGGGGGGGGGCGGTGTGTGGGAGGGGGCTATGTCAGCACTGTCCCAGGCCCAGGAGAGGCGGGCTGGCAGTCAGGCATCTGGTTGGATCCCAACATTATTGTTAGGATACATCCAGAGACTGGAGTGGCTCTGTGACATCAGCCAAGAACAGACTTTAGCCTGCTGATGGCTGATTCTGGGGCACATGAGTGCAAACATAAGTGCACTCCCGTGACCCACATGAGAAGTATGGCCAAAGATTTGGCTATAATTCTCTTTTATCCCATATTAACCAATCAAAAGTCCTATTTTACTGATCCAATTTATGCAATCTAAAATCTGTTTGGATTTGGTTGGACTTCAAAGCCCCTTGGCATCAACCCTGTTGTCTTGTGTATATATGACTAGGGATGAGCTTCGTTTTCGAGTCGAACTCATGTTCGACTCGAACATCGTATGTTCGTTCGTTCATCGAATTACGAAAGTTTTGGGCCGTTCGTGCCAAACTCGAGTTGCCCGTGTCCTCTGCAGTTTGCACCTAAAGCTACGTGGTGTGTACTGCCCGTGTCCTCTGCAGTTTGCACCTAAAGCTACGTAGTGTGTGTACTGCCTTTGTCCTCTGCAGTTTGCACCTAAAGCTACTTGGTGTGTACTGCCCCTGTCCTCTGCAGATTGCACCTAAAGCTACGTAGTGTGTACTGCCCGTGTCCTCTGCAGTGTGCACCTAAAGCTACGTGGTGTGTGTACTGTCTGTGTCTGTGCTATTTTTCTCAATGATTTTCATCCATATTGCAGGGACCAGACATTACATTAAAGCCGCAAGCAGTTTTAAATTACCTTTTTCTTATAGTAATCTCATTTTGTGCAGGGACAGTTCTAAACAGGTGCCACTTCACAGGCATACTATAGACCAGTGTTTCTCAACTCCAGTCCTCAAGGCGCCCCAACAGGTCATGTTTTCAGGATTTCCCTCAGATGAAATGGCTGTGGTAACTACCAAGGCAGTGAAACTGATCAAATCACCTGTGCAAAATAATGGAAAGCCTGAAAACATGACCTGTTGGGGCGCCTTGAGGACTGGAGTTGAGAAACACTGCTATAGACACCCAGCAGGTACAATATTTAAAGGAATTTTTATTTATTTATTTATTTTTAACCAGTTAACCACCAGCCGCCGTCCAAAAACGGCGGCAAGGTGGTTGCTTAACTGGGGGTCGCCGTTCTGAAACGGTGCCCAGCAGAAGCAGTAATGCGCGCCGCCTCGGGCGCGCACACAGAAAATTCTGTGCGCGCCGGGTCTATGAGACCCGGCGCTACACAGATCTCGGTAACTGACCGACAACAGCGGTCTTTTACCATGTGAATTACTCTGCAATACCCCCTGCGCAATACTCTGCAAAACCCCCGCGCAATACTCTGCAAAACCCCCGCGCAATACTCTGCAAAACCCCCGCGCAATACTCTGCAATACCCCCGCGCAATACTCTGCAATACCCCCGCGCAATACTCTGCAATACCCCCGCGCAATACTCTGCAATACCCCCGCGCAATACTCTGCAATACCCCCGCGCAATACTCTGCAATACCCCCGCTCAGTACTCTGCAATACCCCCGCACAATACTCTGCAATACCCCCCACACAATACACTGCAATACCCCCGCACCAATACTCTGCAATACCCCCGCGCAATACTCTGCAATACCCCCGCGCGATACTCTGCAATACCCCCCGCGCAATACTCTGCAGTACCCCCCGCACAATACTCTGCAATACCCCCCGCACAATACTCTGCAATACCCCCCGCACAATACTCTGCAATACCCCCCGCACAATACTCTGCAATACCCCCCACACAATACTCTGCAATACCCCCGCACCATACTCTGCAATACCCCCCACACAATACTCTGCAATACCCCCCACACAATACTCTGCAATACCCCCCACACAATACTCTGCAATACCCCCCACACAATACTCTGCAATACCCCCGCACCAATACTCTGCAATACCCCCGCACCAATACTCTGCAATACCCCCGCACCAATACTCTGCAATACCCCCGCACCAATACTCTGCAATACCCCCGCACCATACTCTGCAATACCCCCGCACCAATACTCTGCAATACCCCCGCACCAATACTCTGCAATACCCCCGCACCAATACTTTGCAATACCCCGGCCAATACTTTGCAATACCACGGCCAATACTCTGCAATACCCAGAAAATACTCTGGGGAAAAAAATGTGTTTTAACCACTTCCCGCCCACGTCATATGAGGTCCTTGACTTTGTGCAGGGATATCTAAATGATGCCTGCAGCTACAGGCATCATTCAGATATCATTTTTTTCAGCCGGCGATTCTCTACACCATAAGAACGATCATGGCGGCTGTTCCGCCTCTTGATCGTTCTTACGGGAGGCAAAAAGGGACGTCCCCACTCCCTTCGCCCTCCGGTGCTTCTTCTGACTCACCGCTGCGATCGAAGCCAGGATCTTTTTTTTCTTGTTTTTTTTCAGGCTTCCCAGCCTAGAGGTGAGATGTGGGGTCTTATTGACCCCACATCTCACTGTAAAGAGGAACTGTCATGCTATATTCCTATTACAAGGGATGTTTCCATTCCCTGTAATTGGAATAAAAGTGATCAAAACATTTATTTTTGGGGAAAAACGTGTCAAACTAAAATAAATAAAGTAAAATGAACAATAAAAATAAAAAATAAATATTTAAAGCGCCCCTGTTCCCGCGTGCTCGTATACAGAAGCGAATGTGTACGTAAGTCCCGCCCACATATGAAAACGGTGTTCAAACCACACATGTGGGGTATCGCTGCGAACGTTAGAGCGAGAGCAATCATTTTGGCCCCAGACCTCCTCTGTAACTAAAAACATGTAACCAGTAAAAACATTTAAAACGTCACCTATTGGGATTTTTAAGTAGCAAAGTTTGGCGCCATTCCACAAGCGTGTGCAATATTGAAGGGTGACATGTTGGGTATCTATTTACTCGGCGTAACTTCATCTTTCATATTATGCAAAAACATTGGGCTAACTTTAATGTTTTTTTTTTTAAAAAGCACAAAACTGTTTAATTTCCCAAAAAAATGCGTTCGAAAAATTGCTGTGCAAATACCATGCGCGATAAAAAGTTGCAACGACCGCCATTGTATTCTCTAGGATCTTTGCTAAAAAAGCATATATAATGTTTTGGGGTTCTATGTAATTTTCTAGCAAATAAATGATGATTTTTACATGTAGGAGAGAAATGTCAGAACTGGTCTGGGTGCTCCAGAACGCCTGATGGTGCTCCCTGCATGTCGGGCCTCTGTATGTGGCCACGCTGTGTAAAAGTCTCACACATGTGGTATCGCCATACTCGGGAGGAATAGCAGAATGTGTTTTGGGGTGTAATTTGTGGTATGCATATGCTGTGTGCGAGAAATAACCTGCTAATATGAAACTTTTGTGGAAAAAAAATAAAAATAAAAAAAACCTTGATTTTGCAAAGAATTGTGGGAAAAAATGACAACTTCAAAAAACTCACCATGCCTCTTTCTAAATACCTTGGAATGTCTTCTTTCCAAAAAGGGGTCATTTAGGGGGTATTTGTACTTTTCTGGCATGTTAGGGTCTCAAGAAATGAGAGAGGCTGTCAGTACATCAGATGTGATCAAATTGATCAATTTTCAGTAATTGGTACCATAGCTTGTAGACCTTATAACTTTCACCCAGACTAAATAATATCCAAATTTTTTTTTTTTTTAACCAAAGATATGTAGCAGTATACATTTTAGGCCAAATTTATGAAGAAAAATTAATTTTTTGCAAAATTTTATAATAGAAATGAAGAAAAATTCATTTTTTTACAAAATTTTCGTTCTTTTTTCATTTATAGCGAAAAAAATAAAAACCGCAGAGGTGATCAAATACCACCAAAAGAAAGCTCTATTTGTGGGAAAAAAAGGACAAAAATTTCATTTGGTTACAGTGTTGTATGACTGAGTTATTGTCATTCAAAATGTGAGAGCACCGAAAGCTGAAAATTGGTCTGGTTATTAAGTGGGTTTAAGTGCCCAGTGGTCAAGTGGTTAAGCATCATTAAAATCACTGCTTCTGAAAAAACTACCTTTTTTAAAACTTTTTTTAGGGCTGGGGAAATTAAAGATTAATTCCTTTGATTAATCTTTCATTTTTTTGATCGATCAAAATTCTTTTGATCGATCAAAATTCTTGACGTCACCGGACATCCTGGACATTGAGACTTACCCTGCTGGATGCGAGCAAACTGCACCCATTGGATTGAGGTACCTTTGCATCTGTGGAGCAGGAGGATGCATCAGGCTCCATCAGGGGAAGGGTGCAAAAATAACCATCGTTTTCCTGTCCTAAGCAGTTTTGTGCAGACAATTCTTTGTGTATTGGCAACATCTGATCCGTGCAAAAGACTGTTCAGTTCTCCAGGGTATATTGTCAATGAAATGCGACCATATCTGCTTCCAGAAAATGTACACACTCTGGTATGTCTGTGTGACTGGCTAAAGTGATGCCTACTTGCCTACTATAAAGTGACTGACAGTCAATATACTAGATACGTTTTATAATTAAAGTTAAACTAACTTTCTAAGTTTTTCTTAAAGTTTTTAATAGGAAAGAATTGCTTACGTCAGTGCTACAGTTTGAATTTAAAATGTATTTGTGTGAACTGTGAAGTTAAGTCATGGATCGTGGAAACTAACTAGTGTCGGTTCATTGTATATACTGTATACCACATTTACCACTGACTAATGCAGAGTTGCAATGCAAGGAGATCAGATAAAAGTAGTTGGATCTGTAAGTGCGTTATAATTATTCGAAATTAGTCGATTAATCGATTTAAAACGTTTTTTTTAATCAGTAACAGCCCTACTTTTTTTCCATTGATACATGTTCCTTGGGGCAAGACCCGGGTTCTCAAAGACGTTTTACGACAATAACTTGCATATTAGGCTTTAAAATGAGCACTTTTGAATTCGAACGTTCGAGTCCCATAGACGTCAATGGGGTTCTAAATGTTCACACGAACGGTCGGTCCGTTCGAAGGTTCTGGTGCGAACCGAACGGGGGGGGGGGGGGGGGTTTGTTCGGCTCATCCCTATATATGACTGCTGTAAAATACATCTGCAGACACAGCCCTGGTACATTACATCCCCTTCAACAATGGACCAGCAGAAAGCTTTCTAATCTGGAAATTGAGTATGAAACATGAGACATCTGTACGAGATTTACACTATAGACAAGGGAACCAGACTCAGCAGTGCTTTAGTTGAATAATCCAGGGTAATTCTTCACTCAGCACTCACAGTCTTATGCTAACCAGCAAATATTGTGACCATACAGATATTAATGGATCCAGAGCAGAACTGGATATATAGATTTCAGCAGACAAGTGTTTCCATTAAGATGTGCAATAATGGTGCTTCATATGATTGAATTACAGCTATATTGATTCTTCTAGCCATGTACTTACCCTTTATTATTTAAAGGGGAAATCCAGTGTTGTTGAAGAAATAAATACTTTTCTGTATTTACATAAAAAATCTTGGTTTGTAATAAGCAACTTATATCCCCGATATTATTCTAGTTGTAATTCACTAAAGCTGAACTCATGATTACAGTAAACCTAAGGATATTGATGGGGATTCCATTTTCCATGCAACACGGCATCCCCAGAAGTCTGGAAGGAATTTAGGGGGACATTTACTAAGATTATGCACACAGAATCTGGTGCAGCTGTTCACAGTTAGGCCCCTTTTCACATTGGACCTGTAGCCGCGGTGGCTGTATATCGCCGCTAAAAATAGCGCCTTATCCCGGCGAGATTGTCGCGGGAATCGGCCGCTAGCGGTGCGGTATTAACCCCCGCTAGCGGCCGATAAAGGGTTAATACCGCCCGCAATGCGCCTCTATTGAGGCGCATTGCGGGCGGGATTGCCGCGGTTTCCAATTGTTTTCAATGGGAAGGAGCGGTGAAGGAGCGGTATACATGCCGCTCCTCTCACCGCTCCAAAGATGCTGCTGACAGGAGATTTTTTTGTCTCCCGCCAGCGCATCGCCTCAGTGTGAAAGCCCTCGGGCTTTCACATTGAGTCTGCAGTGAAGGAGTTTTTCAGGCGGGATAGCAGCGCTATTTTTAGCGCTGTACCGCGTGAAAAACTCCTCACTGTGAATGGGGCCTAACCAATCAGCTTCTAACATCAGCTTGTTCAATTAAAGTGGTTGCAAACCCCCCTGAGACATTTTTACATATAAGTAAGCCTAGAATAAGGCTTACCTATATATACTGAAAATATCTCCTAAACGTGCACCGATGATGTAGCGCATGCGCAGTAAAGAAATGGTCCTCCCTGCCGCTTCTTCCCCAACGTGTGCCGTGACTAGCGGCTCCTGCCACACAGCTCCGGCCAGTCACAGAGCCGGAGACCGTGGCCCCGGAAGGTAAAGGGGCGAAGATGGATGCTTCCACTAGCGAGGACATTGCGAAAATTGCAGGCTTCGTTTGCAGGTAAGTGCCACATAATGGGCTAGTTTGTGATGCATACTAGCCCATTATGCTTTTACTTTGCAGGGGAATGAAGAGGAAGTAAAGCCCATCAGGGTTTACTTCCTCTTTAACCGCTTGCAGACCGCCCACCGTAGTTTTACGGCGGCAGGTCGGCTGAGCTGCGCAAAATCACGTAATGTTACATGATCTCGCATTTCAGCCACTAGGGTGTCAAAAGTGTCCAAAGTGTTCGCCATAAGGTCGCAGTACCGATAAAAATCGCAGATCGCCGCCATTACTAGTAAAAAAAAAATATATTAATAAAAATGCCATAAAACTATCCCCTTTTTTGTAGACGCTATAACTTCTGCACAAACCAATCAATAAACGCTTATTGCGATTTTTTTCTACGATGTAGAAGAATACGTATCGGCCTAAACTGAGGAAAAAAATCTTTTTTATATATATTTTTGGTGGATATTTATTACAGCAAAAAGTAAAAAATATTCATTTTTTTTCAAAATTGTCGCTCTATTTTTGTTTATAGCGCATAAAAAATAAAAACCGCAGGGGTGATTAAATACCATCAAAAGAAAGTTCTATTTGTGGGAAAAAAAGGACGCCAATTTTGTTTGGGAGCTACGTCGCACGACCGTGCAATTGTCAGTTAAAGCGATGCAGTGCCGAATCGCAAAAAGTGGCCCGGTCATTGACCAGCAAAATGGTCCGGGGCTAAAGTGGTTAAAGGAACACTAAAGGTTTGTTTTTTATTAGATCAATTGATTGCTGTAAGCTAGAGCATTTCAATATCACTTACCTCGTTTTTCCTTTTGACCTCCAAAATACAGTAATCCAGGTTTGAAAATGCCATTTCCTGTCACTCCTCTTCTTGCTTTCCACCAGCATCTGAGCCGTTTTGCATGGTGGAAAGCAGAATGTGCTCACCCCCTCCCTATGACTACAGCCCTGCGTGAAGATGCTTTCTTATCCCTCACAGGCATGGAGGCTAAGCCTAATGGGAACTGTAGTTCCTATTAGGCCGTGATGTAGCAAGAATGAATGCGCACCGCAAACCAGGAAGTCAGTGAGAATAATGATTCAGGAGTGCTGGAGGTGAATAAAACAGCTCGATTTCAACAGGTATCAAACTAGTTATAATGCAAAACATTACTTTTTACTTTATCAGCTACTGTCAGACTTTAATTTAAGAGGAAAATATTTTTGTCTTTACAACCCCTTTAAGCTTTGGCAATAAAACCTAGAAGCTGGTTGGTTACTATGCACAGCTACACCAGATTCTGTGTGCACAAGTTTTAGTAAATCTCCCCCTTCCGTTCTATAACTTTAACCCAAACTTTGTACAGATTTTTGCGAGAGGTTATGCGCTTAGAAGTGGATAAGAATTCAAAAAAATTCTACAAAGCAAAAAAAATGTCAGTCACTAATATCAAATGAAAACTAGCAGAGGTAAAGTGCACAAGGGAGGGACCAGATGCGAAACAATACAAACAATTCCCAATACATACCGTATTTATCGGCGTATACCGCGCACTTTTTTGCCCTGAAAATCAGGGCAAAATCGCGGGTGCGCGGTATACGCCGATACCCGCTTTCCCGCGCCGAGTTTGAAAACTGCGCAGACATATACCGAGCGCAGTACACTCGGGTATAGTCGGCCAGTCTCGGCTCCTTCCGCGCTAACGTCCTGGACGTACAGGACGTCAGCGCGAAAGTTGCCGAGCCTGCCCGACAATACACGAGTGTACTGCGCTCTGTATATGTTGGCGCAGTATTGAAACTCGGCGCGGGAAACGAGCGGGGAGGACACGAGGACGCCGCAGAAGGACGCCAGACCCGACGAAGAGGACACCCGAAGCCGCAGACGGACCCCGGACCCGACGAAGAGGACACACGAAGCCGCAGAAGGACGCCGGACCCGACGAAGAGGACACCCGAAGCCGCAGACGGACGCCGGACCCGACGAGGCCGCCGATGGACGCCGCGCAAGACACCAAAACTGTAAGTACAAAAAAAACTTTTTTTCCACAGGATTCGGGGCTACTTTAGGGGTGCGCGGTATACGCGGGAGCGCGTTATACCGCGATAAATACGGTAGCTAGTCAGCACAACCTAAATAAACCATTTAAAAGTTTGCATTTAAAAAAAATTGTGTTTTTGTTGCATATATTTAAAAGTTTATATAAAAAATATAAAAATATAAAAAATATATGAACGGGCATTTTTAAATGAGCATTTGGGAAATAAAGTATTTTTTAAAACAAATAAAATTAATACATATATTTTCTTATTCTCTAGAGCAGCTGAATATGCACTGGTGATCAGGACAGCTGATAAGGCAGTACAGCCGCTTCTGGTGTATGGGGTACAGGTTACAGGAAAAAAAATAAAAAAAGGAAACAAATACATACCCAATAGAGTTAACTGCATTTTATTAAATTAGACACTAAAATCATGTATCAAAAATTACTTTGCTTTATTGTTCATTTCTGCCTAAATTAATAAATAGATTTTACTAGGTCACACCCATACCTCCCAACTTTTTGAGATTGGAATGAGGGACACCTATCAGCAAAAGTATGTAGGCAAAGGTCACACCCCCCTGCCACACCCCCTTAAAGGAGACTTGTACAAAAAAAAATATGTTTGGGTAAACCCAAAGGTGTTTTTTTTGTTACCACTATTATTCCCTTATAATGGATTTTGGAATTTACAAATGCAGCAATTTAGAAATTGGATGAAATGTTTGGCACTGGAAAACACTTTTTGATAGATAAATAGTGCGTTTTATATACAACTATATAGATCAGACCAAAATAAGGGACAAATGAGGAGGAAAGAGGGGCAGAGGGACTTTGTTTCCCAAAAGAGGGACAGCCCCATGAAATCAAGGACAGTTAAGAGCTATGCACACCCAACCCCCCCTGCCCCCCCCCCCCGCTACTACTTGCTTACCAGGGCTTAAAATACATTTCCCTTGGCCCCATAACGTCAACAGCAGGATCCAGGAGATGGGAGCAGAGGAGGATTTTTTTTTACATTTTCGGGGTGTAGGCAGATAAAGTTAGTGCCACTGTTTTGCTGCACACTGGGGGGATAGGTGTGTAGGCTATATGCAAGCCCTGTATAGTGTAGACCAGGCATGTCCAAAGTCCGGCCCGCGGGCCAATTGCGGCCCGCTTTCCGGTTTAATGTGGCCCCCCTGGTAATTTGAATATATATCGTTTGTGGCCCCTGGGGGGCCACAATCTGTTGTCGCTGTAATCTGTTGGCGCTTGTCCTTCCCCCTTCCTGTCTCCTCCGAGGCTACAGATGGCCATCGATCAGGCTGCATTCATGGCAATGTTAAGGCTGCATTCATGGTAATGTTAAGGCTGCATTCGTGGCAATGGAGAGGCTGCATTTGTGGCAATGGAGAGGCTGCATTTGGGCAATATAGAGGCTGCATTTGTGGCAATGGTGAGGCTGCATTTGTGGCAATGGTGAGGCTGCAGATGGGCACTGATTAGGTTGCATTGATGGGCACTGACCCTTATTTTGCGTCACAGTTCTTTATTTAAAATTTTTGTTTTTTCATGAAACTTCCCTCTTAAAGTGAAGGTGCGTTTTATACGCCGATAAATACGGCACATCCAAATATCACGCACAAGCTCATCTCTTCAGCACACACAGCAACAAAGGCAAGATAATTCTTGTTGGGCAGTGTATTAATGTTTGGACGGACACACTTGAACCGAATTTTAATGGTTCAAAGAATGTCAGGCAAAATGGTCGGCCCTCGAGCAGGTTCACTTCATCAAATCTGGCCCTCTTTGAAAAAAGTTTGGACACCCCTGGTGTAGACTATATGGGGCCCAATGATTTCTAACAGCAGCCCTGCTGGTGATAGGAAGCTTAACAAAAATATAGGAGACCAGACATTACACAAGCTATGGGAAAAAAAACAAAACAATATTATTGGTAAAAACCTACTATCTTGTATTATCCGAGTTACATTTTTGTTAACAAATAATTCCATATTATACAATTAGCAAATCATCGGTTCATATGCTTGTTTGAGATGCAGAATGAGGTCACAAACATGAGAAAGTCTGCGTCTGTGTCTCGGCTGAAACCACAATTAACAAGCAGAACAGCAAGCAAATTTAAAGTGTCAATAAGGAGGTTATTATCACAAATGGAGGCAGTGAAGTCCATCACATGTACACGCTAATGTGCCTAGGTCTTAAAAACAGCATTTATCTCACAACTGTCCTCTCCAATTAAAACAATTATATTATGCATTAACCAAAGTAAAAATGGATTCACTATCCACAGTTACCGGTAGGTCCTTAAAAATGGTGTCTAGCTGTTAGATGACACATAATATTCCTGTTTATTGCAGTCAGTGTGTTAAGTGAAAAAAAAAAATCTAAAAGTTGTTTTGTGCTTTGTTATTTAATTTCATCTACATTGGCTCTGCTTATTTCGATTTCTGTGGCATTCAACTAAAGCTGGCCATACATTGATATTAAAATAAAATAAATTGAACAGATTCTTCTGTCCATAGAGCATGGATGAATTAATGTGGCCGGTTGTTGTATTTTGACAGCTGGGCACAGTTGTTTAGTGGTCAGCTTTCTGCCAGGATAGAGGGCGCTGACAGGGCCACCCACAAAGTGAATTTCGACCAGTTCATCAGAAACTAGCCAAACTTCACCTTGTGTATGGCCAGCTTTTCAGTCACAGGAGTACGCTTACTTTCGTTCTCCAGTGACTTATGCCTCGTACACACGACCAGATTTCCCGTCGAGAAAACTGCCATGACAACTTTTGGCTGTGAAAACTGTCCGTGTATGCTCAATGGCAGTTTTCCCGACAGGAAAACTGCCAGGAATAGCGGTAGGAAAATTATCTCTCTTTTTTCCTGCCGGCAGTCTTTTTCCCGGCAGTTTCCCTATGGGAAACACTACGGTGGAGCATACACACGGCCGGGATATCCGGCCAAAGCTCTCACCGCAGTTTTCCCAGGTGTGTACACGGGGAAAGTGACCGGCAGGTTCTCAGTTTCTGGGAATCCCAATCAGCTGAGATGGCACAGCCAAAGTACTTCCCAGCAATGGCATTCAGTTTATGGTTTGAACAATTATCCCCCCGCCCCCCAGCACTGATGGAAGCGTCGGGATGGATCCTGACAATAACCTGACTGACTGCAAGCTCCACCTTTCAGCACATGGCTGAGAGCCAGAGCAAGTTGTTTCTGCCCCCTCCACAGCCCAGTGCTACAGTGAGTGCAGGGAGCAGAGTAGGGAGTGGTGACTGACAGTCACTGCTCTCCACCTCAAGCAGACCGAGTACTAAGGGCCTGATCCTCAAAAGGGATACGCCGGCGTATCTACTGATACGCCGTCGTATCCCTGTTTCTATCTATGGAACTGATCCACAGAATCAGTTTCACATAGATAGGCAGAAGATCCGACACGTGTAAGGGACTTACACTGTCGGATCTTAGGATGCAGCACCGCAGCCGCCGCTGGGGGCATTTCTCGTCGAAATGCCGCTTCGGGTATGCAAATTAGCACTTACGGAGATCCACGAAGCTTTTACGCTTCGTTTTTTTCTCCGTAAGTATTAGTTTGCTGTCGAAAAATTAGGGCTACTTTTACCAGGCCTAAACTGTTTACACCTTGTAAGGCCCCTTTCAGACGGACGGATAGAATGGTGCTTTTAGCTGCGGATTTTCTATTTTTCTACCGCAGCTAAAAGCACACAATGTTTTCCTATGGCCCCATTCACACACAGCGTTTACGCACGATTACGTTACATGCGGTTTGGTGCGAATAGAAAAAATAGAATTGAATGCGTCCAGGTGCGATGTAGCGCAGCTATATGCACATAACCGCAGGTAATCGCAGTCTTTTTTGTCAACTGCGGATAGCAGCGTTTTAGAATTCAAGGGACCCAAACAAAAAAAAAGAAACAAATGGTTGCTATGGAAATGAATACCGCAGCTAAACGCAGCCGCAGTTAAACGCAAGTAAACGCATGTAATCGCAATGTGCAAATGCAGCTAATCGCAGTGCCTGGAGCCTTGAATTTCACAAAACATTTGTAGTGCTTTTAACTGCGGCAAAACAGCCGTCCGTCTGAAAGGGGCCTAAAAGTAGACCCTTCTACCCCGCGTCGCTGTCATTTTGATTTTTTTTCCCGCCGCAACTCGTTTTTTTTTTTACGCCCGTCGCGATTCTCAAAACACGGCGCAACGTAAAACCGCGCAAAGCACGTCGGGAAAATGACGTCGGGAGCATGCGCAGTACGTCCGGCGCGGGAGCGCGCCTAATTTAAATGGGACTCGCCCCATTAAATTAGGAACGCCTTGCGCCGGACGGATTTAAGTTACACCGCTCAAAATTTCTAGGTAAGTGCTTTGTGGATCGGGCACTTAGGTAGAGATTTTGCGGTGGTGTAACTTAAATAGGAAAAATTACGTTCCGCCGGGTTTTTGTGGATCAGGCCCTAAGTGATTAATAGTCATGAGAAAAATATTATATTATTTATTTAAAACAAAAAATCTTTATTAAAGTAGTGTTCAGCAACATACCAATCTATTTATAACTTTCATTTAGGGTGGAAATTACTCACATTAACACATAAAACTATTCATTATCCCAAACTATAGTGACTTTTTTTGTCGCAATTTCACTGGAGTGATTTTTGGTCTCATAAAAAGCTATGGACAAAACTGACATGGACTTTAAAAAGAGCCTATTTACCAAAAGCAGAAAAAAGAAGTAACAACTTAACCTTGTCCTCCAAAGCCGTCAACCATTGCTATGGATCCTACGGACAGCAAAATCATTGCAAAGGTGTAAGAGAGATATTTAATTTTTCCACTTGTCAGTCTAGATGTTACATCTTTAAGATAAAGGTGTGTCAGAGAGTTACTGACAATACAAGTCCCCTGGGAATGAAACTGTTAACACCTGTGGTAATGGTATTAGTTACACTCCCTGGTTAAACTAGTGCAGGAGGCCAGTTTTCTAAGAAGGGATTACAATAACATGAGCACAAAAAGAAAGCTTCTTTCGGCTGCTGCAAATCCAGGCTTAGAAAAGATCTCAGCTTCTCCCCAGGTCAAGATTTTACTTGTTGACTCATATGAGAGACTTACAAATGAGACTCAGAAAAGCTGCTACCTCATGCTTTTTCAGAATGTTTCTGGACGATTGTATGTTTTTACCAATGAACATTGGATGGCCAAAGAGCCCAAAACAACTGTATGCAGTTTGGAAAAAAATACTGTTTCTGTAATATGAATGTACAGTTGGCTCTAAATAATGAGTTGTTCCATGGCCCCACCCACTATCCTAAAATGAGAAATAAATCTCCTATTTTTTGTATCAATAAATTGTTCACATCTGTGCATGTAAACACATAAAAATGTACGCATTGATGTACATTGCATCAGCTTGGAGTGAACAAGTGCCAATTTTGGCCAAGGTAGCTTACCATGATGCATACATCCTGCTGTAGTAGTGCCTTGAAAGATAAATGTTTTTGTTTATACTATACTGCTTTTGGGTGTCATTACTAATGAATGTCAACTCACCATAGTAGTTTTACGGCCAGGTTCCTATTTAGGTTCTCCTAATCACTATAAAAAGGGCCTACTCCATTTCTTCCTTCTTGCCATAGGAGCAATCATTCCTAGCCATTGGAAGACAACCATCTCCTTATCCACAAAGGAATGGATTGACCTTGAATGATAGATACTCTCAATTTTGCAGTACATGTAGTCCCTGGATCCTCCTCCGAGATTGAGTGCTTAATTCCCAACTTTTCGTTTCTTTGACTTCCCAATAAACTCTTTTGTTTGAATCACAAGACATTTGTGACAACCCAAGCAACACCCACCATCCCTTCCCCATTATTTCCTTTTCCCACACTGTCCCCTCTTGCCTCTCTCTCTTTCTTCCTTCATTCTATTGTATCTTTTTCCCTCTTTTTATTTCTTACCTGGTTCAGACTGGTGGACTATCTTAAGCCTCGTACACACAACCGAGTTTCTTGGCAAAAACCAGCAAGAAACTTGCTGGGAGATATTTTTTTGCAGAGGAAACCGGTCGTGTGTACATTTTCGTCAAGGAAACTGTCGAGAAACTCGACGAGCCAAAAAGAGAGCATGTTCTCTATTTCCTTGACGGGAATGGAGAAAATTGGCTTGTCGAGTTCCGCGACAGCCAAACAAGGAACTCGGCGAGGAAAACAATGTGTTTCGCCCGTCGAGTTCCTCGGTCGTGTGTACGAGGCTTAACCCTACTGGACCTTTCCTTCTACCTTACAACAGTGCGGTTTCCTTCTTTCCTTCTGTGGAATGATTAATTCAGGGAGGGCCTACCCATTTTTTTAGTTGCCTAGCCTGCACATCAACATTTAATAGTGGCCTACTGGACCACTGATATTACGTTAGTTCATTGCAGTTATTCTGAGATTACTCTATACTCCCTGGTCGGAAGCCAGGTCAGTCTGCGGGCAGAATGTGAGAAATATAACAGATTCTTCCATCCACACTAAACAGCATGGATGGATGAATTACCTATGCCAGCTATTGTATTCAGATAGCTGCCACCTGCTGGCATTGCATTAAGGCAGCCCTGAGCTAACATTACACCAAAGCGGACAGGAAAACACATTAGCTGTATTTTCTTCTTTTGCAGCACACCACATGGCACGGTCAAAATTAATGGCACCATAGCACACCAATGCACAAAAGGGGCATAACTGTATTGCATGGGTGTGAAACCAGTCTAATGGGGTCCCTTCACATTTATGTGTAGTATTAATGCTTTGCAGTGCCATTCATTTTCACCTGTGTTACAGTGAACCACAAGGCATGGTAGTGCAGTACTGTGCATTGTAGTGCACTATGTTGGAAAAAAAGGTACAGGTGCAGTGTTGACTTAATGCAACACACGGCTGTGTGCATGTGCAAAACCAATGGGTCAGAATAAAAGGGTCTATATATAGGTACATGTGCAGCATATCTATTTGATAGGCTGACATCCTGCATGCAGGTATATCCTTGGAAGGAACTGAAAATGCTTTGAAAGATACAACAGCATAGGCGTGAGCACAGGGTGTGCCAGGTGTGCCTGGGCACACCCTAATCACCCTGTGATGCGCAGATTCCTCCTGCTGGGGAATCCTCAGTCCCTTTCTCTGTCTCAAAAGTGAGACATCAGGGGTCTGTTTAGACTTCTGATATTTCACAAAAGCCCCCCAATGGCACTCCTATAAAATTGTAAAAGAACAAAAATAAAAAATAAATCTACTGACACCAATTTCTGCCCTACTGACATTGTCCATTGCTCTCTCTCTCATATATATAAATAAATATATATATATATAAATATATATATATATATATAACATACACACACACGCATGTGTGTTTGAGCTTTGGGGTGCACACTCTAATGCAATAGGCTGCACACACCAATGGCCAACAGACTTTTCCAAAATAGATCAACTGAGGATATCTTGTCACATCTTTACAACTGTTACCCAATCTGTCTGGATTGGAAAATGATCATCTAATGTTTATAAGTATTTACAGAACCCTTTTATTGTACTTATAGTGAAGGACAAAGCTGGCAGATGTTCCCAAAAGCAGCAACCAGCTGCTCCCATCTGAAAGAGATATCCTACCTGGCAAATCTTTGGACAGGCAAGCAGTTTATCATGTACTAGAGTGAAATAAAACCTTATAAAAAGATAAACATAATTTATTGAGTAAACAGTGAATGGCATATGTGCTTCAAACCTTGAAGGAGGCCTCTTCATAGGCACCATTACTCTGAAGTGCAAGTTTATTTAACAAATGTTAAAAGATTAAAGGAGACCTCTAGTTGACACATAAAATGGAGCCACCAGCTGAGATGGTTACACTGCAGCGGTGTACCCCCAGAACCCCCCAAACCCTCTGATGTCTCTGATTCATTGCATTGTAGAATGAAATTTCACTTTGTGTGATGGTAGGTTGTTATCCATCTAGCCTAGCTAGATTAGCCTTTAAATGGATCAAAAAGTTTATAAAACATGTTCTCTTCCATATAGTGCTTCCAAGTAGAACATAACCACTTATTATTTATCTTATAATTTGTAATAACAGTTTGTTGTAACCTTTACTTTTCTAGATGGAATTGCAAGATAAATCAGATTCTTCAGCTGATTATTCATCCTGCAATATAGCTAAGTAATTCGAAAATTTGTCATGGGTATCCTGTAATTAGGCCTTCACAGGGCACTGCATTGTGGTTTTTCATTTCAATAATTGGATATATAGTTCTGTCTCAGTTAATGTTTTTAATAGGTAACTTATGACACTCGTTGCAAAGTCTAAGTACACAAGCACAGCACTAGTGCTATGTGGAATGTGAAGGGCAATTTCTAACTGAGTCACTTCCTCCTATTAATTATCTCAATACACAGAATGCATTATTGACCGCATTCTTCTCCTTTTCAAATGGCCATAAAACAATTAGACACAAATGCAAACAATGCAAATTGGAATTTTTATGCAATGATGTCATTTATGTTTTAGGCTGGGTTCACACTAAAACACGGAGCGACTCACAGCAGGGGTCCGGTGCATCCCTGTTCACCGTTTTCAGGTCCGACTTCAGCCCGAATGTTTTCCTGAATTCGGACCTGAAACGGAACAGAAGATGCAGAGGACCCCTGTGCAAATCTCTAGCTATGACTAAGCATTGAACTCCAATGTGAAACGCGTCAGCTATTACCCCACTGTCTGCTGTTTTTATTGTGCCTTTTCCTTTTCTTCAATAAAGGCCACCTTTTTAGGCTTATTGGTGTGCGGCTGTCCATACCTTCCTTTTCAAGTTTTCCTGTGCAATTTGCATCGGAGCCGACCGGAGATATGTTGTTGTCTCCATAGAGAGCCGGTCGCAATCTCCTGACATGCAAATTGGATGCGGGGAAAGCCTCATCCAATTTGCAAAAGTGTGAACCCAGCCTTAAGCCTCGTACACACGACCGAGAAACTCGACGTGCGAAACACATCGTTTTGCTCGTCGAGTTCCTTGTTAAGCCCCGTACACACGGTCGGACTTTTGCCCAACCAACTTCAAAATCCGGCACTTTTCGTATTTGTCCGACCGTGTGTACGTTCCATCGGACCAACTTTTTTGGCTTCAATCGGACAAAAAGTTGGGTCTGTGAACGGACCAACTTTCTGTTCCGAAAAGTCCGATTGTGCAAAGTGCGACCGTGTGTACAGCAAACCATCGGACTTTTGGACAAAGTACAAATGCGCATGCTCAGAACCAATGTTAAACTCAACCAACAATAGCAGAAGTTAACCAAAGGGTGGCGGTAAAGAGCAAGTAAAACCACGTGATGTTGGGAAAGTGTTAGAAAAGTTTGCAGAAAAGTCCGAGCGTGTGTATGCTATGGGTGTGATCGGACAAATCAATTAAGACAAAAATCCAAGGGAAATTTTGTTGGATGTCCTACCGTGTGTATGAGCCTTTAGGCTGTCAAGGATCTCGGCGAGCCAAATTTCCCCATTCCCGTCGAGGAAAAAGAAGACATGCTCTCTTTTTGGCTCGACGAGATCCTCGACAGTTTCCTCGTCAAAAAGTGTACACATGACCGGTTTCCTCTGCAAAAAAAAAACCAGCGAGTTTCTTGCTGGTTTTTGACGAGAAACTCGGTCGTGTGTACGAGGCCTGAGACTGAAAACATGATTATTGGTATGCATAATCATTAGACATGAAAATTTCCCCCATAAATGTTCTATGCATCTGTTTTGTTTGTTGGTCTATTTGGGGAATAAGGGGTTTCAAAATAAAAAAAATTGTTAAGGTGGTTTATCATTCTAGGAAATGATGTTCACATTGCTTGTTTCCTAAGTACTCCTACTATTGCTGTTTTCTCATTGCACAGACCTTAACCACTTCAGCCCTAGAAGAATTTACCCCCTTCCTTACCGGAGCACTTTTTGCAATTCGGCATTGCGTCGCTTTAACTGAAAATTGCGCGGTCGTGCAACGTGGCTTCCAAACAAAATTGATGTCCTTTTTTCCCCACAAATAGAGCTTTCTTTTTATGGTATTTAATCACCTCTGTGGTTTTTATTTTTTGCGCTATAAACAAAAATAGAGCGACAATTTTGAAAAAAATTCTATGTTTATTACCTTTTGCGATAATAAATTTCCCCAAAAAATCTAAAAAAAAACATTTTTTTTCCTCAGTTTAGGCCGATATGTATTCTTCTACATATTTTTGATTAAAAAAATCGCAATAAGCGTATATAGATTGGTTTGCGCAAAAGTTATAGCGTCTACAAAATAGGGGATAGTTTTATTGCATTTTTTTTTTTTTTACTAGTAATGGTGGCAATCTGCGATTTTTATTGTGACCGTGACATTGCGACGGACATATCTGACACTTTTGACACATTTTTGGGATCATTCACATTTATACAGCAAATAGTGCTATAAAACTGTACTGATTACTGTATAAATGTGACTGGCAAGAAAGGGGTTAATACTAGGGAGCGCTGAAGGGGTTAAATATGTTCCTTAGTGTGTGATTCTAACTGTAGGGGGAGGAGGCTGATGTGTGTTCCTCTGTACTGGGAACACAACATTGGTCTCCTCACCTCTGACAGGATGTGCATCTGTGTGTTTACAATCGCGGGTGCCCGGCGGACATCGTGGCCGCTGGGCACGCGCATCGGGTCCTGCGCAATGCCACTGGCGAATGCGCCCCCTAGACGGCTGGGAAGCCCAGGACGTCATATGACATCCACCCAGGATGGGAGATCCCATCTGTGGACGTCATAAGACTATGGGCGGGTAGGGAAGTGGTTAAACAGGAAGTAGACTATGATGGGTTTTACTTCCTATTTTGTTCCCTGCAAAGTAAAAGCATAATGGGCTAGTATGCATCGCATACTACCTGCAAACGAAGCCCCCGATGTCCTCACTGGTGGCCGCATCCATCTTCACTCATCTTCCTTCCGGGGCCATGGACTCAGACTCTGTGACTGGCCAGAGTCATATGACGTCACTCCCGTGCATGCGTCGATCGTGCACTTTCTTCAGTGCACATACAGCGATGATGTCGGCGCAGGCATATATGGTAAATATCTCCTAAACCATGTAGGTTTAGGAGATATTTCCAGTACCTACAGGTAAGCCTTATTATAAGCTTACCTGTAGGTTAAAGTGGTAGTAAAGGGTTTACAACCACTTTAAGCCGGTCAAAGCCAGGTCAGCAGGTTCAGCAGAAAGATGTTAACCATGTATGAGCAGGCTGGATGTACCCAATAAAAATAAATGTACTTCTGTGCTACTAATATAAAGTAAGTGCTATGTATTAAATCTAAGAGGTTGCTGCTTAACACCAACTGTTATTAGCAGACCTTCTTTTTACTCTGAATATGTTAGCCGCTAGCAATAATCACTGTGTTCCCCTCTGGCAGGGACGGTTTCCCCCACCAAGAGAACACAATGGCTCAGTGGGAGGGATTCCACTGTCAACACTGTCTGTGTTAATGGGGGAATTTAGCAAATTTCTTTTCTGCAACTTGTGGGCCATCTATGGCTGGCCTTATGCCGCGTACACACAATCTAATTTTCCATCGGAAAAACCTTGGATGTTTTTTCCGAAGGAATTCCGCCCAAGCTTGCCTTGCATACACACGGTCACACAAAAGTTCTCTGAACTTTTGTCTGTCAAGAACGCTGTGATGTACAACACTGCGACGAGCTGAGAAAATTCATTTCAATGCTTCTGAGCATGCGTCAAATTGTTTTCGAGCATACGACGAAAATTTTGCGCGTCCGAATTGCTACAGACATTTTCCGATATGATTTTTTCCAGCTCTCAATCTTTTGTTGGCGGAAATTCTGACAGCAAAAGTCCTATGGAGCATACACACGGTCGGAATTTCCATTCAAAAGCTTACATTGGACTTGTGTACAGGGCATTAGACTATCCATGGTAATAAAACAAATCTCAAGAATGACATGTTATGCACACAAACGCACTGTAGTGCTGGTTTGCTGCAGATGCGTGAGTGGACAGTAAATTAAGAACATACAACTTCTCTATCAGCAGTCAGTGTGAGAAATATAATATCGAAAAAAAATGCGCATGGGCGCAAGAAAGTAGAATTCCCGGAAAGAAAAGAAGATTCCCGGCCATGGAAACTCATTTCTGTAGCAACATGAGGTGAAATTGAAGGCTTGGGTCCAATTTCGAAATCAATGGTAGTACCATCGGATCACAATATGCAAAAATGATCTTTTTTTAAAAAGAACGTTTGTTCGGAATTCGACCCATGACCCCCCGAAATTAGAGAAATCCCCCTCAGTTGTCTCTGAATTTCTTTCTTCAATGATGGCACAAATAAAAGGTATAAAGCTCCCCAGTGAGTACAAAGAGAACAGTAAAAAATTGACAAAAGGTAAAATGCTTTCCCACTCTATTCAGCCCTTAAATTGTCTTTGTCCAGTACAAGGTAACCTTTTTTTATAAGGAGCCAGTTTAGAAATGCAGCAGTAAAGTGCTAAATGTTAATTTTGGCAAACTACCGTATTTATCGCGGTATAGCGCGCTCCCGCGTATACCGCGCACCCCTAAAGTTGCCCCGAATCCTGTGGAAAAACGTTTTTTTTGTACTTACAGTTTTGGTGTCTTGTGCGGCGTCCATTGGCGGCCTCGTCGGGTCCGGCGTCCGTCTGCCGCTTCGGGTGTCCTCTTCGTCTGGTCCGGCGTCCTTCTGCGGCGTCCTCCCCACTCGTTTCCCGCGCCGAGTTTGAATACTGCGCCGACATATACAGAGCGCAGTACACTCGTGTATTGTCGGGCAGGCTCGGCAACTCTCGCGCTGACGTCCTGTACATCCAGGACGTGAGCGCGGAAGGAGCCGAGACTGCCCGACTATACCCGAGTGTACTGCGCTCGGTATATGTCGGCGCAGTATTCAAACTCGGCGCGGGAAAGCGGGTATCGGCGTATACCGCGCACCCACGATTTTGCCCTGATTTTCAGGGCAAAAAAGTGCGCGGTATACGCAGATAAATACGGTATTAGGTCACATACCGGTAGTAGTAGTTTGTACTGCATACAGTAAGCTGTGCTGTCTTCCTGCACGGCTATGGTACACTTCCCTTCCATGCCCAGAATCAGAGCATCATTCGGTATCTCCGCCAGGCCTTGTATTTTTAATAAAGAATTTGAATATAAGAGGCTCTCTGATTGTCCGTGATGGAGAGGCAGGTAGATGATGTCACAATCTCAACCTCAGCTAATTAAAAAATGCCTTGTATTCATTGATGACAATGCAGGGCTGTTTTGAATGTCGGAGATACTGTATGACAGACGTCATATGGCATGAAAGTACGAAAGACAGCACAGGTAAGCTGACCATACAGGAATCATTTTTTTTTTGTACAATCACAGCAGCCAGAACTATTCTGCAGTGGTAGACATGTACCTAATCCAAGCTGGCCCAAACAAACCAATTAAAGTGAAAGTAAACTTGGAGTTCTGCTTTAAGCAGAAGCTTTTGAAGTGACTGCTGCTGTATCTAATTGCAAGTTACCTAAGAACTGAAAGCACCAAAATACTTGCCTGTTTTGTTGCCAACCTGACTACTCTCTTGTCTGCCGTGAGCCCTGCCAGGACCTGACTACCCTTTCATCTACATTCTGACTTGAGCCCTGCCAGGACCTGACTACTCGTTCACCTACCTTCTGACTTGAGCCCTGCCAGGACCCGACTACTCTTTCATAGCTCCCAAATGTCCCTGATTTCGAGGGACTGTCCCTCTTTCCTCTTCATTTGTCCTTCATTTTGGTCTGATCTATATAGTTGTATATAAAATGCACTTTTTATCTTTCAAAAAGTGTTTTCCATTGCTAAACCTTTTATCTGATTTGTAAATGGCTGCATTTGTAAATTCCAAAAGCCAATATAAAGTAGTGGTAAAAAATGCACTTGTGGGTTTAACCAATCTTGATTTTTTGTACAATTCTCCTTTAAGGGGGTGTGGCAAGGGGTGTGTCCTATGCCTGCATACCTTTGCTGATAGGTGTCCCTTATTTCCATCTCAAAAAGTTGGGAGGTATGATCTTTCACCTACCTTCTGACTTGAGCCCTGCCAGGACCTGACTACTCTTTCACCTACCTTCTGACTTGAGTCCTGCCAGGATCTGACTACTCTTTCACCTACCTTCTGACTTGACCCCTGCCAGGACCTGACTACTCTTTCACCTACCTTCTGACTTGAGTCCTGCCAGGATCTGACTACTCTTTAACCTACCTTCTGACTTGACCCCTGCCAGGACCTGACTACTCTTTCACCTACATTCTGACTTGAGTCCTGCCAGGATCTGACTACTCTTTCACCTACCTTCTGACTTGAGCCCTGCCTGGAGCTGACTACTCTATATCCTGCTGCACCATAGCCTTCCTCTTTTTTCCACCCCCTGGTGGGTCAACTCTGAGGGACGCAACCTAGTGTTGCAGCAAAGAAAACCAGGACCACTAGTGTTCTTTGTCCTGTTCACCATCAGGAGCTCTGGTGAAGACCAACTGACACTTAACTATGTTTCAAAAAGTTAAGGTGGGGTGGGAGTTTAATTGTGCCTCTGTGAAGTATGAGCAAAAAGATATAAAATACAATTATAGTAAAATTGAAAAGTTTTATTTAACTGCCATAGGCAGCACCTTCTAAAATACAAAACAAAATACAGTCTTCTGTTTTGAAATTCAGGGTGTGCAGGTCCCGGAGGTATCAAAAGGTATGGCCCACGCGTTTCGCGGACAATCGCACTTTGTCAGGGCCTTGAGGATAGCACAAGAAGACATCATATACCATTATTTAGATAATGAATTATATAAACTGAGATGATAAAAAAATATATATATATACTGTACACATATATTTGATGACTTTGTTTACAGAGGTTTACATCAGTACCAGTATTATTTTAATGAAATCTAAATGCAATATTGTCAAGCATTTAACATGTGAATACAGTTACATATTGTACTATTGCATGTGCAGCAGTGTCTCCCACGCATATGGCTGGGGGAGGAGGGGGAGGAGTGGAAAAATGAGCAGTCATTGTTAAATATCTATTTTATAATTTTTTATTTACTTACCTAGAGCCCTGGTTCACACTGGGTACGATTTGGAACGATTTGAGATGCGATTTGACATGTCAAATCGCATCTCAAATCGGCGGCATTTGCCGGCAATGGCACTGTCCTAATCAGTGCGACGCCGCATCTGCGATTTCAAAAAGTAGTTCCTGTACTACTTTTTGCGATTTCGGGCCGCGATTTACATTAAATTGCAGCCGAAATCGCGGCAAAATCACGGCCGCAAAATCGAGGTAAAATCGCGCATTTTACCGCGATTTTGAATTCGCAGCAGTGTGAACCTAGGCAGAGACTGTATTGGTGGAGCAATGGTTTAAGGAGGACTTTGAGCCTATGGAGCACGTGGGGATACACCATCCAATCCTGCCAAAGGAAATAGGGCAGGCCCCTAAGTAGGGGTGGTCAGGCTGTGAATGTAAAGAAGTGTATTGAAAGAAATAATGTATTTGATGTATTTAAACAGTCACTTAAACTTCATGCCTTGGGGGCACGTCAACAGCCAGGGGGCACCATAACATCAACATTCTATATTTACCCTCTTTTTCATTCCCAGTGACATTGGTGATTAGGACAATTAAAGAGAGTTATTTCCATACAGGGACACAGGTAGCAATAAAGACCTTATCAAATGAAACCCTGAATCAACCAAAAAATAGACACGGGCATTTTAGACTAAGCGGCCAATTTTTCCAGGGACAGGTGGAGGGGGCGGGCATTCGCAAGGGCGGTTGGTGACGGGATATTCATGGTGTCAGTCCTCTGCAACTGTAATGTAAACGGCCACTGTAACATAAAGGGGAAAGCACTGTAAAGGGGCACTGTGATGATTACAGTGCCCCTTTACAGTGCAGTACCTTTTCTATTACAATTCCCCTTTACATTACAGTGCCCCTAGCAATCAGAGCCCCCCATCACAGTGCCCCTTTTTTCTCGCTGACGTCCCTGCACAGTCTTACTTTCGCAGGGCAGAGACAGTATTCAGCCTATGTGTCCTCTCCAGGGTCTTCAGCCCTGCTAACAATGTCATCCTATTAGCAGGCCAGGGGGCGAGAGGAACTTCAGATCATATTCACAAGAGGTGATAACCCTCTTTTAACCACTTCCATACAGGGCACTTATACACCTTCCCGCCCAGACCAATTTTTAGCTTTCAGCACTGTTGCACTTTGAATGACAATTGCGTGGTCATACAACACTGTACCCAAACTACATTTTTATCATTTTGTACCCACAAATAGAGCTTTCTTTTGGTGGTATTTGATCACCTCTGGGATATTTATTTTCTGCAAAAAAAAAAAAAATGACCGAAAATTTAGAAAAAAAACGTTTTTTTTTGTTTCTGTTATAAAACATTGTAAATAAGTACGTTTTCTCCTTCACTGATGGGCACTGATGGCACTGCACTGACGGGCACTGATAAGGAGGCACTGATGGGCACCGATGAGGTGGCACTGATGTGGTGGCATTGATGGGCACTAATATGTGGCACTGATGGGCGGCACGGATGGGCACTGATAGGCGGCACGGATAGGCAGCATGGATGGGCTTGGATAGGCGGCACAGATGGGCACGGATAGGTGGCACAGATGGGCACGGATAGGCGGCATGGATGGGCACTGATAGGCGGCATGGATGGGCACTGATAGGCGGCATGGATGGGCACTGATAGGTGGCACGGATGGGCATAGGTGGGCACTATCGTATGTGTTGTACTAATGGATGCCAATCAGTGCCAAACAATGCCTGCCAATCAGTGATGCCCATTGTGGGCACTGATTGGCATCCATTGCGGCACTGATTGGCATCCATTTTTTGTGTCCTTCTCATCCCTGGTGGTCTAGGGTGGCATACCTGGTGGTCCAGTGGGCATCCCTGGTGGTCCAGTGGGCATCCTTGGGGGGGCTGTGCTGATAATCAATCAGCACAAATCCCCCCCTGTCACAGGAGCAGCCAATCGGCTCTCCTCTACTCGCGTCTGACAGAGGCGAGTGAGAAAAAGCCGATTACCGGCTTTACCTGTTTACATCGTGATCAGCCGTGATTGAACGCGGCTGATCACGTGGTAAAAAGTCTCCGTGAGAGACTCTTTACCTTGATCGGTGTTGCGGGGTGTCAGACTGACACCCCGCAACAACGATCGCCGCGATGCGCGCTCCCGGGAGCGCCCAGTGGCTCAAAATCCTGGGGACGTCATAGGATTCTACAACCACTTTGCCGACGTCAATATGTCATTGGCGGGTGGCAAGTGGTTAAATATGAAAAGACTCCCGCCACCTGCTCTGCTGATAGGATGACATTGTTGGTGGGGCAGGAGAGCTGGGAGAGGAGACAAAGGCATGGCCACATAGCAGGAGGTGAGCGGGGACTGTGTTTTGTGCTAGCACTGTCTGGACCGCAATCACCGCTTACCTCCAGCTGTGCAGCCCAGGCCAAGGACCGGTACCCTTTCACTGCTCTGGGGTTAAGGACCCCTGTATTAGATAGCTCTTGTAAGTGCATATAGTCTGGTGGGACCCAGCCCATTGGGCAAATACATGGTATGCCCTTTGGCCAGTCCTGGCCTGCCCTGAACTTATAATGCTCACTAAAACTTTAAATTCTCTTTTTAGTCTATGTTGCATAGATATACATATGAAAGAGGCCAGGTTACCCAAAACCATCTTATTAATGTGTATTCAGGCATTAAAACCGTGTTTCTCTGCTATTAGGGTACATGGGGGCAGGCCAAAGATGCCCATAGAGTGACTTCCATCAAATGGTACTGTAGGAAAACTTGTCGATCAGCTGGCTGCAGCTGCTGATCAGTGTAGCTGTGGGACTCCGATGAATAACTCCATCCACCGCAAATGTGCATATGGAGAATCTGTTCATTTTTTTTCAATCAGCTAGACATGTGCAATTCGCTTCGCTCCGAATAAAAATTCTGATGAATGTTTGTTTTTCGGAAATGAGTCTGAATTTACAAACTACAGTAGGACCCAATTTTAACGAATCCAAAATAACGAAAAAAACTCAGATAAAATTCAAATTCGAATAGTTTTCAAATACTTTTTGAATTTAAATAGTTTTCTATTTCCAAAGAAAATAGAGTAGAAAATAAAGGAATAGGATAGAAAAAATGTACTAGAAAAGAATATAACAGAAAATAAAAGAATAGAATAAAATAGCGTAAAACAGAACAAAATAGAATAGAAAAAAAAACATAATAGACTAGAATATTATAGAAACAAACAGAATAAAATAGAAAAACATAGTATGTAAACATCTTCTGAAATTCGAATTTCAAATAGAATCAATTTGAATACATAAGAAAAGAATAGAATAGAAAATAATAGAACAGAAAAAAAACAGAATAGAGTGAATAGACTATAATAGAATAGAAAATAATATAATTAAAAAAACTATAGAATATAATAGAAAGAATATAACCATTTCCCAAAATTCAATGATTATCAATTCGAATTTGAATAGAATAGAAAAGAAGAGATTAGAATATAATAGAAAATAACAGAATAATATAGAAAAAAAACAGAATAGAATAGACTATAACCATCTTCTGAAATTCAAAATTTCAAATAGAATAAATTTGAATTGAACATAATAGAAAAGAATAGAACAAATAAAAAAATTAAGAGTATAATTAAAAAAAAAAAACAAGAGAATAGAATAGAATATATTAGAATAGAAAGAAGATAACACTTTCCCAAAATGATAATGAAATCAATTTGAATTTGAATAGAATAGAAAAGAATAGAATAGAATAGGAAGATGGTTATATTCATTATATTCATTTTTTTCTATATAAATTGTGTTTTTTTATATTATATTCTACTCTATTCTTTACAGTCTATTTAAATTCAAATTGATTCTATTTGAATTTTGGAAAATGGTTAGGATATTTCTATTCTATTGTTTTTTTTTATTTGATTAAAATGTCACAAGATGGTTATGCTCTATTTTATTCTAATCTTTTTTTATTCTGTTCTATTCCTTTCTATTCTATTCTAATATTTTCTATCCTATTGTGTTCTGTTTTAATCTATTATATTATTTTTCTGTTATATTCTTTTCTTATCCATTCAATTTTTTTCTAGTCTATTCCTTTATTTTCTATTCTATTCTATTCTTTTTGAAATTGGAAAACGACTCGAATTCAAAAAAAATTCAAAATTGTAAGAAAACTTTTCGAATGATTTTTTTTTTTTTTAAATGAATAAACTGATCTAATTCCAAAAACGAATTAAACAAATTGAACTAATCAAATTTATGTAAATAACAAATCGAAACAAAAGAAAATGTTTCCGTTCTGCACATGTCTACCTTTGTTTTTATTGAAAAATAAAAAATGAGGCATCTATAGCCAGCCTTAGCATTAAAGTAGAGTTCCAACCACAATTAGCATTTTTTAAATGTATGTCCTTTCATCCTGCGTTTTTATAATATAAATCTGGTCACTTACTATTTTACAATCTGCCGCCGATCCGCATAGATATTCAAAAAAGATAGTTTATAAAACTATGTCCACACCGTTGTCATTTTGCTTGTGGGCATTGTGAAGCCCACAAGCACTTACTTCCTGGAAGTCTTGGATGGGGAGTGATAATTGGACAGCGCACTGCATCCTGGGAAATGACACACATTTCCCAGGAGCATTAGAGGGAGATGATGTCAGAATCCTAGGTGGTTTCAAAGGCAGATTTCGTGGGACCGCATAGCAACAGGCATTTCCAGATGAGTAAAAACAATTAATTTCTTTTTTTTTTCTTATTTAGTCATAAGCTACAGTTTAAAGCAAAATAGTTTTTTTGATGAAACCTCCACTTTAAGTGGTGCTTCATAAAGCCGCGCCTTGTTGATCCTCCTATCTCACTGCAACTCTTCTGCCAGCAAACAATAGATTCTCTGCAGTGTAATTATTAACTTATTGAAAGGTCAATAATTCACCTATGGGACTTTCTGTAGCTCCGATGAGATGCTGCCACCTCCTATTTCCCAGTAACTCTACTGATATCAGTGGAATTTACATATGAATCATATGCTGTGTTATTAAATCTGTGAACGACACTAGTGAAAAGCTATTGACACCAGAATTGCTATAGCCAACAGAAGCATACATGTGGCAGGTCATAGTGACAGGGTGGTCGTCACGTCTTCCGTGTTTCTCTCCTCTCCTTGCATGCAAGGGTCACATGAGAGGCCTACCTTGGGGTGGGTTCTTCTGGGCTACGCTAGGCACTTTGTACAAGGTCACTGACATGCACGTGGGGTACCTTTACTTGAGCCACGCTCACGCCCTTGTAGATGGCAAACATGAACGGACTCTACTAAACTCTCTCGATGTCATATACACCAACACCATAGGCGTGCGCACATAGGGTGTAAGGTGTGCCTGGGCACACCCTAATCACCCTGTACTGTGCAGATTCCCCCTGCTGCCTGGCTGCAGAGAAAAGGACTGGGGAATCTCTGTCCTCAGTCCCTTTCTCTGTCTCAAAAGTTAGACATCAGGGGTCTGTTTAGACCACTGATATTTCACCAAAGCCCCCCAACAGGGCTCCTAAAAAAAATATATATTTAAAAAAAAAAATAATAAAAATAAAATTGTAAAAAAAAAAATAATAATAATAATAATAATACAAATAAAAGACACTGACACCAATCTCTGCCCTGCTGACAAAGCCCTACTGACTTGCCCACTGCCATAGACGGTATATTACACACGCATGTGTGTTTGAGCTTTGGTGTGCACACCCTAATGCCATAGGCTGCGCACGGTCACTTGTGCATTTAGGAGGGATTCGTTTTTATTTTCTATTATCAGAGTCATGAGCACGGTTGGTGACAAAAGGAATAGAATCTTATAAAAGGGTGTCATCAATCTCATATATACAGGAGTCTCATGACTTCCAAAGTAGAGCACTGAACAGATCTTTCCTTTTTTATCATGACACAAAACTTATTTTTCACCCAGTCATATCATTAATTAAAGTATTATGTATATGTAGCAAGTTCCCAGGCCTCCTTAGGCCCAAAAGTTACCTCCAGAGTTAGGGAGAGCTGACATCCTTCTGTGTAGAGTGGGTTACAAGGAATGGTGGGTGTAATGCAAGAGGAACAGGTGGGCACCAGACACTTTTTGAATGCAAAGAGATTTATTGTCTCTTAAACAGAACTGTGGGAGAGAGTATTAGGGCCAGGACAGCCTTAAAGAGGAAGTAAACCCTCTAAAACATTTCCTTAAAAAAAAACCTGCAAGAAAAAAGCATAATAAGCTAGTATGCATAGCATACTAGCTCATTATGAATTACTTACCTGAGATCGAAGCCCCTGAAGCAACCCTCGTTATTCTTCTCTGCCACCGCCATGATACACGAGTGACTTTTGGGTATCGCTGCTCCAGGGCTGTGACTGGCCGGAGTAGCGATGACGTCACTGGAGCCGGCAGTGACGGCATGATCGCCTTCACTAGCAGCACGCTCAGTGCGCCTGCGCCGTTGACATCAGTGCAGTTTTTTCTGCAAATATCCCCTTAACCGTGTAGGTTAAGGAGATATTTCTTGCACCTACAGGTAAGCCTTAGGCCCCATACACACGAGAGGATTTATCCGCGAATACGGTCCAGCGGACCGTTTGCGCGGATAAATCCTCTCGAGGATTTGTGCGGATTTCCATGCGATGGAGTGTACTCACCATCGCATTGAAATCCGCGCCAAAATCCTCTGGCGATGACGTGTCGCGGCGATGTGCGCGACGCTGTCATATAAGGAATTCCACGCATGCGTCGAATCATTACGACGCATGTGGGGGATCCCTTCGGACGGATGGATCCGGTGAGTCTATACAGACCAGCGGATCCATCCGTTGGGATGGATTCCAGCAGATAGATTTGTTTAGCATGTCAGCAAATATTTATCTGCTGGAAATCCATCCCAGGGGATAAATATCCGCGGAAACAGATCCGCTGGAGTGTACACACCATAGGATCTATCCGCTGAAACCCATTCGCTGGGATTTTTCAGTGGATGGATTCTATCGTGTGTATGGGGCCTTAATCTAGGCTTACCTGTAAAGCCAAGTGGTCTGTAAGGGTTTACAACCACTTTAAGTAGATACAATGTTAATTGGCAGACTCTGGGACTTCTATAGGTAGACAGCTATACAGGTGAAGGCCTCTAGCCAAACACCACTTCTGTATAGGTAGGACAGCTGTCTTCTATGGCAACAATCTTGTAGCTGTTACTAACGGTAATTGTATTCAACTATCTGCAACAGGAACAGTTCTCTTTACCCTAAAATCACTCACTATGGGTCTTTGCTCAACAAGCTCCCAGTCTCTCTCACACTAGACTTCAGATCCACTAGCCACTGGATCCCTCTGAGCTCTTTCATTGTATCTTCCTCAAGTGTCAACCCCACTTCCCTGCTGGGTCCCTGGCTTGGCACAAGGATTAAAAAAGATGCTGCATACTCAGTAACCCTAGGTTCACACCTATGCGTTTTTTAGTGTGTTTTGCAGTTTGCAGAAACGCACCACAGTCCATTTAACATGGTTTCTTATGGTACTTGTTCACATCTATGTGTTTTGAAGTCATGTAGACTTCAATGGAATCGCACCAGAAACGCAAGTGTCATGTTTGTAATGTGATTTTCGATGTGTTTTGCATTTAGCGTTTTTTTATTTTTTGTTTAGAACACTGTATTAGTAGCTGGTTGCTAAGAAGGAGGCCAGAAAACCAGGTTGATAAGTCCTTTATCAGCTGTCAAAATTGCTGTAAAAAAAATTGAGAAAAAAAATGGCGTGTGGTCCCCCCACCCCAACGCACCTTGGGGAAATGTTGATGAATACAAGGGCCTCTTCCCGACAACCATGGGATGTAGTTGTTGGGGTCTGCGGGTGGGGGGCTTATCGGAATCTGGAAGCCCCCTTTAAAGCGGTGGTTCACCCTCAATAACAACATTCTAGCATTAAATTAAGCATAGTAGCGCGAGCTACAGTATGCCTTTATTTATTTTTTTTGCCCCGTACTCACTGTTTAATCCTATAGTGAAGATTCCGACTCCCCGCGGGGAATGGGCGTTCCTATCCAGAGGGAAGATGATTGACGGCCGGCTATGGCACGTCACACTCCCCGAAGATAGCCGGAGTAGGTCTCGGCTCTTCACGGCGCTATACGGCGCCTGCGCACAGACTATGCGCAGGCGCCGTGAAGAGCCAAGTCCTATTTCGGCTATTTCCGGAGAAGCGTGACGCACCAGAGCCGGACGTCAATCATCTTCCCTCTGGATAGGAACGCCCATTCCCCGCGGGGAGTCGGAATCTTCACTATAGGATTAAACAGTGAGTACGGGGCAAAAAAAATAAATAAAGGCATACTATAGCTCGCGCTACTATGCTTAATTTAATGCTAGAAAAAAAATGTATAGGGTGAACCCCCTCTTTAACAAGGGGGTCCCCCAGATCCCAGCTCCCCCTATGTTAATGGCTATCGGGTACATTGCACCCCTACCCATTCACCCCAAAAGCAGTGTTTACAGTGTGTTTTAAAAAAAAAAACGAAAAACACAGAAAAAACACGGGTTTAAAAACGCAAAACGCATTAAATCTGAAAATCGCATCAAGCGCAGCTGTATAGATGTGAACCTAGACTAAGTGATGAAGTCTGCTGCTGAAAGTGCTTAAAAAAACTGAGGGTTTAAAATCACTTTAATTATGGATTTTTAGGAGCGGGTCAGAAATACAGACTATTGTAGGTGAGATGTCACCAATGGCCCCCAGTACATAGTAGGTTTATGTGGGTAATTCCACCTACTCTCCAAAATTTAGAGTGGAGTTGCCCTTTTGGTTGATAAAAACGAAAGAAGTAGATAACACATTGAAGTCTTGTAGAATTGTAACATATGGTGGTCCTGAAGCCACTAATGATTTGTCATCTGTACAGTCACCTTGATTCGTTTAGTGGGTCAATTACTGAAGGTTAAAGGAATGGATACACCCATACGTTCTCTTGGCAGCATTCCTGGATTAATTAAGCACAAGCCAAACAGTCAGTGGTATTAGTAACCGTTTGCTCATCGCTCTAATAGATTTTGCAGGCTTATAAATGCTGTTTGTTTATTCCTTTTGTGTTTACGCATTTAATACACACCATATGTGAGTACAACCCCCCACAGTTTCTCACTCTACGTTCTGTATTCGCTTAGTAAATAGGGCGCTCTATTGACTTCCTTCATCCAATCACGTGCATCCAAAAATACTTTTTTTTTTTGTTCATTGCATTGGGCATTTTTTGCAAAGTGAATTCTCACCACATCCACTAAGCTAAGGAAAAAAATTCCCCTGCAAAGCAAAAATTCCCTTGCAAAGTGAACAGCCTATTTGTTTTTAGTAAATCAACCACTATGAGTCCAGCAGCGGAATACCAAGATGTCATCTCCTACCTGGCACATGACCACGCCTTGCCAGTTATGTTCTCCCAATTATTGTGCTGCTTGGTAGCACTGGGCCAGATTCTGAAAGAATTACGTTGCTCCACGGCAGCGTAGCGTATCTGATTTACGTTACACCGCCACAGGTTTACAGCGTAAGTGCCTGATTCACAAAGCTCTTACCTGTAAACTTGCGGCGGTGTAACGTAAATCCGCTCGGCGCAAGCCCGCCTAATTCAAATGGAGCGGGTACCATTTAAATTAGGCGCGTTCCCGCGCCGAACGTACTGCGCATGCTCCGTCGGGAAAATTACCCAACGTGCATTGCGCTAAATGACGTCGCATGGACGTCATTTGTTTAGACGTTAACGTAAATGGCATCCAGCGCCATTCACGGACGACTTACGCAAACGTTGTGATTTTTTAAATTTCGACTCGGGAACGACGGCCATACTTAACATGGCTTAGAACAACTAGGGCCCAGCCCTAATTTTACGACACGTATCTCGACGGAAACAACGTAAAGTTAAAGCGACGGGTAACGCAGACGTTCGTGGATCGCCGTAACTAGTCATTTGCATATTCTACGCCGACCGCAATGGCCTCGCCACCTAGCGGCCGGCATAGAATTGCATCCTTAAGATCCGACAGTGTAAGTCAATTACACCTGTTGGATCTTAGGGCTAGCTATGCGTAACTGATTCTATGAATCAGCCGCATAGTTAGGACGGGCGGATCACAGAGATACGACGGCGTATCAGGAGATACGCCGTCGTATCTCTTTTGTGAATCTGGCCCTATGTCTTTATTGGAATTACTGGATTCTACCTATTCATTTTAAAGTGATTATACAGGTAACTTGCTATGGGGGCCCATGTGCGGGCTCGCTCCCAAGCTGGGTTGTGTGCATCCATAATTACTCCCCCACGCCCCTTTCCTCCTCACTGGATTTGATTGACAGCAGCAGGAGCCATTGGCTCCCGCTATCAATCTGCCCTGTAATGCCTTGTACACATTATAAGAATTTCAGTCGAAGGCTTTTCCTTTTTGTTTCCATGCTAATCTCATTTTGAAAACGAATAGGATACTAAAATTGCGAAAATTCTTTTCTACTACAAAAAACACCTTAGGAAGTGATGTAATGTATTGTATTCTTTCATTTCTGAGAATGCGTGGTCTTGGTCACACAATTTCTTTTGTATAAATATTATACTAATTACATGAAAATTATTAGTTCTGTTATTGTGTAAGAAAAATCTTTGTGCATGTTTTGCATGACATGTCATGATCAGCTTTCAAAAGCTGTGTACTAACGATCAGACTATCGCTCTGGAAAATATTTCCTTAACCGTGTAGGTTAAGGACATATTTGTTGCACCTACAGGTAAGCCTTAATCTAGGCTTACCTGTAGGTTAAAGTGGTCTGTAAGGGTTCACAACCACTTTAACAAAGACATATAATATAAGGTCAAACCTAAACACTTTTCATTTGTATGCAGTCAGGCAGGCCCTTGTACTACACAGTTAAAGGTACATTTAAGGGAAATTGTATTGCGTAGGCCAGCTTAACGGACACAGACAGCAATAAAAAATGACAGAAGTTCTAATCCCTCTCCACTCTATCAAAACTAAAAATAAAAAGTTTTGCCTTTAGTTATATTTTAAGTCTGTTCATGAACTGAATTACGTTTGGTGACTATGCAGTATATCACTTTGTATGTAGTAACCAGTGATCGCTGCTTGTGGTTAGATCCACCCTACAAGCCTTTAATTACCTCTTTCCATCTCCGCCCTTGTAACGCTCTCCTGCCTATGGGCACTCCTACCATCGGGAGGTTTTCACAATAGTACAATGTAGGTGAGAGGCATGTGGTAGAGGAAATGAGTAAACGCATGTTATTCATGTCATATTTGGGTCATGTTATATAAGCACAGTGATCATGGACTATAAGCCACATAAAGCTTTATATAAGACTGAATCATCATGCTATTTCCAGCTCTATGGCAAGATAACTGGTAATTTTAAATTATATTTGTCACAGGGAGAAACACAGAGGTGGCCATTACTGACCTACGTCTAGGGTTGCCAACTTATTCCTTTAAACCCAAACACATAGGGCCAGATTCACATAGAATTACGTATGTGATTTACGTTACACCGCCGCAGGTTTACAGCGTAAGTGCCTGATTCTCAGAACTCTTACCTGTAAACTTGCGGCGGTGTATCGTAAATGCGCTCGGCGCAAGCCTGCCCAATTCAAATGGGGCGGGCACCATTTAAATTAGGCGCGTTCCCGCGCCGAACGTACTGCGCATGCTCCGTCGGGTAAATTACCCGACGTGCATTGCGCTAAATGACGTCGCACCGACGTCATTTGCTTAGACGTTAATGTAAATGGCGTCCAGCGCCATTCACGGACGACTTACGCAAACAATGTTGTTTTTTAAATTTCGACGCGGGAACGACGGCCATACTTAACATGGCTTAGGACACCTAGGAGGTAGCCCTAATTTTACGCGACGTAACTCGACGGAAACAACATAAAGTTAGATCGACGGGCAGCTCGGACGTTCGGGGATCGCCGTAAGTATTTATTTGCATATTCTACGCCGACCGCAATGGCCTCGCCACCTAGCGGCCGGCCTAGAATTGCATCCTTAAGATCCGACAGTGTAATTCAATTACACCTGTCGGATCTTAGGGCTAGCTATGCGTAACTGATTCTATGAATCAGTCGCATAGTTAGGACGGCCCTAACACAGAGATACGACGGCGTATCAGGAGATACGCCGTCGTATCTCTTTTGTGAATCTGGCCCATAATAATTACACAGGTTCTGAGGCTAATTAAATGCAGATAAGACACCAAGTGAGTTTAAAGAGGTTGTATACCTTTGTGTTTTTTCACGGATTCATTAAGGTGAAAAAACACTTTGCAGTGTCTGGCCCCCCCGTTTTACCTACCTGAGCCCTGAATTTCCGTGGGCGCGATCCCTGTCGTCGCTCTCTCCACGGGTTCTCGGCTCTTTATTGGATAGATTGACAGCAGCACAGCCGTTGGCTCTCGCTGCTGTCAATCAAATCCAATGACGCGGGCGCCGGGGGCAGGACCGAGTAATACATTCGGCGGCTATGGACGCCAAATGCTGAACACGGGAGCGCGCCCGCAAGGTAACCCCACAGGAGAGCGCTTCCTAGAGGAGGTTATCTGATGCTGGGAGGAGCCAAGAGAGACTCCGGGGGAAACCAGATAGCGGCGTTTAGGGCCACTCTGTGCAAAACGAGCTGCACAGTGGAGGTAAGTATGACATGTTTGTTATTGTTTTTTTTAACCACTTCCCGACCGCCGCATGTATATATACGTCAGCAGAATGGCACGTACAGGCACATTGGCGTACCTGTACGTCCCTGCCTTTCCGCGGGTCGGGGGTCCGATCGGGACCCCCCCGCTACATGCGGCGGTCGGATTCCCGCGGGGAGCGATCCGGGACGACGGCGCGGCTATTCGTTTATAGCCGCTCCGTCGCGATCACTTCCCGGTGCTTCACTGTGGCGCTGCATCGATCGAGTGATCCCTTTTATAGGGAGACTCGATCGATGACGTCAGTCCTACAGCCACACTCCCCTACAGTTGTAAACACACACTAGGTGAACCCTAACTCCTACAGCGCCCCCTGTGGTTAACTCCCAAACTGCAACTGTCATTTTCACAATAAACAATGCAATTTAAAGCGGAGTTCCGGCCACAATTTCACTTTTTAAATATAAATACCCCTGTAATACACAAGCTTAATGTATTCTAGTAAAGTTAGTCTGTAAACTAAGGTCCGTTTTGTTAGGTTGTTACAGCATTTAGACACTTTATAAAATAGAAATTGACTGGGGCCATCTTAAGTGTGGGCATCATGAAGCCAGACTGTATGACTTCCTGGATTTCAGCCTTGCAAAACTCGCACATTCTCAGTGCTGCACAAGCAGTGTCAGATCAGGTTTCAGTTTTAATGCATTTTTTGCTGTGAAAATGACAATGGTCCCAAAAATGTGTCAAAATTGTCCGATGTGTCCGCCATAATGTCGCGGTCACGGAAAAAATCGCTAATCACCGCCATAAGTAGTAAAAAAATAATAATAATAAAAATGCAATAAAACTATCCCCTATTTTGTAAACGCTATAAATTTCGCGCAAACCAATCGATAAACGCTTATTGCGATTTTTTTTACCAAAAATAGGTAGAAGAATACGTATCGGCCTAAACTGAGGAAAAAAATAGTTTTTTTACATATTTTTGGGGGATATTTATTATAGCAACAAGTAAAAAATATTGCATTTTTTTCAAAATTGTCGCTCTATTTTTGTTTATAGCGCAAAAAATAAAAACGCAGAGGTGATCAAATATCACCAAAAGAAAGCTCTATTTGTGGGAAAAAAAGGACGCCAATTTTGTTTGGGAGCCACGTCGCACGACCGCGCAATTGTCAGTTAAAGCGGCGCAGTGCCGAATCGCAAAAAGGGGCCTGGTCCTTTAGCTGCATTTTGGTCTGGGTCTTAAGTGGTTAATTACAACCTTAATCATCCTCAGAACCTGTGTAATTAATATGTGTTCGGTTTTAAAGGGATAAGGTGGCAACTCTACCTACCTCTGAAAATGCTGACTTCATGCTGACCCCCCCACCTTTATTATTTCCTAATCCACTCAAAGGAAACTAGTATGCTAACCCAGCAAGATGAAAAAAGTCCTTATCATCTGCATACTTATTCCAAGTTAATGACTCACTATTTTGGAGCGAGAGGGCTAGTATGGCAACTAGTATTTCCAGAATGACAAGTCAATATGTGTGACGTAAAGTGAATCAGCGAGTAACCCCAATTTTTTTTTATTTAAACTAAACAAGTTACAAATGTAGGTGAATGAAACTGAGGATATGATGAAAAAAGCTTAAATGGTTAGTTCTCCTTTTTCCAAAAAAAAAAAGTTTTGTTGTTGGAAAATTTGAGAACCAGCTCTCAAACTTCGAAATTCCGACAGCAAATGTCCGATGGAGCGTACACACGGTCGAATTTTCCGACAACAAGCTCGAACATTTGTTGTCGGAAATGTCCGACTGTGTGTACGCGGCATTACGGTTGGGAGGAATTAAAAATGCATGGTTGAGCCCAACCGCCCCCCTAAAGCTGTAAAGGTAGAAAAGGGAGGTGCGCACATGCCATGGTCACAATGCTTTGCTTCCACACCTGCTGCAAAATTTATCACTGCTGTGTCCTGTGGGTGGAAAATCCATTGCATGCAACCCATTAAAAAAAATGAGGAAGTCTCACAAACAGGGAATAGGAGGCATCACATCTCCTCCCCTCCACCTGTCAAGTGCACATAAAAAGCGTTCCAAGCGCTGGTTGTTTTTCATAAGAGTAGCAGTTTGGATGCAAGTCTAAATTTCATTTTAGTGGTAAACAAATGTTCCTTCTTGTGCTACAAAATGGCTACAAGTTTACTATACAGCTGAGTCCTTGGTCTACAGTAGACTATAGTGGAACCTCGGTTTAAGAGTAACGTGGTTAGCAAGCGTTTGGATTTGCGAGCAACTTTTTTTTTAAATTCTGACTTGGTTTGCGAGTGTTGACTCGCAAGACGAGCAGAATTCAACCTAATAGGGCCTGCAGTACCGCATTTGGACTGAGGTGCGGGGGCACCAGAGCTGAACAGAGCCGAACAGCGACGATCGCAGCAATGACACGGAAATACTCAGTTTCCGACGTTTGCCGAGGTCAGCCGACATGTCCTCGGGCCTTTCCGGACATTTCAGAGGCTCTCCGGTGCCTCTGGCCGCATGCAGTATTGCATCCCATTGAAGTCAATGCGGAACAAATTATTTTTGTTTCCATTGACTTCAATGGGGAAACTCGCTTTGATATGCAAGTTCTTTGGATTACGAGCATTCTCCTGGAACAGATTATGCTCATAGTCCAAGGTTCAACTGTACATAGAATGTTTTCATTTCTCCATTTTTTTAAGGCCTTTTTTTTTCTACAGTTGTATAACAGACTGGCCTCAAAATCAGCCCATGGAAGACTTGGAAGTAACGAGCTATTGTGCATATAGCATTTACTAATTAGATAAGTAACAATAAGGGAATAGTGCATTAATTGGCATATTACTTTGGAGAAGTGCTTGAGGACCTGACTAAACAGAGTTGGAAAGGTCATGCTAGTTTCCCCAGGGAAATAAAACACATCAGCACTAGTGTTGCTCACGAATATTCGCATTGCGAATATTCGACTCGAATATAGCATATTCGAGAAATCGCGCTATATTTCGAAATTCGCGGTGAATATTCGCAATTCCGAATATTCGATTTTTTACAATTTTTTTTTTGAATCAGATCACATCCTAGATATCTCCATCGACGTCTAAAAGCATTGCTGGTATCATTAGAGACCCTGGGCCGAGTAGCTGAAGCGTTCATTGAATTTTCCAGAAAGATCGCAATGCGATTATTCGGCAAACGCAATATCGCGCGATTATTTTCTTCGCCCCTATCTTCCGCATCAGAGCGATTTTTACAGTTTCATTTTTAAAACAGATCACATCCTAGTGATCTCCATAGACGTCTGAAAGCATTGCTGGTATGATTAGAGCCATTGGGCCGAGTAGCTGAAGCGATCATTTTATATTGCCGAATATTCGCAATGCGAATATTCGGCAATAGGAATATTGCGCGATTATTTGCTCCGCCCTTTTGCATCAGAGCCAATCAGAGTTCTCCTTCCACACTCGTCACAGGTTAGCAACCAATAGGAACCTGCCTGCATGGACATTATATAAGCTCACTCCCAGCACCATTTCATTGCAGATTCAGAAGCTGGCTATAGAGTGTGGAGGCTGTTTCTGTGTTCCTGGTTTCCTGTGTCTTTGTTCTTGATTGATTTAGATCATCACCAGCATTGCTATTTAGTGATTCCAGTGGATCTTTTCCAGTATATCAACTGCTTTTTTCAAAGCAATAGACCCAAGAGCTTTTTTCAAAGCTACGTTTTGTGCTGTTTTGTGCTGTTTTTTTCATTTGTGTTACTGTTTGATCCTGCAATCCTCCCTGTTCAGTTATATTTGCAAGAGATTTCAGAACACATTTTGCTGAGCTTTATAAAAGAGCTTTTCTAAAAGCTAAGTTTTGTTCATCTTGTGTTACTGTTAGATCTTGCAGGTTCGCTGTTCAGTGATATTTGATAGGCATCTCAGTTCAAATTTTGTTTAGTTTTCCCTAAAGAGCTTTTATAAAAGCTAAGTTTTGTGTTCAGTTTAGTTAAATTTTGTGTAGTAAGTGTACACACTGTTAGTGTACATTTATTTCATCTAGCTTAGCTTAGTGTGTGTTTAGTGTCTGTGTTTTGTGTTTAAAAAAAAAAAAAAAAAAAAAAGTTAGTGTTTGTTTAGTGCTTTTTTTTTTTTTCTTTAATTTTGTAGTCCTTGTCTGGTGTACTACTTTTCTTATAGTTTAGTAGCTGTCTGTGTACGTCTTTGTCTGCGTGCCTGTCTTGTAAAAAAAACACAAAAACACATTTTGTTCACATTTTCCCCCCCAATAAAGTTTAACCCCCCCACACACATATCAGCAATAATGAGCGGCATCCGTGGCCGTGGCAGCAGGGGTAGGGGAGTTACTCCCAGTGCTGGATCGCTGCCAGCACGGGGTACCTCTCGTGCCCCTACTAGTGGTAGAGGATCGGGTGCAAGGGGAGTACGCCTGATCCGGGAGTTCTTCCCATCGGGCAGCCGCCCGATATTGCCATCTCAGGCTCAAGTAGTGGTGGACTACATGGGGCACAGCAGTGCCACTGAGTCGTCGGTCCCGACTCACAGTAGTACCACCATTACACCGTTGCCTGTACTACCCCCCCCCAGCCCCCAAGAGTCCAGCATCTTACTGTTCGACAGCGACAGTGATAGGGATCTCTTGGGGGAGGCCATGCATCAGGCAGACCTCCAGCTCTGTCCTGATGGTCAGGACCTTTTTGAAGGGATGGATGAGGAGGATGGGATACCTGCTGGCAGTATCCCAGAGACATCCCTTCAAACTGGTGCTGCTGTTTTGGTGCAGGAAACAGCAGCACCTAGTCAGACCCAGGCGTGGGTGAGGGGACAGCGGAGCCAGGCTAGAGGCTCCATGTCACGTGGTTCCCTCAGACCAACACATCTCAGCCCTTGGTCTGACATCTCTGGGGGCGAAGAGGGTGACCCATCATGGTTGCCATCTGACGCGTCGGCTCACTACGTCAGTGACGACGGGGAAGGTAGGCACCCTGGTGAAACGGTGCGCCAGGTCACCACCAGGGAGACCATCGTCAGGGTCTCCACTGGTGATGGCAGCAGGAGGTGTCAGGAGGAGGAGCAGCAGCAGCAGCAGCAGCAGCAGGCAGCTCCACCTGTGCGCACCGAATCCCAGCAGGTGCAAGTAAGCGTCACCCCATCTGACAGGAGGGCGGTGCTGAAGTCACCTGTCTGGAATTTCTTTACCCTGGTGGCAGACAACCCTACCGTGGCCATCTGCCGGATTTGTAAAGTGAGGGTGAAGAGAGGGAAGTGTTTGGCTCGGGTGGGTACCACAGCCCTGAACCAGCACCTGAGGATAAACCACTGGGCGTTGTATGACGAGATGAAGCGTGGTGGTGGTAGCAGCGCCACCACCACAAGTGAGCAGGGTACAGCAGCCCCTGCCACATCTTCATCTGTTTCCAGCAGGTCATGCCCCCCCGCTCCCTCTAGTAGAGGTACTGGTACCGGCAGCCAGACCTCTACTTCCACAGCACCCTCCACGTCTGTGTCCCGCACTGCCGTCCGGCGCCAGGCGTCGATTTCAGACGCCTTTGACCGCACCACTCCCTTCCCCCCTGGAGACCGACGTGTGCGTTCCCTCAATGGGCTCCTGGCAAGGGTTATTGCCCAACATCTGCTGCCCTTCAACATAGTTGACAGCAACCCCTTCAGGCAGATGTTGGAGCAGGCCCAACCCCAATGGCGTGTCCCCAGCCGCCATTTCTTTGCCAGGACTGGTGTCCCTGCCCTACACCAGCACATTGTGCAGAATGTAACCCTGTCGCTGGATCACGCTGTCAGCGACAGGGTTCATCTGACAATGGATGGCTGGACCAGCAGGCATGGGCAGGGACGCTACATCAGCTTCACGGCCCATTGGGTTTCCCTCCGAGGCGTCGGTGAGGGATCGTCGGCAACCGATCTTGTGGTGCCGCCCCGGGGTGTCCAGGGGAGAACTGCTGGTCTCCCTCAAGCCACTGTCTCCGCAGCTGCTGAGCCTCCCAGCAAGCGCCCCCGTAGCTACTCAAGTGTGGGGCACGTGCGCTGTCAGGCCGTGCTCCAGCTTGTTAGTTTAGGGGACCGGAGACACACTGCAGAAGAAGTGCTGAAAGCACTTCAAGCTCAGGTCCAGAAGTGGCTGACACCCCGAAGGCTCCAGCCAGGTATGGTTGTCTGCGATAACGGCAGCAACCTACTCGCCGCCCTCCATGCTGGCAGTCTGACGCACGTGCCCTGTCTGGCACATGTCCTCAACCTGGTGGTGCAGAAGTTCCTGCGCACTTATCCAGGGTTGAGTGACATTGTGGCAAAGGCGCGTAGGATTGCCAGCCACTTCAGGCGCTCCCCAACCGCTACCGCGTCCCTGTCCAAATTGCAGCGGAAGTACAATCTGCCCCTTCACAGGCTGATTGTGGACAGTGTGACGCGGTGGAACTCCACCCTCCACATGCTGAAGAGGTTGTGGGAGCAGCAAAGGGCGGTGAGGGAGTACCTGATGGAACTAGGCACTGAGAGGGCTTCACCACAACTCCCTTTCATCGCCTGTGCGCAGTGGGGGCAGATAAACCAGGTCTGCCAAGTGTTGTCCTCCTTCGAGCAGGCGACCAAGATGGTCAGCAGTGAGCAAATTGGCCTCAATAGCGTGCTGCCAATACTGTTCATGCTGGAGAGGACACTAGATCGCCTGCTCGAGGCTGGGGAGAGTGCCTTGGTGGAGCAGGAGGAGTCAGCAATGCTCCACCGAGACCAGGGCCAGGACCAGGAGGAGGAGGAGGAGGAGGAGGATGATGATGAAGAGGAGGAGGAGGTGGTTGCTGGTGTCGTCCCGGAGTCAGGGCCTGGTCAGGAGGGAGAGCCGGTGTTGGGGGCACCGATAGTCCGGGGGTTGGGCATGTCTGAGTTTGACCAGCAGCGCCTCAGGGAAGAAGAGTCGCACCTCATTCACCTGGCCAGCATTGAGGAGTCACAGCGGGCTGTGCTCTTCCCCATGGCTGCCCACATGCTGAGATGCCTCAGGAGGGACCCCCGGGTTAAGACCATCAAGACGAGGGATGATTTCTGGATGGCCACCCTTTTGGATCCCAGGTGCAAGGGGAAACTGGAGCAGTTCATCCCAGCCAGCCGGAGGCAGCACCGGATGGAGGAACTGCAGGCAGCCATTGTCAGACGGTTGGAGCAGGCAACTCCCCGGCCTCCAGTTGTCCCCCCTCATCTCACCCAGCAGGTGGCTGCACCCAGCTGCAGCCGAGCAGGGGACCTAATGGAAGAGATGAGGATGTTCTTCCAAACCGAGCGACCCAGTACCACCACCAGCAGCAGCAGCAGCAGTCACCACCAGCGGCTGGCCCACATGGTGGCAGACTACATGGCGTCCGTCGGTGCTTCTGACAGTATGAGCACCGACGACCCCATGGAGTACTGGGTTGCCAGATTGGACACCTGCCGCGAGCTCGCTCAGTATGCGCTGGAGTTATTGTCTTGCCCCCCCTCCAGCGTACTATCTGAGCGGACATTCAGCGCGGCAGGTGGGGTGGTCACGGACAAGAGGACCCGTCTGTCCACAGACTCCGTGGACAGACTCACATTCATAAAGATGAATGAGTCCTGGATCGGCGGTGACTTTCTGGCACCCGTCGTCGGTTCAGGGCGCTGAAGGGTCCCTTGCCATGCATTCCCTGATGAAGCCCCGGACCTGATGTATTTACAGTGCTGAATATAACTATTTCAACATCAGAGAAAATCAATGTTAATATTTGGTACAGTAGGCTTTCTTTGCAATTACAGCGGTCAAACATTTCTTGTAGTTTTACACCAACTTTGCACACACTGGAGGAGGGATTTTGGCCCACTCCTCCACACAGATCTTCTCTACATCAGTCATGTTTCTGGGCTATCGCTGAGAAACACGGAGTTTGAGCTCCCTCCAAAGATTCTCTATTGGGTTTAGGTCTGGAGACTGGCTAGGCCACGCCAGAACCTTGATATGCTCCTTACAGAGCCAATCCTTGGTTATCCTGGCTGTGTGCTTTGGGTCATTCTCATGTTGGAAGACCCAGCCTCGACCCATCTTCAAAGCTCTAACTCAGGGAAGGAGGTTGTTGCCCAAAATCTTGCAATACATGGCCCCGGTCATCCTCTCCTTAATACAGTGCAGTCACCCTGTCCCATGTGCAGAAAAACACCACCAAAGCATGATGCTACCACCCCCATGCTTCACATTAGGGATGGCGTTCTTGGCATGGTACTCATCATTATTCTTCCTCCGAACACGGTTAGTGAAATTATGATCAAAAAATTATATTATAGTCTCATCTGACCACATGATTTTCTCCCATGACTCCTTTGGATCAGTCAAGACAATTATGTCAGCAGTTATTTCACACCCTATATACTCTTATTAAGACTGCTGTACATCATGGCAACTCCTGCCCATGTGATATGACTCTGTATCAACTACTACTGTTAATACTACTACTGCTGCTTCTGCTGCTGCTGCCGCCCAGTCAATACACCTATGTCAGCAGTTATTTCACACTCTATATACTCTTATTAAGACTGCTGTACATCATGGCAACTCCTGCCCATGTGATATGACTCTGTATCAACTACTACTGTTAATACTACTACTGATGCTTCTGCTGCTGCTGCCGCCCAGTCAATACACCTATGTCAGCAGTTATTTCACACTCTATATACTCTTATTAAGACTGCTGTACATCATGGCAACTCCTGCCCATGTGATATGACTCTGTATCAACTACTACTGTTAATACTACTACTGCTGCTTCTGCTGCTGCTGCCGCCCAGTCAATACACCTATGTCAGCAGTTATTTCACACTCTATATACTCTTATTAAGACTGCTGTACATCATGGCAACTCCTGCCCATGTGATATGACTCTGTATCAACTACTACTGTTAATACTACTACTGCTGCTTCTGCTGCTGCTGCCGCCCAGTCAATACACCTATGTCAGCAGTTATTTCACACTCTATATACTCTTATTAAGACTGCTGTACATCATGGCAACTCCTGCCCATGTGATATGACTCTGTATCAACTACTACTGTTAATACTACTACTGATGCTTCTGCTGCTGCTGCCGCCCAGTCAATACACCTATGTCAGCAGTTATTTCACACTCTATATACTCTTATTAAGACTGCTGTACATCATGGCAACTCCTGCCCATGTGATATGACTCTGTATCAACTACTACTGTTAATACTACTACTGCTGCTTCTGCTGCTGCTGCCGCCCAGTCAATACACCTATGTCAGCAGTTATTTCACACTCTATATACTCTTATTAAGACTGCTGTACATCATGGCAACTCCTGCCCATGTGATATGACTCTGTATCAACTACTACTGTTAATACTACTACTGCTGCTTCTGCTGCTGCTGCCGCCCAGTCAATACACCTATGTCAGCAGTTATTTCACACTCTATATACTCTTATTAAGACTGCTGTACATCATGGCAACTCCTGCCCATGTGATATGACTCTGTATCAACTACTACTGTTAATACTACTACTGATGCTTCTGCTGCTGCTGCCGCCCAGTCAATACACCTATGTCAGCAGTTATTTCACACTCTATATACTCTTATTAAGACTGCTGTACATCATGGCAACTCCTGCCCATGTGATATGACTCTGTATCAACTACTACTGTTAATACTACTACTGCTGCTTCTGCTGCTGCTGCCGCCCAGTCAATACACCTATGTCAGCAGTTATTTCACACTCTATATACTCTTATTAAGACTGCTGTACATCATGGCAACTCCTGCCCATGTGATATGACTCTGTATCAACTACTACTGTTAATACTACTACTGATGCTTCTGCTGCTGCTGCCGCCCAGTCAATACACCTATGTCAGCAGTTATTTCACACTCTATATACTCTTATTAAGACTGCTGTACATCATGGCAACTCCTGCCCATGTGATATGACTCTGTATCAACTACTACTGTTAATACTACTACTGATGCTTCTGCTGCTGCTGCCGCCCAGTCAATACACCTATGTCAGCAGTTATTTCACACTCTATATACTCTTATTAAGACTGCTGTACATCATGGCAACTCCTGCCCATGTGATATGACTCTGTATCAACTACTACTGTTAATACTACTACTGCTGCTTCTGCTGCTGCTGCCGCCCAGTCAATACACCTATGTCAGCAGTTATTTCACACTCTATATACTCTTATTAAGACTGCTGTACATCATGGCAACTCCTGCCCATGTGATATGACTCTGTATCAACTACTACTGTTAATACTACTACTGATGCTTCTGCTGCTGCTGCCGCCCAGTCAATACACCTATGTCAGCAGTTATTTCACACTCTATATACTCTTATTAAGACTGCTGTACATCATGGCAACTCCTGCCCATGTGATATGACTCTGTATCAACTACTACTGTTAATACTACTACTGATGCTTCTGCTGCTGCTGCCGCCCAGTCAATACACCTATGTCAGCAGTTATTTCACACTCTATATACTCTTATTAAGACTGCTGTACATCATGGCAACTCCTGCCCATGTGATATGACTCTGTATCAACTACTACTGTTAATACTACTACTGATGCTTCTGCTGCTGCTGCCGCCCAGTCAATACACCTATGTCAGCAGTTATTTCACACTCTATATACTCTTATTAAGACTGCTGTACATCATGGCAACTCCTGCCCATGTGATATGACTCTGTATCAACTACTACTGTTAATACTACTACTGCTGCTTCTGCTGCTGCTGCCGCCCAGTCAATACACCTATGTCAGCAGTTATTTCACACTCTATATACTCTTATTAAGACTGCTGTACATCATGGCAACTCCTGCCCATGTGATATGACTCTGTATCAACTACTACTGTTAATACTACTACTGCTGCTTCTGCTGCTGCTGCTGCCGCCCAGTCAATACACCTATGTCAGCAGTTATTTCACACTCTATATACTCTTATTAAGACTGCTGTACATCATAGCAACTCCTGCCCATGTGATATGACTCTGTATCAACTACTACTGTTAATACTACTACTGATGCTTCTGCTGCTGCTGCCGCCCAGTCAATACACCTATGTCAGCAGTTATTTCACACTCTATATACTCTTATTAAGACTGCTGTACATCATGGCAACTCCTGCCCATGTGATATGACTCTGTATCAACTACTACTGTTAATACTACTACTGCTGCTTCTGCTGCTGCTGCCGCCCAGTCAATACACCTATGTCAGCAGTTATTTCACACTCTATATACTCTTATTAAGACTGCTGTACATCATGGCAACTCCTGCCCATGTGATATGACTCTGTATCAACTACTACTGTTAATACTACTACTGATGCTTCTGCTGCTGCTGCCGCCCAGTCAATACACCTATGTCAGCAGTTATTTCACACTCTATATACTCTTATTAAGACTGCTGTACATCATGGCAACTCCTGCCCATGTGATATGACTCTGTATCAACTACTACTGTTAATACTACTACTGATGCTTCTGCTGCTGCTGCCGCCCAGTCAATACACCTATGTCAGCAGTTATTTCACACTCTATATACTCTTATTAAGACTGCTGTACATCATGGCAACTCCTGCCCATGTGATATGACTCTGTATCAACTACTACTGTTAATACTACTACTGATGCTTCTGCTGCTGCTGCCGCCCAGTCAATACACCTATGTCAGCAGTTATTTCACACTCTATATACTCTTATTAAGACTGCTGTACATCATGGCAACTCCTGCCCATGTGATATGACTCTGTATCAACTACTACTGTTAATACTACTACTGCTGCTTCTGCTGCTGCTGCTGCCGCCCAGTCAATACACCTATGTCAGCAGTTATTTCACACTCTATATACTCTTATTAAGACTGCTGTACATCATGGCAACTCCTGCCCATGTGATATGACTCTGTATCAACTACTACTGTTAATACTACTACTGCTGCTTCTGCTGTTGCTGCTGCCGCCCAGTCAATACACCTATGTCAGCAGTTGTTTCACACTCTATATACTCTTATTCCTACTGCTGTTCATCATGGCAACTCCTGCCCAAGTGATATGACTCTGTATCAACTACTACTGCTAATACTACTACTGCTGCTGCTGCTGCTCAGTCAAGACAACTATGTCAAAAGTAATTTCCCACTCTATATACTCCTATTACCACTGCTGTTCATCATGGCACCTCCTGCCCAAGTGATATGACTCTGTATCTACTACTACTACTACTACTGCTGCTGCTGCTGCTCTGTCAAGACACCTATGTAAAAAGTTAATTCCCACTCTATATATACTCCTATTACCACTGCTGTTCACTGATACCACTGATAGTTAATTTATCCCTTAACTACCCCCATTTGTGAGGGTCGGGGTTTTCCTTTAAAGTCCCATGCAAATCAATGGAAAATGTATGTTCCCACATAACTTCTGTACGCCTGGAGATATTTCAATAATACCCGCTATACATATTACTTATATGCCAAATAAAAATATATAACAGTTAAATTAACCCTTACCAACACCCTTATATAAAAGATGGGTATATTTATATTACTATGATTTTCCTCCCCAAAAGGTTAAGATAGGAAGACCGGGCAACGCCGGGTATTCAGCTAGTAATAGTATAAAATGTTTTCGGTTATTATTAAGCTAGATGTGTTGATGTTGATGTTGATGTGTTAGATGTGAAGTTAGATGTGAAGTTAAATGTGTTTAAAAAACTAACAATTTCAATAAGAAATGAAACCTTTGCAAAATATAACATTTTTTATTAAAAAAAAAAAAAAAAAAATTAGGACATTAACTTCTGAAGCTCTGTCACCTCATCCATGTTTTTCGCCAGTTGTTGCACCAGTTGTTGATTTTGGCGCATCAAAAACAGTATCTGCTGCTCATTTGCCATTACTCTCTTCGTGAGGTTTTTCATGGCAGCTTGTTTCACCTCTAGCTTTTTTAGAACTGTTAGGATATAAGAAAAAAACATTTGGATTTCAAAGACCGTTACGAAAGATTATTTTCAGCCATAAAAATAATAAAGTCTGACTTAAGAGACTCTATGAAAGAGGATCTGGCAGAGGCAATTCTCTTCCTTAGAACTCTACATTGCATTTATTTGCATTTGCTAAGCCTAGAACTACATTTCAAGATTAATATAAACCATTTCTAGGTTTTTCATATTTTTTTTTTGGGTTCATTATAGATAAGCTTTGTTTTGGTTCTAAAACAGCCAAATAATGTGGTCTGTATTTTTGAACTGTTAAAGATCATGTTCCTGATGTTTAAGCCTGCTGCTACTATCCAGTCACTTGATTGTTTTCATTGTGTTTGTCTTTTGCTTAAACTGTGCAATACAGTAGACTGTTGGCTTCCCAGCCAGTAGTCCTGTGGTAGTTTGCGTTTCTTTCCCTCAAGGAATCTATAAAATACATTCGCATATTAATACAGAGGAGTCGGAGTCGGGGAGTCGGGGAGTCGGGGAGTCGGAGTCTGAAGTACATAAAACTGAGGAGTCGGAGTCGAAAAATTTATCTACCGACTCCACAGCCCTGCTTTAAATGCTGTCCATTTTTAGAGCTACATTTTATTGTTGAAATTTTATTAATATATGTGCACATATTTACCCTCCTGATTGACGGTATAATTAACCGTCTCATCCTGCTCCTCTTCCTCGTCACCCACTACTCCACCAGAAGTTTCGGGGGGGGGTGCAGCTCCTCCTCTTGCTCCTCCACAGGAACTGGGGGTGGTGATGTGGATGGCCCTGGCTGCTCCTCCTCATCCCTCTCCTCCTCTTCCACATCCTCCTCCTGCTCCTCCTCTGCGGCCTGTCGCCTTGTGCGCTTGGGGCGCACAGTTGGTAGCGGAGCTCCTATAATAACACAATGTTCATATATTATAAAAATGTTTTCTAATGACGTATGCAAATTCTGTGTACTCTACTGTATTGTATATGAATACAAATTAATTTATATAGACAGTTAACCAATGGGACAATGTTATATTAAAGGGTCTTGTGGGCACTACAGGGGACTGAGCGTGAGCTGGGCTGCCACCATGGTAAAATGAGCTGTTTTTGTCTCCTTTGTTTTGTTCAGACGATCTCATGTTAAAAAAAAGTACTTGATGGAGTACACAGGATTACTATAACAACCCCACGCCTAACACAGGAATTTAGTGGGAATCTATATATATAAAACTCAACGTGTGTGTGCATGTATGTATGTATGTTCCACCATCACGTCCAAACGGCTAAAGATATTTACATGAAACTTGGCACACAGGTTACTTATATGTCAGCCACAAATATAGGATTGGTGGTTTAACCCATACCCACCCCCATTTGCCTTGGTCAGGGTTTTTCTTTAAAGTCCCATTCAACTCTATGGGAAATACATGTTATTTCATAACAGCTGTAGATATTTCGATAACACTTGGTCACATGTTATCTATACGTCCACTTAAAGTATAGGATCGTTAATTTATCCCTTAACTAACCCCATTGGTGAGGGTCGGGCTTTTTGTTTAAAGTCCCATGCAAAGCAATGGGAAAAGTATGTTCCCACATAACTTCTGTGTTCCTGTCTGCTGTCCCATGTTTTTTTCCAACAGTACTATGAATACCTTGGCTGGTGGTGATATATGTTACAACAACATGGCGTCTTGGTTAACAACATCTGACCTTACATTAATTACATATGACCTTACATAACTGTCCCCAAGGGACCCGGGCTGGCTCAACGCGATTGCCACTGCGCTGACAAGCCATTCACCTCTGCAGCTAGGGGTTCGGATCCCGCTCTCGGCTACATGTGAATTGAGTTTGGTGGTCTCAGCTCGGCCCCCGGTGGGTGTGCTATGCGAGGTAAGCCTGCGCTTAGTATGCCCACCTCCCTCCCACAAAAACCACCACACTTACACACGCACTCGCAATTGGGTTAACATGCACGCACTCTGACCATGCGGTCTCTAAAAAGAGAGGCGAAGGACTAACGGGGCTGGTTGAGCGGGCAAATCCTCTCACTCCCTTATAGGGAGTCCCTCTGCCCCGTGGGGCTTCGAAGCGGAGCAGGTAGGACGGTCTGTGTGGGAGGACCCCCTCACACCCGCCATTGCCACCCGGGGCATGGAGAAAGGTGGCAGATTACCTCTGGGGGAGGCCTGCCTACTCCCAACTCCTGCAGTCCGGCTCCTCTCTCGAGTACACGCACAAAATACACTTTAGGGAAAAAAAAACATAACTGTGACCAATAACTTACCAGGATGATATTTATTCCGGATACGCCTGACCCGGTTCATCTGGCGCCTCTTCAGGTCGGACCACTTTTTGAGGATCGCCATGCGAGTGTGTTCTTCGCCTAGTTCCTCAATCAGGGAGCTTATAACTCCCTGTTTTTCTTGCTGCCTCCGCAGCTCATCGTATCCTGTTTCCAGGAACTTCTGCAAGATGAAGAACAAAGTATATTGTAATACTTTTGTTGACAGCCTTATGGATATATGACATAAATGTATGCTATTCAACAATTGGAAGCATTCTCGCCTTATTAATCAATGACAGGGGTAACATGACAGATTTTATATACTGCCATTTCCGTCGCCACCTTTTTTACATAAATATAGCAGCCATTATCATTTGCATAATTATGAATATATACTAACTTTTAAACTAGACTAAAATGCAGTTGAAGATAATGAAATAACAGTGGTCAAAATACTTACACAAATCAGCAACTTTTCCTCAGATACAGTGAAATTACTTCCAACCATCTTGCTCTGCGATTGCGTTGCGATCATAAAGTTGGAAACTGGCAAGGGTCCAGGAAATGGTCGCGTGTTGTTCGCGTGTTGATTGCGCTGCTTGGACCGAGATGGGTCCATATGGCTTCGGCTGTATGGACCACAGTAACTCTTTTCCCTGTCAGGAGCCTAACGCCCCGGGGGGTCAGAGACGGGACCTTTTCGGAGGACCACTGACGTATGCAACCGTCGCAGTTTTTTGTGATGTCACTCTTTAGGTGTGTGCAAATTTTTCCTTGCACCGGGTGGAGTTTTTGGGTTGTGTTTTGCACGCCACAGGCTTTTCAACAGAAAATAACCAGCTGGAGGCAGAATGGTTGCAAAACACTACGGGTTTGTTACCTAACTCTGGGTTTCAAGACCAGTCCAACTCCAGCTGTTGCAAAACTACTACTCCCATCAGCCACGGTCTGTCAGTGCATGCTAAGAATTTTACTTTTGCTGCATCTAGGGTGCCACAGTTTAGAGACCCGTGCATAAAGGCCTGAAAAATGGGGGCCTGCAGAACTTACAATACTAGAAGTGCCAGCATTCCCAGGCATGCTGGAAGTTGTAGTTCTGCAACATCTAAAGGGCAATATGTATTCGAACGTCCTTGGGCCTTGAGGACACTGAAGTCAGGACGTTCGCATACGTCCTATGTCCAATAAAATGTTAAATTCATTATGCTAAATAACAAGGAAAAGTGCCTAAATACACATTTGCCAACCAGGGTGTCTGCAGCTGTCCAGGCATGCTGGGACTTGTAGTTTTGTAAAAGCAGGAGACACATTTTTTGTGAAATACTAATATCTGATCATATATACTAACTTTTAAACTAGACTTAAATGCAGTTGAAGATGATGAAATAACAGTGGTCAAAATACTTACACAAATCAGCAACTTTTCCTCAGACTTAGTGAAATTGCTTCCAACCATGTTGCTGTGTGATTGCGCTGCGATCATAAGTTGGAAACTGGCAAGGCTCCAGGAAATGGTCGCGTGTTGTTCGCGCAATTGCGCATGCGCGATCGAAAAATCGCAATCGCAATATGTATTTTGGTTAAAATATCATACATATTCGATTTCAGAGTGCTGCTACAGCAGTTTTCGAAATATCTGCAATCAATTTCGCATTCGCATGTTGCGATATTTCGATAAAATATCAGGAATATTCTGAGCCAATCAGAGCGCTCCTCCAGCATATCTCGAAATTGCGCAATAAATATCGCATTCGCATGTTGCGATATTTCGATAAAATATCACGAATATTCTGAGCCAATCAGAGCGCTCCTCCAGCATATCTCGAAATTCCGCAATAAATATCGCATTCGCATGTTGCGATATTTCGATAAAATATCACGAATATTCTGAGCCAATCAGAGCGCTCCTCCAGCATATCTCGAAATTCCGCAATAAATATCGCATTCGCATGTTGCGATATTTCGATAAAATATCACGAATATTCTAAGCCAATCAGAGCGCTCCTCCAGCATATCTCGAAATTCCGCAATAAATATCGCATTCGCATGTTGCGATATTTCGATAAAATATCACGAATATTCTAAGCCAATCAGAGCGCTCCTACCGCAGTTATTAAAAAAATCGCAATTATTTTCGCATTCGCAATAGCGAAAAATCGCATTCAATTAATTTCGATAAAATATCACGAATATTCGAATTTAGCGAATATATCTCGAATATTCGAATATATATTCGAGATATATCGCGAAATCGAATATGGCATATTCTGCTCAACACTAATCAGCACATGTATTCGAAATAAACTTCATAATGTGACATAGCCCACACAAATCACATTGACATCCTCAGCAGGTTCACGTTCTTCACATATTTGGCATTCGTGCATGTGGAAAATGTGTTTTGGCATTGCCTCCTAAATCGCGGGTCACTATGCGTGTAAAAACCATTGCAGGGGTGCCCAGGTTTTTAGAACTGTCAATTTTCACACGGCTACACCATTAATGAAGCAACACCATTCAGTGAGGAGGAAAAAAAGTATAAGATGTGATGAGAGGAAGACAGGCTTAGGCCTAATTTCTAATTACAGAAACATTCTTGCCTTATCTCTTATAAACAGGAGTTAGGAAGTGACAAAGTAAGAGAGGAAATGAGAATTAGGATATAAAGGCAGTGGAGAGCGAATATGGTCCATGGCTGACAGGAAGAGCGAGGACAGGCCAAATTACTGATGTGAAACACAATCATGGCCACATCCCACAATGCACTGCAGCAGCCTCCCCATTAATGACATCTTGACCACAATTCTTGGACTGCTTCATGGCATGTCTATTATCTTGGAGGAAACACTACTTGTGTGAAGTTGAATTCCTGATCCCCAAGAGCCATAATGTTATGTTCTTAATTCCCAGCTTATTAAATAAATGAGCTTGTGTTTTCAAGGGTTCTGCAAACATTTGTAAAAGAATGCTATTATCATCAATGAATGGCAAATTCTATCTCCTCACGAAATGGAAGAAACAGTTCATCACAATCGAGATCAGTCTTTCTCAACCTCTTGAAGCATCCTTTTTTTCTCATGGAACCCCTGCTAAATTAATACATCTACAGCTCACAGTACATTAGCCTGATCACAGTAAGCTGTAAATATTTAATGATTTCTAGAAGAATAATGTGTCTTTCCTAGCGTATTTGACACCCAGTGCAGATAGTTCTGTAGTACTATACAACTCTATAAGACAAAAATGCTTTCTGCCATAATCATGATATTAAATGAATAGTTAAAATGACTATAAAACAAACACAGACAACAATTCTGCTAAGTGGAAAAATGTTCCCAGACATTCGTGGTCAATGAAAAAGTGCCTTCTTATGCCCTGTACACTCGATCGGTTCGTCTGATGAAAACGGACCAATGGACCGTTTTCATTGGACGAACGGATCGTGTGTGGGCCCTATCAGTTTTTTTCCCATCGGTGAAAAAAAACAGAACCTGTTTTAAATTTTTCTTATGGTTAAAAAAACGATAGAAAAAAACGATCGTCTGTGGGGAAATCCATCGGTCAAAAATCCACGCATGCTCAGAATCAAGTCGACGCATGCTCGGAAGCATTGAACTTCATTTTTCTCAGCACGTCGTTGTGTTTTACGTCACCGCGTTGGACATGATCGGATCTTTAACCAATGGTGTGTAGGCAAGACTGATGAAAGTCAGCTTCATCGGATATCTGATGAAAAAAATCAGACATTTTCATGAGACGAACCGATCGTGTGTACAGGGCATTACACTGGTGGTCAGTGTAAGAAGGTTCAGTCAAAATCCATAAGTAAGTTGTCATTGATGGGCCAATCCACCTGACAGCTGCATGTATACTGGCAGGGTTGTTTGTGACATCATTAACCTACTATGACTAAAATTTACTAAAACTGGTGCACTCAGAATCTGGTGCAACTGTGCATGACAGCCAAACAGCTTCTAATGCTGCGTACACACGATCGGAATGTTCGATGTGAGCTTTTGGTCGGATATTCTGACCGTGTGTAGGCTCCATCGGACATTTGCTGTCGGAATTTCCGACAACAAATGTTTGAGAGCTTGTTCTCAATTTTTCCGACAACAAAAGTTCTTGTCGGAAATTCCGATCGCGCGTATGCAATTCCGACGCACAAAAAAACACGCATGCTGTGAATCAAGCAGAAGAGCTGCACTGCCCATTGAACTTCATTTTTCTCGGCTCGTCGTACGTGTTGTACGTCACCATGTTCTTGACGGTCGGAATTTCCGACAACATTTGTGTGACCGTGTGTATGAAACACAAGTTTGAGCCACGGTTTTGTTGTCGGAATGTCAGATCGTGTGTACGCGGCATTAGTTTATTTAGATATTGCTTGCTCCAGTTTTAGTAAATAACCCCCATTAGATCAATGATATCATGTGCATGCCCTTTACTTTGCATTGGTCAACTGAGGGGCAAGGAATCTCCCGTCTACAGTTCATTGTTCCAGCAATGACAACTAACTTCCAGGTTCAAACAATTTTGGGTTCAGACCGAACCCAAGCCCTACTAGGTTCATGACTAGTGGTCAGTGTAGGGTTCCCTTACATTAGTGGTTAGTGTAAGAAGGACTCTCTTCAAATATTCTTGATCAGCTTGAAGATTACCCACCCTACAGACAGCTAAAACAATCTTTCATATCAGTGGTCATTGAGAGGCAGAAATAGTTTATTGCTCAAGGAACCCCTCGCAATGATATGGAGGCTGTCCATTGCTGGCCACATTGTGAAAATGCTAGTTGATTACTTGTCTCTAACCACCAATTATGGGTACACACGGACACTCTTGATATTTGTGTATCTATCCCTGTTCAACAGAAGCCGATTTCCAGGACCCACTGGAAAACCGTTTTTGATTAGTGGCTTGCAGCCAATATGCTGCACTGCTGATCAGTGTATTCTGACAGCGGGGACTGTGTGGATCCAGGAATCAGTTTTTTTTTTATTTAGCCGCTAAACTGAATGAATAAACTAAAGGGCAGCCAACTTTATTTGTGCCCTTTTGGTTCCTATATCCCCTGATGAAGCTATCATGCGAAACGTGTCAGGATATGCAAACCTTCAACTAAATCGGTGTAGCCGGATACCTGTATGATATGACCATCTAGCCTCTGATTTGTAACTACGCTACCTAATTTGTGTGACTTTTAACTTAGACCTTCATTACAATTTGTTAAATCTTTTTCTTAAACATTTGTTTTTGTTTGGCTTCAGTTATATTTTAAAGGAAATATCAGGTCAGGTGTAGTTTCCTACTAATTTCCCTTTGAAGCACATTAGCAAGAAATATTAAACTCAATTACATGTGACAGTTCAAAGCTGTTTGATAGTGTGAAGTGCATGCTGAGAAGTTTAGACCAAAGAAGCTCCAGAGAAGCAAGAAGTGACGTGAGCATACTTTGTATGAATAAGGTGACATTGGAGCCCTGACAGAAATGGGTCACAAACACCAGTGGATCTCAGGACATGTCGAGAGCACAAGAAAAAGCATTCCTCTGATGATGGCTCTATAGCCTCTTGTAAGAACTTACCTAAACTACAGTAATTAGTATATCTTCACGTCACAGTGAGTGTTTCAGTGTAATCAGCGTCATTCCCCAGAATATGCAGTACATTAAAGTGGTATTAAATGGTTCAAGTTTTTAATTACTGGTAAATAATATTGTTGTTGGGTGTCCATGGATGGTCCACAGTTACAACTATGTGTACAGAAGAATTCCAGGTATAAATCTTTCATACAAAGTTACATTGGTTCAGCTTGGACCAATGTAGCGATTCACATCCTATACCTGGTCAATGGCCCTGGAAGCTGGAATACACTGCTACTCCAGTGATCCCTACTTCCAGTTCCCTTCGTCAAGCAGCTGCCCTGCTCTATTCTGAACACAGGATGTAGGCTGCTTACAACAGGTGCCATTCAAAGAATGCTTTGCAACCTCTGAATGAATGCAAAGCATTTTCAGATTGGACTAGGTGAAAAGTGTGACATCACTGCCCCGCCTGTCCACCTCATCCAATCAGAGAATGCTTTGCAAATCATGAATGGTGCCTGCACCAATCGTCCGATCTTCTATGTTTAGAATGCAGCACAGTAGCCACTCGGAGCAGGACTCTGAAGCAAGTGAAGATTGCTGGAGTAGCAATGTATATTTCCAGCTTCCAGGGGCATTAGCCAGGTATATAATATATACATGGTTACATTGGTTCAAGCTGGACCATATCCATATATACATCCCCGGAATTCCTCTTTAAAGCAATTTTGTACATTATAATTAGTGTTGAGCAGAATATGCCATATTCGATTTCGCGATATATCTCGAATATATAGTCGAATATTCGAGATATATTCGCTAAATTCGAATATTCGTGATATTTTATCGAAATGAAATGATTGCGAATTTTCGCTATTGCGAATGCGAAAATAATTGCGAAATTTCGATAACTGCGGTAGGAGCACTCTGATTGGCTCAGAATATTCTTGATATTTTTTCGAAATTTCGCAAAATGCGAATGCGATATTTACTGCGCAATTTCGACAAATGCTGTAGGAGCACTCTGATTGGCTCAGAATATTCGTGATATTTTATCGAAATTTCGCAAAATGCGAATGCGATATTGATGGCGAAATTTCGACAACAGCGCTAGGAGCACTCTGATTGGCTCAGAATATTCGTGATATTTTACAATACAAAATAATTGCGAATATTCGGCAAATGCGGAAGGAGCACTCTGATTGGCTCAGAATATTCTTGATATTTTACAATACAAAATAATTGCGAATATTCGGCAAATGCGGAAGGAGCACTCTGATTGGCTCAGAATATTCTTGATATGTTACAATACAAAATAATTGCGAATATTCGGCAAATGCGGAAGGAGCACTCTGATTGGCTCAGAATATTCTTGATATTTTACAATACAAAATAATTGCGAATATTCGGCAAATGCGGAAGGAGCACTCTGATTGGCTCAGAATATTCTTGATATTTTACAATACAAAATAATTGCAAATATTCGGCAAATGCGGAAGGAGCACTCTGATTGGCTCAGAATATTCTTGATATTTTACAATAGAAAATAAAAAGTGTTTTGCATTGGTGGTGATTCTTTACTCTATCCATCTGTCACAGCCATTTGTCAATCAAACACCTTGAAGATTGAACACGTTCATGCTGCATGCTTTGGACTTTTTTTCGCTTCACATATCAAAGACATTTTTATGAAAGATTATTTTTCTATTATTGGGACTATATTTCTTTATATATTTGTTTTACTGTGTATTTCACAAGTTATTTGCGCTTGCTTATTTTATAATTTGCCCACATGTCTTGTCACTAGACATATTTTTTATTCTTGTAGAGCGACTCCATTTTCTGTCTTGTATTAATTTATGTTGTATAACATTTTTGAGTTGCTGCTGTATTCTCCCCTTTTTTTAAGGTATGCGCAATTTTTTCCTTCTTACAAAAAAAAATAATATCAAACATACAAATATTCATAACAGAAACATACACAAAGCCCCCCCCCCTTTTGCATCAGAGACAATCAGAGTTCTCCTACCACAGTTATCGAAAATTCGCAATTATTTTCGCATTCGCATTAGCGAAATTTCGCAATTTTTTGTTTTTTTATATTCGGCAACATAAAAGGATCGCCTCAGCTTAGCTACTCGGCCCAGGGTCTCTAATCATACCAGCAATGCTTTTAGACGTCGATAGGATGTGATCTGTTTTAAAAATAAAATTGAAAAAATGCGAATATTCGGAATTGCGAATATTCACTGCGAAATTCGAAATATATCGCGAATACTCGAATATGCCATATTCGAGCCGAATATTCGCAATACGAATATTCGTGAGCAACACTAATTATAATACCCCATTTTTTTTCTAGCTGATGTTAACCATTGAAATTTGGGTGAATGTGTAATAACTTGTTGTTTATACATGAGGGCCCGGATTCACATACATCGGCGCATATTTATGTCGGCATAGCGTATCGAATATACGCTATGCCGACGCAGCGCAGAGAGGCAAGCACAGTATTCACAAAGCACTAGCTCCCACTCGCTCTCAAATCTACGCTGGGTTTCCTCGGTGTAAGCCAGCGTAGGTGGAAGTGGGCGTGAGCCATGCTAATGAGGCGTGACCCCATGCAAATGATGGGCCATGCGCCATAGAAGTACTTAAAATGAACGGCACATGCGCTGTCCCGTGGCCGCATCCCAGTGCGCACGCTCAGAATCACGTCGAAACATCAGCCGAAGATACGTCGAATCACTGCCTACGACGTGAACGTAACCTACGCCTAGCCCTATTCACGTACTATGTAAACGACGTAAAATACGACGGCTGTGTTCCCTGGTCCATACCTTTGCATGAGTTACGCCTCCTATATGGGGAATAACTTTACGCCGGACGTACAATTTACGCAAACCGCATATATTATGCGCCGGGCGCAACTACATTCGTAAATCGGCGTATCTCCCTCATTTGCATATGTGCATAGAAAATCAATGGGAGCGGAAAATGCGCCCAGCGTAAATATGCGCCCACGATACGACGGCGTAGGCAAGTTACGTCGGTCGTAGGAAGCCTATTTTTAGGCTTACCTGTAGATACTGTGTACTGTGCAAGTTTAGGAGATATTTAGAGTGCATGCAGCCTATGATATACTTGGTGCATGCGCCCTGACGGTCCGGCTTACAGTGCTGGAAGATCAGAGCCCATGCTGGAAATGGCGGATCCATGCACATGCGCTGGAGTAGCATCATTGCGGCTACGGCTAATTACCGTATTTATCGGGGTATACCGTGCCCCGGCGTATAACGCGCACCCCAAGTTCTGCAAGGTAAAAAAGGAAAAACAAAGAAAACTTACATTTTTGCCCTGCGTCCATCTGCGGCCATGTCCAGCGTCCGTCTGCGGCCTTGTGGGTGTCCGTCTGCGGCTTCCTTGCGCGGGGTCCGTCTCGTCCAGCGTGTCTGTCTGCGGCCTCCATCCAGGTGTCCGTCTCGTCCAGCGTGTCCGTCTACGGCCTCCATCCAGGTGTCCGTCTCCGTCCAGCGTGTCCATCTGCGGCCTCCATCCAGGTGAGCGTCTCCGGTGTTCATTTTTCGAGAGGAGCCGGATTTTCGGTGTGTTCGGCTCCTCTCGGCTTGTCTCGGCTTGTCTCGGCTCCTCTCGCGTTGCTGAGCCTAGCCGAGTGCGCAGTACACTCGGCTCGGCTCGGAAAATGTCAGACAATGTCGGACAATGTTGGAGACATCGGGGATCGGCGGGGTATCGGCGTATATCACGCACCCGCGATTTTCCCCTGATTTTAAGGGGAAAATAGTGTGCGGTATACGCCGATCAATACGGTATATAGCCGGAGCTTGCAAACCCAGAAGACATATAGGGGGAATATGTCAGCCCTCTCAGCGGTGACTTTACAGCGCTGGAGGGCTTCATTCCAAAGTGAGAAGTTTCATAGTGTGCTAGTATGCAATGCATACTAGCACAATATGCCACTGCCTTGCAGGTTTATTTTATTTTTTTAAATTGGTTGTTTACAACCGCTTTAATGTATTGCACCTAATTCAAAAATATCTGCAACCGTTTTGGTTCTGACAGCGACTTATGTGCCGAATTCAAGTGGTTCTATTTTGCTCAACTTTTTCTATTGTGGCGCAACATCTGCACCAAAATCAAAATAAAATACTGACGGTTGTATCTTACAAAAGCGGAGCTAATTAAAACCAACTTTCTTTTGGTGTACAGAGACAGATTTTGTATCTCACGTGTGTTCTAAACGAGGCAAAGCATGCCCCAAATTCAAGTACAAGGACAGGTACATACATTTGGCGCACGCTGTGCCACTTTTATAATGCATTTGAGAGACTTTATGAATTCCAGGGATTGTGTCTTGTTTGTGGGTCACAGGTTTGCTTTATTATGTAATGTGCAATCTTTTATTTATCTTCTTCCCATATATGTCCTATATTTCTTATATTCAGCACTGGATGGAGTCGTTTCAACTGTCACACTGACTACAGGATACTGTCCACAATGTGTTAGCATTCAAAACCAGAGGAAATTGACTGTTTATGCGTGTCCGGGCTCAAGCATGCAGAGCTCATTTCATATCCATTTCAAATTATGCGAGCCTGAGGTAGCCGTTGGCGCTCTAAGAGGGAGATGTTTTTCCTCGAAATCCCCCCAGCAAGTTCCAATTAGTGCGTTTGAAAATAAACTTGTCAGCTTGGTCTAGTGCTGTGTACGCCCCGCAGTCAGTAGAGCGACTTAAACACGGGCTTCCCTCTGGGACATGTAATTCTCCTCCCTCATGTCGTCACCAACCTTGTTCTCCTTGTAAATGTGATCGTTTCAATCCTCACATTCTGTGCGGTGGAGCTACATGGGCATATCATATTAACTCATTCATTGACAAGAAGCCTACCATCTATCCCATGACACACAGTGCACAAAGATACTTATTTATGAACGACTAAGTGGAGCAAGGAAAAGCATCTGTATTGCTTATTACAGCCAAACCTTTTTCTTCTCTTATTTTTCCACTTGTATACCTGATCTTTGTATCTGAAAAATTGACTCTTAAAATGAAACTTCAAGCACAATATCCAAATTTCCCTTAACCTCCCTAGCGGTATGATTATTTCAGATTTTAGGTGCTAAAAGCGGTACCATTATTTGCAAGGAAATTTGGTGTTTTATACTGTAGGTCTGTAATTTTTAGGAATAACTCACTTAAATCTGACCAAACAAGAGTCTAGTAGGCATCCCAGGTATGACATTTTTTTAAAAACAAAATTATAAATTATAATATAATAAATAATTATAAATAATTGTAACAAATAATAATATAATTATAATAAAAATTATTCAATAATGTAATCAACTCAAAATCACTGAAATTTGCTCAGTTGCAGAATTGTCGCTGTCATTACTTTTATTTTTTTATGACGAGTTTCCCCACAAATCGCTATCGCTCAATTCTGCAAGTGATTATAATTTATTATCGCTGTTTTCTAGCTGCTCTAAAACCATTTTTGACATAAAGGGACACTTTTGGTTGCTATAGACAATCTACAGTTTGCAGGCAGAAAGAACAGTTTTTATTATATAAAAGAACATGTAGGGCACTGGGCAGACCACTAGGGACAAGGGGGGGGGGTGTATTTTTTACATACAGTACTGTAATCTATAAGATTACAGTATACTGTATGTATTGTGTTTGTTTACCTTTTTGAATTTGGCGCCGTTCTCTGCCCCGTGCGTCGTAACGTCGTAGGGAACGGAGATCGGTGGCACACGGGGACACTGTGAATCAAGCGAGGTCCCGCTCGCTCACACAGCGGGGAGACATCACAGGATCCAGGGACAAGGTAAGTAACTTGTCTGTGGATGCTGCAAAAGGTAAGCCGCGCCGCTGCACGCTCTGCACATCTACCCCGAGCGTGACTCGGGGATACCGATCCTAGCATAGAAAAACAACCCCGAGTCACGCTCGGGGATACTGCTAAGGGGGTTAAGAGTTCATCAGAAATTATCTAAAGAGACGAACATGGACATTTTTCTGGTACAATGCCAGATTGTACGATTTTCGTTATATTGTTACAGTATTAGTAAAAAAAAAAAAAAAAAAAGAAAAGCAAGACCACGTATGCTCAGAAACTAAAGAATACATTACAATACAATATAACACATTACATCACTTCCAAAGTTGTATTCTGCTGTATGAGAATTTTGGACGTTTAGTAACCTTCATTTTCGTGTGTATGAGGCTTTACTTTGTGAGGCAGAGCAGTACAGAACAACTTCTGTGTAGCACTGCAAAGCAGGAAGCAAAGCCTGAGTATGTAATGAGCAAATATGGCTGACTCCATGTACAGACATGAATGCAAATTACATAGAAATAATAGTCTAAAAACATAAATGTATATTATTTACATCAATTAGATCTGTTTTACTTGTTAATCTAATCTAATCTAATATAACAACTGGGTACTCACTTTTTTCATGATTAAAACCACCCATCCGTTTTCGTTCAAAAGAGTAACTTTTAAAAAATTATCCTGACATGTGCCATTTTGCTTGTGGGCATTATGAAGTCCACAAGCACGGACTTTCGGGAAGCAGTAAATGCTCGTGCATGACGGTACATGCCCCGTTGTGGCGGCATTCGCTACAATATTGATTAATGGCAATGTTCACCTGTGTGCCCTTATTTAAAATGGCGGAAATAAATCCGCCCTCGTCACGTGACCGGCTTGATGAGTCACGTGACGAGTGAAATCTCGCGAGATTTCGATGGACGGTGTTCAACATTGTCTCCTGGGAAACATGACACTGCTCCCAGGAGACATCCCAGCAAACAATGCGGCGCCGGGGAAAAGAAGAGATACGCCTACTCCCGCGGGAGGAATACCCGGAAGTCCACCTTTACAGAGCTAATTAAAGGTATTTAAATCATCAGAAAAAAAAAACAATAGGCATATGGTGTACTGATCAGGATAAGCTAATGTTAATATTTCGGGTGAACCTCCGCTTTAAAGGAGTTGTAAATAAAAAAGAAATTTATGCTGAAATTACTGTTTTCAGGGTATAGAGACATAATAGTTGACTGATTCCTTTTAAAAACGATTAAAAAAAAGATAAAAATCAATCATATAATGTACCTGTAGTTTCTAGTTTCGTTTTTGCATGTTGTTTCTTGCTTCTGTGCTGTACAGAGCATACAGAGCCACAGATCAGTGATGGTTTGGAAAACAAAACTGATCCAAAGGGGAGGTGCTGAGGGGTTTTAGACACACAGTAATCACACCTCCTTGAAGTTAGTGACCACAGAGAGAAAGCTCCCAGCACTGTGGTTATCAGGAAACAGACAACCAGGAAGTGTGGAGATCACAGAAGAATTACAGCAACTTGAGAGCAAAAACGAACAATGAGGACATGAAAACAGCACTGCATTAAGGTAAAGGAAGCTATTAAGATAAAAAAAAAAATTCCTTTACAAACCTTTTAAAATCTTTACCGCAAGGTACACATCACGTGTCAATGATATAATGCAGTGAATTTTGAACAAAACTGAATAGAAAGGTTTTCTTGATACAGCACCCTATCAATATGATTAGTCTTTATGGCAATTTAGTTTTATTATATTTATATGGTTTTTGTCCTTGTTTCATCAAATTAATAGCACTCAAAGAGATTATTCTCAGAATCAGGCAGTGCTTGCAGTACATTGAAAGGTCAGAGTATCGGCAGGTTGAATCACTCATTGGCTTCTTATAGCCCTGTACAACACTACCAGTGGGACCTTTGCACTTGAATGGAACTGCAGGCCCCACCCGCCCAAACCTACCTTCCCGGATACAACTGAAAATAGTACACTTGACACAACTTTAAGTGGCAAAATATTTGGCCGCGACACCTTTATTGATTTACCAATAAATTTCCATAAACTTTAATAAACCGTTCAAAACATAAATCATCATATACCATGTAGCTGAAAAACCTGCTCAGTTCTGAAAACTCGAGCAGTACTCCAACAATTTTCTTTTATTTACAAATAACGTCCCCCCTGGATACCAGGGTGACCCATCACATAAAGTAGTCGCGACTGGGGCGGGAGGGAGGGAGTCCGTGCTGCTTGCTTCACACAGGGCCAGAGGAAGACCACCGGAAGCTGCTGGTCCTTAAATAGCCTCCAGGCTCTTCCAGCAGCTTCCACCGCACCCTATTGGCTGATCCTACCCGGCCTGCCGAGCTCCTTAGCAGGCCAGGTGCTGCCATTAACCACCTTAACCCTTACCTACCTAGCAGGGCTGAGGGAGCCGCAGTCCCAAGAAAGTGGGCTCATATTGTGCCCCCTTTATTCATGGAACTGCAGGCCCCACCCGCCCAAACCTACCTTCCCGGATACAACTGAAATTAGTACACTTGACACAACTTTAAGTGGCAAAATATTTGGCCGCGACACCTTTATTGATTTACCAATAAATTTCCATAAACTTTAATAAATCGTTCAAAACATAAATCATCATATACCATGTAGCTGAAAAACCTGCTCAGTTCTGAAAACTCGAGCAGTACTCCAACAATTTTCTTTTATTTACAAATAACGTCCCCACCAGGCGGGCTTGCCCTCAAGCCCGGCCCCCCCCCAAGCGTCGCGGCCTTCTCAATCATATTCTGTAAACCTAAATTAAAAATGTCCAAACCAACCTCCGACAAGTGGATCCCATCCCTCCTGTACAAACCCGGGTAGCCACCCTCTAGATCCACATGACGATAGGAGAAACCCCCTAACTGTGGCATGAACTTCTCCAACGCCCTGTTAACCCTCTTCCTCATTTTCTCCATGACCCTCCTCTGCTCAGAGGAGAGCCATGTGAGCCGAGGGACTATCTCAGAGAATACCACTATCGTATCCGGGAAGGCTGCGCTGAAACGCTGCAGATCACTCTTTATTGCAAAAATTAAATCTAACGTTTTGACTTTCCCTAAGTCATTTCCACCCAAATGGATTACCAACACCGATGGCTGTGGCCATAACTGACAAAGTTTAGATAGTTGAAAATTCAATTGGGCCCATTGCAGACCTCTTATACCTCTCCATGAAACACTGAAATTGTCCGGGTGTAACGACAAATTGGACGAGTACACACGCTGATTCGCTCTTTTCTGAGCCCAATATACAAAGGAGTGCCCCGGAATCCACACTGTGAGCTGGTTACCTAAAATTAAACGAACAAATTAGGGCGAACATATAACTGAAAACATTTTGATCTCCACCCACCTAGTGCTTTAATGTCACCTTCCGGGACGCCGGACCGTGCGGCCTCCGAGGCTGCCCCGATCCTAAAAGAATGGGATGAAAATTTGAAATCCTCCAAACCCAATTTAGCCAGACACCTCTTCAGAATTGAATCAAACTGATATTTGGTAAGGGGAAGAGAATCAACATGAGCCAGGAAATACTCCCACCCGGGTGGTCTGAACCTTAGGAAGTGTTTCACCACTGCTACTGGGCAAATAGACAACTCCTCCTGCATTTTTAAATTTACCCATCTACCTTTACCAACCTGGTCCGTCTTGGAGTGCTGTAGCCATATACGCACACCAACCTGTTCCACCAACACCTGTTCTGGCCGTAAACCAGAACCACCTTTTTTGCTGGCCGGTATCAGTTCCGAAACACGGAAGGCACCAAAAAAGGCCAGCACAAACGCTGTCTTGAAGAGTAGTGCCTCGTATCTCGAAAAACACACCGCCTCTGTAGCCTTACACAGCCCTTTTAGGATTTCCAGCGAGATTGGTCTCCTCCCATCCGCCACCGGATTGGATCTTCTGTACCCCTTTAGGGCCTGTTTTACTGTAAAATAATAAGAACACGGCTTCAAACCTAATAAACGGAAATGAAAAGAAATGCCGGCCAACACCTTAGTAATGTGACTGCAGGACAACTGTTGCCGCATTAAACTTGACAAAAAAGCTAAGATCGCGCCCTCAGAAGGCTGACTAAACACATGACCCTCTTGGCCTGCAAAAGCTATCCAGCTGCTCCAGGCTGCAGTGTAACAAGCCCATGTTTTGGGTGCCAGAGACCTCGTAATTGCCGCCGACACTTCCTCTAGATCATCTCCCACAGGTAGGCCGGGCAAGGGAAACCGAGCACATCCGCCTCCGGAAAAAGACTCCGAAAACGCTCCTCCTGTAGGCGAGACAGAGAATCGGCCAGATTATTCAACACCCCTGGGACATACTTAGCCTTCAGCCAGATGTTGAACTTGAGGCATCTGAAAACAACTTGCCGTAGGATCCTTATAACTGGCAACGACTTTGATGACAAGCAGTTGACCGCATAAAGTACCCCTTTATTGTCTGTCTCAACTAGAATTCGCCTGTTTGCAAATTCGGTTCCCCATAGCTCCAAAGCCACCAATATTGGAAATAATTCCAAAAGGACCACGTTTTTGGTCGCTCCCGAAATCACCCAAGACTCTGGCCAAACTGCGCAACACCAGTGTGTTCTCCATATTGCGCCGAAACCTTTCGAACCCGCCGCATCTGTAAACAAACGAAAATCGCTGGCGACGACAAAATCTGCTTGGAAGAAAGACCTGCCGTTGTAGCAGTCCAAAAATCTTGCCCACACTAGTAGGTCCTCTTTCAAAGGGATGGTCACCCTAATATGATCAAATGGCGATTTCTTTCCTGCAATGGAGAGATGCAAGCGTCGAGAAAAAACTCTGCCGACCGGCATTATCCTGCACGCAAATGCCAGAACGCCTAGCAACGATTGCATCTCTTTCAGGCGCACTTTTCTCTTCCGGAGCACCGACGCAATTAAACCTTTCAACTTTTGTACTTTTGTAATTGGCAAACGGCACTCCATGCTTTCGGTGTCTAATTCGATGCCCAAAAAATCGAGCGACGTACCGGGCCGACGCGGTTTGTCCTCAGCGAGCGGAAAACCAAAATCTTGCGCCATCGACTGAAATTTAAACAAAAGCTCCGCGCATAAAAAGGAATCGGACGGTCCTATGAACAGAAAATCGTCCAGGTAGTGGACTATACTGTCCACTCCTGACTGCACACTGAGTACCCAGTGAAGAAAAGTTGCAAATGCCTCAAAATATGCGCATGACAGCGAGCACCCCATTGGAAGGCATCTGTCGAAAAAATACTGCCCTTCAAAATAAAAACCGAGAGAGTCGAATGCTCTTGGCGAGACTGGCAATAACCTGAAGGCCGCCTTTATGTCCGCCTTTGCCAGTAGCGCCCCTGGACCATGCAACTTTATTCTTGAAATCGCATCTTCTAAAGTGGCGTAAGATACCCTACATACCTCATCCGCAATGTCGTCGTTCAACGATTCTCCTTTGGGAAAGGACAAATGATGGATTATCCTATATTCGTTAGGTTCCCGCTTCGGTACTACGCCTAAAGGTGAGACCCTAAAATTCCGAAAGGGGGGTTGGTCAAAAGGCCCCGCTATTCTACCTTCTCTCAATTCTTTGCACAGCTTGTCCCTTACCACCTGAGGAAAACGCTCGACTGACTTCAAAATACCCGCTAACCTGCAACCTTCCCCTGAAAAAGCGGGTAGCGGAAAACCCTGATCAAAACCCTCCTTAAGTAAACATGCCTTCTCCCTGTCTGGGTACCTGTCCAGCCACGGGCGCAGACTTTCCAGCCTCACAGGTGTGCAGGCTTTTTGGAAAAATATGCTGCGCCTGCGAAGGAACGGCCACAGCATTTCTCTTAAAGCATTTTATCGCTGGGTGCCCGCCAGCGCATATAGAGCATTCGTGCCTATACTTGCAAGCACTGTTCCAACGGCATTGGCTCTCGTTAAAAGCAAAACAGCAGCCTTTTCTGAGAGCCGCTGCGGGAGTAGCTCCCGGGGGCTGCCTAGGAGCTGGCGGTTTCAGGGGTGCCATCAAATTTAGCCACAGGCCTACATCTTTCATACCCCACCTAAGGGACGGGTGGATTGATAATTTCTGACGGTATGACTCATCATAGAAGAACCAACCCATGCCGCCAAAATTTTTGTAAGCTTCCAACACGTGGTATAGATGCTGGAAAAGCCCACCGCACTGCTCCGGGTGTTTTTCTCCTAGCACACCTGCAAATATGCAAAAGGCCTGGAGCCAGTTGTTAAAAGACCTAGGTATTGACCTGCGCCTCTCATCCTCTCTTTCTTCCCGCTTGCTAACAGCCACTTCCTTATTTGCAGGTAGTAATGAAAGCAAGTCTACATAATCTCCATTCCAGATCTTTTCTTTCAGAGCCAGGCTCAGATGGTAACCCAAAGGAGACACCTCACAAGGCAATGCCTCCTTCATAAACCTCTCTGGTACGCAGACTCTAGGAGTCTCCTTGCAACTTTCAACAGAGCCTAAACTACTAGCAGTAGCTAACTGAGGAGTAATCACAGGGGCAACAATGGGGTTAACAGCAGCGTTAGCTGATATGTTGTGAGGGGTTAAGATTTCATTCTGACTAACAGGCATTTTAGCATTTAAAGATTGGATCAGTACTGACAATGAACCCACAAGCCCAGATAATAAAGATAACTGGCTTAACTCACCCACTGCTGGGGGCTGGATGCCCTGCTGCTGAGCCGCTTGCTCCAGCAGCGCTGCAGGGCCTTGCTGTCTCCCTTGCAACCCAGGTGCCTGATGTGGCACCCCTGGGTTCTGAGCGCTTGCCTGTGGTGGACCTTGTTGCTGCCTGAGGGCCTGCGCCGCCGGCTGTCTGCCTCTGCTGACCTGTGGAGCTGTCTTCTTTGCTTGACCCCGGCGACCCCCCTTCTTCACGGGGGACTGTGAAGCCGCACGCTTCTTCTTTCTTCCACCCGAGCTCCTGGTCGCCACGCCCCCGGCCTTGTCCTCCGACTGCTGCGTTGACATCCCAGCTTCAGCCACTGGCGGGGCACTCGCTCTCTCCGGCGGGGAGCTGCGTCTTGAACGAGGGGATGGGGCGGGAGCGGGCGGTACCTGTACAGAGCCGTCCATCAAAATTAGCTCACCGCCCCATGGCACGCCTTCTTCTCCCTCCTCGCAAAGCCGCGCCTCCTTCTCCGGACCAGCCGACAGGCATTGGCGTAGCCACGCTTCGCCTCCGGCTCCGCCTGCCTTCTCGACGAGCTGCCTTAACAACTCTTCCATCTGTAGCAGGTAAGACGTGCAAGCAGGAGTCTGTGCTGCTTGCTTCACACAGGGCCAGAGGAAGACCACCGGAAGCTGCTGGTCCTTAAATAGCCTCCAGGCTCTTCCAGCAGCTTCCACCGCACCCTATTGGCTGATCCTACCCGGCCTGCCGAGCTCCTTAGCAGGCCAGGTGCTGCCATTAACCACCTTAACCCTTACCTACCTAGCAGGGCTGAGGGAGCCGCAGTCCCAAGAAAGTGGGCTCATATTGTGCCCCCTTTATTCATTCTAAGGGCTTGTCCTCATCCAGTAATTGCAAGGGCGCTCACATTCCCTGTTGGTTTTGTAGAATCCAAGACAAGGGAGGAGGCAGATCAATTATGAATATATGAGGCTAGGATGCTATATCTGTACTATGCTGCCTATTAAGCACCACAGGTGTTTTCCCCATTGACACACAGAAAACACTCCTTATCCACTATATATTGGCCAGAGATTATTCCATTTGCAAGCCATAATTGGAAAGGCAGGAGCCATTAATAGCTGTTCTGCTTCATAAACCACTCTTAACTGACATCCATTTGATGATCATATAAACTTCCCACTACCAAATTAGAAGGTGTTCCTCGACAGGTTATGGTTAGGTGGACTAAAAGCCTTCCACTACAACTAGAAGCATTTGTTTAACAGGCAGAAATTATATGCATGGCTCCATCCACTATTCTAAAATGTGATATAAACCTCTTATTTTTTTAATTGGTGGCGGAAATTACACATGAAGATCTCTTCTGTTTCATGAGGGCTCTACTGCAGAGGTTCTTAACATTTTTTACGAATACAGACTGCCAAATTAATATGCCAAGAACAAAAATGAAAACAGCGCACTAAAATTGAGTTATAGTAGCCAACAATGTAGGAAAATCTTGTCCAAGAAGAGGTTAAAAAACAATGCAATGTTGTCCAATATTGAAGAATAAAAGTATATCTTTAATAGTTCCAAAAGTGTGTAACAATATATAAAACAACCGTGATATAGTGGTATAGGCTCATGGGTATATCAATACTTTCTCACCGTCCCCCGTGGTACTATCCCCTGGTGGGATATGGAGAACATAATAGTAAACACAACTGTTTAGATGTGGATATTTGACAATGAAGGGGTTCAATTAATCAATAATGTGGTTCCATCCACCCCTTCTTTTTCCAAACAAACATTAGAATTAAGAATTACTTTTTCCTTAAAGCGGAGTTCCACCTAAAAATGGAACTTCCGCTTAACCCACTCCTCGCCCCCTTACATGCCACACTTCCTGTCCCACTTCCTCCTTCCGCCGAGGGGCTGGAAAGGTGATTAGCTTAATCGCCTTTTCACACCCCCTCCCTGTAGGCGAGCGCCTGTCCAATCGGACGGCGCCGCGCCACTCGCGCATGCGCAGTGGGTGCCCGGCCGTGAAGCCGAAAGCTGTCACAGCCGGGTGCCCACACTAGGAATGAAGACGCCGGCCGGCGAGGGGGGGCGAGGAGCGGTGCCCCGGCCAGCGCGTCGCTGGAGCCGTGGAGCAGGTAAGTGTCTGTTTATTAAAAGCCAGCAGCTACACTTTTTGTAGCTGCTGACTTTTAATAAACTTAAAAAATGGCTGGAAAACCCCTTTAATAATAAAAATCCATTCCCATTTTGACAGGCGGGATTGCTGGTGTGAAGTGGAGAATATTCATCTCCCAGGCCTTCCCATTTCCACCCCAAGGTTGTCTATATTATAGTCTTCCTTTGTTCATTGTTTGGATTTTATAAAGAAGCTTTTTCTTTGAAAAGCGTTATCCATTAGGTTGGCTTTTTTTAGTCCTCTCAGCCACCATCTACACCGTGGTCCCCGTGGATGTTACATCTGGCCTAGTGATGACATCATTTACGGCCACGGACATCGCGCCTCTGGAGAGCTGCCATACTGTTGGTTACCTATCGGTAACCGGAGAACCCTGCAGGTCGATTACTAGCGCTACCTTGGTGCTCACTCTGGATCATTGAGCAGGCAATCCACAACCACACCATGTTCTCCACATCCCACCAGGAGATATTAACACGGGTCCGGTGAGAAAGTATTGATATAACCATAAGCATATACCACCATATGTTGGTTCTTTTATATATTGTTAAACACCTTTGTTACTATTAAAGCTGTACTTTTATTCTTCAATATTGGACAGCATTTCATTGTTTTTTAGCCTCTTCTTGGACAAGATTTTCCTATATCATTAGCTACTACTAAGTATTGCTCAATTTTAGTGCGCTATTTTCAATTTCGTTCTTGGTTTGTATTCCTCTGCTTCCACTCCCAGGTGGTTTATACAGCTGCCTCTGAAACTCGTTGGTCCATCCGGCTCCTTAGCGCTTAGCCCTACTCTGTTTTTTACAAATGGATATGCCCCATATTCTCTTTACCAGACTTTCAAAATCACCATTATCACCTGTCCTATTAGGTACCAGTATACGTTTACAAAATGACAGTAGTGTGAAACAGAAGCCACCACCTCCTCAAATTCACACATCTTCAGCTATGGGTATTTCAGATGCCAGCTAATGGGACCACAGGCATTATGCTAAAACCAAACAAACGTGCATAGAGAAATAAAAACCCAACAAGAATCTCTTTTGAAAATTTATTAAGTATAAGTTCACACAACACATATTGACTCATATATGTCTGGAATTAAATTGGCCACGGCCTGATTCATTGGTTTTGAAAATATTAAATAACAAAATGTTGAATAAATCAAACTAACCACGTAGCTTAATCATTTATCAATTCTTTATAACCAACATACCCAGCTCAGCCACTGGAGACTCGAGCTGTACCAGAAGATTTACCAACTTTCCCAACAGGAAAACACCGAAGGTGAATACCACATGAATCAAGGCCGCGACGGGGGGGGGTAGGGCGGGGAGCTCTTCCGGCTGGGTTACCTGTAGAAAAAACTGGTCACCTGCCTAACAGGCCCAGGCCTATATATAGGCCCTGGATGCTTCCAGCACCTTCTCCTAAAATCACCTGTTCCTGTGAACCAATCCCAGCCCGGCCTGACCCTGTTTCTGGAACCTACTAGACCAGCTGTGAGGCCTGGCTAATTGGTTTTAACCTCCACACTCCCAGCTCACCTGCACTCTCCTGTCCTCACTTGACCTGACAATGACCTCCTTAACCCTTTTACTGCTGCCCCTGCCGTGGACCCATAAGGAAAGGAGAGCCTAAATGGCTACTCCCTTTCCTTTCCCATGGGACCACAGGCATTATGCTAAAACCAAACAAACGTGCATAGAGAAATAAAAACCCAACAAGAATCTCTTTTGAAAATTTATTAAGTATAAGTTCACACAACACATATTGACTCATATATGTCTGGAATTAAATTGGCCACGGCCTGATTCATTGGTTTTGAAAATATTAAATAACAAAATGTTGAATAAATCAAACTAACCACGTAGCTTAATCATTTATCAATTCTTTATAACCAACATACCCAGCTCAGCCACTGGAGACTCGAGCTGTACCAGAAGATTTACCAACTTTCCCAACCGACAGAAGGGGGAGGGGTATTACCACCCCTTCTGTCACCACCACCCCAAACCGCGGCCTCCTCTATGCACGTTTGAAAATTCATGTTGAGGATATCTAGGCCTATGTCGGACAGGTGTACCCCGTCCGACCTGTATAGACCCAGCGTACCTCCCTCCAACTCTAAGTGCCTATATGACCGACCCAAACTAGGGGACAAAAATTTCTCCATCGCCCTGTTTAAACGTCTACGGACTTTCTCCAATGGTTTAAAAATAACGGAGTCTGACCAACACAAACGAGGGATTATCTCCGAAAATATCAGACATGAAGCAGGGGATGCCTGACTCAGAAAATTAAAATCGTCTTTCATCATGTTAATTAAATCAAGCGTTCTTAATTTACCCACATCGTTGCCCCCTAGGTGCACAATCAAAATATCCGGGGGGGAAAATAAAGTATACAACCTGCTCAGTTCAAAAATTAAATCTCCCCAGAGCATTCCTCTGCGGCCAAACCAATGAATGCTGAATGCTGAGGGGTCCAAGCCCAGATTCTCTGAGTATGTTCTACTCGCTGCTCTCTTCCGAGCCCAAAAGACAAAGGAGTGACCTAAGATCCACACAGATCGGTGACCACCTAGAATAAATTAACATGTTAGAGCAGGACGGATATATGACTTAAAGGCATTCGATCTCCACCTACCAATCCTCCTTATAGCACTTTCCTCAAGACCGATCCTGGTGGCCTCAGTGGCAGCCCCGATCCGAAATGAGTGAGAAGTCACCCTAGCATCAGAAACCTGACTATGAAAAGCGCATTTCTTCAAGACCATTGAAAATTGGTAAATGGATACAGGAGACCCGTCCCTATGAATAAATAAACGGTCACCAATCTGCGGGCGGATATACAAATACTCCCGCAGCCTGATGATCGGGCAAACCTCTGATGACACATATCTATTCAGTGATACCCATCTCCCTTTTCCCAACACATCTGTCTTACTGCGACTTAAAAATAATTTTAACTTATCCCCGCAGAAGGATACCTCGGATAATAGTATCCCGGAGGCCCTTCCCTTGGACGCTGGGAGTAGCTCAGAAATTCTGAATGCACCAAAAAATGCAATGACAAAAATGGCTTTAAACACAACCGCCTCGAATTCTGAGAAGCAAATTGCAGAGGTAGCTCCACAAATTTTAGCTAACAGGGCAGGGGTCATTGGAGACCTAGTATCCTTCCTGAATGTTTCCCTCTTATAACCCTTTAAAACCTGCCGTACCGAAAAGAAGCTAAGGCACGCTGGCATGTTAACAAGGCGTAAAAAGAAGGAAATACCAGATAACGTCTTGCTGATGTGCGACCAGGAAAGGTGCTTCCTAATCATGGACTCTAAAAATAGCAGGACCAGCTCTTCCGAGTAACTCGCTGTGGAAAGCTGTAATGATGACAGAAAGGCTGACCAAGAGAACCAGGAAGATAGATAGTTCTTCCAAGTTGAAGGAGCCACCGAATTCCTGACGTATTGCCACATTAAATTAGGGCCCATAAATGGGAAGGACAGCTCATCCCTACCGGATCCGCCCCCGGAAGTAATTCGAAAAAACGGTCCATCTGTTGACGAGAGAGAGCGTCGGCAACGTTATTGAGCCTCCCTGCAATGTACCTCGCTTTTAACCAGATGTTCCAACGTAAACAAATAAAAACCAACTGACGCAAAAAAGAAACTACTGGAGGGGATTTTGATGATAGCGTATTTACTGCGAATAGCACGCCCTTATTGTCTGTGGAGACCAGGATTCTTCTATCTGCAAAAAACTTCCCCCATAACTCTAAGGCGACAACTACCGGGAATAATTCCAGTAAGACTATATTCCTAGAAAAACCCAGGGAAACCCATCTATCTGGCCAGATACCCGCACACCACTGCGTACCCCATATTGCGCCAAAGCCTACTGACCCAGCCGCATCGGTTTCCAGAAGAAAGTCGCTGTCGACAATGAAATCCTGCTGCCACATAGATCTACCATTAAATAAATGTAAAAAATTCTTCCAGACAAGCAAATCCTGCTTGATGCCAGCTGATAGCCTGATGTGAGCAGCAGGATTCTTGATTCCTGAAATAGCTGAATACAGGGTTCTAGAAAAAACTCGACCCATAGGGAGAATTCTAGATGCAAAGGCGAGTTGACCCAGAAGGGACTGCATCTCCTTAAGTGTCACCTTACCCCTTCTAAGAAATAGATCAATCGTCTGTGACAACCTGTAGATCTTCTCCTCAGGCAGCCTGCATTCCATGTTGGCGGAATCTATGGTTATGCCTAGGAATTCTATGCTAGTCACTGGCTGGACCGTTTTCTCTTCCGCTAGGGGAACCCCAAAATGCTCACAAACTAACTGAAAATTGGATAGGAGGGCAAGGCAGTCCCCCGAACCCCCTTTCCCTAAGAACAGAAAATCGTCCAAATAGTGGATCAGCTGACATGATCCGGAAACCTTGCTGACCACCCATTCCAGGAACGTAGAGAAAGTTTCAAAATAAAAACAGGAAACAGAGCAGCCCATTGGTAAAGCCTTATCAAAATAATATTGACCTTCAAAAAATATGCCCAACGAATTGAAACCCGCCGGGTTCAGTGGGAGTAAACGGAAAGCTGATTGGATATCAGCTTTTGACATTAATGCATTTCTTCCTAACAACCGAAGCTTCTCTAAGGCTGAGTCAAAGGATGTGTAAGATACCGATATGCTGTCTGAACCAAACTGGTCATTCAGGGAATTCCCAAAGGGGAATGACAGGTGATGAATCAACCTAAACTCTGAAGGTTCTTTCTTGGGGACCAAACCAAGGGGGGAAATCCTAAAATTTACAAACGGGGGAAGGGGAAAAGGTCCCTCCATCCTCCCAGCCTTGATTTCCTTACTGAGTTTAGCTCTTACAACCCACGGAGCCTCATCTACAGATTTAAGATTCTTAACCATGGTACACCCCACCCCTTCAAATTGTGGTATGGAGAAACCTTCAGAAAACCCCTTAATTAGCAGGGAAGCCCTCTGCTTGCTTGGGTAAATTTGAAGCCAGGGAAGCATTTCTGAAAGTTTCACCGGGGTGAGTGCTTTTGGGAAGGTTTTCCCTCTGGTTGGGCTGTAGCTTCCGAAAACACTTCGTTATAGGGTGGCCACCCCCGCAAGCTGCACACTCGTGTTTATATTTACATGCATTTGCCCACTTGCAGTGTGAGTCATTGAAGGAAAAGCATAACCCTTTCCTGTAAGAACTGCTAGTTGAGGGATGGGAGGCTTGCAACGTGCTTGAGCGAGCAGAAGGCAGCCTCTGAGGCAAGAACATGTTAAGCCATAGGCCCACATCCTTGGAACCCCATTGAAGCGAGGGCTGCACTGCCAACTTCTGGCGAAATGCCTCGTCATAATATAGCCAGGCTAAACCACTAAAACCTTTGTAAGCCTCCAAAATAATGTCTATGTGTTGGAAAATAAAAGGGCTCTGCTCGGGGTATTTCTCACACAGCACACTGGCATAAGTAATAAAGGCCTGAAGCCAGGCATAAAATGACTTAATGACAGGCTTTCTGTCATCGGCTTTCTCATCCTTCCTATCATACCTGGACATATCTTTAGCTGGGGGGAGAAGCGATACAAGATCGACGTATTCCCCTCTCCAAATTTTATCCTTAGTACTGATAGGCAGATGGAAACCTAAAGGTGACAATAAACATGGCATGCATTCCTTTGCACTGCTATCTGTACTTTTAACTGAATCCTCTTTGTATGCAGAACAAGCAGGCTGGAGTATAGTATTGGTATCAATACCTGACCACACTTCAGCCTCTCTAGCTAACACAGGAGTAGAGACATTTGCTTTCATTACAGCTATCAGTTGTTCAATGGATGCAGATAAGACAGACAATTGTGATGCAGCACCGCACTCACCCTCTGACACCTGCGCAGGGAGCGCTCCAGGGGCTGGCGTTGGTGATTCACACCTCACCGGGATTCTGCTGGTCAGCTGTTCTTGCTGTGGGGGCGGGCCCGCTCCTCTGCGTCCCCCTCTGCCACCTCTGCCAGCCCTGGTGCTGGCGCTGGTTAGGCTGCCTGGCGGTGCGCGCTCCCGGATAGGAGTCGCATTCTTCCTTCCCCGCCCGCGCCCCAGCGGGGGGGGTGCCTGACTGGCCTGGGTGTCCCTGCGGGAAAAAGAAAAAACCTCCCGCTCACCCCCCGGTTGGCACGGGAGATGATGGGCTCAGGCTCCTCCTCTGTGTACGCCTCCTCTTGCTCGTCCGTCTGCCCGCGCCGTCCTCCAAGCTGTCAGTCATGTCTGCGACCTCCTGCTCCAGTGACGTCGCGTTCTCCGATAGGCAGGGCTGAGTGTAGGAAACCTCTGCGCCGCTGGGACCCACTGTCGCTCCAGACTCCGCGCTGCTTGCATCAGTTGGCTGCGGTAAGGAAAGGCAGAGACGAATCCAGTCTTCTCCTCCTGCATGTTCGGCCCGGTCCAATAGCTGGCGTAGTAAGGCATCCATCTGTCACTCTGGTCACGGAGCTCTTCCGGCTGGGTTACCTGTAGAAAAAACTGGTCACCTGCCTAACAGGCCCAGGCCTATATATAGGCCCTGGATGCTTCCAGCACCTTCTCCTAAAATCACCTGTTCCTGTGAACCAATCCCAGCCCGGCCTGACCCTGTTTCTGGAACCTACTAGACCAGCTGTGAGGCCTGGCTAATTGGTTTTAACCTCCACACTCCCAGCTCACCTGCACTCTCCTGTCCTCACTTGACCTGACAATGACCTCCTTAACCCTTTTACTGCTGCCCCTGCCGTGGACCCATAAGGAAAGGAGAGCCTAAATGGCTACTCCCTTTCCTTTCCCAGGAGCCCCTCTTCACTCCATGTGCTCAAGCCCAAGAGGATAAATGGACGCACACGAAAGAGGTCACTTCTTCAATACAACTTTGTTGAATCAGCTAGAAAACACGCTGACCTCCCCAACCTGGTGACCACCCTGCTGTGTGTTTTTCCTGGGTGAAACAATAAAGTTTTTATGAAGAAATTACCTCATCGGTGTGTGTTCGTTTGTCTTCCTGGGCTTAATGTCAGTAGTTTGGTTTTACTTTACATATGAATAGCTGGAAACAGAACAGCTGATATGTAGAACCAGATGTCTGTGGCCAGTGGCAACAATTTTTTATCATTGTGTCATTAGCCCACCCAGTGAAGCACATGAAACAAAAGAAGTAAAGTTCCTGATGGATTTATTGGAGCAAACCTTCTTGTGTACCTGATCCAAAAGTTTTTGACTATGGTAGCCTAAGAAAGAGTGACCAGAAGTGACACTGTGACCAGCAGTACAGAAAAGGCTGCTGTTTTCCTTAAAGGAGTTCTCTGACCTAAAACTTTTAACCCCCGCTGTGCCCGGGCTGTAAAAATATACAAAATAAACTTTCACTTACCTGCCTACGATCCCCCGTTGTTCCGATATCGCCGTCCCGTTCTCCGGTCCCGGTCTCTTCCGCTTCCTGTGTGTCGGTGACTCATAGTGCGCTCAGCCTATCAGCGGCCGCGACGGGACATTGCTGCGGCCGCTGATAGGCTGAGCGCACTATGAGTCACCGACACACAGGAAGCGGAAGGGGCCCGGGACCGGAGAACGGGACGGCGATATCGGAACAACGGGGGATCGTAGGCAGGTAAGTGAAAGTTTATTTTGTATATTTTTACAGCCCGGGCACAGCGGGGGTTAAAAGTTTTAGGTCAGAGAACTCCTTTAACTGAACTAGGGTTACATGAGCTGATGAGACTAGAGGGCATCTAATTTATGACATTAAAATAAATGAAAATAAAAAACTGCTGCAAGTAGAAGGAAGAAAAGATTTAGAGCCAACATGCTGCCAGGATTGGAAGGTTTCGGAGTCTGTTGCATATCTGTGTAGTTACCTTTTAGTTCCTGCACTTTATACCTGCAGCATTTTTTTTAAACCAGATTCTCCTCAAACTTCCAACTCTCCCACACACCCCAACCAGGGGTCAAGTCCTGGGAAAAAAACTCCCACTCAAGATCCACTCCCCCAACAAACAAAAAAAATTATACGCTCATATGCATAATTACTAAACCGCATTTTTTCCGATCCACTGTACCTTAGTAATTCTTTATGTTACTGACCGCTTCCGGTATATTGATTCATCGGGTAGCAAGTTCATTCTAAATCCCACTATAACTCGCGGCAGACCTCCGCAATGTCTCCTGGGAACAATCACAAAAGCTCCCATCCACACTGTGAACGCGTTCTCAGCATCTAGTAGTCCCAAGGGAGGAGGCGAGCACGCTGACTAACCAGAACGGCTCGGCTGATGGGGGAAAGGTTACTGAGGAGGAACAAGAAGTCAGAAATTCAGACAAAGAAAAAAAACATTTAGAAGGGAAATCGAAGGAAAAGGTAAGTGAACCAACAATGCACTAGCTTAAAGGAACCTATTTAGAAAATAAAAAACAAACCTTTACAACCCCTTTAAAGAACTTTGGTGGTATTATTATTACTATTATACAGGATGGATTTAGCACCAACATTTTGTACAGTGCTTTACAAAATAAAGGGAGACCCAGTACAGTAAAAAAACACAATTCAATACAAAATAATTTTGATCAGTTGCAATATGGATAAGTTGCATTAATATTATTTTCCTTGGATACAGTTTAAATAATACATCATCATTTTTTTATTATTAATAAATACAATCATATTGATTATTTAGAAGAATCAGATAAGTATTTTAGCTTTTGAGCAAAGGTAGACTTTTTAATTCATTATTTTTGTATTTCTCAGTCCTGGGCACTATATTGGTGCTAGTCACATGGTGGTCACATGGTGGTCACATGATATCCACATGACTGGCCAGAAGCTTTCAGATGCAAAATAGCAATTATGGATGGGAGACAGATTCTCAAAAGAGATACGACGGCGTATCTTCAGATACGCCGTCGTATATCTGAGTCTGGGCGGTCGTATCTATGCGCCTGATTCTTTCATTCTTAGAATCAGTTACGCATAGATTTCTATTAGATCCGACCGGCGTAAGTCTGTTACGCCGTCGGATCTTAACTGCATATTTACGCTGGCCGGCGTGTACGCTGATTTACACCTAGAAATATGTAAATCAGCTAGATACACGAATTCACGAACGAACGCCGGCCGACGCAGTACAGATACGCCGTTTACGTTAGGCTTTTCCAGGCGTAAAGTTACCCCTGCTATATGGTGGCGTACATGCGGCGTACCAATGTTAAGTATGGACGTCTAATTTTTTATATTTTACGTCGTTTGCGTAAGTCGTCCGTGAATGGGGCTGGACGTCATTTACGTTCACGTCAAAACCAATACGTCCTTGCGGCGTACATTGGAGCAATGCACACTGGGATATTCCACGGACGGCGCATGCGCCGTTTGTGAAAAACGTCAATCACGTCGGGTCACAAGTTATTTACATGAAACACGCCCCCCTGTTCCAAATTTGAATTAGGCGGGCTTACGCCGGCCTATTTACGCTACGCCGCCGCAACTTACGGAGCAAGTGCTTTGCAAATACAGCACTTGCCCGTCTAAGTTCCGGAGCCGTAACGTAAATCGGATACATTACGCCCGCGCAAAGGTACGCCGATCTACGGGAATCTGGCCCAAAAAGTCTGATCATTGGCGACCCAGAAAGGTTGGCGTAGAGGTTAATTTTCCCTTTTTTTTTCGCAGTAATACATTTTTTTCGCATCTGCGCACTAAATTTGGCATATGCTTGTGTTAACCTTCAATTTCTATGAAAGGCATTGATCTGACAATGTCCGGGTAGGTCCTCCATTAATATGGGAACTGTTTGCCTCCAGGGTTCAGCATCATGAGCAAGCTTGCGCATTCATAATGACATAACCATATATGCATGAAAAAAATAGTCTTGGCTTTGTGCCTTCACATTTCCTCTGGTCAGAAATAGATTTCATTTTTCTACATTGTTCACTGAGTTCTCAGGCACAGAAGCTATCGTTTTGCTTCACAGGGCTTGTTCTCTGTAAGTACCTAATAGGAGTAGAGTGATTTCTGCTAACCATGTTCACTGCCTGGGGCTGTTGGCTCTAGTAATGACCTACATTCTGCTGTTTCACATGTATATCTGACAGTCCCATGACATACCCTCTAAGGACAGTTTGGCCTTTCATGGAGCACAGCTCAGTCACTACGCTGCATTCTGATGGCGTGCAGTGGCCTGGAATCTGCATTTTTCTATGTATTCCTGGCTGTGATGTGATTTATCGCTCTTCTGTCTTTTACTTTAGCTCTGTTAAAGCTGGTCATTTGTGGCAAGAACTTACGAAAACTGGCCATACACAAGCATACCTCCCAACTTTCTGAGATGGGAATGAGGGACACCTATCAGCAAAAGTATGCAGGCATAGGACACACCCCCTTCCACGCCCCTTTAACCACTTGCCTACTGTGCACATATACCCCCTTCCTGCCCAGACTAAATTTTAGCTTCCGGCACTGCGTCACTTTAACTGACAATTGCGCGGTCGTGCGACGTGGCTCCCAAACAAAATTGACGTCCTTTTTTCCCCACAAATAGAGCATTCTTTTGGTGGTATTTGATCGCCTGTGCGGTTTTTCGTTTTTGCGCTATAAACAAAAAAAGAGCGACAATTTTGAAAAAAAACACAATATTTTTTACTTTTTTGCTATAATAAATATCCCATTTTATCTCTGTTTAGGCCGATACGTATTCTTCTACATATTTTTGGTAAAAAAAAAAAATCTCAATAACTGTATAGTGACTGGATTGTTATATTGCCTACAAAATAGGGAGACATAATTATGATTTTATTTTTATGTATTTTTTACTAGGAATGGCGGCGATCTGTGATTTTTTTTTTTTTGGGACTGCGACATTGTAGCGGACACATCGGACACTTTTGGGACCATTCACATTTATACAGTGAACAGTGCTATAAATATGCATTGATTACTGTATAAATGTGACTGGCAGGGAAGGGGTTAACCACTAGGGGGCGGGGAAGGGGTTAAATGTGTAGCCTAGTCAGTGTTCTAACTGTGGGGGGAGGGGGGTGACTGGGGGAGGTGACCGATCTGTGTCCCTATGTACAAGGGACACAGATCGGTCTCCTCTCTCCCTGACAGGACGTGGAGCTCTGTGTTTACACACAGAGCTCCACGTCCCTGCTCAGTTACTGGGCAATCGCGGGTGCCCAGCGGCCATCGCGGCCGCCGGGCACGCGCACTGTGTTCCCAGTAACGCGATGGGTGCGCGCGCGCGCCTTAGCAGCTTCTAATGACAGGACGTCATATGACGTCCTTTCAGAACAACAGGGGATTCCGCCCGCCGTCATTTGACGGCGTGCGGTTGTAAGGAGGTTAAAGGAGAAGTGTACATAAAAATAAGATTGGTTAAATCCCCAAGTGCTTTTTTACCACTACTATTCCTTTATATTGGTTTTTGGAATTTACAAATGCAGCGATTTAGAAACCAGATGAAAGGTTTAGCACTGGGAAATGCTTTTTGATAGATAAAAAGTGCATTTTATATACATCTATATAGATCAGACCAAAATGAGGGACAAAGGGACATTTCTCCAAATCAGGGACAGTCCCTTGAAATCAGGGACAGTTGGGAGCTATGCACAAGCAGATTGGACTGGCTGACTCCTCAACTTCTGGAGGCCTGAACTGCAACGGGTGGGGCGTCCATATGATGACAAGATCTGACAGATATAAATGTGGCACCCATGCCTGTATATACAGAGGACAAATTATTTCTTAAATCAGATGCCAAAGGATGCCTAATATCAGATACCTTATATTATTCTATGAAGAAAAGAGAAGACATGTGCACACTGAAATATTTTGTTTCGGAATTTTGTTTTCGTCTGAAAAATAAATGTATTTTGTTACTCCAGAAATTCGTTTTTATTTATTTTGTTTCGTTAGAAAATGCATTCGTTCGAAAATCCGAATTAATTAAAGGAGTTGTAATGGAAACATTATTTTTTTTGCTGAAATTACTGTTTACAGGGTATAGAGACATAGGGCTAGATCCACGAAGCAGTTACGCTGGCGTATCTATTGATACGCCGTGTAACTGCTAGGTTGCTCCGGCGTATCTTTGTTTTGTATCCACAAAACAAGATACACCTGAAGCTGGGCTAGATCCGACTGGCGTACGTCTTAGTACGCCGTCGGATCTTAGGTGCATATTTACGCTGGCCACTAGGTGGCGCTTCCGTCGATTTCCGTGTCAAGTATGCAAATTAGCTAGATACGCGAATCCACAAACGTACGTCCGGCCGGCGCATTTTTTTCCATAGTTTCCGTAAGGCTTTTTTCGGCGTAACGTTACCCCTGCTATATGAGGCGTAGCCAATGTTAAGTATGGACATCGGGCCAGCGTCGAATTTTCCGTTGTGTACGTCATTTGCGTAAAACGTTCGCGAATAGGGCTTTGCGTAAAATGACGTTCACGTCAAAAGCATTGGCTTGTTGCGGGTTAATTTGGAGCATGCGCACTGGGATATCCCCACGGACGGCCCCTTCCCCCCTACAGAAAAAACGTCATTTACGTTGGGTCAAGACGTATTAACATAAAACACGCCCCCATCTCATCCATTTGAATTGCGCGCCCTTACGCCGACACAGTTACACTTCGCCGCCGTAACTTACGGCGCAAATTCTTTGTGGATACGGGAAATACGCTGTAAGTTACGGCGGCGTAGTGTATCTCAGATACACTACGCCGGACGTAAAGAAGCGCCGAGGTACGTGGATCTGGCCCATAATAGTTAACTGATTCCTTTTAAAATGATTAAAAATAGATCAAAATCAATCATATAATGTACCTACAGTTTAGTTTCGTTTTTGCCTGTTGCTTCCTGTCTCTCTGATGTACAGAGCCAGAGAGCCAATAGAGGGCAGTGATGGTTTGTAAAACAAAACTGGATTGGTGCTGAGGGGTTTTAGACACACAGTAATCACACCTCCTTGATTAGTGACCACAGAGAGAAAGCTCCCAGTACTGTGGTTATCAGGAAACAGACAACCAGGAAGTGTCCAGAACAGAGAGGAATTACAGCAACATCAAAGCAAAAACGAACAATGGGGACATGAAACAAGTACTACAGTAAGGTAAAGGAAGCTATTTAGCTAAAAAAAAAAAATCCTTTAGTGACCCTTTAAGGTCGAATCTTTCATTGAAGGCTTATCTTGTCCATCAAATGTTCTAAGAAGATTTGATGAAGCAGCTAAACTGTACGAGGCCGCAATCATACATTTCCGGTCAAATGCTCCGCCCACAAGCTAGAGTAGAATTCTAATGTTGTATGACTAGTAATAGTTATATTTATTACGGTAATTATTATTACTAGTCAACCAACATTAGAATTCTTCTCTAGCCTATGGGCGGGCCATTTGACCATAAATGTCCATTTGTGGTGATCGTATGTTTTCAGCTGCTTCGTCGAATCTTCATGTCTCTATAATGTCGAATCTTTTCTCTCTGTCGAATAATCTTGGTCTAATAGAGTTAAGGTTGGGCACATTCGACCACAGATTCGATAGACACAAATTGCTGTTGTCACCGTTATGTCGAATCTTCTATCTATATCGAACTGTTGTCACAACGAAACGAAAATAAAGCATTTTTTATGTCGGATCTTTCGGATTTCGCATTCTGCACGTTCGTCATCGTTTGTTAAAACAAATGTGAAAATCCCAGAAATTCGGGCGAAAATGCATTTGGATGAAAACGAATGCACGTGTCTAGAAAAGAGTGAGGTCTCTCAACCATTGTAGATTTTACACAGTTCTGTAAGAAATAACTAACACTTGGGACAGACATACACTTGTCATTACATTCAAGCAGTGTTGGCAGCTCTGCACATGCTCAGTTTTCAGTGTATTTTCTACCCTGTGTATTTACCCCTTATCACATCTGAGCAGCCCATGTGACTGTAGAGTTACACAAATACATGTGCAAGGTGGTTGCAGGCTGGTCGGTAAGTTGAACTGGGAATTTCGTTGATTTTGTTTTGCATGCGTTGCCCTTCCATGTGCTCCTTGCTGCAAAGGCCACTTATAGGTGAGGGCAGGGGCCATTTGTTTGTACTGTTGAAATATTGATGAGTGGGCGCACTGGATAACTTTGCTGCCATGCTGCTATATGCTGGGTGTGCAGTGCGCCCCTGTGCCTTTAATACCACTTAAGCCCCGAGCCTGTTTTTCAGATTCGGTGTTTACGAGACTAAAACATTTTTTTTTGCTATAAAATTACTTAAAACCCCCAAACATTATATATTTATTTTTTTCTAACACCCTAGAGAATAAAATGGCAGTCATTGCAATACTTTTTGTCACACCGTATTTGCGCAGCGGTCTTACAAGCGCACTTTTTTTGGAAAAAAAAACACTTTTTTTAAAAAATAAGACAACAATAAATTTGGCCCAATTTTTTTACATATTGTGAAAGATAATGTTACGCCGAGTAAAATGATACCCAACATGTCACGCTTAAAAATTGCGCCCGCTCGTGGCATGGCGTCAAACTTTTACCCTTAAAAAATTCTACAGGTTGCATTTTTTGAGCTACAGAGTAGGCCTAGGGCTAGAATTATTGCTCTCACTCTAACGTAAACATCCCTTGTAATAGAAAAAAGCATGACAGGTCCTCTTAAATATGAGATCTGGGGTCAAAAAGACCTCAGATCTCATATTTAGGCTTAAATGCAAAAAAAAATTTAAACTGTCATTTTTTTAAATGACAAAAAAAAATATGTGCCTTTAAGACGCTGGGCGGGACTGACGTTTTGACGTCACTTCCGCCCAGCAGAGCTATGGGGACGGGTGAAGGAGATTTTTCCTTTACTCGCAACCCCACACAGCTGCCGAACAGTCCCGATCGCCTCCGCCGCTACCGACGGCTACGGTAAGCGGCGGAGGGCGCGGTAGAGCGGCGGGAGGGGGGGCCATCTCCCACCACCGATAACGGCGAATCCGCCGCAGAGACCGCCGTTATCGCTGACAGGACCGTCCACTGAAGAGATGAATATCTCGGTTGTGGCAGCAGCTGCTGCCGTTACCGAGATATCCATCTTCAAAGTGATGACGTATAACGACGGTGAGCGGTCGGTAACTAGTTAAAGTGGAGTTCCACCCATAAATATAACATTACATCAGTAGTTTAAAAAAAATGTCATTAGTCCTTTACGAATTATTTTTTTTTTTTTTACATGCCTTCAAAGTGTTGTTAATCTTCCCACTTCCTGCACCTAGGTGCTTAATGCTTCCTAACCTACACCGCACAGACTCCTGGGAATGTAGTAGGTGTAACTTTCCAGGAGTCTGTGCACTCCCCAGTCTCAAAGAATCATGTGACTTGGACAGCACAGGTGCTGAAACCTGATCTCACACTGCTTGTGCAGCACTGAGCATGTGCGAGATTTGCAAGGCTGAAATCCAGGAAGTCATACAGTCTGGCTTCATGATGCCCACACTTAAGATGGCCCCAGTCAATTTCTATTTTATAAAGTGTCTAAATGCTGTAACAACCTAACAAAACGGACCTTAGTTTACAGAATAACTTTACTAGAATACATTAAGCTTGTGTATTACAGGGGTATTTATATTTAAAAAGTGAAATTGTGGCCGGAACTCCGCTTTAAGGAGGAGTGGGCTGCCTCCAGGCTCACCTGCCCTCTGCCTATCCATTACAATGCATATGTTTCCACTGTGGAGGCTCTCAAAATGTAGAGTTAGGACTAGATAAAGTAATGAGGTGCCGTGACGGGGCTCTGCAGCTTACACATGTATTTGCAAATGTGTGCACACTTAACCCCTGTTTTAACACATTCTGTTAGACAGGTTAATTTGGTTGGTTGCAGGCTGATCGGTAAGTTGAGCTGGGAATTTCTTTGGTTTCGTTTTGCAGGCATAGGTCTATGATAATAAATAAAAAAGTGGAGGGGATTGGGGTTTGTAAAAAAAATGAAGAACATTTTTAGGAAGTAGTGGGTGAGGAAGTTGTGCAGCACTGGCTTCAGGATGTACTCTCCCACTGGATTACACAGAATTCAAATGAAAGGAAATTGAATTAACTTTCTGATAACTTTCGAGCAATAGTATTAGGAGTTCACTGATAGGATTGAGCCGAACACCAACCCTATTACATCGCAAAAGTTCAGACCCGAACCGCGAACCCTATTAAAGTCTATAGGACCCGAACATGAAAAATCAAAAGTGCCCATTTTAAGGCTTATATGTAAGTTATTGCCAATAATACAGGGTATGGGGGCCCGGGTACTGTCCCGGGGGACATGTATCAATGCAAATCTTTGTCCGATTATCTACTACTCTACTAGCTTTTAGACAAACTCTGAAAGCCCTCCTCTTCAGAAAAGCCTATCCTACCCATACCTAACAACTGTTTTTTATATTTTCTCCATCAGCTCATCCCCCCACAGTTATTACCTTTTGTATCACTTGACCCTCCTTCTTAAGCCTTGTACACACGATCGGATTTTCTGCAGACAAAGCGTAAGACTTTTGTCCGAAAGGCGTTGGCCATGAACTTGTATTGCATACAAACGGCAAAGAATTGTTGGCCAACAAACACAAAACAACATGTTTTTTCAGCTCTTTAGCGTCACCCTTCGGGCAACTTCTGCTAATGTTGTGTTATGGTTAGCATTGCTTCTCAGCATGCGTGTTTGTACTTTGGATTTTTTTCCGATGGACTTGTGTACACATGATCGGATAATCCAACATCACACATTTGTTGTCGGAAAATTTTAAAGCATGCTATACCACATTTGATGTCAGAAATTCCGACAACAATTGTCCGATGGAACATACAATCGGTCGGATAGTCCGACAACATCCTGTCATCACACAATTCCCGTTGGAAAATCCGAGGCTTTAGATTGTAAGCTCTAACGAGCAGGGCCCTCTGATTCCTCCTGTATTGAATTGTATTGTAACTGTACTGTCTGCCATCATGTTGTAAAGCACTGCACAAACTGTTGGCGCTATAGAAATCCTGTATAATAATAATAATAATAATAATTATACCCCCTGCTAGCAACAATAGACCCCCACACAAAAACAAATCCCCACCAGAGAAAATAGATAGATTTTTGCTTATATGCCATTACAGACTTTCACACTTTTCTTGCTATAGTTTCATTAAAAAAGTACCGTATTTATCGCGGTATAACGCGCTCCCGCGTATACCGCGCACCCCCAAAGTTGACCCGAATCCTGTGGAAAAAAGTTTTTTTGTACTTACAGTTTTGGTGTCTTGCGCGGCGTCCATCGGCGGCCTCGTCGGGTCCGGCGTTCGTCTGTGGCTTTGGGTGTCCTCTTCGGCGGGTCCGGCGTCCTTCTGCGGCTTCAGGTGTCCTTCTGCGGCTTCGGGTGTCCTTCTGCGGCGGGTCCGGTGTCCTCTTCGGCGGGTCCGGTGTCCTTCTGCGGCGTCTTCGCGTCCTCCCCGCTCGTTTCCCGCGCTGAGTTTGAATACTGCACCGACATATACAGAGCGCAGTACACTCGTGTATTGTCGGCAATGCTCGGCTACCCGCGCTGAAGTCCTGTACGTCCAGGACGTGAGCGCGGAAGGTGCCGAGACAGCCCGACTATACCCGAGTGTACTGCGCTCGGTATATGTCGGCGCAGTATTCAAAACTCAGCGCGGGAAAGCGGGGTATCGGCGTATACCGCGCACCCACGATTTTGCCCTGATTTTCAGGGCAAAAAAGTGCGCGGTATACGCTGATAAATACGGTAGTTCATGGAACACAGATCTGTATTTTTTTTTTGTAAGGAGAACTCCAGCTTTCTCCAACTCTTCTGCCGCGTACACACGGTCATTTTTCGGCATGAAAAAAAACGTTGTTTTTAAAAACGTCATTTAAAATTCGAACATGCTGCATTTTTTTCACATCGTTTTTTAAAATGACGTTTTTCGTGTTGTAAAAAATGATCGTGTGTGGGCAAAAACGACGTTTTAAACCCGCGCATGTCCAGAAGCAAGTTATGAGATGGCAGCGCTCGTTCTGGTATAATGGAGTAAGCACATTCATCACGCTGTAACAGACAAAAAAGCGCGAACCGTCTTTTACTAACACGGAATCAGCTAAAAGCAGCCCAAAGGCGAATAGAACTTCCCCTTTAGAGTGCCGTCGTACGTGGTGTACGTCACCGCGCTTTGTTCATCATTTTTCAAAAATGATGGTGTGTGGGCAACATCGTTTTTAATGTTGAAGTTGGAAAAACGTTGTTTTTTTTTTCATGTTGAAAAAACGATCGTGTGTACGCGGCATTCCTGTTTTATTTTTGTGTCAGTTTGTCTTAGTTGTCCATTATCAATATAGTACTTTATTGTATAGTATGCAACCATGCACAAACTATCTTCATAGTGTTTGCTATTATTATAGCTGTATTATTGGAAGATGCATACTTGTGTTTGCATACAATTTGCATGACGGGTAAATTATGGTTGGTTGGTAGAGAGATTATTGGTAAGTATACTATGACTTTGTCATTGTAAAGTCTCGTATCGCTTTTCCTATAGGACACAACACAGCATCCTCTTGTCCCCAAGTATGCAAACCATGCTGAGAGCTAGAGGCAGAAGAGAGGAAGGGGGAGGAGGGTAACATATGTTGGGCAACAATGGTGACTTTGTGCTATGGATAAAATGCTCAGGATTTCGTCATTACAAGAGGCAGTTTACCAAAGAAACCATCATCAAAGACACGCATTCAAATGTTCTTTTGTTTCTTGTTTCCAATTCTAAGCAACGGTTGCATACATTTGCACTAAGCTGTTTTTTTTTTTTCATCCTTTAAAGGAATACTCCAGTTTGACAAAAATAAATGCTACAATGACCTTTGTATAGCAAGCTGTCGCTGTCCGTGATTTTCCATAACAGACAAAAATTGAAAGTGTAATTTCTTGGCCAACATGGCAACTAGAGGAAATCTGTACAATTTGTGAATGGATAGCTATTTCACCTCCTTAGGTTTTTGGTTTATTACTGCAGAGCTTGAAGTCAAATTACAGACAGCTTCCGCAATGGGAATAGGAGCTAATTTTAAGTGCCAAGCCACATGTTTTAGTGATAAATAAGGCTTTCTTAATATTATGCTGACCCCTAATAATTATGGTTTCAATATCTTCAAAACAGTGAAAGCAAGAATCTGCTAAGTTCTCTGAGATCCATGTAATATTGAAGTAGAATTCCAGCCTAACTAGCCTTTACATTTTCACTTCCCTCTCCTGCTACCTATGCTCCCTAATCTATGTAAAAAAGACCTGTATACTCACCTATTTTAGGTCCGCTCCAGTCCGTTCATGTGATTCCCCTTTGTTAGTGAGCAGCAGCTGCAGGGGAGAGGAGGGAGAACTTACAATGGCTGGGAATTCCAGGAGCCATTATATCACAGGCCTAAATGTTCTCTCCAAGATAATGGAGAAAGTAGTGGTACAACAGCTGCAACAGCATCTAGATACCCACAATCTACTAGATCCATTACAATCAGGCTTCCGTCCCGGACACGGGACAGAAACGGCCTTACTTAAAATATGGGACGATGCCCTCGAGGCCGCAGACGAAGGAGAATCTTGTCTCCTGGTTCTGCTGGACCTAAGCGCAGCCTTTGACACGGTAGACCACAAACTGTTACTAATGCGACTAGCCAAGGTAGCAGAAGTCGCAGAAGGTGACTTACCATGGTTTTCTTCCTTTCTTGAAAACCGATCACAAACAGTTAAATTGGGTTGTTTCACGTCGGAAAAGCGCACGGTGTCATGTGGAGTCCCCCAAGGATCCCCCCTGTCACCGGTGCTTTTCAACATCTATCTTCGCCCTCTCTTTGATATTATCAGTAGCCAAGAACTACTCTATCACTCTTATGCAGACGATACGCAACTGTATTTTCGCATCTGCAACAAAAAGGATCATCATCTCAGTTTAGAGAAATGTCTCTCTGATAGAAAACTGGATGACTAAGAGTTATCTTAAACTCAACAGTTCAAAAACAGAACTCCTTATGTTTCACGCCAGCCGAAAGAGTCAACTGGCAACAACCTGGACACCCCCGCCCATTCTGGGCCAAATCATCACCCCTAGCTCCAAAGTCAAAAGTCTCGGGGTCATCTTCGACACCTTCATGACAATGGACGCACAAATAGGGTCAGTAGTCAGCGGAGCGCACCATCTGTTGCGCCTACTACGCAGACTTATTCCATTTATCCCCAAAGAAGACGTAGCAGTCGTGGTGGGAACAATCGTGAATTCCAGACTGGACTATGCTAACGCCCTGTACCTCGGACTCCCAAAGTACCAAATCTCCCGTCTGCAAGTCGTTCAGAATACGGCCGCCAGACTGGTGACTGGGAAAAAAAAATGGGAATCAATCTCACCTTCGTTGAGAACCCTTCACTGGCTGCCAGTAAAAGACAGAATTGCATTTAAAGCACTCTGCCTGACACATAAGTGCATCCATGGGAAGGCTCCGCAATATCTTTGCGACAAGATAGAACCTCACAATTCGAATCGCGTTCTGCGATCCACCGACCAAAATCTGGTCAGGGTACCAAAAACCAAATACAAGTCCAAAGGAGAAAGAAGGTTTGCTTTTCAGGGTCCTAGACTATGGAACGCTTTACCAACCAGCATTCGGTTGGAGGAAAACCACCTGACTTTCAGAAGACAGATCAAAACTCTGCTCTTTTGATGTCATGAGACACGAACAACTAGCGCCCAGAAGCGATTCAGTTCGCATGCGCCGCGCTTTATAAGTTTTTCATTCATTCATCACCTATAGGCTTCCATGTCTGAGCCATTGCTGCAGGGCTGGACTGGGACAAAAATTTGGCCCTGGACTTCGTCCAGACTGGCCCACTTTGACAGGTCTCTCCCATGGCTGCCGGACAACTCCCGCACCCCCCCCCCCCCTGCCCGGCCAGCCAAGCCCTCTCTCCCCCTTAACTAGCCGTTCTACTTTATAAGAGTAGAACGGCTGGTACTGGTACTCTTATAGGCAGTACCAGTGGGGAAGGTAGACATTATTTCACCCGAGGCAAAGAATCAGTTTGGTGCCCCCCCTTATGGGACAAGATTAGGCAGAAGTGAGAAACTCCCAGGCCATAGCTGTTGAGTCAGCTGTCTGTCCCCTCCCCCATGCTCCTCTGTCGTCGTCCCTGCTCCTCTGGTCCTCCCCCTGCTTCTTTGTTCCCCCCAGGTGAGCGCTGCGGAGAGGAAGGGGAGGTGAGCGCTGCGGGAAGGAAGAGACAGAGGGGCATCGGTCCACTGTCACTGAAGCCGGCAAATAGGATGTGCAGTTTGTTTTGCAGAATGGCACGATCCTCGTCTTCTGGGGTCCCTCGGCTTCTGTCTCGGCTCCTCCCTGCAAGAGCTAACCCCCCTCTGGGAAGCGATCTCCCAAGGGGGTTAGCTTGCGGGCGTGCTCCCGTGTGATACAGTCGGCGGCCAATTGTATCACTAGGCCCCGCCCCCCCAGTGCGCCGCGTCATTGATTTGATTGACAGCAGCGGGGGCCAATGGCTGCGCTGCTATCAATCATCCAACGAAGAGCTGAATAGAGCTTAGTGCGGGATCGAGTACAAGAAGATTCGGGTCTCAGGTAAGTAAAACGGGGGCTCGGGCGGTGACTGAAAGTTTTTTTTTTTACCTTAATGCGTAGGATGCAAAGCTTTACAACCACTTTAATAATATCATTCACTTAAAGCACCTGAAAGCAATCATTTGGATGTGTTCACATACTTTTGAACATATTTACACTTTGCAATGTGGTGAAAATTCACTTTGCAAAGAACACCTAATTATGCACAAAGGAAAATAATGCATTTTTGCTTGCATGTGATTGGATAATGGAAGTTAGCAGAGCTTGATCCCATTCACTAGGTTGAGGTAAAATTTGAACATCCTATTTGCCTTTATGTAATAAACATAAAAGTGCTTATACAGTGCCTTGCGAAAGTATTCGGCCCCCTTGAACTTTGCGACCTTTTGCCACATTTCAGGCTTCAAACATAAAGATATAAAACTTTTTATTTTTTTTGAAGAATCAACAAGTGGGACACAATCATGAAGTGGAACGAAATTTATTGGATATTTCAAACTTTTTTAACAAATAAAAAACTGGGCGTGCAAAATTATTCAGCCCCCTTAAGTTAATACTTTGTAACGCCACCTTTTGCTGCGATTACAGCTGTAAGTCGCTTGGGGTATGTCTCTATCAGTTTTGCACATCGAGAGACTGAAATTTTTGCACATTCCTCCTTGCAAAACAGCTCGAGCTCAGTGAGGTTGGATGGAGAGCATTTGTGAACAGCAGTTTTCAGTTCTTTCCACAGATTCTCGATTGGATTCAGGTCTGGACTTTGACTTGGCCATTCTAACACCTGGATATGTTTATTTATGAACCATTCCATTGTAGATTTTGCTTTATGTTTTGGATCATTGTCTTGTTGGAAGACAAATCTCCGTCCCAGTCTCGGGTCTTCTGCAGACTCCATCAGGTTTTCTTCCAGAATGGTCCTGTATTTGGCTCCATCCATCTTCCCATCAATTTTACCATCTTAAAGGGGCTGAATATATTTGCACGCCCAATTTTTCAGTTTTTTATTTGTTACAAAAGTTTGAAATATCCAATAAATTTCATTCCACTTCATGATTGTGTCCCACTTGTTGTTGATTCTTCAAAAAAAAAATACAGTTTTATATCTTTATGTTTGAAGCCTGAAATGTGGCAAAAGGGGGCCGAATACATTCGCAAGGCACTGTAGTTTTTTCTTTCGAGTGTTTACTTTTAAGGATTTATTCATGTTATAGTTTATAGCTTATTTCTCTTAGAATTCATTTTATGGTAAGTGGATTTAAAACAGCATATGTAGAAGTAGACACCAATATAGTTACGTCAATAAAAATGTTCACAAAGAGTTTTTGGCTAAAGACTGCTTGATTCTTATTATACTTTTTCCTATAAGAAAATAAACAAATACATGCTACATCGTCATAACTTTAAAATTGTGTTCCAATAAAATGGATCAAAATGGATGTGTTAAACTATAATTAGGCAATCCAGCATCAAAACAAATGTTCAAAGAAGATCATTTTATTGGTGTAATGTATGCACATGAGCCATTCTACTACTAAAATAAATAACAATTCTGCTGAATCAGTAAATGTCTGGATTAATGTTACAATGGAATCTTAGGTTCATCCTGGGGACAGACATTTTGAATGCTTAACTGCCGTTTCCAGGTTTGGAATGGTTTTGAGATTTCCCAACTCCAATGTTCTACCATACAGATGGAGATATAAAAATAGGTTGTTAAGCTGCATATTTTTCACTATCAGTGTGAATTTAAGAAGTAAAGTTAATTTTATGCCTTTCACCAGTCTCAGATTCTACAGGATTTCAGTACAATCCCGGGTCCCCTTGTCTAGCATATTCTGCTGCTGGAACACGTGTATATAAAGCAACCCACTGAACACCGATGTCCCCTCTATCCCCCGTTGAGCATTAGTGGCCCTTTTCTACTTTGTTTGAGTATTGTTTTTTTTAATTTCTGGTGTTAGCATAGAAAAAGGTATTAATTTTATTTTTTATGACACTAAAATTACATATCTGGTTCAAAGGAATTGCAAAGCTAGTTACAAATGAAAGCAAGACTTAATTTTATTATAGTTATTTTATTATCGTAGAAAGTACAGTCAACAAACACCACAAATAGCAGTAATACATGTAAAAAATCAGACAGCATAAACATACATGGTCATAAAGTAAAATTAGAGAGAAAAAGCAAGCAGTCCGGCCCTGTACAGCGAGAAGATAAATGAGCAAAGACTCAATGCCTAGGCAATAACAATGTGCACAGCCGTAGGGGCATCCTGACCATTTTTCAACAGACCTAGAGCTAACTGCAGCGCATGAAAACTATGCAAACGACAACATTTTACAGTTTTGTAGGTAATTGGGAAGCAAAGCGACCCAGCAGCCAAGTAGGCCCAAACATGGGACATGAAAAAGGAATGTGCAACAAGATATTCTCAGCATCTAACCAATTCGCCCATGTTCAGGCAGGGGTGTAGGGAAGGGAGGAGAGTGGCAGGGGGTAAGGATCGGGAGAAAGGAGAAGGGGAGGGGAGGAATAAAAAGAGAGCAAGAACATAGTGCAGAAGTAGGAAGGTGTGGAGAGTAGGGTAGTACACTCCGACCGGGAAATGGAATACGCCCATCAGATTCAGACGGACTGTGCCATTTCTTGGAGATAGGCGTCTGTGTATATAAAGTGAAGACTTAATTTTTTAATGCAACACATACAAATATTAATAAACAAAAGGATGACAATGGAAAAATATTAAAGGTTAAAAGAATTCCAAGGTAGAAAATGGTACTTTTTGGTGCTAAATATATCAGGAATATAAGGCATTGATGTATGCTGGGAGTAAATAACCAATTGGATATACAGTATCTCACAAAAGTGAGCACTGGGGTGCTACAGTTCATTGATGGAACCATGGATGCCAACATGTACTGTGACATACTGAAGCAGAACATGATCCCCCTCCCTTCAGAGACTGGGCCGCAGGGCAGTATTCCAACATAACGACCCCAAACGCACCTCCAAGATGGCCACTTACTTGCTAAAGAAGCTGAGGGTAAAGGTGATGGACTGGCCAAGCATGTCTCCAGACCTAAACCCTATTGAGCATCTGTGGGGCATCCTCAAATGGAAGGTGGAGGAGCGCAAGGTCTATAACATCCACCATCTCTGTGATGTCGTCATGGAGGAGTGGAAGAGGACTCCAGTGGCAACCTGTGAAGCTCTGGAGAACTCCATGCCAAAGAGGGTTAAGGCAGTGCTTGAAAATAAAGATGGTCACACAAAATATTGACACTTTGGGCCCAATTTGGACATTTTCACTTAGGGGAGTACTCACTTTTGTTGCTAGCGGTTTAGACATTAATGGCTGTGTGTTGAGTTATTTTGAGGGGACAGGAAATTTACACTGTTATACAATCTGTATACTTACTACTTTACATTGTAACAAAGTGTAATTTCTTCAGTGCTTTCACATGAAAAGATATCATAAAATATTTACAAAAATGTGAGGGGTGTACTCACTTTTGTGAGATACTGTATGTACTTTTATTGCATTTGATTTTTGGATGGTTCTATGATACATTTGTTTTGTAATACACTTTGCTGTGTAAAGTGGGTTTAGGGTGGTAATGTGTTTGGCATCTGATATTGTTTTTAGTCATGTTGGGCTACAACCATGTGCCCTGGTTTTATACTGTTATTTGTAATAATAAAAGATCTTTTTTAACCATTTACTACTGCTTTATGTTCATTCCTGAGATATTTATCACCTCAAAGTCCCATTTTCTGTCTTGGAATTATTTTATAGCTTTATAGGGATGTGGTGCTTTACTTGCCCATTAGCGCCCTCATTTCCATAATTAATGGTAAAAAAATAAATAAAAAATCTGCAGAAAATGTATAGCTAAACTAAGGAATAAGTTAACTACTTTAATTAACTTATTCCTTAGTTTAGCTATACATTTTCTGCAGATTTCTGCAGATGGTTGTAAAGCTTGTAAAGTTGTAAAGGTTTTTTACCTTAAAGGGGTTGTAAAGGAAAATGTTTTTTTTTTTCATAATAAGCATCCTTTACCTGCAGACATTCCTCTTTTCACTTCCTCATTGTTCGTTTTTGCTCAGAAGTTGCTCTATTTCTTCTCTGTTCTGTTCACTTTCTGCTTGTCTGATTGTAACTCACCATTGTGAAGGGAGGCCTTACTGCGGTGGTGAGTAACGTGCTCACCCCCTCCTGGGAACTACATCTGTGTGGCAGGACGCTCTCTACGTGTTAGAGACTTCAAGGAGGTGTGAATTACTGGGCGTGCCGCAATTCATACTGGAAAATGTAGTTCTTACATGAACAAGCGCCGCAAACCAGGAAGTGAATGAGAGAACAGAAACTCGAATGCCGGAGGTGATATAGATGAAGGAATTTAATAGGTATTTACTCGTTTTTTAACAGAATCATTACACTATTCTGTCTGTCTACCTTGCAGACATTAATTTTAGGCAAAAAATGTATTACCTGCATTAGGGTAAAAACTTCCACTAGATGTTCACCCATCCCTAACTAAACACTTTCCTGAGTCCTCGATCCAGCGCTCAGAGGTGGCTCCAGGCTTTGTGAGGCCTTAGGCAAAACTTTGACATGAGGCTCCACTCATGCCCATAATGGGAAAAATAGTTCAATCAATCCATTTGTCAGGTACGCAGCAGGTGTTCCCTTAACAACGGATGAGTCATCAGCTGTCAGCGAGGTTCCCTGCTGACAGCTGAACGTAAAGAAAAAACATTGGCAGCAATTTAAAAAAAAAATGGTGTGGGGTCCTGCGAATTAATATTAGACCCTTTCGGTCCAGTATGGATTTAAAGGGGCAATCCACTAAAAAAAAAAAAAATGGCATTGGTTCACCCCCAAAATCCATACCAGACCCTAATTTGGGGATGCAGCGTGGCAGGCCAGGAAACCCAGATGACAGCTAATGACTTATCCATTGTTAACCACTTAAGACCCGGACCAAGATGCAGGTAAAAGACCAGGCCCCTTTTTGCGATTCGGCACTGCGTCGCTTTAACTGACAATTGCGCGGTCGTGCGACGTGACTCCCAAACAAAATTGGCGTCCTTTTTTCCCACAAATAGAGCTTTCTTTTGGTGGTATTTGATCACCTCTGCGGTTTTTATTTTTTGCGCTATAAACAAAAATAGAGCGACAATTTTGAAAATAAAACAATATTTTTTACTTTTTGCCATAATAAATATCCCCCAAAAATATATAAAACATTATTTTTTTCCTCAGTTTAGGCCGATACGTATTCTTCTACCTATTTTTGGTAAAAAAAAATCGCAATAAGCGTTTAACGGTTGGTTTGCGCAAAATTTATAGCGTTTACAAAATAGGGGATAGTTGCATTTTTTTTTTTACTACTAATGGCGGCGATCAGCGATTTTTTTTTCGTGACATTATGGCGGACACTTCGGACAATTTTGACACATTTTTGGGACCATTGTCATTTTCACAGCAAAAAATGCATTTAAAATGCATTGTTTATTGTGAAAATGACAATTGCAGTTTGGGAGTTAACCACAGGGGGCGCTGATGGGGTTATGTGTGACCTGAAGTGTGTTTACAACTGTAGGGGGGTGTGGCTGTAGGTGTGACGTCATTGATTGTGTCCCCCTATAAAAGGGATCACACGATCGATGCTGCCGCTACAGTGAAGAACAGGGAAGCTGTGTTTACACACAGCTCTCCCCGTTCTTCAGCTCCGGGGACCGATCGCGGGACACCAGCGGCGATCGTGTCCGCTGGTCCCGCGGTCCCGGTCACGGAGCTTCGGACCGGGTGGCGGGCCCGCGACCCATGGCTGGGTACTAGTACAGGACGTACGTGGATGTGCCCAGCCGTGCCATTCTGCCGACGTATATGTGCAGGAGGCGGTCCTTAAGTGGTTAAGGACACCGCGGCCAGCTTCCTGGCCCTCTCCTTAACAACCAGCTATTGTTAAGGATGCCAGCGGCCCCGCTCCTGAGTATGACAAGGCTCTTAGCGTTGCCTGAGCACAGCAGCGTTAAGGTCCCCTGTCCCTCAAAACTGGGGTAATGTGTTCAGCCCTTTCTCATCCCTTTCCCCATCATCAACAGCAGACATGTTTTCCTCCCACTAATCAATGACAATGTGAGCGTTTCACAGTGTGCATTAGAAACTGCAGCAAGTCAGGTGGTGCCCTCTTCACTTCCTGGCTGGAGGGCATACAACATCATCTAAGTAATTTCCTCCCCAGCCTGACTGCTCTGTCTCACCCATTTGACTAATTGGAGTTCTTTCAATCATTGAGGTTCAGCACAGGCCTATGAATATCTGACCAGTGGGCAGGGTGATAATGCAGAAGTAGCAGAGTGATCTGTGACAAAGAGACAGAGATTGCCGCTCCAGGCAGGTCTTGTTGGGTGCAAATCTTCTTCTCAGGAACTGAGGGTGCTAGCAATGCACATGGCAATTAAGAACAAAAGATGATCAGGACAGCCGCACTCCAATCCAACGTGTCTTTAATGTAAAAAACTGGAAACGGGCACTACAAGTCACAGCAACGGAACCTAGGACAGCTGACGCGTTTCACACTAACTTTAGTGTTTACTCATAGCTTCACTTCCTAATAGACATGTGCAATTCGTTTAGTTTCTAATTAGTTTTTTACCGAAAATTCGGAAATACGTTAATTTCGAATTTTCGTTTTCACAAATTTTTTATTTTCGGATTTCCGAAATTTCGAATTTTTTAATTTCCGAATTTCGGAATTTTTAATTTCAGAATTTTCGTATTTCCGAATTTTTCAATTTACGAATTTTCGGAAATTTCGGAAATTCGGAAATACGAACATTTTTCGTTTTTTTTTTATTATAAAAATCCAAAATTTTTGAAATTTCGAATTTTTCATTTTTTTATTTTCGATTTTTTCAATTTTTGAAATTTCGAATTTTTCATTTTTTTTTAATTTTTGAATTTTTCATTTTCGATTTTCACAATTTCGTATTTTTCATTTTCAAATTTCGAATTTTTCAATTTTCGAAATTTCGAATATTCGAATTTTTCAATTTCAAATTATCGAATTTTTCAATTTCGAATTTTTTGAATTTTTCAATTTCGTATTTCAGAATTTTTCAACTTCCGAATTTTTTATTTTTAATTTTCGAATTTTTGAATTTTTAAATTTCGTATTTCCGAATATTTAAATTTCAGAATTTTCGTATTTCCGAATTTCGGAAATTCGGATTTTCGGAAATTTCTAATTTTGTAATTTTTCATTTTCGAAATTTCGAATTTTTCATTTTCGAATTTTTCATTTTCGAAATTTCGAATTTTGGCATTTTTCATTTTCGCATTTTCGAAAATGAAAAATTAGAAAATGAAAAAAATAAAAAATTGTAAAATTCGAAAATGAAAAAAATTTGAATTTTCGATTTTTCGACATTGTGGAATTTTCGATTTTTATCATTTTCGAATTTTAGAAATTCCGAAATCCCGAATTTTCGAATTAAAAAAATGTTCGTACTTCCGAATTTTTTCATTTCGTAATTTTCCGAAATTTTCCGATTTTTTTGAATTTCCGAAAAAAAAATTTTTTATTTTCGTTTCATTTTTTTTTTTCAAAGATTTAGTTTTTTCCGTTTTATTATTTTTTTGCTTTTTCGGAAATCCTAAAATTCGGAATTCTGAATTTTCGAATTTGCGAATTTTTGAATTTCCAGAATTTACGAAAAAAGCAAAAAAAACTAATAAAACGGAAAAAAATTTTTTTTTCGATTTTCCAGAATTTACGAAAAAAAAAAAAAAAAACGAATGAAACAAACGATTTTTTTTTCCGATTTTCCCGAAAAAAATAAAAAAAACGAAAATAACAAACGAAAAATTTTTTTTTTTGTCAGTGCTTCCTAATTCCCTCACCGAGGATGGCGGCGGGGGCAGTTGAGAGACGAGCGATTTCTAGGTCTCGGCTGCCGACATCGCTGTCGCGCTGGACTGGTAAGTGTCCATTTTTTTAAAAGTCAGCAGTATTTGCAGCTTGCTGGCTTTTAAAAAAAAAATAAAAAAACTTGGGTGGACCTCCGCTTTAACTTGTAAATGCGACAGTTCGTTCTGCATTCCACTTTACAGAAGGAGAGCGTGATAGGTGAAGACACTTTTAAGAGTTTGGCAGATGTTAACTGTATAAACATATAGCAGATTGTTATAAAACACGGGCACTTAGATAAAAAAAAATCTCTTCCTGCACAGAAAATGGGGTGAATCATATAAAAAAGACACCAATAAAAATAATTGGCGACATGCTCTGGATTGCTGTTTTATTATTTCGTTAAATCAAAAATATACACTGAGACATTTTCTGTAGCAAATACAATTTTTTACTATACACTGCAGAGTCAATCCCTCAGCCCTATCCCCCAGCCCTGAAGACAGTGGATTATGTTACCCCACAATGATTTGGATTTTCAAGCAAGACAATCATGCATGCCTAACCATCTCATCAATTCGTCCTTTTCTTCTATACCTCTACTCTTCACCCAACGGCCCTCTCCAAACTTTTTGGGTTAAATATCTTTTTATTTGAAGTTTTGAGAATTTTGTAAAAAGGCATAATGTAACAACTGAAAACAACAAACAGAAACATGCCTTGTTCTATGCCTGCTACTCCTCAACCTTTTTAATATTGAGGAAACCTTAACCACTTCAGCACCGGAAGATTGGGCTGCGGAATGACCAGGCCATTTTTTGCGATTTGGCACTGCGTCGCTTTAACTGAGAATTGCGACGTTGCACCCAAACAAAAAAAATTTCCCCCACAAATAGAGCTTTCTTTTGGTGGTATTTGATCACCTCTGAGGTTTTTATTTTTTGTACTATAAACAAAAATAGAGCGACAATTTTGAAAAAAAAAACACAATATTTTACGTTTTGCTATAAAAAATATCTAAAAATTTTTGTATTCTTCTACATATTTGTGGTTTGCGCAAAAGTTATAGCATCTAAAAAATAGGGGATAGGATTATGGCATTTTTATTATTGTTTTTTTTTACTAGTAATGGCGGTGATCTGTGATTTTTATCGGGACTGCGACATTATGGCGGACAGATCTGACACTTTTGACACATTTTTGGGACCATTGACAATTTTACAGCGAACAGTGCTATTAAAATGCACGGATTACTGAGTTTCTTTCTTTTCTAGCAGCCATCCGTCCTCCCCCCCCCCCATGCCTCCCTCCGGCTGGCTCTATCTTCCTCTGCTGCCAATCCACTCCTGAGGTGACAGGGTTAATAAAGAGAACCTGTCACCTCCAATTGCTATCACACAGGGAATTATTTTCTCCTGTGTGATAGCAATAAAGTTATGTGTAAAAAAAAAAATAAGAAATAATAATTAAATTAATAAAATAAGTAATTAAAAAGTAAAGAATAAGAAAAATATTAAAAATAAGAAAATTATACAAAAAAAAAAAAGTTAAAAGACAAGCTGCAAAAAAATAAGTGATAAAGTAATAATAAAAAAAAAGAAACAAAAGGCCGCAATTGGGGGCACAGTGAGGCGGCAATTGGGGGCACAGTGAGGCGGCAATTGGGGGCACAGTGAGGCGGCAATTGGGGGCACAGTGAGTGTATGTTTTAACATACAATTATAGAAAAAGAAAAAGAAAAGTCATTTTCGGTTTCGGCCTGATATTTTTTTTTTATTTCGGTTTCATTTCGGTTCTGAAATTTCCTTTTTCGGTGCACCTCTAATTTTCACGTATATATGTTTGGTGTTCCTCTGTTGCTAGCCACACAGTTCTGGTCACACCTGGTACATGACAGACAAGTGGGCCATTTTTTCAATAACTACCGTGTAATAAGACTTAGCGCTATTTTCCAGGAGGGTTGCAATATAAGCCCTACCCCGAAAATTAGCCCTAGTTTAAAATGCTTGTATAATCCTATAAGTACAGTACTCTAGTAGAGTAATATATCATGTACAATGTGTTTGTTTCAAAAGCGGGTCACAAAAGCGCAGAACAGCGCTATAACGAAGGTATTTGGCACAATTATATAACAGAAACACACATTGTATATTATATACTACTGTAATAGAGTGGATTATAGGATTTTACAAGCATTTTTACTTTGTTCACACTGGGGATTCCTGTCAGGCAGGGGGAGAGAAGACATCACATTACATGGTAAGACCTACCCTGAAAATAAGCCCTACTGTGTCTTTTGTTGCCAAAATTAATATAAGACCCAGGCTTATTTTCAGGGAAACACGGTAGACACTGAATGGTACAAAAAATTCTCAAAAAAAGTAAAACACTGATTAAAAAAATAGTAATTTATGGCCAGCTCTGCAATAATCTTATTCTATATGTAGTTCTTTTACCTAAATATTCATCATAATTGCTCGCCTGATTTGTAAAAAAAACGTATCTTATGTCTGCAATAGAAACATGTTTTGAAAGAAAAATAGATTTCACTAGATTACCTTCACCTCTGATGATGGTGAGTGCAAATAAGGAAATAAATCTCCCCAGAGTGCGATTTTCTGTTTCTAGTCCTTTGATCACCTGATTTTGTACAGAAAACAAGTAAAGTCCTTTCACTGCACACACAAAACAAGTTAGAAGTGATGTCACTCCCAGGAGTGGCAGATCTTGAAGTCCCCTTTGGGATTTGCCAGCCTTTGGGCATCCTAGGGGGCCCCTTGTTTATCTAGGACACCTGGGAGCTGAAATCTATGGTCTTTTTAATCCGGGTTCCATTTATAAGTCTAATGATGGGCTACAAGTTTTGGTTAGCTCAGGGCAAAAGCCTCCTGATTATAAGATCAGTGCACCTGCATACAGCTACCTGCACCAGCCCTTATAATTAGATATACTCTTATCATGTAAATGTGTAATTGCTTTTTTTCTCTTAAACAGTCATTTGTTACACGACTACGAGTGACTCATCACATGAGTAATAGCAGTTTTATCAGTGATCATTGATGTATCTGTGACATGCAACAAGATGATTAATGCAGCAAGTTACTTCCTACAGGGTTTGTCACTGACAGCTCTTACATAACGTCTGAGTTATTACGAATTCCAGCTACAGTAAAACCTTGGATTGCGAGCATTGTTCCAGAAACATGCTTGTAATCCAAAGCACTAGTATATCAAAGCACATTTTCCCATAAGAAATAATGGAAACTCAAATGATTTGTTCCACAACCATTTATTCATAAGTCTTTCAGTTTATAGTCCATATAAAAAGATTATAGCAATGTGATAGGTTGTGTAACCATAAAACGTCCATCCACAAATGGAAGCCTCCACAAGGGGATTAGAAGCAAAATCCAGCAGGAGCTACAGAGTATAAAAGAGAAGAGAAGCGCCTCTAAGTGTAGCAATATGTTGCTAAATGTTGTACCTTCATTAACTGCTTAACGACCGCCGCATGTACATAAAAGTCGGCAAAATGGCACGGACAGGCAGAACGACGTGCCCGCACGTCGCTGCTTTTCCGCGGATCGGGGGTCCAATCGGGACCCCCCCCCCCCGGTACATGCAGCGGTCGGTAAGCCTCGGGGAGCGATCTGGGATGAGGGCGCGGCTATTCGTTTCTAGCCGCCCCCTGGCGATCGCTCCCCGGAGCTGAAGAACAGGGAGAGCCGCATGTAAACACCGCTTCCCCGTGCTTCACTGTAGCGGCTGCATCGATCGTGTGATCCCTTTTATAGGGAGACACGATCGATGACGTCAGACCCTCAGCCACACCACCCTACAGTTGTAAACACACACTAGGTGAAACATAACTCCTTCAGCGCCCCCTGTGGTGAACTCCCAAACTGCAACTGTCATTTTCACAATAAACAATGCAATTTAAATGCATTTTTTGCTGTGAAAATTACAATGGTCCCAAAAATGTGTCAAAATTGTCCGAAGTGTCGGCCATAATGTCGCAGTCACAAAAAAAATCGATGATCGCCGCCATTAGTAGTAAATACGGCTTCCCCATGCTTCACTGTGGCGGCTGCATCGATCGAGTGATCCCTTTTATAGGGGGACACGATCGATGACGTCAGACCTACAGCCACACCCCCCTACAGTTGTAAACACACACTAGGTGAAACATAACTCCTTCAGCGCCCCCTGAGGTTAACTCCCAAACTGCAACTGTCATTTTCACAATAAACAATGCAATTTAAATGCATTTTTTGCTGTGAAAATTACAATGGTCCCAAAAATGTGTAAAAATTGTCCGAAGTGTCCGCCATAATGTCGCAGTCACGAAAAAAAATCGCTGATCGTCGCCATTAGTAGTAAAAAAAAAAAAAAATTAAAAATGCAATAAAACTATCCCCTATTTTGTAAATGCTATAACTTTTGCGCAAACCAACCGATAAACGCTTATTGCGATTTTTTTTACCAAAAATAGGTAGAAGAATACGTATCGGCCTAAACTGAGGAAAACATTTTTTTTATATATATTTTTGGGGGATATTTATTATAGCAAAAAGTAAAAAATATTGCATTTTTTTCAAAATTGTCGCTCTATTTTTGTTTATAGCGCAAAAAATAAAAACCGCAGAGGTGATCAAATACCACCAAAAGAAAGCTCTATTTGTGAAAAAAAAAGGATGGCAATTTTGTTTGGGAACCACGTCGCACGACCTCGCAATTGTCAGTTAAAGCGACGCAGTGCCGAATCGCAAAAACTGGCCTGGTCCTTAAGCTGCCTAAAGGTCCGGGTCTTAAGTGGTAAACTCCCTTCCACAAAAAAGTTTTATCCCTATTGTGGGGTCACCAGTACGGTATTTGTAAATTTAAATCATCTCCCCTCTCAAGCGTCTCTTTTTCAGAGAGAATAAGTTCAGTGCTCGCAACCTTTCCTCATAACTAATGTCCTCCAGACCCTTTATTAGCTTTTTTGCCCTTCTTTGTACTCTCTCCACTTCCAGTACATCGTTCCTAAGGACTGGTGCCCAGAACTGGACAGCATACTCCAGTGTGCGGCCGGACCAGAGTCTTGTAGAGTGGGAGAATTATCATTTTATCTCTGGAGTTGATTCCCTTTTTAATGCATGCCAATATTCTGTTTGCTTTGTTAGCAGAAGCTTGGCATTGCATGCCATTGCTGAGCCTATCATCTACTAGGACCCCCAAGTCCTTTTCCATCCTAGATCCAGCTGCACTACATCCTGGAACTCACTTGTGCCGGCTTCAGATGCCCACACCTAAGATGGCCACCGCCAGCATTTCATCAGGGGCAACTTACCCAGACATTTGGCAATTTATTTACAATACTGACAATATCCACATTTTAAAACGGTGTTTAAGGATCATGGGGATGTTTTATTTCATTTTGGAGTAGGAGACTGTAGCTCTTTTTTAATACTAGCAATGGAGAGACCTCCTACTGTTTTATGGCAGGAAACCATCTATTATAGGGTATGTCAGATAGCAGATCTTATCTATTCAATTTGCTAAATATTGTTAAGGGTTGAAATACTAAATTTAGCAGAATGGCTCGGTGCATGAGTGGTTGGTTGGGTGAATCATGTCAGCTGCATCATGCATCAGGCTTTGATGTATAGATCCCTCTTCTTACAGCATACATGCATGTCCACTTCTCATTCACAAGATTGGTACCAGTTTGTTGAGTAGTGGAAATTGAAAACATTAATACCAGGTGTGCTGTGCCCGCAGAACTCATGTGGATGAGCCTTAAAGCTCAAAATCCAAGAACTCTTAACATTTTTGATTAGAGTGATGGAGGGTAAAACCCCTTTAGGGCCCTTTCACACTGAGGCGGTAGCAGTAAAGCACCGCTAGTTTTAGTGGTGCTTTAGTACTGTTATAGCGCTGCTATTCGGGCAGGAGCGGGGTGCTTTTAACCCCCTAAAAGGGGTTAAAAGCACCCGTGTAGCAGTGCACATTCATTTCAATGGGCAGTGGTGTATGCACCCCTCCTAAACCGCTCAAAGAGATGCTGCTTGCAGGACTTTTTCTAACGTCCTGAAAGCGCACCACTCCGACTGCAGAGGAGGCGTTTTCAGGCGCTTTACAGGCACAATTTTAGCCCTTTAGCGCCTAAAAATGCCTCAGTGTGAAAGGGGTCTTAAAGAGGAGTTCCACCTAAAAATGGAACTTCCTCTTAACCCACTCCCTGACCCCTTACATGCCACATTTGGCATGTAATTTTTTTGGGGGGGGAGTGGGGGCTTCAGGAGAAGGAGACTTCCTGTTCCACTTCCTCCTTCCGACGAGGGGCTGGAAAGGCGATTAGCTTAATCGCCTTTTCACAGCCCCTGCCTGTAGGCGAGCGCCTGTCCAATCGGACGGCTCCGCACCGCTCGCGCATGCGCAGTGGGTGCCCAGCCATGAAGCTGAAAGCTGTCACTGCCGGGTGCCCACACCAAGAATGAAGACGCCAGCCGGCGAGGGGGGGCGAGGAGCGGAGCCCCGGCCGGCGCGTCGCTGGAGCCGTGGAGCAGGTAAGTGTCAGTTTATTAAAAGCCAGCAGCTACACTTTTTGTAGCTGCTGACTTTTAATAAACTTAAAAAAAAGGTGGAAAACCCCTTTAAGGTTTTTATTATTGTCCTTGAACACGCTAGAGAGATTCACCTTCTCTGCTTGTCTGGACAGGAAATGAGGAGAAACCCAAAATATTGAGGAAACAAATAGAGGGAACATCTCCCAAAGGGGACAGTTGTCCCCTTTAACAACTGTCTGGGAATGGATTTCCCTCACTTCAGGGAGATTCCTTATCACATCCTATGAAGTCATACACTGGACATACTCTAGAAAAATTTTGTTTGAAAACTTTCATTTCATACTGTAAAGCCTCGTACACAGGGTTCGATTGTTAGAAGGGGATTGTCTGTTGACAAAGAAAAGACAAGGATGCGCCAATCTAAGTGCAGTATGAAAAAGGATGCTTAATAAAATAGGAGAAAACAAACAGCCGAATGGCTACCCACAATTGGTATGAGATTACAGGCATATCAAATAGCTGATAGCTAGGGTCCGTTGTCACTTGGTGTCAGAAGAGTCCTGGTCCCCAGCGAGGTCTGTAAAACGGAGGAGCTGTAGGTATGGTGCCTGAGCAACCTTATTTAATTATTTATACCATTTCCTTATCAAGAATCATCCAATTTATATTCATGGGCCACTGTTGTCTGTACCCTGCCTAATCTTGCGCTATCTGACAATTCTTGCCGATTGTCTGTTGACAGACTGTTGTCTTAAATCCGTACCGTTAGTATGCTCCTTTTTTTTTTTAAGTGTATTTTGTGCGTGTACTCGAGAGAGGAGCCAGACTGCAGGAGTTGGGAGTCTGCCACCTTTCTCCATGCCCTGGGTGGCAATGGCGGGTGTGTGAGGGGGTCCTCCCACACAGCCCGCCCTACCTGCTCCGCTTTGAAGCCCAACGGGGCAGAGGGACTCCCTATAAGGGAGTGAGAGGATTTGCCCGCTCAACCAGCCCCGTTGGTCCTTCGTCTCTCTTTTTTAGAGACCGCGTGGTCAAAGTGCGTGCATGTTAACCCAATTTCGAGTGCGTGTAAGTGTGGTGGTTTTTGTGGGAGGGGGGTGGGTGTACTAAGCGCAGGCTTACCTCGCATAGCACACCCACCGGGAGCCGGGCTGAGACCACCAAACTCAATTCACATGTAGCCGAGACCGGGATCCGAACCCCTAGCTGCAGAGGTGAATGGCTTATCAGCGCAGTGCCAATCGCGTTGAGCCACCGCAGCTCCCTCCCTCCCTAGTATGCTCCTTTTTGACAACTGTTGTCCAATTTTCGGCCAACAAATGTTGGATGACATGCTAGGAAATTTTCGGTGAACAAGGGCTCCACGTCTCATTTTCTTATGGTCAGTACACAAATCCGTTATACAAAAGTTGAAAGTACAAACACGCATGCTTGGAATCAATGCTCACCAAACACGAAATTCGCAAAAGGTGCCCAAAGGGTGGCGCTCAAGAGCTGAAATGCCTCAAAGTCCGTCACTAAGTTTGTGTTGCAGGACAATTGTGTAGCATTGGTATGCAAGAAAAGATGCTGGCACACGCCCTTTTGATAAAAAAAAAATCAGACGCTCAGTTGGCCAACAATCGTACCGTGTGTACAAGGCTTATGTCTACAAACACATTTCTACCAGTGAATGTGGATTCATTCATGAAATTACATTCATTCCAAAATCGAATGTTAAAAGTCATTGAGTGTACCGAGGAGAATTTCTGTACGAATGCTTGAAAGAAAGTGCATTGCCAGCTTAAAGCGGAGTTCCGGCCACAATTTCACTTTTTAAATATAAATACCCCTGTAATTCACAAGCTTAATGTATTCTAGTAAAGTTAGTCTGTAAACTAAGGTCCGTTTTGTTAGGTTGTTACAGCATTTAGACACTTTATAAAATAGAAATTGACTGGGGCCATCTTAAGTGTGGGCATCATGAAGCTAGACTGTATGACTTCCTGGATTTTAGCCTTGCAGATCTCGCACAAGCAGTGTAATAGGTTTCAGATCAGGTTTCAGCCCCTGTACTGTCCAAGTCACATGATTCTTCGAGACTGGGGAGTGCACAGACTCCTGGAAAGTTACACCCACTACATTCCCAGGAGACTGTGCGGTGTAGGTTAGGAAGTGTAAAGATTAACTATTCTGCCTAGCAACAACACTTTAAAGGCATCTAAAAAAAAAAAATGTTTTCTTAAAGGACTAATGACATTTTTTTAAAACTACTCATGTAATGTTATATTTATGGGTGGAACTCCACTTTAAAGGACAGGAACAGAGGAATTTCTCTACTGGGACACAGACAAACAAAAGAAAATACCCGACAGGGGTTTGTTGATGACATCTTATAGGTGGACATTTTATAGGTGCTTGTAATCCATTAGTATTTTTTACAATTTTAATGGAAGGTAATTATTTGCTGTATCGATCCTGTTCTGTTTCCTTGGGCTAAATGTGCACAAGTTTATCCAGTCTGTCCAGACAAGAGATACTAATGATAATACAGATACCTCTAGGACAGCTCAGTGATACTATGTAAACTAAGAGTAGTAGGATAAGGCCCCTTTCAGACGGACGGATAGAATGGTGCTTTTAGCTGCGGATTTTCTATTTTTCTACCGCAGCTAAAAAGCACACAATGTTTTTCTATGGCCCCATTCACACACAGCGTTTACGTGCGATTTCGTTACATGGTGCGAATAGAAAAAATTTAATTGAATGCGTCCAGGTGCGATGTAGCAGTTGACAAAAAAGACTGCGATTACCTGCGGTTATGTGCATATAGCACATAACCGCAGGTAATCGCAGTCTTTTTTGTCAACTGCGGATAGCAGCGTTGAAAAAAAAAAAAAGAAAAAAAAAAAAAAAAAAGAACAGGAAGCACATCATAATCCCAAAAAATAAAAAGGGTTGCTATGGAAATGAATACCGCAGCTAAACGCGGCCGCAATTAAACGCACGTAAACGCATGTAATCGCAATGTGCAAATGCAGCTAATCGCACTGCCTGGAGCCTTGAATTTCACAAAACATTGGTAGTGCTTTTTACTTCGGCAAAACAGCCGTCCGTCTGAAAGGGGCCTAAGAGTAGCTCAGAGGTGCATGTAGACTGACACCTTTCATTTATATAAGGGACCAATATATCCAGAAGGTATAAGAATATTTGAAAATATAGCTAAAACTGCTTCAGCAGCATTTAAAAGAAAATTGAATTAAAATGGACACAAAGGCCAATTCCACCTTATGCAAAAAAAAAAGCCTGAAAAGTGTCCCAGTGTGAAAGGGGTCTTATTATTTTTTTGCATTGGAGTCTGCAAAGCAGTGCAGCTATGCTCAGACCCTTGCAGACTCTTCTTCTAGCTTTGTATTGATGTACAGGCCTTCAATTTCAGAGGTGGAGGAAACTTTTTTTTTTACTTTTTTTGATCTAAGATCAGGCCACCTTTTTCCATTGTTTCAGCCTCATACACAATAAATTGCAAAGCGCTGTCTTCCAACACCTTTCTATTGAAATCAGCATTACGTTTTTTTTAGCAATTTAACCACTTAAGGACTGAGCATCTTTTTCAGATATGTTGTTTACAAGTTAAAAACACATTGTTTTTTACTAGAAAATTACTTGGAACCCCCAAACATTATAATTTTTTTTCTAACACCTTAGAGCAGGGGTCTCCAAACTTTTTAAACAAAGGGCCAGTTTATTGTCCTTTAGACTTTAAGAGGGCCGGATTGTGAGCAGCAGGGGCAAAAAAAATGTCGGCATTAGTGAGAATAAACATGGCCTCAGGATTGGTGGTCAATAGGAGGGGTAGGGCACCTATTAGTAGGAGGAATAGTATCTCATCATTGGTATCAGTGAAAGAAAGAGTGCCCCATTGTTGGCGTCAGTAGAAGGAATAGTGCCCCAAGGGCCAGATAGAAGCTAGCAAAGGGCCACATCTGGCCCTCGGGCCGCAGTTTGGAGACCCCTGCCCTAGAGAATAAATGCCTTTTCAATACTTTGTCACTTTATGTCACACTGTATATGCGCAGCGGTCTTGTGTAGTGCCCTGCTCCTGTTGAGTAGAATTTTTGTAAATTTAGTTATTTGAGCTGTAGCTTGGCTCCGAATTGTATACCAAATTCTGTTTTTTTTTTTTTTATTTGAGAACCAGCTCTCAATCTTTTGTTGGCAGAAATTCCGACAGCAAAAGTCCAATGGAGCATACACACGGTCGGAATTTCCGTTCAAAATCTCACATCGGACTTTTTCCATCGGAATTTCCAATCGCGTGTACGGGGCATTACTGCTCACCCCCACATTCACAGGAGCAAGCTCTTTCTCTGATTCAGACTCCCTCACATGCTTTTTTCTCTCCCCTGATGCAGTAGCTCTAAGCTCAGCACATGAGAGCTCACTTCTGTGATGGTGGAGGTGAGCAGTAAGGCTCCATGCACACTGAAGCTGAAAAACTGCAGTTTATTGGCGTTTTGGCTTTTTTTTTTTTTAAAGCCCATAAACTGAACTCTATGTTAGCCTATGTGCCCATGCACACCTGGGCGTTTTTTAGTGTTAATGAGCTTTGGAGTTTATTGGCTTTTTTCTGAACGCCCAAAATTTGCGTTCAAAGTGCCGTTTTTTGGCGAAAAAAAAAACGCAAAACGCTGAAAAACGCTTAAAAACGCTCAAAAACGCAGGTGCCAGTGTTTTTAATCGTTTTTTAATCCATTGGAAAAGAAAAAAGTAAAAAAAAAAAAAAAGCTACACTGAAAAATGCTGATTAAAGCTATTGCAAAAACGCTAAAAAACGTTGAAAGGCTCCCTGCAAAGCTACTGGCGTTTTTTTAAAGCTTTTATCAGCTTCAGTGTGCATGGAGCCTAATAACTAGGCCTCACTTAGCAATGTCCTGGGCGTAGCCCACTCAGGTTTCAGGAGGTACATAATTGGCCTACACCTATAGCAAGGGCATTATTCAACTTTAGTCAAAGCTGCTCGGTTTGTTTATATCTACAGACACCTCTTATCTACACAGGCAGTTTTTTTTTTAGTAAAGATGAACTAAGCCTTTAATACTTTTGAACTCAATGACCTGTAACAAGTAATGAAGGAGGTGTAATTCACTTGCTGCAAACTTCTTGATCTCGAAGACACAACTGAAGCAATTGGATCCACATTTCAGATTCGTAAGTTGAACATAACTCACAACTGTCCCTGATTTCGAGGGACTGTCCCTGATTTGGAGCAATGTCCCTCACTTTGGTCTGATCTATATAAAATGCACCTTTTTATCTATCAAAAAGTGTTTTCCAGTGCCAAACCTTTCATCTGATTTCTAAATTGCTGCATTTGTAAATTCCAAAAGCCAATATAAAGGAATAGTAGTGTTAAAAAAAAAAAGCACTTATGGGTTTACCCAATTTTGTTTTTTATACATTTCTCCTTTAACCACTCAGCTACCAGCCGCCGTCAATTGACGGCGTCAAGGTAGCTCAATTGTTCTGACAGGACGTGAAACGTCCTCGTCTTTTAAAGCCGCTAGGGGGCACGCGCACCCGCATCGTTACTGGGAACACAATGCGCGTGCCCGGCGGCCGCGCACCCGCGATTGCCTAGTAACTGAGCAGGACCGTGGATCTCTGTGTGTAAACACAGAGATCCACATCCTGTCAGGGAGAGGAGACCGATGCTGTGTCCCTTGTACATAGGGACACAGATCGATCACCTCCCCCAGTCACCCCCCTACAGTAAGAACACTCATTAGGCTACATATTTAACCCTTTCCCCGCCCCCTAGTGGTTAACCCCTTTCCCTGCCAGTCACATTTATACAGTAATCAATGCATATTTATAGCACTGTTCACTGTATAAAATGTGAATGGTCCCAAAAATGTGTCAAAAGTGTCCGATGTGTCCGCTATAATGTCGCAGTCCCAATAAAAATTGCAGATTGCCGCCATTCCTAGAAAAAAAAACACAATAATAATTATGTCCCCTATTTTGTAGGCACTATAACTTTTGCGCAAACCAGTCACTATACGCTTATTGATTTTTATTTTATTTATTTTTTTAACAAGAATACGTCTAAACTGAGAAAAAAAATTGGATATTTATTATAGCAAAAAGTAAAAAATACTGTGTTTTTTTCAAAATTTACACACTTTTTTTGTTTATAGCACAAAAAATAAAAACCGATAAAAAAAAATAAAAAGGCGATCAAATACCACCAAAAGAAAGCTCTATTTGTGGGAAAGAAAGGACGTCAATTTTGTTTGGGAGCCACGTTGTACGACCGCTCAATTGTCAGTTAAAGGGATGCAGTGCCGGAAGTTGAAATTTCACCTGGGCAGGAAGGGGGTATATGTGCCCAGTAAGCAAGTGGTTAAGGAATGTGTGTCATATGCCTGCATACTTTTGCCGATAGGTGTCCCTCATTCCCATCTCAAAAAGTTGGGAGGTATGCAGTTGAAGGTTATGAATGGCAGTCTGTATTTCAGGCAGCACAAATGTCCTTTAAAGCTGATAAAAACGAATTGCCACATAAGCCATTTTGTAATTTGACATTATTAAACATAAATTCTACAATGTAATCTGCAGTTGCTATGATTTTCTAAAACTGACAAAAATGTTTTATTGAAACTACCTTACAACTATAGAGGCTGGTTTGCACATTGCGTACAGAGTAACCCCAAATATCTCCTCTCCTGCTCATGTGACTGACAAACTGCTTCTCCCCAACGTCTGTAAAGAGCTTGAAGTCAAATTACAGACACCAAGAGATTAATTTTTGGTGAGACACTTTAATCCTAGACTACTTTCTTCCTACTACTACCCTGGAATTGCTCCGTTTGTGCTAATGAAGGTAAATCCTTTGCACTTAGCAGTCATTTTAGGAAGGCCATGGTAAAACTAGGGCTACACTGCCGATTATAGAGCATCTCTAGGCATAACTTTTTTTATTTGGATAAAGTGGGGAAAGATTAGACCCTCTGTCAAGTTATTTTCTGTTTTTGGCCCCCATTGGAAAGATTCACCACTGACACCAAGAAAAAAAAACGAGGGGAAATTCAAAATTTTAGAGAACAAAAGGGTCAGAGGAACTCTTCCATTGAGAACACCTGTTTTCGGTCCCTTCTCTAATGGCCCCTTTCACACTGGGGGGGGAATCGGTCCAAGCTGATTCAACTTCTCAGCAGGGGATCTATCCGCTAATCCCCACTGAGCAGGCAGATGACAAGTCCATGTCTGATGACAGCCTGCCATCCTCTTTGAGGCGGTCGATTGACGAACTTATCCCCATCCCTCGGTTTTTAGCAGATCGGATCAGGTGACAGCAGACACATGCACGCTGACATTCGTCGCCCCATAGTAAGCAATGGTTGTTCGATCGGGTCCACCTTAAAAATGGACAGGTGGACCTGATTGGTCTGATGGTGTGAAAGGGGCCTTAAAGTGGAATACCCCTCATTTTGGGAAATTTCCACCAACTTCCTTGAGTCTGTGGGACAGGAAGAGAAGGGAAATTTCTCAAATAAAACAGACAGCAAAATATAAACCGGCAAGGCTTTTTAGCTTTTCCCCACCCTATCCTAAATTTTAAGAAAGTTTTGGCCATGCAAAATTTTTTAAATCTCAGTGTTATAGGGCCAGGGCCGCCATCAGGAATTATGGGGCCCCTTACACAGCTTCAGGCATGGGCCCCCTGGAGCAGAGAACCGGGGGGGGGGAGGGGTGCTGCCGCCTGAATCGGGGGGCTGCCACGAATAGAGAAGCGGGGGGGGGGGCTTTACAAAAAAGGGCCCTAGGGACCTCTAGGCCCTTTAAATGAAAAGAAAAAAATTAATAAAAAATATATATAAAAAAAAAAAAGCAAGTTAGGCTTACCGGTAACTTGTTTTCCAGAAGTCTTTCAGGACAGCACCTCGAGATAGTGGCTCCTCCCTCTCCAACAGGAAACACCTTCATTCCAAACTTTAAAGGGAGGCTCCTCCCAGCACACTTCAGTTGTTACCGAGAAACCTCCGGCCCCGGCTGGAACATATAAACACATAGGTTAGTCACAGCATGGCACATTTAACAAGTATCTCAAACGGGCGGGTTGCTGCTGTCCTGAAAGACTTCTGGAAAACAAGTTACCGGTAAGCCTAACTTGCTTTTTCCCAGAGCGTCTTTCAGGACAGCACCTCGAGAGGATACCAGAGACTTACCACCTTAGGGCGGGACAACAGCTTGTAGGACCTTTCTGCCAAATGCTTGGTCCTTGGCAGAAATCAGGTCCAATCTATAATGCCGTATAAACGTGTTAAAGCTTGACCACGTCGCCGCCCTGCAGATTTGTTCCGGGGTGGCACCAGCTCTCTCTGCCCATGAGGTCGCAAGCGCTCTTGTAGAGTGGGCACAGATCCCATCTGGTGGGACAATCTTTGCATGCAAATAGGCCTCCCTGACGGCTAGCTTTAACCATCTGGCTATCGTGCCCTTTGAGGCTGGATGGCCCCTTCTTTTGCCCCCAAACAAAACAAATAGTGAATCTGATTGTCTGAAGGACTCTGTTATTTTAAGGTAGCATAACAGAGCCCTTCTCACATCTAACATGTGAAAAAACGATTCTTTTTTCCCCCGAGGGGTTTGAACAAAACGTAGGTAGCACAATCTCTTGAGCTCGATTGGCTGCTGAGGCTACCTTTGGTAAGAATTTTGGGTCTGTTCTAAGCACAACCCTATCCGAAAATAAAGAAAAATACGGTTCCCTTATTGACAGGGCCTGTAGTTCGCTCACCCTACGGGCTGAGGTGATAGCGACCAAAAAAAGAACCTTTAAGGTAGCATCTCTAAGAGAAGCATCACCCAAAGGTTCAAAAGGCTTTCCCGCTAAAGCTTTCAAAACAATTGACAAATCCCACTTCGGGAAACCCCTGACCTGTGGCGGTCTAGCCCTCGAGAGGGCTCTAAAGAACCTTGAAACCAACGGTTCGGAGGCTATTGATCTTTCTAGGAAGACTGCTAAGGCGGATACTTGCACTTTCAGAGTGCTGACCGCTAACCCCATATCTGCTCCGTTCTGCAAAAATTCTAGAATGGCCCTCAAACTGCTAGGTTCCATGTTAGCAGTGTGACACCAGGACGTAAATACTCTCCAAACCTTAGCGTAGATGGCTCTTGTGACCTTCTTCCTGCTATTTAATAGGGTAGACGCTAACCGATCCGAAAACCCCTTATCCTCTAGGATCTTTCTTTCAGAAACCAAGCTGAAAGGGAGAGCCTGGATACGTCCGGATGACACACTGGACCCTGACTCAGAAGATCTGACCTGCAAGGTAGGTGCCAACATGGTCTTGTAGCCATGCTTAGGAGTGTCGAGAACCATGGTCTCTTGGGCCAAAACGGAGCAATCAGGATTACTGGGACTCCCTCCCTCTGAATCTTTCTCAGGACCAGTGGAATCAGTTGGAACGGGGGGAAAGCGAAGGAGAGGCGAAATCGCCAGGGATGCGCCAGGGCATCCACCCCTAAGGAGCCCTCCAGTCTGTTTAGAGAAAAAAACAGAGGTACCTGGGAGTTTTCTCTCGAAGCAAATAAGTCCACCTCTGGTTGACCCCACTTGCTGACTATTTCTGCGAAGACTTCGGGGTTTAGAGACCACTCCGACTCCTGAACCTGACGCCTGCTCAGAAAATCTGCCACCCCATTCAGGGATCCCTTCAGGTGTATTGCCGAGAGGGATCGCAGATTTTTTTCTGCCCATAATAGAGTGCTTTCGGCCAACATCAGCAGGGACTTGCTTCTGGTGCCCCCCTGCCTGTTCAAATACGCTACGGCCGTAGCGTTGTCCGTCAACACCTGGACATGTTGGTCTAGAAGATCCGGCACAAACCTCTCTAGAGCTAAAGAGACTGCTCTCAACTCCCTCCAGTTCGAGGATCGAGCTGATTCCTCCTTTGACCATCGGCCCTGAACAAAGTTCTTTCCCAAATGGGCTCCCCATCCCCAGGCACTGGCATCTGTCGTTATCCTTTCCCCCACCGGAAAGGACCAACTCAGACCTCTCGAGAGCACCCTTTGGTCCTTCCACCAATATAGGGATCTTTTTACCCGAGATGGAATCTTTACTAGACTGTCCAGGGAATTGAGATTGTGATCCCATGACTAACAGAAAACTTTGTAGGCACCGAAAATGCAGTCTTGCCCACTGGATTGCAGGCATGGTTGAGGTTAATAGTCCTAACGCCGCCATTATTTGCCTTATGGATATGGGTTGATAGGACTGAAGTCGAGAGATTGTCTCGTGGACCTTGATCTTTTTTTCTTGGGGCAGAAATATACTTTGGCTCAGAGAGTTCACCTGAAATCCTAGAAACAGAATATCCTGAGCAGGTACCAATGAGGATTTCTGAAGGTTCAGGATCCATCCCAGGGACTCCAGGTGAGTCTGAGCCGTGGCCACGTCTATCAGTAATTTTTCCCTTGACGGGGCAAAAAATAGCAGGTCGTCTAGATATGGGACCACTGCTACTCCCTGTAGCCGCAGCGGGGCCAAGGCTTCCGCCATCACCTTGGTAAACACCCGGGGTGAGGATGAGAGCCCGAAAGGCAGAGCCCCGTACTGCAGATGCTGAACTATCCCCCCTCTCCTTACCGCAAACCTGAGGTATCTTTGGGATTGCGGAGAGATCGGGATGTGCAGGTAGGCGTCCCTTAAATCTATCGACGCCATGAAGCAACCTGGCGTCAATAGATTCCGGACCGAGAAAATAGAGTCCATTTTGAACCTCCTGTACCTGACTGACCTGTTTAAGGGTTTCAGGTTTAAGATCATCCTGAATTTTCCTGTCGGTTTCCTTACCAGGAAAATATGGGAGTAGAAACCCAGGCCTTGTTCTGCCTGAGGTACCTCTATTATTACCCCCTGCTGCCTCAACTCCTTTAAAGAGGATTTCATGGCCAGGGACTTTGCTGGATCCTTCGGGAAATTTGTCACCAGAAATCTTTGGGGTGGAGTTTCTGAAAACTCTATCTCGTAACCCCCGGGACAGGGTGGTCAGAATGTACTGATTGGTGGTTATCTCTGACCATCGCGGAAGAAACCTTTGTAATCTTCCGCCAACCCGGGACGCCGAGTCATTGCGTTTTTTGGGGCTGTGCAGGAGGATTGAAAAGGATTCCCTTCTTTTCTTTGGCTTTCTGTGCCCAACCTCTCCTGTCCCCTTGGGGTTTGTTACCCTTATCTTGTGCCCTTTGCTGACGAAAAAAACGTCTAGGGGGCTGCCTTTTCCTTTTGACCGGGAAAGATTTCTTTCTATCTGCGGTCCTGTCCAGGATACTATCTAAGTCTGGACCAAATAAGAGATCTCCTGAGAAAGGGATACCGCAAAGTTTGTTCTTTGATGCAGCATCCCCTGGCCAGGTTTTTAGCCAAAGCGCCCTCCTGGCCGAATTAGCGAGGGCCGCTGACCTTGCTGACATTTTAATGGCCTCCACTGAGGCATCTGCAATGTAGGCTACTGCCGCGGTCAGAGTAGAAAACGATTCCAGAATCTCCTCCTTCGACGAATCAGCCGAAATATGATTCTTCAGCTGATTTGTCCAGAATTCTAGATTCCGGGCAACACAGGTTGTGGCCATGGCGGGCTTTAAACCATTCATGATTGACTGCCAAGATCTTTTGAGGAGGAGATCCATGCGCTTATCCATGGGGTCCCTTAGAACGCCCATGTCCTCAAAGGCTAGGTCCGTGGACCTAGATACTTGCGAAAAAGCCGCATCGAGTTTTGGAACTTTATTCCAAACTGCTGTTTGATCTTCCTCAAAGGGAAAGCGCCTCTTATGTGCTTTAGGGAAAAAGGGTTTTTTCTCTGGGTCCTGCCATTCTCTAACTATGGTCTCAGAAATCACTGAATGGACCGGAATGACCCGCCCCTTTGACTCACCCAGACCCGCATACATGCGGTCATGCAAGGTTAGATCCCTTTTTTCCTCACTCAGGCCTAGAGTTAAATGAATAGCCCTTATTAAGCCGTCCACTTCCTCCAGGGAGAGTTTAAATTTTGAGGGGTGCCCCACAGACTCCCCTTCTGACTCCTCTGAGTCCTCGCTGTCTGGTACCTGAGAGCCCCCTTCCCCGGGACCTGCGTCAACTGTTCCCAAAATCAGTTCCGGTACTGACACTGAATCCTGAGAGGATTGGGAAGTGGAGGCTAGAGGGGTGGTAGGCGGAACTAATGACTCACGTAAGGACTGAAATGTGGACAGTAGTTCTTTCTTTGCTGAGGAAATCAGTTCATCCCGCATAGCGGCTGACTCCTCCTGTATCAAAGAATCAATGCATGGTTTACAAAGTGCCTTCTTCCAGCTGTCACTCATCTTAGTTTTACATGATGGGCATCTCTTTTTAGAGTCAGACTTAGCCTGCAAGGAAAAAACAACAGGGAAGAGAAGACAGGGAGACCTTAGTGAGAAACCCTGTTCACACTTATGGACCCCCATAATAGGTGCACTAGGAAAGAATAAAGACCAACCAGTGCCCAGACAGGCCCCCAAACCACTGGGGGGGAGAAAAAAGGATTTTGAGACTGACCATCCACCTGACAGAAAAAGGAAAAAAACAGGCAGAACTCATAAGGAAGGAAAAAACACTCACTGTGCTGCTTCCCGCCGAGGTCTTGCTGGTGCCTGTGCCTGTCCCCACCGCTGGATTCTCTGCTGTCTCCATCGCAGAATACCAGCGCTTCACTCGTGGCTTCACTGACCGGCTTCCGGAGACCTATAGCGCCGTTGAGCCGGACCGGAAATCGGCACCAGCTCCCGCTCCGCCCCTTCCTGGCCGGCGCGCCGGAAATGACGCATCGGCCGGCGCCCGCGCTGTAAACAGAATGGCGTGAATCGCGCGCGCGGCCGCCGGACGCCATCCCCTGCTGTTTGTGGCTCCACTGAGCACACCTCGCCTGCCTGTAGCACCCGGACCCGGGTGCATGGAAGGGGAAAGCCCGGCTACTACCGTCGCCGAACGGGTAGCTCGGGGAGCGGAGTCTCCCAGGCTCTTAGCCTGTAAAAGGTATGAAAAAAAACGGGAGTAATCCAGGGCTTCCCTGGCCTCTAAGAACTCCCTTGAAGATGTTCCCTCCGGGTCGGAGGAAACACAAAAACTGAAGTGTGCTGGGAGGAGCCTCCCTTTAAAGTTTGGAATGAAGGTGTTTCCTGTTGGAGAGGGAGGAGCCACTATCTCGAGGTGCTGTCCTGAAAGACGCTCTGGGAAATATATATATATATATATATATATATATATATATATATATATTTTTTTTTAAAGGGGGGTTGCCAGCTGGGGCCCTTTAATATTTTTTTTTATATAAAAAGAAATTACAAAAAAAGGGGGGGTTGCCACCCGGGACCTCTGGGCCCTTTAATAAAAATAAAATAACAAAATATATAAAACAAAAATAAAAAAATAAATAAAAAAAAAGGGGGTTTGCTACATGGGGCCCTGGGGACCATTAATAACAAAAAATTATATATATATATATATATATATATATATATATATATATATATGAAAAAAATATATATTTTTTTTTTAAAAAAGGGGGGTTATCTGGGGCCCTGGGGATCTCCAGGCCCCTGGGGACCTCTAAAAAAATAAAAAATTGTCCTTTTAATAAAAATATATTAAAAATTATATATATTTTTTATTTAAAAATAAATAAAAAAAAGGGGGGTTGCAGTCTGGGGGCCTCTGGGCCCCTTACAGGTGTACTGACTGTACCCCCCTGATTGGGGCCCTGTATAGGGCTATCACTTCAGCCTATGATCTGATATTTTGTGTATTTGAAATGTTCCCCGTTTCCTACTCCTGTTTGTTAACCATCAGCACAGTCTGTAACTAGACATTTACAACCTCACTATGCTGCTTAGCTAGTATTATGTTCCCCCTCAGCAAAGTGAGGCTTGGAATGTCATTGGGGTTGATTTACTAAAGACAAGACGACTGATTTACTAAAGAAAGAAGCCGGACTGCGAGTTGGCTCTATACGGTGCCTGCGCACCGACGTTCAGCTTCTTTCAGCAACTCGTGATGCGCTGTATGCGCCGGTGGGAAGCAGGTCAATCAATTAGCATGTGAATAGGAACGCCCAGTCCGGCAGGATTACATACCCGGAAGCCACGGTGAAAATATAGATAAAACGGTATGTACGGCAAGGTGCTTAAAAAAGGTCAGCATAATGTCATTCTCACAACTCGGCTCAATGTAATGTTAGAATTTTTAGGGTGAACCACCGCTTTAAGTCATGGTTGCAAAGGAGTCAAATACTTAATTTCGCTCATTAAAATGCAAATCGATAACTTTTTTCAAATGAGTTTGTCTTGATTTTCTTTTTTTTATTCTGTTTCTCACTGTAAAATAAACCTACCATTCAAATTATAGACTAATTATTTCTGTCAGTGGGAAAACGTACAAAATCAGGAGGGGATCAAATACCTTTTTTCCCCTCACTGTAGGTCTACTTGGTGTTAAACTGCCTGTGCATTGTGTTAAACCAGCAAGTTGCCATACTATCTACATAGACTGGGTCTTAGGAGGTACCGTATTTTCCGGCGTATAAGACGACTTTCTGGATGCAAAAAAATGCATCCAAAGTCAGGGGTCGTCTTATACGCCGGTGACAGTCTCCTTGCTGCGAGCGTCAGTGATTTAAAAGCCGCTCCTTCTCCTCAGAGTGTCCTGTGATAGGCGGAACACAAATCTTCCCAGCAGCGCCTCTGTTCTGTGTTCCTCCTATCACAGATGCCTTCTCATCCTCGGACGAGATGAGAAGACGTCCGTGATAGGCAGAACACAGAACAGAGGCGCTGCTGGGAAAATTTGTGTTCCGCCTATCACAGGACACTCTGAGGAGAAGGAGCGGCTTTTAAATCATTGACGCTCGCAGCACGGAGACTGTCACGGCCTGGTAGTCGATTCAGAAAAACGTGAGTGATTGCACTGTTGGCACAGTGGGGGGCAAGTTCAGGCACAGTGGGGGGCAAGTGATGGCACAGTGAGGGGCAAGTGATGGCACAGTGAGGGGCAAGTGATGGCACAGTGAGGGCAAGTGATGGCACAGTGAGGGGAAAGTGATGGCACAATGGGGGCATGTAATGTAATGTAATTGCACAGTGAGATTTGAAAAAGCCCCTTTCTGTCAGCAGTTCTGGCTACCCCTCAGCTTCCATAAAGACTAGTAGGAAGGGGGTAGTCTTATATGGCGAGTATATCCCAAAACCAAAATTTTTCCTGGAAAATTAGGGGGTCGTCTTATACGCCGGAAAATACGGTATGTGTTTTACAGGTCCCTACATATCACAGCAATGCAATGTATATCATTTCAATATACTCCATATTTTTTATTGTTATTTTTACACTGAATTCCATAGTAATTGCTAGGGTTGTCCCGATACCACTTTTTTAGGACTGAGTACAAGTACCGATACTTTTTTTCATGTAGTCGCCGATACCGAATACCGATACTTTTTTTAAATGTCATGTGACAGTTTTCAAACCACAATACAGACTAAGGATATTTTCTTTAGAATTATGAAGAACTCTAACTCAAGACATTATAAAAGAATAAAAATGAGTAAAAATGAATAAAAATTTTTTATTTGCTTGTCACGCAGTAGTAAAAAACTCAAAGAATGTTCATAGAACATGTTGATAAATACAAAAAAAGTATTCTATTTAGGTATCGGGAGCATTTGCGCGAGTACGAGTACTCCCGCAAATACTCGGTATCGGTCCCGATACCGATACTAGTATCGGTATCTGGACAACCCTAGTAATTGCATTAAAATGTACTTAATAAAATGTAGAAGATTGCATAAAAAAAAAAAAAAAAGATAAAAAATTGTGAGAAGAAAGAGGAAAGGATAGCAGCAATAGCTGGCTGCATAAGGAATAATCCCAAAGCGATTGAGAGAACAGTAGGTCAGTTATGTAGGTACACACAGGAACTGCTCTTCAGTCGTCTGTTCCATCATTTGCATATGTTCATCAAGCTAACAGAAGAAAGATATTTGTGGTAGAGCCGGTCCTCTCCCAGAGAGCAGACTCGCACAGTAAAGGTTTGTGTTCCCGGCTATGAGTGCAGCATATGAATGTGCTTCCAGGAAACAGACTTCTTTCTTTCCCTTTTTTATTTAAACAAATTCTGTCAACTGCAGAACATTAAAGGAAACCCGTCATTAGGGAAACATTGAGGCTGCCATTGCTGTCTTTGTCAAATGCTGGTTTGACTGGCCTCATGCTGACCCTCCAGCTTTAGTACTGAGATACTGACCGTCGGCAAGTTTGCAAATGAGAACTTGTGACTTTCCTGATCTGCATACTTGTTTTGGGTAAGCAATGCACTACTATGGGGTTGATTTACTAAAGGCAAATAGACTGTACACTTTTCATAACGCTGTTGCAAGTGCAGGTGCTCCAGAGCTTAGTGAGTGAGGTAAATCTTCACTTTGCAAAAAAGACCCAATCACGTGCAAGAAGTCAGAAATAGTAGCCTTGTTCTGAGGAAGGAAAAAAAAAATGGGGCTTACAAATAAAATGCACCACATGACAGCAATACTGGACCACAAAACTGAGTTAAAGGTCCCCTGTGGCATAAGACAGATCAAAAGTCATGGTCTATCTGTGGATTTATCTTAGGCTCACAAGGCTTCTCAGGGAATACAACCAATCCAGAAGCAATACACATACAGTAAAACCTTGGTTTGCGAGTATAATTTGTTCCAGAAACATGCTTGTAATCCAAAGCACTTGTATATCAAAGCATTTTTTTTTACAGGAGTATAAAAGAGAAGAGTCACCTTTAAGTGTAGCAATAAGTTGCTAAATGTTGTACCTTCATTAAATATAACCATATTGCTACAATTAGAGGCTCCTCTTCTTTTTTATACTCAGTTGTGATATGATGCTACTCTTATAGCAAGACATCACTTGTATATCAAGGCACAATTAAAAGATTTTGCTAGTCTTGCAAAACGCTCTCAAACCAAGGTTTTACTGTAATCGAAAAACTCTACTCTCATGGATGCAGTGACTACTGAATTGCTTAAAGCGGAGGTTCACCGGTAAAATGCTGTTTTTACCCTTAGATGGATGCTCATTTAGTCTAGGGGAATCGGCTAGTTTTAAAATCCGAGCATTACTTACCGTTGTAGAGGGCGATCTTCTCCACCACTTCCGGGTATGGGCTGCGGGACTGGGCGTTCCTTCTTGATTGACAGTCTTCCGACAGGCTTCCGACGGTCACATCCATCGTGTCGCGATTTTCCGAAAGTAGCCGAACGTCGGTGCGCAGGCGCAGTATAGAGCCGCACCGATGTTCGGCTTCTTTTGGTTACTCGCGACGCGATGGATGCGACCGTCGGAAGCCTGTCGGAAGACTGTCAATCAAGAAGGAACGCCCGCTCCCGAAGACCCATACCCGGAAGCGGCGGAGAAGATCGCCCTCTACAACGATAAGTAATGCTCGGATTTTAAAACAACTAGCCGATTCCCCCTAGACTAAATGAGCATCCATCTAAGGGTAAAAACAGCATTTATGGGTGAACTCCCGCTTTAACTAAGCAAAGCCCAGCATGTCAACTGCTCCAGCCTCTTTCCAATTCGTACTTTGTGCTTACTTCCCTTCCAGACCAAGCAAGAGATCACTTACTGAGAGCAATATGGAGTCACAAATACCCTCCTCAATAGCCATGTGCAACACCAGTTCCCAAAAAGAAAAAAAAAAAAAAAAGGTTGCTCACCATGGTCAAAAAGCAGCAAATGGTGCGTGGGAATGCACATCTCCATTTTGTGATCATTATTGCCACATACAGGTACAGAAGTATTATACTGTATATACCTGCACTTTGTAGTTTTGAATACTTCCTATGGTGGCATACCTGTGAGCTCGATCCCGAGCAAGGTTGCATCCTCCAGCACTGTGCCTGACTTCAGTTCTTCTGTCCTTCTCCATCCTCTCATTTCATTTGATGGACAGCAGCACGAGCCAATGGCTCCAACTGCTCTCAACCAAGCTGGTGACAGCAGGGAGAGAAGAACTAAAGCCCTGAAGCCAGGCTCAGTGCTGGATCAATTACAGGACTCAAATTTTAGAGACGAGAGCACTGCTGTTGTACGTTTTTTAAACTTAATGCAAGAATGCATTAAGTTAATTAAATGTTTAGGCTTTACAACCACTATAAATTGTGCATTTTAGTCGAGACGGGGGTGTTTGTAAAAGGTTTTCGTTTAACTTGGTGAAGAGTTTATGGATTTGTAATTTGTTTTGTACTCCTGTAGAGCCAGGAATGTACTGGCCATTGGGACTATCGGGAGTTTCCCGGTGGGCAGATGGCTCAGTGGGCCGGTCAGGTGCATTCCTGGAGCCGCTCCTCTCTGACAGTGAATGATCATGATTTCACGCCGGTCAGGGGGAGCAGCTCCCGACTCTTGCTGGACAGAGGATTAGGCTTTCTGATCCCTTTAGGCTGCAGGGGGAGATAGACAGCCGCCAGACCTTCCCTCCTCTCTCCCCTTATCACTTATAACATGACTGGAGAGAGGAACGAGATGCTGGCTTCAGAACTGAGTACACGTGGGAGGGGAGAGGGGGGGGACACTCTGATGTAAGGTGGCTGCTGGAGATGGGGACACACTGATGTAAGGGGGTGCTGTTGGGGGACACAAAATTAAAGTGGGCCGGTCAGGATGAAGTCCAGGGCCAAATTTTTGTCCCAGTCCAGCCCTGTGTAGAGCAAATAGTAGCCCCCAACATCTGACTGAGAAACCTGGTGATCAGGCACATACTGAGAGAAAACACACACCACATTAGGGCTGCACGATTCTGGTCAAAATGAGAATCACGATTCTTTTGCTTAGACTAAAGATCACGATTCTCTCACGATTCTCAAAAACTGAATGCCAGAACACCCCCCCCATATAAATCTGGCGGCGTCATTTGCGTTCCACGCTGGTTACGTGGAACCAGTGCCGGTCCCCCCTTACACCCGGCGTTTCCAGCAGGACCCCCCCTTACACCAGGCATTCCCAGCGGGGACCCCCTTACACCAGGCGTTCCCAGCGGGGTCCTTCCTTACACCAGGCGTTCCCAGCGGGGTCCCCCCTTACACCAGGCGTTCCCAGCGGGGTCCCCCCCTTACACCAGGCGTTCCCAGCGGGGTCCCCCCTTACACCAGGCGTTCCCAGCGGGGTCCCCCCTTACACCAGGCGTTCCCAGCGGGGTCCCCCCCTTACACCAGGCGTTCCCAGCGGGGTCCCCCCCTTACACCAGGCGTTCCCAGCGGGGTCCCCCCTTACACCAGGCATTCCCAGCGGGGAAATTTACCAGAAGACAACAAAACAGTCCCATTCTCCATCCTCCATCCTATCCTTGTGATCAGGAGGGAAGAAGATTCATCATATTATTGATCATCAGGTATGATGCCCCAGCAGCATAGACTCAGTACAGAGTGGACAGGACAGAAGGAGCTGGCCGGGTGGCTTCTAATAGGAATTGAGCTGCAGCTCCGCCCACGTCATTACACTCACAGACAGACATCAGTGGGGCGGGAGGTGGGCGGTGCTGCAGCTCAATTCCTATTAGCAGCCACCCGGCTGGCTCCTCCCGTCCTGTCCACTCTGCACTGAGCAATTCCTATTGCTTGGTCTACAATAAAATGGCGGCCGTTTACAGACATTGTCTCCGCCCGGCCGCGGACCTCTAGCGGCGGCGTCAGCAGCGAATAATCGGGGGCCCTGAATAATGACTCTGCGTGGAACCAGCTGTGACAAAGCAGAATCGCGGGTCATCCTGCGGGGAGAATCGAAATTGCGATTCTCTCCACGATTAATCGTGCAGCTCTACACCACATACTGTCAAAAAAAGAAATGATGACATCATAGTAGTAGCAGCAGCACGTAGACCATTTGCAGGAGATAAATGTAGATTTAGTCTAGGACATTCAGCGCATTTGCAAAAGATTAAGGGAGATGAAGGGCAGCTCTCCTGTATCTACAGTACTTTACTCTTTTAGTATACTGGTGAGGTTCTGAGTTGTACACCTCTAGCAATTATGAAATACACAGACAAATGAAATTTAACATGGAGAGGATTTATTATACAAAACGTATAAAGGCAATCAGCCACCCCCTCCCATCCAATACATTAATTCTTCATTCAGATATTTTTAGACAATAAATAAGAAAAACAATAACAAAATAAAAAAATTCAGACACACTATAGAACATCAATATCACAGTTGCCAGATCCATCACACTAGGTTTCTAGATCTAGAAATGTCAATAGGTTCCAGATTTTCTACACAAGTAATCAGATCATTACATCATAGCACCATCACGGTACTGTACAGTGCTGGATATGGCTCGTTAGTCACGCTGTTGTAAAACCCACACAACAAACTGTGCACAGCAGTTCTTATTGGCACTCCAACAATAAAATTATTTGTATGACTTATCAGAATTTAGACAAATTTATCAGTTTATTATTCTGGGATAGTACAGGTTATTCTGAAAGCGAACTGTATGCTTGCCAAAAATTAGACAGCTCTAAAACTGCCTTTCTGGTAATAACAAAGTACCTACTGATCTGTGATTTGCAGTCTTCAGCGCTGCTGATCTCATTACTGGAAACAGGTAGTTTCTGCTAGCAGAGGACAAGCGATAGAAGCCTGTCTTTAAAGTGGCCAGTGATGTCAAGATTCAGATCCCGATGGACATAGTATGGTGCTAGTTATGGGATCAGTGGCGCTGGAGCCCATAAACAATGCATGCAGTCCAATAGTGTCCTTGCAGAGACCGGTAGGTACTTTGTTATCATTAGCATGGCAGCCCACAAGCCCAATGCTGCCTATCATCCTTTTTGCCCTGACATACAGTTAGGCATATTTTAATTAAATATAATTTTACAATTGAACAGACATGCAGCCCACCTTAATTTCACATTGGCCACCATGCTAACTAAAATCATATAGTAGAAGCAATACTCTGAATAGCCTTTAAATGGGGATTATGAGAAGGCAAGCCTGTGCGATCTCGGGTTCAGAAATCTCGGGTCCAGAAATTGCTGGCTCCCTTTGTCTGCATACACTGAAGCATGTCAGGGAGGTAGCAGCGTTGTACCCTTATGTGACAAAAGGTTGCAGTCCCCTGCAAAAAGCCGTAAAAAAAAAAAAAAAAAAAGGAGAAGTTTACCTCTGTAGGTAAAAAATTAGCATTTTTGAAGGACCCTTGAAAGCATTGCACCCGTAATCAGCAGATCGCGGGTTCAAGGCAGGGCTCCAGCAGACTGTTCGTGTATCTGTCTGCTCGTAGCTGGTATGGGCAGGCAGTTACACAAAGACAGCAAGAATTAATTGCCTACCTAGAGCACTCAACAGCATCCTAGTAATTCATTGAGAACAACAAGCCGTCAGTTACAAAAGGCTGTCCATACTTGTAGATCATTCATTCACAGACTTCCGTTAATGAATAACGTGGCGGTGTGGGTCACGCTCTTTTCAAATAGTGACAACAGGTGTGGGGAGAGGATCCCCGACCCGCTGTGGCAATTAGAAGGGGGATCGGGGGGGGGGGCGGCTGCAAGAGTGGGAACATGTCACATGTTCCATCTTGAAAACGGACTGAACATGTTTTATGTTCCCAAATGTGAACTTATCCTTTAATCTACCCAACTGGGCTTTTATGAAACTCAGACAAGGGAAAGCAGAAGTAGACTTTCTGATTTAAGCACAATGGGAGAGCACAGGTAGTTCACTGACTGACTTCACAACAGTAAAACTTGTCATAAGAGAAAAATGGAGGATGCCATTGCAGGCCTTCTTCTGAAAAGGCTACCTACCTGGCCTGAGCCTGCTTAGCTTTAATGGTTTTCTCATTAACCAGGAACATGTACCCAGGAAAAACAAAATTCTTTATCTGTATACTTGTTCTAGATCAGTGATAGAAAGCATTCAACCAAGATAGTTATCCCAGAAACTATCAATTTCAAAAGTGATAAGCAATGGCAGCATCCATTTTTCTACAGGTTTACTTAAACGTAATAAAATTTACATTTGAAGGGTAGTTGACTCATCTTGTTCAAAAAACAGTTGCAACACTTTCCAGTTGAACATAAATTGGCTTTAGGGGGCTGCCGAACCATGACAGTATCCCACAATAGGTGATCTTGGAGTATACGTTATCGAATTTATGTTTTAAATGTGATACAAAGCCAGATTGAGAACACGCCAATAACAGAGCCATGCATGTCTTTAATGGATTGATATGCTGGAAGTTTTTTCATTGAAATGTATAGATCAAATAGTGCTACAGCACTCCTATTAGACACATCACATCAGACAATAATTTCCTGTCATATGACTGATCAATAACAGAACACCAGGCTAAGAAATCATCAGAATCAAATCCCAAAGCTGTCCCGCACATTTAAATTATGAAACGGTCAATTACAAAAGGAGTAAAAAGGCTAAAAAATTTAGAGTAGAAAATCTTGCTGCCAATAGAGGCCACGTAAAATACAAACAACCCTGGCAGCCATCTAGAGGAAAAAAGGACCACAAGACATGGTCCCACTTTGTCACGCGGCATTTTGCATTTTGTTGAGAACTTCTTGGCTTTTACTTGTTTCTCTCTTAACATTGACCCTTTTGTAGCCAAAAGACTCATTCAAGTTACCAGTTAAATATTCATCCTTGTACAGGACTCCAGCATGGGTGTAGGAACCCTTACAAATCTGGGGGGGACAGCATTTTTACTCGCCAATACCCACCCCTCTCATGTACATACTACCCACCCCTCTCATGTACATACTACCCACCTATACCGTATAGGTGGGTAGTATGTATATGAGAGGGGTGGGTAGTATGTACATGAGAGGGGTGGGTAGTATGTCCACAAGAGGGGTGGGTAAAGGTGGGTAGTATGTACACAAGAGGGGTGGGTATTGGTGGGTAGTATGTACATGAGAGGGGTGGGTAGTATGTACACAAGAGGGGTGGGTATAGGTGGGTAGTATGTACACGAGAGGGGTGGGTATTGGTGGATAGTATGTACATGAGAGGGGTGGGTAGTATGTACACAAGAGGGGTGGGTATAGGTGGGTAGTATGTACACGAGAGGGGTGGGTATAGGTGGGTAGTATGTACATTAGAGGGGTGGGTATTGGTGGGTAGTATGTACATGAGAGGGGTGGGTAGTATGTACACAAGAGGGGTGGGTATAGGTGGGCAGTATGTACATGAGAGGGTGGGTATAGGTGGGTAGTATGTACATGAGAGGGGTGCGTATAGGTGGGTAGTATGTACATGAGAGGGGTGCGTATAGGTGGGTAGTATGTACATGAGAGGGGTGCGTATAGGTGGGTAGTATGTACATGAGAGGGGTGGGTAGTATGTACACGAGAGGGGTGGGTAGTATGTACATGAGAGGGGTGGGTATAGGTGGGTAGTATGTACATGAGAGGGGTGCGTATAGGTGGGTAGTATGTACATGAGAGGGGTGGGTAGTATGTACACGAGAGGGGTGGGTAGTATGTACATGAGAGGGGTGGGTATAGGTGGGTAGTATGTACATGAGAGGGGTGCGTATAGGTGGGTAGTATGTACATGAGAGGGGTGGGTAGTATGTACATGAGAGGGGTGCGTATAGGTGGGTAGTATGTACATGAGAGGGGTGGGTAGTATGTACACGAGAGGGGTGGGTAGTATGTACACGAGAGGGGTGGGTATAGGTGGGTAGTATGTACATGAGAGGGGTGCGTATAGGTGGGTAGTATGTACATGAGAGGGGTGGGTAGTATGTACAAGAGAGGGGTGGGTAGTATGTACAAGAGAGGGGTGGGTAGTATGTACAAGAGAGGGGTGGGTAGTATCGAATACACCACTGATGCATTAGTGACCAGTGCCAGTTATTTAACCCCTTTGTGCTGCATTAGTGGCACTGGTATATGAGTTTATGAACCCTTTGATGCTGCACCATAAATGCAGCACAAGGGGGTTAATTAACTGGTCACTAATGCAATAACCCCTTCCATGCTGCATATTTCAAATACCAATGTAAACCCCCCCCCAAAGAGTTAAACACTTCAGGCAGGTTGACACAGCTAAGCCACTGTGACAACAGTGATTTAGGTTACGTTTTTAGCTTGGAAAACTTACCTGCACTTTTGCAGGGGCTTCACTGGCTCCTCACAGCAGCACTCTCCTCGGCTCTTTCTTCCCGCCTCCCGGTCTGTGAATGACATCACGCCGGGCGGGACTAGGAAGCTCCTGTCGGGCGGAGAACACTCTGCCTGAGTCAGGCAGCCTGACAGGGAAGTGAATGGTCCGTGATTCACTCACAGCACACTCGCACCGCTCTGCTGCAGACAGTGTACCGGCGGCCGGCAAGGCTGTCTTCAGCAGTGCGGAACAAGCGGCATCCTTAGCCTCCCTTACCCCCCTCAGTCGGCTCCTGGCGGGTTCAGCAACTGTCGGCCTGGCCGCTCCGCCTCCACCTCCCCTACAGCGCAGCCCGCTCATGCTGCCAGCTTGTTGGACACTGACTGGACGAGGCTCGGCGGGTGGGGGGGATTTTACCATACCTGTCCCCCCCGCATTATTATCTGGGGGGGATCCGTCCCCCCCGTCCCCCCCGGTTCCTACGCCCATGGACTCCAGCACCACAAAATATTCCTGAGGTAGGCCCACATCTGCTCTATTGCATGGGGCACACCTCATGGTTCTCACTCTGATTGGACACTTTGGCTTCATCTTAACACCTGGTCTTTAGTACTGAGTGATGAGCTCTCAGGTAAAAACTGCTGTTGACCTCAACAACAACAAAAATGCCTAGCAGAGCCTTCCAGATCTCACAGTTAAACCAGTTATCCCTTGGTGCCAGATTTTTAGATATATTGCACCAACCATATGTAAAAATCCACTGTTGTGTGGTGCAAAAGGAATGTTATTCAGTATAGGCACCCGATGTGTTATTGTTAAATGCCACGCGGCAGTTTCAGACTATTGCAGCAGTTGGTACACTGTTCCCATATGAGAAGAACAAAGATGAACATTTTGGTCATATACACATTTTGCTGTTTATTCAGGGACATCATCCCCAAAAAAAAGCATTATTGGTGCAGTGAACCACTGTTTTTTTTCACAAGGCATCACAGTTGACTTGGTCATAACAACTCAAAATGATCTGTTCACTGGCTAGAGGACGAGAGATTTGCAGCTCTTCTGTAACCATCCTCCTTTGTGGAGCTAGAGCATCTTGAGTAGTGATCAAGAACAGAAAATAATGAACCAAAAACACTACTAATTTCTAATAGGAGTCCGTTTTCTCTTTACATGTTCAAGCTCTGTAATTATGCAATTATTTTCTGAGGGATATCTACAGATGCTCGAAGGAATACAGCATTGTCCCGTACATAGTTGCGTTTCCGTATATCCTCATGAGAGATAAATTTGGGGTATCCGAAACCAAGTGTACTTTCATCCAGGGAATTTCGGGAGCCACCTGGTTTTTGGAAGTTTTTCCAGTTAGGGTCAGGGTTGAAAGTTTCGGTAATGTGCTGGGGTTTGGACAGCGAAGGATCACTCTGGTCAAGAAGAGAAAATGTAACACGATAGGAGAAAGGCCATTCCAGTAGGTTGTCATACTCTCCAGGAAGCACCCTAATATAGACTGAAAGGTAGCTTCCTTCGCCACTACCATTCCCGTTCAAAAAGACAGAAACCTGGAGCTTGTAGCCATATCTGTGTGTGTAGAACGGTGGACTAAATGACTCAAAGTTGCCTCGGACTTTGGCTTCCTGCAGTTTGCGGGAGTAGTCGCTGATCTTCCAGATAAGAATCCCTTCGCTGCTCACAGACAACTCTTCCACCTGTTTCCTCAGGTCCTGGATCTCCTGTCTCTGACGGCTTACCAGAGAAGACATCATGCTGAGGTGGGCCCTCATATTCTCTTCCAGGTGTCTGCTCATGCCAAGCTTGGGGCACTAAAATGCAAGTTGAGACACAACAAAATTAACTTACTAAAACTTAAGTTGTCTTTCATACATACAATTATACTAGCAGTCCAGCTCAGTAAATAACATATAAGAATCATTACATATCCTAAATTAAAGTATATGTAAACCCTATACAATAAAACCTTGGTTTGAGTGCGTTTTGCAAGACAAGCAAAATGTTTTAATACATTTTGACTTGATGAACGTAATGCCATGTCCCAACTGAGTGTAAAAGAGAAGGGAGGTGCCTATATGGTTACATTTAATGAAGGTACAACATTTAGAAACTCACATGGTTGTTTGTTTAAAAAAGAGGCACATCTAAGTATGCAGGCATCCGGGGTAAAGCTGTCCACATAGACCAGGGATCTCCAAACTACGCCCCTCCAGCTGTTGCGAAACTACATGTCCCATGAGGCATTGTAAAACTCTGACATTCACATCAATGACTAGGCATGATGGGAATTGTAGTTCCTTAACAACTGGAGGGCCAAAGTTTGGAGACCCCTGACATAGACCATCCTCAGCACCACCATTGATGTCATCCCTTCCACGAGCGGTTCAAGCCTCGCTCTCAGATCGCTCTACTGCAAGGTAGTCTTCCCGGTCACGATTGCAGACTGACAGTGGTGAGAACGACGGTCTATGTGGATCACTTTACCCCGGATGCCTGCATACTTAGATGTGCCTTTTAATCATCAACCATGTGATTTGCTAAATGTTGTACCTTCATTAAATGGAACCATATTGCTGCACTTAGAGGCACCTCTCTTCTCTTTTATACTCTGTAGCTCCTGATAGATTTTGCTTCCAATCCCCTTGTGGAGACTTCCATTTGTGGATGAACATTTTATGGTTACACAACCTATCACATTGCTATAATCTTTTTATATAGACTATAAACTGAAGGACCTATGAATAAATGCTTGTGGAACGAATCATGAGTTTCCATTATTTCTTATGGGAAAATTTGCTTTGATATACAAGTGCTTTGGATTACAAGCATGCTTCCAAAACCAATTATGCTCGCAATCCAAGGTCTTGCTGTACATGGACTTTTGGCCTGTTAAATACACCACTGAAAGTATTTAGATACGTCTGACATGTGTAAAATATAACCTGTTAAGCCCGCCAGAAATCTTATCAATATTCTGTTTTCTCTGCTTATGCTGGATGTTATTAGTTAGTATTGTTCCCAGTTCTCTCTTTGGACTACAAAACACCTCCACCCTATGTTGACGAGAAGAGAGAGGTATTCTGTAGACCTTTCCAAGAGCTTATATGCTATATATTTAATGCAGCAAGTGAGCCTTGTCACACTAGTACAGGAAATATGTGTTGCTGGTTGGATAATCAGGTGACAATAAAAAAATGAAAAAAAAAATACACTTTAATGCAAACATGCAAATTCCTCTGAGAAATGACAGAGTTGGCAAATGTAAAAGATAAATACATAAAAAAAAAATCAGTTATATATTTGCAACGTCCCCCCCCCCCCCCTCGCTCAGTACCAGCAGCTGTAGCTGGCAACACTGATCATTGTATTCTGACAGCAGGAAACTCTCCACGCTGTCAGAATACAATAACTCCACAGGATGGATTCCCCCCCAACACCACCAAGTATGCTGATGGGAGAATCAAGTATTTTTTTTCCCCCCCCTTTTCATTCAACCAGCTGGTTGATCAAAAAAAATGCATCATCTATGGCCTGCCTTAGGCCCCTTTCACACTTGCGGACCGTATGTCCGCTTTTTTATCCATCCGTGTGCGGATGAAAAAGGGACATACATTGGTCCCTATAAGATTGCAGATGAACATCCGCTGGCACCCGATCTCGCCAGCCTCCATATTCCTCCGACTCTGCAGACGGAGGAAAACCCTATTTTTCCTTCTGTCTGCGGATCAGATCGGATGAACGCGGACAGACGGTCCATGTTCATCCGATCCCCCCATAGGGAAGAGCGGCGAAAAGACAGGGCGGTCCCTGCCAATGTGCAGGGACCGACCTGTCATCCGCCGGCTCAGCGGGGATCAACAGAGCGATCCCCGCTGAGCAAGCGGAGGTTCACGGGGTGGATCATTACCGATCCGCCCCGTGTGAAAGGGGCCTTAGTAGTAAATAATCTGAAAATAGCTTCAAATATTTGTGTTAAATTACCTAAATAGTGCCTTATATTAAGGAGTCAGTTCAAAACTGAACATATTTTTAGATATTACAGTATCGGCAACTCCGGCAAAAAGAAGTCCTCCTGCAGAGATCAAGGCTTTGCCCAACCCTTCCACATAATCTCACGCTTCCTTTTGTAGCAGACAAGTCAGCTCATTCCACATCTACACATTCCATATTGTAAAATTAATGTGAAAGAGTGATCATTTCTGTAGAAAGTAGGTAGACATGGAAACTTAGATTTAAAGATTCCTAGGGCTGGACTCACACCGAGATACAACAACCAGTGGGTGATTCAAGCAGCTAGGCAAATCTGCAATATTAGAGACTTCAAGCATTTGTCGAAAATGCATTTAATAACAGCACAAAGAGCGACAGTGAGCATCAAACCACAGAAACCATAAAATCCGTTCAGAAAAATTACTGATTACTCTGAGTTACTAAACACTAAGGGCACTTTTACACTGGGGCATCTGTAGTAAAGCTTTACCGTCGTTTTAGCTGTGCTTTTTGGACTCTAGCGGGGCACTTTTAACTCCCTATCGTCCGAAAAAGGGTTAAACGTGCCCGCAAAGCACCACTGCCAAAGCGCTTTGCAGGCGCTTCAGTGGCGCTACCGATTGATTGCAATGGGCAGGGGCGATTTAGTAGCGGTGTATAGCTTTAGTAGCGGTGACTGATACCGTGTTACTATGTATACCAATGTTCTTTGCCTTGTCTTTGTTTTACCACTACTTTTCAAGATACCTTTTTTCAAAAACAGGAGCCAATGGGCAGACATTCTGCAACTTCATCTCATTCTTAAAATGTGTATGTTGAATTGATCTCTCTTACCCTGTGTTTACATCCAGAATCTTTGAAAGGGCAGAGCACTAATGCAGAACTACAACTGTCCTTTAGGTGCCCACTCAGGTCTTCTCTGGCAACGTTGGCGATGCCACACTGGTTAGGACAGGAAACAGGGTACCGAGGACACTGGAACTGATGACTCTGCAAAAAACAAACATCAGTCATACACAAAGTCCTATTATGCATTGCCATCTGTTGTAGTCATCCTTGTACAAGATTCAATTGCAATGTGGTCCATCGTTTTGAAGGAGTATGAAGAAACATGTATACGACAGAACTACATCTACATTTATTATGATCATAGTGGTGGGTGGGGGGGATAAAGAAATCAAAAAAGAAAGAACAGCTACCAGTGTGCCGGCACTGAGGCCTAGAAGTAGGAGGGGGGCCTTTTTAGTCAACTGTAATGCTGTGTACAGACTATCAAAAATTCTGACAACAGAACCACACATTTTTTAGAACGTCAAGAACCGAGAAAATGAAGTTCAACGATTCCTGGCATGCGTAGGATTTTTGAGCGTTGGAACTGCATACAGACTTTCAGAATCTCCGACAAGAACTTTTGTCGTTGGAAAAATTGAGAGCCAGCTCTCAAAACATTTGTTGTCGGAAATTCCGACAGCAAATGTCCGATGGAGTCTACACGGTCGGAATATCCGACAAAAGGCTCACATCAAAACATTTGTTGTCAGAAATTCCGACCGTGTGTACGCGGCATTAGGCTGTAAAAGGAACAGGCCATTCTACAGTGGCAAGAAAAAGTATGTGAACCCTTTTGGAATTAACTGGCTTTCTGCAGTAAATTGCCATAAATTGTGATCTGATCCTCATCCAAGTAACAATAAGTGACAAACACAAAGGGCCAGATTCTCTACGATCCTGCGGAGGCGTCGCGTAAGCTATTTACACTACGCCGCCCCAACTTACAGGAGCAAGTGCTGTATTCCCCAAACACTTGCTCCGTAGTTTGCAGCGGCGTAGTGTAAAAGGCCCGGCGTATCCCTGCGTAATTCAAAGGGGGCGGCTTGTATTTAAATTAAGCGTGCCCCCGTGCCGAGCGAACTGCACCGGGCTTAAAATAGCCCAGTGCGCATGCTCCAGTTCTCGACGGAAAACGTCAATGACGCCGACGTGTGCGTCATTGACGTAAAGTCGTATTCAAGAACGACTTAGGAAAGCGACGTACCCGACGGAAAAAGACGACGCGGACCCGTCGCCATACTTAACATGGCATACGGCGGACTGGCGTAAGGTTACCCCTCATATAGCAGGGGTAACCTTACACAAACGACGGCTACGCGACGTGAATTCGTTCTGAAATCGGCGTATCAGGCTCATTTGCATAAACAAATGAGACCTGAACGTAAACGCCACCTAGCGGCCGGCGGAGAATTACATTTAAAATCTGACAGTGTAAGTGACTTACACCTGTCGGATCTACAGCGTATCTATGCGAAAAATGATTCTAGGAATCACTTGCATAGATACGCGGGTCAAAAAACAGAGATACGACGGTGTTTCCTGAGATACACCGTCGTAACTGTTCTGAGAATATGGCCCAAAGTGCTTAAGCTGATAACACACAAGCAATTCTAATTTCTTAGGTCTTCATTGAACACATCCATTAAACATTCACAGTGCTGGAGGAAAAAGTAATGGAACCCTTGGATGCAATAGCTGGTCAAACCTCCTTTGGCAGCATTGAGCTCTCTGGGTAGCTCTGGATCAGCTCTGCACAACCTTCAGGAGGAATTTTTGACCATTTCTCTTTATAGCTCAGACACGTTTGTAGGATGTCTGGTGTGAACAGCTCTCTTGAAATCATTTTCTAACAACTCTATGGGGTTAAGGCCTAGACTCCAAAAGTTCTCTAAAGCCAGTCTGTGGTGGATTTACTTCAATGCTTGGTTCATTGTCCTGCTATTGTTGTGACTTAGATGAGGATCACATTTTATGGCAAATTACTGCAGAAAACCAGAAAAAAAAAAAAAAGGCGTTCACATACTTTTACTTGCATATACATTGTATATTCTAGGCACTTGGGGCCTGGCCATCCCTGAAAGAAACCATTTGCTTACACAGTACAAAGCTGAACATCTTTTTTGCATTACTTCATTGATATAATTACTAGGTAACATCCATAAAGACATCGTCTACAGCTGCCCGTAATGACAAGCTGTCAATGTCAACATCTTCCTGTCATAATTAATGTTAGCAAATAGATGCAGCCGTGTAACCTCACATGATTTAGTGAAGAAGTGCATACCTGAAAAAAAATGTTTCTATATAGACAGAAAGATATGTAGCTTTTAAGCTGCCATTTACAAATAGGGCCACATCAAACATTTCATTTTAACAAAAACTTAAAAAAAAAAAAAAAAATCATTGTTAAAAAGGTTATTGGGTTTAGATGACAGATAGCTCGAGGCCTAGTCAGGGAGTTGGTATCCGAAACCCACAAATATTTATTATGACTCACACTACAAACATGTCAAAAGTTCAAAATTATTACAAAACGTAAAAAACGTAGACATTTTAGGCATACCATATGCATATACAAAGAGGAAGAACCAATTCATCCTTTCTAAATCATTGAAGGAGTTTAACATTCCAATCATGTACATATTCTAACATTTTCCTATGGATTTCCCAAAAACGGAGGCAGTGGATAATTTGATACCTATGAAGTCATTAGCATAGGTATGCGCACGTGGTGTGCCAGGTGTGCCCAGGCACACCCTAATCACTCTGTGCAGCACAGATTCGCCTTACTGCCTTGGCTCCCCCTTCCTTTCCCCCGCTGTGCTGCTGGCTTCCCTCCTCTCCCGCCAGCTGTTGCTGCGGGGATGTTTTAGGATGAATGTGGGAAGGGGCCATTAAATATGCAATTTACCAGTCCCTTCCCTTTCTGAATGAACATTGTGATGTGATCGGTAGGGTGTGTTTGAGCTTTTGGGGGCAGACCCTAATGCAGGGGGTCGGGAACCTACGGCTCGCAAGCCAGATGTGGCTCTTTTGATGGCTCTCGCCTCTCAATCCATGGATCGCGTTGTGTGCCGATCCACGGATTGAGCCCATAGGAAAGGCCGCAGATTTGGCCTAGCTCCGGAGTGGCTGCCATCTTGGTACACCCAGTGTCGGCCTAGGTGAGCGGCACGCTGACGTCATCATCGCCCGCCTCAACTGCTCTTGCATCTACCTGCTTGTGTAGTGGTAAGCAAGCAGACAATCGTATACAGTGGGGGAGATGTGGCTATTACAGTGGATATTATAGTTTTAAACATATTGTATGGCTCTCACGGAATTACATTTTAAAATATGTGGCATTCATGGCTCTCTCAGCCAAAAGGGTTCCCGACCCCTGCCCTAATGCAATAAGCCTATGGTCATTATGGATCAGAGATATCACCACCACAGGAAGCATGGTGCCCAATACCCAAATCATGTTGATAGCTGATAAAGAACTGCTAGGGTAGGTTTTGTTTCGCCCACAATATGGCTGTCTTCAGCCTTCTGACACCCTCACTCTTCATCATATTCACCTCCCCCATTATAGGCCTCCATACTATTTATTACCTGAATAGTGTCAAAAACAAACTCCTTGCTGCAGTACGGACATGGTTGAGTGCGCTTCGGGCACTCCGACAGGGAATGCTGGGACAAAACACGCCTCATCATACGAGCGCCACACTTGTTCTCGCAATAAACGCTCTCTTGAGGACAGCAGCCTTGGTGTTCCTACAGGACGAGAGGGTTGGAACGGGTTAAAGCACAGAACCATTTGAGGATTCTCTACTGAGACAAAAACGGGCACGATGTACTCAGCGTGAGAAAGATGAGAGCCATTTAAAGGTTTGACAGTGCTAATACATCAAAGATTATCGCTCCAAATTGTAAATGTGTAAGTCATTAGCTGGAAATGTGAAATATTAGGCCAGGGAAGGAGCTTGGAAAAAGTGGCCTGTATTACAAGGATTTTCTGAGGGAAAGTAAACTGCCTTATATGGTCTCAAACATAGGAAATTAAAGATTAAATAAAATCATTCAAGTGTAAATGTTTAGTGAAACATATGGATATAATCCGATTCTCACCAAGAAATGTACTGACATCTGTTTTTAATTGACAACAAACAATAACACATCTCAAAAGGGAGGGTGGGTACTAAATATAGTAAATAATATTCTAAATGTAAAGTGTTACTAAACCCAGGACCTGCATTCACTATATCTGGTCTCCCGCAGTACACAGAACATTGAAATGCAATAGTTCTAGTAAATATAAACTGCTAAATACCTTTTCTCATCAGCAGTTAGAGCAGTCTTGTGACTTCTATCAGTGTCTGGTTAAAGCTTGTAGGAGGAGTTTTCATTCTCCCCTGATTGGTCCTGTGCTGATTACATGCACTCTCCCAAGAAAAAAAAAAGCTCTCCAGCAATACACACCAAACTGAGCATGTGCAGCTTGTCCCCAAGGTTGTGTTCTACCGGGAGAGGATATGGGGACTATGGAGGAAGGGGAGAATCAGAAGACAGGATCAAACAGCCTTTTTACACAATGCAGAGGATTAACCCCTTAGGTTACACAGTAAGTATAACAAGCATGCTTTACTGCATATACAGACTGATTTTACTGTTGTGGGTTTAGTAGCACTTTAAAGACTGAACAAAGAATGGGCAAACATGATAGAGCATAAGAGCCCTCCTTGCTAGAATCATTTACAGCAAGTGATCAAGCAACAATTGTGCATTCGCCACCTGATCTCCAGAAATGTTACCCCCCTTCAGGACCAGGCCATACCCAAATAAAAATGGTGTCCTTTCTTTCCCACAAAATAGAACTTTCTTTTGGTGGCATTTGATCACCTCTGCGGTTTTTATTTGTTGTGCTTTCTGCTATAAAACATTGCCAATAAAAAATATATTATAATATATATATAATATATAAAAATTGTAGACAGGCGGCAATCTGCCTTGTTCACATAGCCCGCTTGCGCGCCCCCAACCCAGAAGTGCAGGACCACATACTAGGTACATGATCCAGTGCAGTAGAGCCACCTTGCTGGTGTGTGTGTGTGTGTGTGTGTGCGCGCACACGCACGCACGCACATGTGTGTGTGTATATAATCTATATATTTATTTATTTTTTACGGTCGGCAAGCAGTTACACTTTAATAATTGTATTTTTATATGCAACTAGCATCAGGTACTTAAATTATGCAACTTTGAGTCTCTTATAATTTCCTGCACAGAAAAAATCAGAATGGAAGAGGGAGGGGCAGCACTGGGAGCTCAATCAAGTATACTGCATGCAAACATGCACAGGACCAGCTGACAGGAGGAGAGAGCAGTGCAAGAAGGCGTTCAGTTTGTTGCTCTTTTATAGTCTTCTAGATGCACGCTGGAGGGAGGGAGGTGACCTAGCAGTATTGCTTAACTGCTGTACAGTAAATGAAGGTCACCATCCTGGCTGTGCAGTCAGCTGTGTAAACTCTTACGACTAGGCGGATAAAGAGAGGTACATTGTACCATGCCAGCCATATCATCTTATATACCAGACACACAAACAAATCAGTACAGGGGATGTTTGTAGACGTGTTCTCACCTCGTAGGCCTCGCCTGTGAAATCGCTGCCACAGAATTCACATCGGACTTTGCGCTTAGGACAGTCGTGCTGCATGTGCTCTGGCAGGTCTCTGCGGATGAGTTTGGTGCTACAGCGATTGGGGCAAGGGATCACATTAAAGGCACAAACACTGAGATGAGTCTGAGGAGACAACAATTAAGATTTAATGACATGGGATTCATTTTAAAAACAGAATCACAATGTTAATTTGCAACGTGAATCTTTTGGTCAAGATGTTTCTTACCAAAACGGGAAAGGTTCCTGTAATCAAGGGTTCTTAAAGCATTTTTTTTTTTTTTTTTTTTTTTTAACAAAACATGTTATACTTACAGTGCCTTGAAAAAGTATTCATACCCCTTAAATGTTCCACATTTTGTCAGGTTACAACCAAAAACGTAAATGTATTTTATTGGGATTTTATGTGATAGACCATCACAAAAGTGGCACATAATTGTGAAGTAGAAGAAAAAACGATTTTCAATTTTTTATTACAAATAAATATCTGAAAAGTGTGGCGTGCATTTGTATTCAGCCTCCTTTACTCTGATATCCCCAACTAAAATCTAGTGGAACCAATTGACTTCAGAAGTCCCCTAATTAGTAAATAGAGTCCACCTGTGTGTAATTTTAATCTCAGTAACAAATACAGCTGTTCTCTGAAGCCCTCAGGAGGTTTGTTAGAGAACCTTAGTGAACAAATGGCATAATGAAGGCCAAGGAACACGCCACACAGGTCAGGGATACAGTTGTGGAGAAGTTTAAAGAAGAGAGAGATATATATATATATATATATATATATATATATATATATATATATATATATATATATATATATATACACACAAAAATATCCAAGCCCAAAAGACTTGAGACTGGAGTGGAGGTTCACCTTCCAGCAGGACAACAACCCTAAACATACAGCCAGTACTACAATGTAATAGTTTAGATCAAAGCATATTCATGCGTTAGAGCGGTCCAGTCAAAGTCCAGACCTAAATCCAATTGAGAATCGGTGGTAAGACTTGAAAATTGCTGTTCACAGACACTCCCCATCCAATCTGATAGAGCTTGAGCTATTTTGCAAAGAAAAAATTCACTCTAGATGTGCAAAGCTGGTAGAGACATCCCCAAAAAGACTTGCAGCTGTAATTGCAGCAAAATGTGGTTCTACAAAGGGGGGCTGAATACAAATGCACATTTCAGATATTAATTTGCAAAAACATTTATCATTTTCCTTACACTTCACAAATATGCGCCACTTTGTGTTGGTCTATCACATAAACTCCCAATAAAATAAGTTTACATTTTTGGTTGCAACATGACACGATGTGGAAAATGTCAAGGGGTATGAATACTTTGTCATAGCACTGTATCTGCTCTGTGCAGTGGTTTTGCAGCTCTGGCCCTCTTTTCAGGTCCCCGGCTAGCGCTCCTCCCCCTCAAGCTATGCCCCCAGAGAAAGCGGCTTGCTCTAGGGGCACCGCTGCTCTACGAGTCCATAAGACACAGGCTAGGGCCTGCCTCCCGCTCTCTCCTTATTGGCTCACTGACTGTGATTGACAGCAACAGGAGCCAATGGGCTCCCACTGCTGTCTCAGCCGAAGTGGAGGGAGAGTTCCCATACAACCAAGGCTATTGTGAATATTGCTGGATTGGAGGGGGGCTCAGGTAAGGATTGGAGGTGGGGGCACAGACAGAAGGTTATTTACCTTCATGCATGAAGGTAAAAAAAACTTCAGTCTTTAGAACCACTTTAAGCCTCTTTTAATAACTCTTTTTAACATTATACAGTAAAGTCAAAAACAAGCAAAAAGTGTAACTTGTTTGCTGTATTTGTCCAATTTCTACTAATTGTGTACTAAATGAGTGTCATGTTTAAAACATGTGCAAGATATTACGCAGTGAAGAAAATATTCACCACCAACGGTAACTATCTGAATGAAGGTTACAATTTAAAAAGTGTACCCTAACACAAAAAGATGGGTGTAAGAGATGCTTAAAAATATAAAATCCCTTTCTGGAAAAAATAAATGCTAAAAATCAGAATACCCTAAAGCCGGCAATAGATGGGTTCGATCTCTACAGGTTGAGCTGGGGTAGTCAGAGATTCAATACACTTATGGGCAGGCTGGTTGCACCGAGGTCGATCTGTCAACTTTAGTACAACCAGCCGGTTTGATTTTTTTCCCCCCATGCTATTCCAGCTATATTAACACTGACTGTTGATTGGGGGAATCAAGCAAAATTTCTTTCCTTCAACCCATGGTGGAAGGAAGGAAAATTGCATAATCTATGAGCTGCTTAAAATGTTTACACCACAACTGGTCTTAAAGGGGTTGTAAAGGCAGAAGTGTTTTATATTAATGCATTCTAGGCATTAAGATAAAAAAAGGCTTCTGTGTGTAGCACCCCCCTACCCCCCCCACTCCCCCCCACAATATTTACCTGAGCCTCATCTCTATCCAGCGATTTTGCACGAGAGACTCGGCTGCCAGAGACTCTCCCTCATTGGCTCTGTGTCTAAATGGATACACGGAGCTGCAGCTCAGCTCGGGTGCCCCCATTGCAAGCTGCTTGCTTGTGGGGGTACTCAACGGTAGGGAGGGGCCAGGAGCACCTTTAATATCACCGTAAGTACATCATACAAATGGCAAACTACCACACTGCAGCCAGTGAACATCTTTTCAATAAGGTAGCTGGTTGTTCTGCATGCACCAGGTCTCATAGAATAACATTAATACAGAAATATGTGCTTCTTTAACAAGTCATACAGGCTTATCCAATCAGGCAGTACATGACAATGGGAACCTCTCGGTTTTGCTGAATAGACCCCCACAGTAATTACCTCTGGGGGTCTACATATAGCTGCCAATTGCCTCACCTGGAGCTGCTTTAGTTGCCCACTCCATCGACAACCCTCTTCACTATGTATACATCGAATAGACAGACTTAGGACTTGAGTTTCCAGCTCCCGATCTGGGTAGATCTGCAAAACATTCAGAAGAAAAAAAATAAAAATAAAATGCATTGAACTTTTAGAAATCTTTTCTCACCAATAAGGAGACAGAATATTCTGCCAAAAACAAAGACAGCATTATTATCAGGGTGCCACCTGCCATGTACCTAGTGAGTCCACAGCTAAATCCATGCCAACGGTCATTCTCCTAAGAAGTGTGTAGTAAAACGCATGCGACAGCTGCCAGTTCAGCTGTGTCTCAATCATTCAACAGAGCATTTGTCACAGACTGGCACAAGGGGGGGAAAGGTCTTTGTAATATTATGTCAGAACATTCCATCGATGTTCCAGAACACGTGCAGCAGGAAAGGGGTGCAGATATAGAAGGAGGAAGGGTAGAGATAATAGTAAACCATATTCAGACTTGCCATTCATAGCACAGCCCATTACACACCAGCACTGCCTCTCCTGTACGGCTGCGACCACAAAGCCTCTTTCTCTCGTGCATCTCAATACTGTACTGACGTTGCTTTATCTCCAGTCAGCGCTGGGTTTGGCTCGGACACAAGGCACAAAAGCATGGTTTATACTCCTCTAGGAGCTGCATTTAAAAAGGCGCCTGGAACAGAAGGGCATTGTTGTGGGTCAGGGTGTCGCCTGGGCTCAGCTTATAGTGGTTCTGGAGACATTTTCTTTGGCAAGGGCTCCACTGGCTGGGTCTACTTTTTTAGAAAACAGATCCTCAAGTAGAACAAAAAATATCTGTCACCGAACAGCAGAAAACTAATCTGCCGCATACTAACAAACTAATCCTTCCAATGTCTTGGAACACTTCTTCCAAGATGAAACAGTCCTTTTGTTCAGGTATGACATTCATGCATAAGACCATGTTTACCAAAGCTCTGTAAATAACAAGGGAAATATAAAGCGCCTTTCTTTAAGTCATCATTGGAAATCTCCTTCTTGAAAAAACATACTTTATACTTTCAGAGACCAGAGATGGGATTACAACTTCCTGTCATGGTTGGATGGCATTTGAAACAGACAGACTAGGATGTGTAGGAATGAAAGTGTGGTGCTTTACCCTTTTGTTAAAACCGAGCTCCACCCAAAAGGGGAAAGCTCCGCTTGTTTGCTTCCTCCCCCTCCTCTGTCACATTTGGCATTTTTCAGGGGGAAGTGGGCTGTTTTTGAGAGGTACCTGCTCCCACTTCTAGGGGGATTTTGCCATGCAAAGTCCCCCGGAAGTGCCAACCCTTCTCCTTCTTCCCCCGCCACCGGGCCAGTCACACAGCGCACTTCATGCATGCGCAGTAGAGAGATGGCTGTAAAGCCGCAAGGCCTCACTGCTGGTTTCCCTTACAAGAAGTGCCGGCAGCAGCACCCAAGAGCCGATTGAGGGTGAAGTCACTGCTGGATTCCAGGACAGGCAAGTGTCCGAATATTAAAAAAGTCTGCAGCTATAGTATTTGTAGTTGCTGACAATTTTTTTTCTGAAGGAGCCTGGAGCTCCGCTTTATGTGCAAAAACAAACTACCAGTTAATCCTGCCAGAAATCCAGTGAGCTCATAGCTTCCTGTGCAATGTAATTCTCTCTCAAATATAAATAAATATATATATCTCTCAATCACACACACACACACACACACACACACATCTCTCTATCCATCTATACACACACACACACCTATATCTCCCCCTCTCTATACACACACACACACCTATATCTCCGCCTCTCCCCCCCCCCCCATCTATACACACACATACACCTCAAAAAATGAAAAGCCCGTGCAAAAGGAGCCCTGACCAAGTATTGGTATAGTGCACATACTATACCATAGATTTTTTTATTGGTCTTATGCAATATTCTATTATTTTTCTAAAATACAGAATTTGGGGTTTTCACTAGCTGTAATCAATCATCAAAATAAAAAAAAGAATTACAAAAAAAAACATACATATATATACATACATACATACATACATACATACATACATACATACATACATACATACATACATACATACATACATACATACATACACATATACTCTCTCACACACACGCACACAGACTGTTTTCATCAGACGAACCGATCGTGTGTACGCGGCACAAGAAGCCCTACTTTTGTTGCAGATAAACCATGCTTTCTCTTCATATTTTCCTGTTAAATGCCAATTCTCCTGAATATGCATGAGCCATTTGTTCCATCCAGGGAGAATCAACAAATTTAAGAACACCAGCAATCTGTATTTGTGAATGGCTCAGTTCTATGTAGTGCAGTTCTGCTTAAACATATTCAGATAATTGCCCAACTGTGATTTACTTATGCGAATATATCTACAATATGTACAATTAGAGATTGATTAGGAGTGAGGGTCTAATGGCATTCTTTAATAAGCCAGTGCTTAGAGGAATGCCAAGTAAAATCATATTTCCGTTAATGCAGTCAGATCAGTTAAGACATACAGCATTTAAATTGTTGCCACTTCATAGCTCTCGGCACTGCCTTACTAGATACATTTGACTAGAGAGAACACAATCTGTAGCAATGGCTGTAGATTTCTTAGTTATTTGATAGGTCACGGATACTGTCATATTATTATCAGACATATTTAAGAAGATAAATGTGCAATGATGAAGAACAATCCATTAGGAGATCTTGTTATCACACAGGGAGATATTGAAACTTGCGAGCAGGCCTGACCCGCACTCTTCTGTAGAGTGACGGAGATTACGGTAAGTGTGCACTGCAGTCAGCACTGTGCGATGATTGGGTTGGCTCCTGTTGCTCAGGATTGTGCGAAGGCAGACCCATTGTTTAGGGCAGTGATGGTGAACCTTGGCACTAGGGGTGCAACGGATCACAGTTGATCCGTGATCCGAACAGGTCACCCCCTTTGGATCAGAACACACTGTGATCTGCGGATTGCCGCGGTTCTGGAGCTAGGCCGAAGCCGCGGCCTTTCCTAATGTTATGTCCGCGGCTCCGGAGCTAGGCCGAAGCTGCGGCCTTTCCCAATGTTATGTCCGCGGCTCCGGAGCTAGGCCGAAGCCGCGGCCTTTCCTAACCTTATGGCCGCGGCTTCGGCCTACCCCCGGAGCCGCGGCCATAACGCTAGGAAAGGCCACGGCCATCTTGGTACACCCGGCGGCGGCCCTCCTCTGTTTACACCCACAGAGGAGGAGCCCGCACTCGTGGGGAAGAAGCACGCGCTGGGACTTAAATTGCACATAAGCATTCATAACACAATTAAACAAAGGGCAATACCCATCTCTTTACCCTCCACCTCTGCAGTAATGCGCTACCAAATCTTACAGATTAAGCGAATCTATTAAACACAACATTCTTTTCCAACATAAAACAATCTATTCAGGGCCCTGCATGTCTTTACTATGGTTGTTTATTCATTGTTCCTCTGTAAAGCAATGTGGGGTTTTCTGGATTGCTTATGACAGCTTTCCCCTTGTGTGGTTAAAATGTTCCATGCGATTTACAGTATCAGATTCATGAACACTTTTAAAGCCAACCTGTTAGTTTTAAGCTTGTCGGCTCATAAAAATTCGAGAGGGGGGGGGGGTCTCTTGTACTGAGAGGAGGGGGGTGTTTGCACCTAGGGGGTACTATAGTTGGTGGGGGGGGTTAACAGTGGGGGGGGGGGGAGATGTGTATATTACAGTGGGGGGGGAGATGTGTATATTACAGTGGGGGGGGGGGGAGATGTGTATATTACAGTGGGGGGGGGATGTGTATATTACAGTGGGGGAGAATTTTTTTTTTATTTGCCGATCAGAAAAATGATCCGATCCGTGACTCCTGATCCGAGGAACGATCCGAACCGTGAGTTTTTTGATCCGTTGCCCCCCTACTTGGCACCCCAGATGTTTTGGAACTACATTTCCCATGATGCTTATGCACTCAGCAGTGGAGTTGAGCATCATGGGAAATGTAGTTTGAAAACATCTGGGGTGCCAAGGTTCGCCATCACTGGTTTAGGGTATGTAGAAATAGGTGCCCCTTTATAACCAAAGATTCTATTTGTTCAAAAGGACCTTGGGTTATCCACATCAAGAGTTGTCCAACAGTTTTTAGGTTAAAAAGGAAAACAAATGGGGTCTTACCTTTGCGTAGTCTAGTGGAAGTTGATCTTCTGGACATTTAAAAACGCCTTCACTGCAAAACAAAAAAACACAAAGTTTCAATATACTGAAACCTATTAGAAGCTACAATTACTATCAAGCAGAAAACAAAATAATTGCCATGTTCTCTAAACATATGTAACACAGAGTGGAAGATCTTCTAAGCCGCTGTTAATTCATTCAGGTCCGTGTCTAGCACAAACCTCCTGTGATTCAGTGTGTCAGTTTCATTAGTATCGCTTAGAATATGAAAACGTCACGTCGTTGCACTTGGAACTTCCAGAAAAAACTGAGAAAAACAAATGATCAGGGGAAAGAGAAACTGTGCTAGCTTTACTAGCCATGCGTGAGATAAAAACTGCATAACCAAATCACAGATTAGGTTATGTAAGAGACCAAATGTTACCATTGACATCATTTATAGGCAAATATTCATAAACTTAATTAGCAATAAAGATTATTGCGATAAAAAGGGCTAACTGTACTCTCCATCAGAATTACAGATCAGTTATTAATGATAAGGCGCTTCGCCTAAGATCACTCACAACACAGAGCAACTGGATGTAGCTGAAAGATCATTTTCAACATATTTGAATAGGCAAATATTAGGATCACCATCCAATCAATACCTACAGATAAGGTGATATATGCGATATTATAGGTTCACGTTTAAAAAATAAAAAGAAAGAGAAAGAAAAAATGAAAGAAGGAAAGAAGGAAAGAAGGCCTACAAGTCTGGTAAGGGATTCAAAAAGACTGCCACATTTTTTTATATTAATCATTCCACTGTAAGGACAGCAAAAAAGGACAAAAACTTGGTGTCCTAGATTTCAAATGAAAGTTGAACTGGCCAACGTATAAAATCCAGCCCAAGAGCTGACCCCGCTTCTAATGTTTGCTTGCCCAATATGTAAAAAATTAAATTGCACGGATATATGCGGTCATTGTGTAACTCCATAGAGTATAGTTATGTGGAAAAGTGTAAAAAAAAAAAAAAAAAAATGTGGAAAATGTATATATATAATACATTTTCCACAGTTTTTTTTTTTTTTTTTTTTTTACACTTTTTCACATAACTATAGTCTATGGAGTTACACAATGACCGCATATATCCGTGTATATGGTCATCATAACACATTGTCTTTATCACTTGCATGCTTTTGAAGATCAGTAGGTTATTGAAAGTTCAAATAGAGATTTTGCTTTACAATTATAGGCATTTTTTTTTTTTTAATTGGGCAGACCAAGATTAATTACAAGACCTTTAGATGAACAGGCAAAGCAGAAACAAAGATGGTCTCTGGACAGCCGCACTCTGAACAAATTGTAGCCTTTTATTAAAAGAAGGACAGCACTACAAGTCGCAGCAAAATAAAATAAAACCTGACTGCTGACACGTTTCTCACTGAAACTAGTGCTTAGTCATAGCCATTTTAGCTATGACTAAGCACTAGTTTCAGTGCGAAACGCGTCAGCAGTCAGGATTTATTTTATTTTGCTGTGACTTGTAGTGCTGTCCTTTTAATAAAAGGCTACAATTTGTTCAGAGTGCGGCTGTCCAGAGACAATCTTTGTTCCTGCTTTGCGAAGTGCATTGCCTGCACCTGAATTGTCTGCAACGGAGGATATTCATCTGGGTTCCCACCTGGAGCGGCTATTCCCTTTCCCCTAGATCAGTGGTTCTCAACCGTTCTAGTGCCGTGACCCCTTGATAAAGATTCCCAAGTTGTGGGGACACCTAACAGTAAAAATGTTCGTAACGTGGGTTGTCAGCACCCAAGGCAAAACAAGTAATTTGCACCCCTAACTCTTAGGCCCCGTACACACGACCGAGTTTCTCGGCAGAATTCAGCCAGAAACTCGGTTCAGAGCTGAATTCTGCCGAGAAACCCGGCCGTGTGTAAACTTTCGGCCGAGGAAGCCGACGAGGACCTCGGCGAGGAAATAGAGAACATGTTCTCTATTTCCTCGTTGTTCAATGGCAAATTTTGGCTCGCCGAGATCCTCGGCGGCTTCACAAGGAACTCGACGGGCAAAACGATGTGTTTTGCCCGTCGAGTTCCTCGGTCGTGTGTACGGGGCCTTATATTTGTAAGTATTAAAACCCCTTATGGTACATTTTAGTATGTACCACTCTTTGTTCTCCTTTCTTTCCCCTTTTGTCTCTCTATCCTAATTTCTTCTTCTTTCCCCCCCCCCATCCCTCAATCTAGCCGTCTTTCTTGCGCTTTCTCTTAATCTTTCTCTCCTTTTTTATCTGTTGTTGGGATGAGTGGCAGTGGGGGTGGGAGAGTTGGGGTGAGTGGCAATGCTGGTGGGAGAGTTGGGATGAGTGGCAGTGCTGGTGGGAGAGTTGGGATGAGTGGCAGTGCTAGTGGGAGAGTTCTGATCAGCCAACATAGGTGCTCTTGATCAAGGTCATTTGCTGATCTGAGAACTGTAGTGGAGACTTTTAATGGGAACTATAATCAAAGGTAGTGTTACTCACTATGTCTCCCACTTCACATTCCTCACCAGTCAGCTGACCTAAAGTCTCTGCCCCCCCCAGCCATGTTGTGAACTGAATGGGTGGCTGCAAAGAGGCTGAGTGGGCAGCTGTGGGCTCCAGGGACAGCCCTGCTGGGTGGCTGCAAAAAAAAGTGCGGGCTTCAGGAACAGCCCAGGATTTGGTGACCCCTGGCAAATCATCATTTGACCCCCGAGGGGGTCCCGACCCCCAGGTTGAGAACCACTGCCCTAGATGAATGGGCAGTTGTAAACATGCTTAATCCTGTTTAAATTAGAAGATTCAGTTACCAAACATCCTAATGTATAGGGACCCATGTCCATCAACAGTCATCTTATGCAAGAGTAATCTCTCAAGCATCATATCCTTTCATTTTATTGACTCTATAGAAGGATCTTGCGATAGTACTTTAGATTAGGTAACGTGAGCATATCCAACTTGTCACAAAAAAATAAAAGAATATATACTCAGTTGGTCCTCCATGTGTTTAAACAGAAAAAAGCAAAAAAAAAAACTATACATCTGTTAGAGCCTGCCACGTGGGTTAATTTTCCCTTTCATGTACTGATCTGAATCTAGGCTAACTTCCACTTTCAACTACTTCCAAAAAATGAACAAGAAAGACCAGAACTTATTTATAGGGCAGAAAATATTTAGCGTCCAAATAACAACTTTGAAATGGCCCACAGTCCTAACCTTAATAATATAAGAGAAATGTAAATTCTGCTTCCATTCAGCAAGCTGGTATGTTTTTCATCTTTTATATCAAAGACTTTAGCTTGTCACTAGGGTTAGCATTTGCTATATTTAATGAGCGTAAAGTACAGTAGTAACCAAACTGAACACGAGATGGCTGGCCCCAGGCCATGTTCTATAATATTACAAAAATATAATTATGTATATCAACCACAACAGTATTAAGAGAGTCTTTACTTTAAGATAATTAGGAGGAAATTATATTATTCCAAGTTTGCAAAATTAAATAGTGCATGAAAAGCAATTTGGTACAAAGTAACCCTGGACTGTAACTAAAAAGGCACTTACGACATAATGTGTACTCAAGTTTATAACATCTGAGCAAATATACCCACGCATATCAAATTGTGGTCACCTTCAGGCTTACTCAGTAACCCATAGCAACCAATTCAAATGCATCTTCAGTGATCTGGGTTTACCAATAGTTGACCAACATGTCAGATATGGTCACCCTGGCATCCATGTTTTAGCCTGTAGGAGGAGCAGAACGGAGGAAAAACAGCCAGATGCATTAAAGTGATAAAAAAATAAAATAAAATCCTTTACTAAGTAACATACACTTGCCTCACTGGCTGTGATTGACACTTCGTAGCGGGAGTCAATGGCTACCGCTACCATCTCAGCCAATGGAGGGAGTGACCTGGGAGAGCCGAGGCGCCGACTGGATCGGGATGGGGCTCAGGCTCAGGGCACTGCTGTGCCCACACTTTTTTTTTTACCCAAAACACATGAAGGTAAAAACCTTGAGCCTTTGCAACCACTTTAAATGCTGGAGCATCTTAGGGAAAAAAAAAAAAAAAAAAAAGGACGTACTGGATAATTTTTTTTTATAAATCTGTCCAATTGACTTTCCTCTCCCCAAGATCAGTAAGCCTGGCAGCCAGATTATTGACAGAGCCAGCTGAAAGCAACAAAATCTAATGATGCTTAAAGCGGAACTTCACCCAATAGGGGAAGTTCCATTATTCCACCATCTTCCCTCCTCCTCAGACACGTTTGGCACATATGGTTTTTGGAGGGGGAAGTGGGTACATGGTTTTGACGGGTACCCATTCCCACTTCCACCGATCCAAGTGGAAGTCCCCACCCCCCCCTACTCCCTGCGCTGCCTTCTGGGACACATCACCGGTCCCAGGAAGGTTGTAGAACTATTCAGCTAGCGCATGCACAGAAGGCAGAATACTGGCCACAGTTAAAATGCCAGTACCAAAGACTAGTGAGTAAACCAGTTTGGGTGAGCACAGCACTGAATCCTGGGACAGGTAAGCGTCTGATTTTTAAAGTCAGTAGCTAAAGTTTTAGTAGCTGCTAACTTAATTTCCCCCCAGGTAACTGAAGCTCCTCTTTAGGTCAACCATAGATGGATAGAATTTGAATCGAAAAGACTTTGGAAAGTTTTTATGAAAATGTAGTTTCCAAAGATTTAATTTGCTTTTAACATTTGATTTTGGAATTACTGCACTTTACCAAATGAAGACATGGTTTTCCCGACGGGATTCCGCTCAAGCTCGTCTTGCGTACATACGGTCACACCAAATTCCAACAGTCAAAAAAGCGGTGACGTAAAACACTACGAAGAGCTGAGAAAAATGTAAGTTCAATGCTTCCGAGCATGCGGCGACTTGATTCTGAGCTTGCACGTTTTTTTGCGTGTTGAAATTGCATACAGATGAATGGTTTTCCGGCTAGGATTCCCCCCCCCCCCCCGGACGAAAAAAGAAAGAAAGAAAAAGATCCTGCTCTTTTTTTCCCGGCAGTTTTCCTGTGGGAGAAAGTCATATGGAGCATACACACGGTCAGGATTGCCAGCCAAAAGCTCTCATCTGACTTTTTCCGACGGGAAAACCGGTCGTGTGTACGGACGGGGCATCACACTTCGAAATTTGTTCAAGAAAAAAAAAAAAATTCATCCTGCTCCTTCAAATTTTCTAGTCACTGTGGTTGAAAATGAACATCGATTTGACCCACTAAAAATGAACAAACTTTCCTAGAACCTTCTTTATTTTTTCATTTGAAATTCTACCCATATACTGTATGGCCAGCTTTACTGAATGTCTATAGTTGGCAGGATTAGCCAACAATAGGATATATTCAGCCGCCTGGAGTTGGGGTTTATTTAAGATTTTAACCTATAAAAGAAATAAATCAAACACCTTTGGCCAACTGATCTTTGGAGTACATAAAAGAGGTTTATCAGTTGGTTGGACTATCTAGCCAACAGACTGTTTCCCCCAAATAAGCATACATAGGGGTACATGAGGAGTATAAGAGACATGTATGCTCATTTATAACAAGAGTTGGCATCTACACTTAATGCAGAACAGATGCCTCTAAAAACAATTAGGGACTTTATGTTGGAAAAATTTGGTTCTTCAATTTTCAATAAGCCCTGCTCAGCACATGTAAAACCTCAGCATCAGCCCATGGATGCGACACGCGGTGCTGTGACGCAACAACCCGTTCTGCCAAGACCTTCTTTCTCCAAGCTGTTGTAACAGGTGCAAAAAAACAACATTTTATCATGACCTACATTTGGGTGAACTGCTTTTTCAGATAGAAAGTAGGAAAACAACAAAATACATTTTTTTCTAATGTTGCTCACTAATAAATATCGATTTGTTTACACAAATTTCGCTTTATAATAGTCTTCCAGAGGGTGCAAGATCTGTAGTTTACATACAGAGATAGAAGAAGGCACCTTACTGTACTGTAAACGACCTTATGACAGGACTGGTTACTTTTCGGAGTTAAAATATATTTTGACAAAAATTCTATTTTACGTCATCATGCATTAATTTTTTAGGATATCATCCAAATCAGTACCAAAATAAGCACTATAAAGTAAGCCGAAGCCCTGCGGGCTACATGTCAAACTTTACCCAGGGGAGCCTGGAGGTCCCGTTACATGAATACGCACTCTTCATAACCCAACGTACAATCTCCCGGAGGTACGGAGATCAGTTGAGAGAGATTTAGTAAACTAGTTTCAATATATCTGGCACTCCTCCTATGCTACAAATGATTCAATATAAGCCCAATTACTGAGCACATCTGGGCTAACATGCAGATGCTGCTACAATCTACTCTGCCAGCTGGCAACGAAAGGCTTTCATTCTCAACTCTCTCCCCTCTCATGTAACTTCCTCCCTCTGTATAACCTCAGCACTGCTACAAAATAAAATACTTGACACACTGGCTCATGTGTTTCACACAACATGCTGCGTGTTCCGTCCTCAAACAAACTCCAAGGTGTGATAAACCGACCCCAAGTGCTCTGGAGTAGTTCTGAACAAAAATTATTCAGTCTGTTCTGCTGGTCCGAATAGGACAACCAAGTTTTTTTTGCCAAAGTATCCAATGTTTTCTGCAGGGTACATAATTATATAAATACAGAGTAGAGATTAAAAAAAAAAAAAAAAGGCCCCGCAAGCTTCTTTAAGCTGAAATAAAAGCTCAAATGCCTGGAAAAGCAGCTTTTTTTTGAGCTGCAGTATGCATGGGCCCTTAGGGCCAGTTCACACCAAAACATGGTGCAGAAAAGGCGCAGTGGTTTTTCCTGTACAGTGTTCAATATGCACTGCCTTTGCAACTTAAAGTGTTACTAAACCCGGGACACTGCATTCACTATATCTGGTGTCTCAGTACACAGGAACATGGAAATGCAGTTATTTAAGTAAATATAAGCTGCTAAATACCTTTTCTTATCAGCAGTATATAAACAAACAGTCTTGTGACTTCTGTCAGTGTCCAGCCAAGCACTGGTTAAAGCTTGTAGGAGGAATTTTCATTCTGCTCTGACTGTCCTATGAGGCTGCATTACCCCTGACCCTCTGATCACATGCAGCCCCCCCCCCCCAAAAAAAAACCTCTAGCAATACACACCACACTGAGCATGTGCAGAGTGCCCCCAAGGCTCTGTTCTATCAGGAGATGGTTTGCCAACTGTAGAAGAGATGATCCAAGACGACAGGATCAAAAAGTCTTTTTACACAATGTGGCGTATTAACCCCTTAGTTTCCACAGTGAGTATAGCAAGCATGCTTTACTGCATATACAGACTGATTTTACCGTTGTGGGTTTAGTAACAAACAGAAAAACTGAGAAAAACTTCATGCAGACAGTGTCCTGGCCAAGATTCTTAGTGCTGCAAGGCAGCACTGCCAACTATAAAGCCACCAAGTTTATAAACTGTTCCCCACTTAATTTAGAAAAAGACAGTTCAAATCTTCAATGCCGAGTGCCAATGTTGGGTGGCTCCCCCCAGTGGACACCTTGAACCAGAGAACTTCACAAATACGAGCTCCAGACCATCTGTGCATCCACAGTTCATACGTTTCCACGACACGGATCTGACTGTTTATACCGGTAGCATGCTTTACCCCAAAAAGGGAAAAAATAAATAAAAGATGCACAATTTGCCACTGCCCACCATCAGTAATCTTAAACCCTGTGTGAGATAAGTGAGAAATTTGCATAATCTGAGCCAGGCCCAGTGTCTCTACCCTGCTGAGAAGAATACCCCCTCCGAGCTAATATTTAACTTCACCCCTTGCAGAGAAAATAAACAGCCATGTGAATGGTGAAATACAAGGACACAGAGGTTACTGTAACTTTAAAGCAAACATTCAGCTTTCTCCAGAACTGTAACAAAGTTCACATCATCCACCCACCTCAGATCAGAAGCCCGCAGCAGAAAACCACCAAAACCAGAAACACAGGACAGTACCAGGCCGAGACGGACGCACACTAAACTGTCTGGATTCCCACGATGGAGTTTTGCAACCAGCATATCAATTCAGCCCTTAGTTTGCAGCCCTGGGAATAGGGCCATCCCCGATTGTGTCAGTTTCAAGTTATGACACATACGACCGTAGCCATGTATTACCAGGTCCAAAAGGGCAAGATGAGAACAAACCCTGTTAGTAAATACTGTTTATTTCCACTTGGAAGATTCCAAGAAAGTTCCCTGGAGCACACAGAGCCGTTTATAGCATAGTATATACCATATTTCCATAGTGTTGGCAATTAAATACACAAACACTGGATGCACCAGTGTACTGAGCTATAGGTCACAAGAAGATTTATTATATAGCTACCGCTCATATTTTAAACCGATTTAGCCTCACACATATACGCTGTGGTTTGCCCACACCAGATCACATGGTACAAAAACGACCAAGTAATGCAGTGTGGCACCAAAAAAAAGGGGGTCTGCACTTTTATGGTGCAATTTGAGCCCATTCAAAATGAAGAGGTTTAAATCGCACCACAATGAATCGCATGTGAATTGTACCGGAATGCAGGTTTTCAATAGAAAAGCGGTTTTTATTTCAGGCGGCGATTATAAAAGAGAAAGACGTGAAAAGGAAATAAGCCAAGGAGATCCACTTCCTGAATGTATGCAATTACACGTACATTCTAATAGTTCTGGGCATAATAATAAAAACATAGTTTTATAGTTCAGCTTAGCTGGCAGTGGCTCTGTTTTTTCTTGATGATCCTGCCATTAACACTTCCTGCCATACAGCAACAATCGATTATTTGCTATACAATATTTATGCAGCATTGTTACCCAAGACCTCCACCTCTCATTTACATAACATGGAGGGTCCTGCAGTTCGAAGGGATCATAGCACGGCTTGAGAAATGACTGCAGAAAGCACAGGAACTTACAAGCTTACTGGATTTCTGGAAGGATCAACAGCCAGTATTTGCGCATATCCAACAAATATAACAAAACGCCTTCAAATGGTATATTTACCAGATCAAAAAGGGAGCAAATAAGGGAAGTTTATTGTTGGGGTTTACATACACTTTAAATCAGGGGTGCCCAACCGCTGGCCTGCGGGCTGCATGTAGCCCTTTGATGTGGCACGCCAATTCCTGCTCTAGGATGGTTGGTCGACAAGCCCAGAATGCAGGGACCCAAACCGCCATCCATGTAAAGAACGGAGCCGACACTAGAGGAAGCAGACCTGATGCTTCCTGTATAGCGCCAGCTCCTGTCACAGGCTGAGTGATACAGGAAGCATTGGCTATGCTCTATACTGCAGCCACGTGCTTTCTCCAGGGCTAGCTCCTGTCACGCTGATAGGATGGTGGGTGTGTTGAACACACAATCTGACACAGCAGCCACCAGGGATACACACCAGTAGTACCCACCAACAGTATTTGCCAATAGTACCCACCAGCCAGCCGTTGCCAGTAGTAGTCGCCAGCAATGACACCAGTACACACCAGCAGAAGCCACCAGCCATACACACACACACACACACACACACACACTTTTTTCTGTTTTTAAAATAAAATAAATATATGTATATTGTTATAAGCGTTTCTAATTTTTATTTTACGGATTTTAAGTGACATTACTAGATTAAAGAAAACCATTTACCATATATGACCAGAGCTGGTCTTGCCAGGCTCACTGCTGTGCACATGTATTGTAATAATTACAGACAAGTCTTTCTAGTAAGAAAACATATTGAAGCCAGCTTTAGATTCATGTGCACATCTGGAGCATATAATACATCTTTATTAGTCTTCTTATCCACACTACCAAAGAGCTGCATCCCGTTTCCAAGAATCCTTTTACTGTCAGACGGGGAATGAGCTGATCCGTGGCAAGGAGTCGTGAGTGTGAACAACAGGAGGCTCCGCAATACAAACAGCTGATGTAACACACAATAGTGTGTATCCCACAAAACCCAGAACCTCATCTCCTGTGCCAGGCAGCTGCTCCTCTCCACACCCAAGAATGCTGTGGGAATTCTCAGGAATTTCCACTTTTGCTGAAACGGGCCAAAGCCTTTCCCTGCCAATCACCTGCTGTGCGATTTGACATTGGAATCCCCAGTGGAAGCATTACAGTATCAAGTGTGTACGGGGCTCAGACACCTGTCCTACTGCAAGGCCATATACAATGCGTAGTTCTTGGACCAGGCTGTCAGCCATAAAAATGGATTTCCATTCACATCACTCTTAGTAGCTGTATAGAGGTTAGATGAAGTTCAGTGTAACTACAGGTTTTAACAAAGTACAGATGTAAGCTCCATTATGCGACTACGTTCTGCATTAATAAGTCAGACCATGCACAGGCTTCATTCTGACTATATCACACCACATTCTTACATTTCTTATCTGAATAATCCGTCTGATAGCACCAAATACAACAAGTCCGCTGTCTCCACCACAGTGGCTACCAGCAGAGTAACTATTATAATGATGAGTAGATGCCAATGTTGCCACTGACTGATGTACTGTATGCCTTGTCCATCTGCTTCACACCATGGTTGGCTCAAGGCATATGCATCCCACACCCGTGGCCAGCTTAAAGAGACCCTCTCACTAAATGCAAGTTAAAGCTTAGAAAAAAATAAATAAAAAATGCAACCATTTTAACATGCTTACTTACATAATTTCTCCCTGCATAAAACTTTTTTTTTTTTATTAAAGTTTTTATTGCAATGTGCCGCTAAACTTACATTCAAAATGTTACTACTTTAGGAAGAGTCAGTACTATAGGGGAAGCGAAGTCTACTGAGAAACGCGTTGACAGCTGGGATTTGGAAAAGCACACCTGTATTATATGACATCTTTGTGTACCCAGTTGACATGATAAATAGATTTTATATCAACTGGGTATATTCACATTGGGTATGAACTGTATGTTTCCCCTTAATGAGGGGTTTCTCTTTAAACAATATTGTGTGATTTTACTGGATGTAATAAAAACGTAAGAATTTATACATTAGTATTAGTCTCATGTTGTGTCGGTAAATTTCGCTATTTAACATGTTTTTTTTGCTTTCTTTCTGGAATTAATCAGGATATGGCACAGTGGAACTCCTTGGCTTCAATTCAATAGCCCCCCCTTGCATGTCACAGTCCTCTCCGCTTCTGGCAGTGTCCCTATACTGCCTGTGCTGGCACAGCTGCTCCATCTCTCCCTTTACCTCCCTACATTATTATGTAGAAGCTGCAGAAGGAGGGAATTAGAATGCTATAATAATGTCTCTTGGTGTGACAGATCTGAGTTTTTTTTGATCCATATACTTACCTAGATAGATACAGCATCAATCCGATGCTGTATCTGTCCCCCGGCGCCTCCAACATAGAGAACCAAGTGATCAAACACTTTTCTAACCGCTCATTTCTCACAGCTCCGTGAGCAGAGATCTGGTGACTGTCATTCACTGGCTCTCTGCTCTGCCCATCTGCGCTCACTGGAGCATGGGCTATGGAGGGGTTGGGAGCAGCCGGCTCAGGCTCCCAGTGGCTTGCTGAGAGGCTGAGCCTGGTGCCGGTCCAAGCATGCAATGTGCCATGCTGATCTGGTCCGATTCTGTGATGTCAGCCAACAGCGGCCTTTAGCTTGCTGTCTGCTGAAAACTGGTCACAGGAGTGCAGAATGAACTGCATTCTTGTGATCCACGTGAGAAGTACAGGCAAACAAGCTTTGGCTATACTTCTCCTTAAAAGACCCTCCCTTCACGACACTTATTTCCCAGTCTAAACAGTTTAGCCTAGGGCGAGACAATGAACAGATTTTTATTTCTTTGTCAGTTTTCTCCCACTCAGCAACATAAAAGCACTCAGTCAATAAAGCCACAGACTTATGTGTAGCATTTTCAGGCAGGTAACACATATTAATACCTTTACAGAGAGTAGATACTATCTAAGAACACGTTGACCTTCATACTAATAAAAGTCGTCTTGCAGTTGAAGTTTAACAGTCCCTAAAAAAAGGTTTAAGTATTAGTTCATCTAGAAAAATAAATCAGTTCTAGTTGTGGTCTGGTGTTCGGTTTCATACAATAAAATTCTTACATCTCTAAGGCTACTTTCATACTGGGGCAGGGGGGCGTTCGCAGCAAAGCGGCGCTTTTCAGACACTGATTTTAACCCCTGCTAGCAGCTGAAAGGGTTAATAGTGCCCATTTTGCGGCGGCGCCAAATCGCTTTGCAGGCACTTCGGCAGTGCATTCATTTCAATGGGCAGGGGCAGTAGAAGAGGGGTGTATACACCCCTCTTGCACCACCCCAAAAGATGCTACTTGCAGGACTTTTCCTGTCCTGCAAGAGCATCGCCCCAGTGTGAAAGCACTCAGACTTTCACACTGGGCCTGCATAAGAGGAAGGTTACAGGTGCTACTTTTAGCGCAAAAAACGCCTGTAAAACGCCTTAGTGTAAAAGGGGTGTAAGGAATTTCATCAGCAAGCTGAGAAAACCCACAATAGTTTCTTGCATTGCTGTCAACCACCTACTATGGTGTCTCTTTAGAATCCATCTGACCTTAGTGCAGGCATGCAAGCAGGAGGGTGTGCTTAGCCAAGATAACTCCTACTCCTCTCCTGAGGGTCCCTAGATGTATGACATTTGCCTAAGCTTGGAAACCAGGAAGTAACTGAAAAAAATATAAGGTGGTTGTAAATATGATATACTTTCCTATTGATTTACTTACGCTAGCAGCATAAGGATTACAAATTGTCAATGTTGATGGAGGGACGGGAGCTTTTTTTTGGCAGGCAGGAGATACAGGCATGCTGTGCTTTGGTCTACCACCATCAGAACACAATAGCACAGCAGGGAAAAAATAAATAAATAGCTGTACTAAAAATCAGAGTGTTAGTACCGTGGCTCCGACCAGAGTTGTGAGTATGATGTACTAAGTACCGTATCTCACTAGACACTCTGAAATATACTTTTTGGGGGTAACAGACTTTGAACAATGACATTTTACCACAGAAGACATTGATAGTTACAAAAATGTACACACCATGTGATCCAAAGGCCAGAATTATGCTGGGCCCATTTATAGGTAAACAGTGGCACAATAGGATCACTTCTGATGCCATTTTGGCCAGTCTTTGAGTGACCTGGCCACTTCAATGTTTTGGGAGGGTTACACAATATACAAAAGGAGGTCCTACGGCGATCAAGGGTGGTAGATATCAGGCCCATCTATAGCAAGCTTTCCTGCAGAGAACGTTCTCTGAATAGCAGTAACCGTCTACTCAATCAAGTGCAAACTTTCCAGTCAGGTTTATACCTCCAGGCCTCAACAACAGAAAACCGCCACTACTCTTTATTAAATCCCTTGGCAGTTGAAATAAACACAATAGTTCCCTTTAACAAAAACATTTTAGAAACAGGCATGTCTTGTATGTATGTGTGTGAGGCAGTTACTGGTTTCAATGTAATGATGCCCTACAGACAAACGCCATTTGGAGTAACCATTTACAGATCATTGTATCAACAACGCCAGCAGTGTGCCTGGTCTTTGAATTAATATAGAAATAAATTAGTGTTCCATTCAAAGGGTGCATTATATGTGCTATAACTGGGGAACCCACACCCTTTACTTTCTAGGAGTATAATGAGTCAAGTTAGTGGGCTTTAATGGTATGCAGAAAATAAGATTAAAAGAGGGATAACCTAACGAAAAAAAAAAAAAAAAAAGTGCATGTATGATTTTATATAGGATGAATGACCTTTGCTAAAACTCACTGCATCAGCTTAATAAAAAGGATCGACCAGACCTAGTGAAGCAACTACGATACCGCTAGGCGCGGTGTAAGACAAAACTGAAACTATATACATTGAACAGGCCCTGCAATGTGCCTCACCTGTAACCCAATATAAGTGCATTATCTGATGATCACAGAGACACTATATGTGACACAGAGCTACCTCTACAGGGCATGGAAGCCAGATACTGGTGTCATAGAGAGCGCCTGAGTGGTAGCCAGATCCTGGTGTCAGGAAAAACACCAAATGAATGACTTGTATCAGACTCAAAGTACATCCAGAGTGCAAAGAGGAACAGAGAGACCATTTACCACATTCGGAAAATAGAGATTTTTTTTTTAAACTCAAAACTAATCCAAATGATGACTTCAGCATTCTGGCAAGTAGTTCCCAAATCCCCAAATAACCTGCATTGTTTATGTATTAAAAAGTAACTCAAAATATCAAAAGTTAAATTTAATTTTTTTTAAAAAAAATTTAATTTCCCAGTAAACTAATGCAATCCAAGAAGGACTGCACCTTAAAGTGGTTGTAAACCTCAGGCATGAAATATGAACGAAGCATATCCTTCTATCGTGTGTATTTGTCTCAATTCTAAGCACCAAGTGATATTTCTGTCTGCTGCCTGTTCCTCTGCCATCAACATGGTTCACTTCTGACAAGTTTTTTCTGACACCAAGAGAAAGAAAAAAAGAAAAACAAAAAAAAGTTGACAGGGGAGGGAGCTCCAGCCAATTAAAAGTCTCAGCTCTGTTCCTGTGTGTTGTGTGAAGGGGGGGGGGGTCCCTTCCATCCAATCAGCTCTCAGAGCTCTCCTCACTAAGCTCTGCAATGTGCAATTTGAGCTCTCCACCCCCTTTTCTCCCACTGACAGTTCAGACAAGCTTTATAAAAAATTCTGGACTTTGAAACGAATGTAGAGAAGACTGCAGATAAGCAGATACAACTTATGTAGTAAGATTTGTGTCATCTCTTTGTATCAAAAGAAAAGTATACCGCTCTAAAAACAATCAATCCCCATTGTTTCCGTCCCAACAAACCAAGAGGGTGCTGGCTGTGCTCAATTACCATGATATGAAAGAAAAATCCTGGATTGCCGCACTCCTCAAAAAACGATGTCTTTATTCAAAACATGAAAAAACAACAAAAATTCAAAGGGAAAAAACAGCCAAAATTCATGCAGTCAACCAAGAAGTGGATTAGGAAAATTAGCTCTTTTTTCCTAATCCACTTCTTGGTTGACTGCATGAATTTTGGCTGTTTTTTCCATTTGAATTTTTGTTGTTTTTTCATGTTTTGAATAAAGACAGCGTTTTTTGAGGAGTGCGGCAATCCAGGATTTTTCTTTCATCTCATCTTTGTATCACCTGAGGCTAGTCACTTTAATGGGTATATATAAGGGTTTGCAACCACTTTAATTATTTTTTCCCTGAGCTTTTAGGCATATCTTTGCAGTCATATTCTATAAGCTCCCACATGTGCTTTTCAGCATTACTGTTGTCACATGCTTCTGTGCTATGCAACGTACTGCTCTGTCTTTCATAAGTACAGTGTATACAGAAGGTGGAACAGAGAATACTTGGCTTGTGCATCTCCGGACTCAGAAGCTACAGTTCCCACAATGTAACTTGACTGGCGAGAAGCAATGGGTTGGCATGGAATGTTATAGATGTGTGTAAATAAAAAAAAACACAAACCTTGGAAAGTATTCCCGGCATAAAGAGCAACATGCCACGTGGACTGTGGCACAAAAAATTGAATGTTAAACATTGCACTTCTGATCCACTTCAGTTTGTAATCATTAGACCTTTACTAGACGCTAGATAAGGAAGAGGTTTGACATCTGACAACTGTGCAGGTCCTCCTCAAGGTGACAACACCTTGAAGAAAGGACTTGTGGGTACTCAAAAAATTTCAGATAAAAAAAAAAAAAAATCGATTTTCATATAAGGCTTGAAAACTGATTGCATAGAAGGCTAGACAAATTTCCTTCATGTTCAGAATAGACAACGCTACTCTTGTGCACCCAAAGTAAATAAAGCATATAACAGATTATACTAGAATCTAATAGCATCAATTTCTGGAGGAATGACACAGCTACTTCCAGTCCGTAGAACTGACGATCATACTCAAACAGTACCCTTAATTAACAGGTATGGATCTCCGAGCTGCCCTTATGACCCTGTTGTCCTCCATACCAGCCATTTATTATACCAACATTATCATTATGAGATTCCTGTACTCATGTGTACGAGTTTAGTGAATACAGTTCACATAACTGCCACATGCACAGCTTGCTTCAAAAAAATTCTCAGGACTGAAGAACCATTTTTGCACTAGATAGATATTGCTCTGGGATCTTAGTCTTAAAACTCTTTAAAGAATAGTAAATGTGGCTGCATAGTAAGTACCATAAAAAAAAGGTCCAAGTGACAACCATAGTATTTCTGTAAACCTCAGCCACTAGCAGTTGGGAAGATCCCATGCAAATACCAACTTGGCACAGGATGGGGAACTTTCTCATCCTCATGTGACAGTGCTCAGGCCTGGCGATAGGTTGCTGAGGCACAAAGCACTGCATTATGGGATGATGAAGGAGCATGCTGTTTCTTCCGTAACCAGAAAGGTGGGTGGTTTGGGGGCTCTGTCAATGATCATAGGCTTCATAACACAAACTTAAAGTGGAAGTAAACCCTTCTATTTTATAGTTTAAAAAAAAAACAGTTAACATTCTCGGCATGCCGGAAATGCTAGCTGTCACATTGGTTGTGCTCTCAACCAAACTGTCAAACCATCCAATTACCGGTGTCATAATGGGTCACATGTGTAGCATTATGGCAGTTGCAGATTAAACAGAGGCCAAGATGGCAGCTTCCTTGGCTGAAAACAATAGGAGGGTTAACTTACACTTTAAGCAGGCCATAGACCAGGGATATGCAATTAGCGGACCTCCAGCTGTTGCAAAACTACAAGTCCCATCATGCCTCTGACTCTGGGTGTCATGCTTGTGGCTGCCAGAGTCTTGCTATGCCTCATGGGAATTGTAGTTCTGCAACAGCTGGAGGTCCGCTAATTGCATATCCCCGCCATAGACTGTTCCAATCTTGGACGGCTGGACCAGCTGGGATTGAAGTCATGTATGGGTAGGCTGAATGCATCCAAGTTGATCAATCAACTTGGGTACAACCGGCCTTTTGGATTTTACATGCGATTATTGCTAGTGGCTAGCCATCCCCGACAGGAAAACACAATGGCTGACTGTGTTGATGGGGGGGGGGGGGAATTGAGCAATTTTCTGTCTCTCAACCCATGGTTGCAGGAAAGAAAAATATAAAAAATTAAATTACTCTATGACTGGCTTTACTTTATCTGTATTTTTCTAAAAGTAGAGGCTTGCTTTACATAACCCATAGACACTAGAGCCAGCTTGTTTTTGTTCAGATTGGACACAAATCTCACATACAAAAGGTAGCAGGCAGATGTCAAAGGAGAGGAAAGCGTTGGAGTGGAAATTAAGTCAAACAGATTTGGAAAGAGAGATACGGTGTTGAATATATTTATTATATTACTAAGAGACAAAAATCGGTTTTCAAACTCTGCCCAGTCCATTGATTGGATGTTGTAGGTAAACAAATTCAAATACTGTTGTAAAGGCAAACTTTGAACTCCTCTGATTAACTGGTTAAACAATTATGGAACGTTGAAAGAACATATGCAGTCAGTTGTCTGAAGCAGTCACAACTGTCCGTCCTTTGTACCCGACCAACATTATTAGTCCTTTGCCACGTACACACAAGCGGTATTCCCTTCGGAAAAAAAAACAATGTTTTTTCAGACGGAATTCCTCTCAAGCCTGCCTTGCATACACACGGTCACACAAAAGTCTGGTGAACAGACTACGACGAGCCGACAAAATTAGGTTCTATGCTTCCGAGCATGCATGTTTTTTCCCGTCGGAAAAGCATACAGATGAACGGTCTTCCCTCTAGGATTTTTTTCCTGATGGGGGGGGAGGAGATCCTGCTCTCCTTTTTTCCCCCCAGAAGTTTTCCTGTGGGAAAAAGTCAGATGGAGCATACACAGTTGGGATTCCCGACAAATAGCTCTCATCGCAGGTTTTCAGACGGGAAAACCGGTCGTGTGTACGGGGCATTAATTCCCTTATCCTGTGTCAGAACGACATTGACAGATAAGATTTGTACACAATCATAACTTGCACAGGCTAGTCTCATCAATGCAACATAGCCTTCATAGCACAACCTTAGTCACAAGATAAGCAAGGGAGAAAGTGCTACATTGTAGTGTGTGGCGGATACAACATTCACATTTCCTTCCCGTTCACCTTGATGATTCCAGCAAGCGACATTTCCAGGCTGGGGTTATTCTGGGGCAGCATGACAATAAGGAGATTCTGTTCTCTTACAGCGGAGTTCGCCAATACCTGCCAGCGTCTGACAGCTCCTATCAGGGAGATTTGGCTAGGATGTTTGTGGTCAGGGAAAGCAGAAGCACTTTGCTTTGAAAACGAATTAGCCAGCATTAGGATAAAAGACATTTTATCTTAAAGCAAAAAAAACTATTGTTCGCAGAAAGCTGGAGAAGTGAAAAGAGCTTTTATTTAGCCGATAAGCCAGTCAGACTATTTGTAAAGGAAGGCAAGGAGGTTCATATAACCTACACGCTCCTCCTCAAACACCAATGGGGTGCTGCAGCCCTTATCAACCAATCAAAATTTCCCCTTTCATCTATTAGACCAGAAAAATCAGAGAACAGAGATTGCTTACCAAATACTGGACTTTGTTCTCTTGAAAGGCAAGTGCATTTTTATTCAATTTGATGCTAAAGTGGTTCTAAAGGCAGAAGGTTTTTTACCTTAATGCATTCTATGCTTTAAAAAAATCTTCTGGGTGCAGCTTCACACTCAGTCCCCCCTCATACTTACCTGAGCCCAATCTTGATCCAGAGATGTGCATGAGAGCAGTGGCTTTCCCAGGTCCCCATCTCCTCATTGGCTCACACAGCAGCAGGAACAATTGGCTCCTGCTGCCAGCAATTACAGCCAGGGATCCAATGAGGAGAAAGCAAGGGGCGGCGTGCCAAGTCGTGCTCTTTTTGTGAGTGGACAGTGTTCATTCACAGGAGTGTTGCTCTTAAGAAAGGCTGCTCAATTGCTGGGGGGGGGGGGCCCACTCAGAAGGGGGTAGAAGCCAGGACTACCAGCAGGGGACCCAAAAAAGAAGGGGGATTCGTGCTGCTCTGTGCAAAAAAAACAGGAGCAGATTAAGTGTAACATTTTTATTTATTTATTTTAATAATAATAAAAAACACCCTTTGGAATCACTTAGTTTGTTCGTTTTTGTGTGGCCCTTGAATCTTGGCAACCACATTAGGACCCATAAAAAACAAACAAAAAAAAACACAAAACAAACCTTACTGGGGTGGTAAGTGCACCACCTCCATTTTCTTCTGCATTAGTGAAAATGGCTTTTACAAATGAGACCAATTCACTGTGTACCTGCAAGACTGTCAGCTTGTGCTTCTGGTTTTATGATGTTCACCAGCAAAAAATTAAAATTAAGAGCACATCCAGTTCTCAATACTACCAATACACAGTAGAGTGTCTGCCCAAGATTCATTAAGCATACACCAATCAATACAACATATTAGGGTTGTCCCGATACCCATACCAGTATCGGGACCGATACTGAGCATTTGCAGGAGTACTTTTACTCCTGCAAATGCCAGATCTGATACTACCCCCCCACCACCATCACCGTAATGCCGCCGCATACCGCAACGCCCCCGCCGCCTATTTAATCAGCGTGCGGGGAACATTACAGCTTTCATTTGAATAGCTGTCTGTTCCCCGCCGCGCCGCGTATAGACACTCTCCCTTGCTTGTGATTGGACGGGTGGTCTATCAAAGTGCAGATCACCCGTCCAATCCCGAGCAAGGGGGGGTGTCTATACGCGGCGGGGAACAGACAGCTATTCAAATGAAAGCCGTAATGTTCCCCGCACGCTGATTAACTAGGTGGCGGCGGCATCTAGGTACGGGGGAGACATGGCTGCATATGTGGGGGGACATGGCTGCATATGTGGGGGGGGGACACATTTAAAAAAAAGTATCGGTATTGGCGAGTATTTGAAAAAAAAGTATCGGTACTTGTACTCGGTCCTAAAAAAGTGGTATCGGGACAACCCTACAACATATTCTAGTAGTAGTTGCAAAAATCTGGGAAGAAAAGAAAGAAAAGAAAAGAAAGAACTTGCAAGCACAACAAAGCTTTACAGCATGGTGCCAAAATATCTCAGCACCCAATGTGCTCACCCCACTGTACTCATACAAAGAAATTGAGGGTACCGCGTCAGGCTCTAGTATATATATGCCGACAATCACTGGGAGTGCAGGCAGGGAAAGAGCTCGTCCTAGCTCAATGGAAGTCACCGAAGAAGGAAAAGTCATCCCAGGACTTGCACAATCACACAAAACCCTTATTGGGGGAAAAAAAAACACACACACACACACACACACACACACACACATTTTTATTCCCTAAATAAAATCAACAATTTTTAAGAAAGAGCAATCCTTTTTTTTGCCTATGCAGGGCTAGCTTTGGGTTTCGATCAGCAAACCTACTCTAGCAGGATCGATCTGACCAATATGGCCATTTGACATATGTGCCATAAGAGAACAGCAGAATTACATTGCCGGCGCCCATGTGTCTAAATCCCTGCACAATATTAAAAAACACAACAGAACAATGATGCCTGGCCAAAGCCAGCTCTGCCACCAGTGTTAGTTTCAGGGATACTGGCCTTTGACCTCTGCCCAAACAGAATAGAAGAAAAAACATATTGCAGAAAGCATTGACACACCGACAACCATTAAGACCTCTCTAAGAAATTAACATGATATTGAGGATCGCTTTACACTTCCTGCACCTCCCCCCCCCCCCCCCCCCCCCCGATCTCTTCACTCTGGGGAGGCTGAACTTGAGCTGCACATTGATTTGTAATAGCATTTCATCCAGGAAATTATCATTTCTTTGCAGTCTTTGGTAGTGATTTTAAAAAGGGACAGCAGCCAGAGCATTGACAATACAATGCAAATGCTAGAAGAGCCGCTTTCCTTGGAAAGAACAATCCATAGCCATCTTTTGTTTGAAAGGCAGATCCAAGAACAAAAGCCTAGGTCTGCCTCTTCACACCTACTCTGAGTAAGCAGATGTCAACATGGCTTCACCATCTGTTGCTAGGCAGAATGTGATCACATGAGGGGAAGTGCAACCTATGCAAAACTTCCAAGCCGAGGCATTACATTACCTGCCATTTTTTTTTTACTCTGCAATTAACTTGCAGCACTAACATTATGGATTACAATGGGCCTCAAACAAATTGATTTCTGTCAACGTATACCCCAGTCTGCTATGCAAGTTTTGTTCTAGATTGAACAAGCAGCGGTCGCTCAGCTGGCTGTTGTGGAATGTTACAGCTTGCAGTTCCTTTAGGAAGCCAATCTCTGATCTTCAACTACTCATATGCCTTAGAACGTAAAGATGTAGAAGCACAAACCAACCATTGCAAATCTTACAATCTTGGCAAAAACCATCCATAAGCGCGATTCATTTCTACCGGGGGCAACAGAATCCACCATATGAGAAACCAGTAATGCAAAAGCATTATTCTTGTACCTGTATCTACAGTCAATTTGTTATCCAGGCATATATACACTTCTTAGAAGTTAGCAACAGCTCTTTAAACAATGTGGGTTATATGGTTGCACCCAAGAACCCACACATTATCATTCTGCCGTAATAAAAAAATAATAATAATAAAAAATAAAAAAAAAATAAAAAAAATGTATGGGACTGAAACAAAGACAATATTTCAGGGATTTCAATTGGGTTCTCAAGTGAAAAGTTTTCTCTTCTGATTAAGAATAGTCTACTATGTACCAAGGGTTTTGGTCTTTATTAATGGAACATCTAGGAAAATAAATGTGTAGCGCTCAAACTGACTGTCAATAATGAAAATCAATTGCCCAAGAATGTGAAACGCATAACAATTATAAACAGAATGTGCATCAACAGCATACAAGTCCCATATTGCAGGAAATAAATATGGTGCCGCTGGGCACGTGGTGCAGTTTGAACTGTTGCGCCTGTTGGTTGGTGCCAAAGCGCAAAAAGTGATCTAATCAACAATAGTTCGATGAAAATATTCACATAAACCAAAACAAAATCAATCTAGTGAAAACGTGAATGGATGAGATGAGTGACTTCTCCAATACGTGATAAAACCACCACCGAAAGCAATGCAGGCTTACCAGAGCGTGTTGACTTAAGATGACATATGCCACCGAAAGTCAAAGGAGGCTTATAATGACTGGTGTCATATACGATCCAAGGCAGAGTAGTACATCAACCGATCATCGTATCCTCTATGAGATAGGTGGATGGAAAGAGACTGGATACTATGCAGACGATAGAGTCCCCAGGCTGGTTATTCCTCACAGTGTGTTAATGGTATATGGAGATAGGAGAAAAGAGGCAACATAGCATAATCCAGTTTAAAATGGAATTATTTAATTACAGCTATAAAACTTACATTTAGCTGGAGTTAAAAGCACTTTGTATACAAATGGGGCATTTCGTGGTCATAGCACCACGTGCCCAGCGGCACCATATTTATTTCCTGCAATATGGGACTTGTATGTTGTTGATTCACATTCTGTTTATAATTGTTATGCGTTTCACATTCGTTGGCAATTGATTTTCATTATTGACAGTCAGTTTGAGCGCTACACATTTATTTTCCTTTTAATTTTTTTTTTGCATTTTATTCAAATGAGCCGTGTTAGCAGCTTCCATTCACTTATTATTGGCAGCGCAGGGTATCCACCTTTTTTTAATGGAACATCTAAATGCCTTTGGACTTGATGCTGCAGAACACAAATAGATGAATTACAAAACTGATACATGTTTTAGAATCAACATACAATGATTGGACCTGAAATAAAAGGAGATTAAATCAGTAAAATGTCAGATCATTTAGCTTTACTAATGAGGGGTGTGAGGACTTAGGGATTGTTTCGTTCGGGAATCTCAAAACTTTCTAAACAAAAAGTTTATCATCCTTCAGACGGGCCAGACAATGGTGGTAGAAATTTTCCTGCCATCCGTGAGAGTAAACATCACCACAATTGGTATTTGGGGGAGAAGCAATGACCCCATCATTGGTATCATTAGGAGGAAAAGTGCCCAATTATTGTTTCAGTGGGAGATGGAATGTACGTTCTAATAGAGCATGCCAAAAAATTAGTGTAATACGCACTTAGACCCCTTTCACACTGAAGCGCTTTTACAGCGTTTTAGCGTTAAAAATAGCGCTCATAAAATGTCCCTCCATGCATCTCAATGGACCCTGTCACACTGAGTCCTGCAAGCAGCATCTTTGGAGCAGATTTTGGGCGCTGAAAAAAAAAAAAAAAAAAAAAAAACCGCTCCAAAAACGCCCCTCTCCATTAAAATGAATTGAAAGCACTGTAAAAACGCCTTACCCTTTCACACTGAGACTCAACCCCAAAATAAGGCCACAGACAATACAACTAGCATTATCCCAAAAGGACATGGTTTACATTATCCCCTTTTTGGCACGAAGAACTAAACAAAAAATGTCAGTCTCTGAGCTAAACGCTTCAAGAAAGGTGCTCATACTAGCCGAGAAGATAAAGCTACTGCAAACTGGGATCAATAAACAGCAACAGACATGAACTCAGTTGCAGGAGTCGCAGCGTTGCCCAGTGTCACTGCTACTGTGATGACGTAAAAAAAGGGATGGGTCTTAATACATCAGCCTGGAAATCACAAAACCAACACTTGGTGTAAAAATAAAAAATAAAGTTATTTTTTAGAATCAAATATTTGAAAAATAATAGTCACACAGATAAAATGAAATTCCTTATCTTTGCGTTAAATCTTTGTGAATTAAGCCCATTACATTGTACAGCGAGTCTGAGACTATAGGAACCCCACAAAAACTCTGGGTTAATAGAGTAGTCATGAGCCTCAAGTTGAGCACCTCTAGGCTAGACACCCATTATATAACAATTATACGGAAAGTCGGAAACCAGTGATTCATTCTTCAGTAAAGCCCATTCTAGGAAAGCTGTCTGTTGCTCTCTTTACGTCAATGCCATTGTGCCTCCCTCGTGGTATTAGGGTGCTGAATGCACTCACAAAGACACATATATTCAATAAGTCGTATAGAAATGGAAGAGATTATACAGACTAAGTCAATAAAAGCAGGGCAAGTAGTAAGAAGATGAGACTTTAAACATGAAGTCATGTTAGTTGTTTATAATCATACGTGCGTCCATGTGTATCACTGTCAAGTTCTCTGCTGATAGCAGGACAGGTATGAGCAGGCCCCTTCCCTTCTCCTCATGCTTTCATCACTTGAGACTTACACAAGACTCAGCCTGCTCCCCACGCTTGTTGTACAGGCAGCGCGGAGTAGAGCTTCAGGTGTGATGTGATGATTAATGGTAGTCAAGATAAGGCACCCATCCCAACACTTTTAGGGCTTCTGGCAAACACTACAGGGATGTCTAAATGGACCAACAACCATTTCCTCAGTATAGATCTAAAGCAGTGTAGTAATTGAAAAGATAACATATGACTGCTTCTTATTGGCAACAGTGGTTCCCGCTTCCGCCTGGCAGCACTATTATCATTCCGAATCCCAACCACAGCACCACCTGCATGGAGTTTGCATGTTTTCCATGTGACTGTTTGGGTTATCTTCAGGTACTCTGGTTTCTTCCCACACTCCAAAAGACATGCTGGTAGGTTAATTGGCTTCTTAGTATGCATATGTATGAATGCAAATTAGATTGTAAGCTCTATAAAGGCTGGGGCTGATGTCAATGTATACATCGCTGTATAAGTACCTGTAATAAATAAATATTGCAGGTCAATGACCAGACCTGCGTGTAGCTCTACAACTGTCCGTTTGCCTTATATCGGCACCATAAACCCACTAAAACAGCCTCTCTCAACCAGGGTTCATCCAGAGGCTGCTATGGAATTCCATGAGCAATTTTCACCCGTCAGATAATTAACCACTGACGTAAATTATCTTTTTATCCACCTGTAAGGCCCCTTTCACACGGTCGAAAAAACAAGGAATACCCCCTCAAGGGTGGGACTTTTAAAGTGACACACACAAGTAAAGTGTAGAAAGAATATATATAATATTTGAGTATATGAAGAAAGGACACAATATGTCCTATAAGGGATAAAAAACACAATATGTCCTATAAGGGATAAAAAACACATACAAGTGGTGTACAGATCCTACTTATATATAACAGTAAACAGACATTAGACCACATATAGTCCAACCCTTTCACACAGTCGGGCCGTTCAGGTCCGCCCGTCAGTTTTGACGGCATACCTGAACGGCCGCTCCATGCATGCCCACGGAGCGTCGGATGTCAGCGGGGACATGTCCGCTGACATCCGACGCGATCAAATCAGACGGATGGCGATACGTCCCCATCCGTCCATGGCGGATCGGATGAGATCTGATGAAAACGGACATGATATCCGTTTTCATCAGATCTCTCCATAGGAGACAGCGGCGCTGCGCAAGCCCCTCCCCGCTCAGAGAGGGACTTGTCATCCACTAGCTCAGCGGAGAGATCTCCCGCCAAGTCGGCAGGAACTGGCGTACTCCGTAGCGACGGAGTCCGCCTCGTGTGGAAGGGGGCTTACAGTGAATCTCCACAAATTTAAGTAGCATTCTTCCACTGACCATAACAAAGATGGCCCTGACCAGGGAGAGATCACTTTGATGCAGTTGTCCAGTTTAAACATGTATGGCAAAATGTGGGAGCCATGACACTGACACTGTCCTAATCGGTGCGACGCCGCATCTGCGGCGCTGCACTGATTTCAAAAAGTAGTTCCTGTACTACTTTTTGCGATTTCGGGCCGCGATTTACATAGACATCTGTGCAGAAACCTGCACAGATGTCTCTTAAATCGCAGCCGAAATCGGGACTGCCAGCGGGAGTGAAATCGTGCGAGTTCAGCTGAACTCGCACGGCTTCACTCCCGCAGCCCAGTGTGAACCAGGGCGGAAGCCTAGAACGTGCTTATGAATTGCCAGATGACCTTAGCCAAGACCCACGTCAAAAATTAGATTTTAAAGTGCACCTGTCCTAGAAACCAGGGACATCAATAAGCCTCATAATTGCATTCTGCTGCACACAGTGCTGTGACCCCATCCAAGACCCATGCCAAATATGAGATTTTAAAAGTGCACCTGTCCTAGTAACCAGGGACATCAATGAGCTGCATTCTCAGGGAAAGTATTTTTGCCAGTAAAGTAGCAACAGTGTGAAGATGACAGGTGTAGATGATGATAACCCATTGCAGCCAATAAAAATAAATGCCATTTCAGTAATGCTCAGTCTACCGGGTGCTGTGGGATACTTCCATTTGCACATGAATATTCCTCTTTACAATTCCTTGTGGAATATTCCTGCTAATGAACAAACTGATGTAGTCATGTTTTCCAAAAACAGTTTAATTCCCATTTCATCTCCTGTCAGATCTTGTGGAGACCGTTTTCTTAGAACAGATCTTTTATCTAAAAAATCCTCTAGTGGTTGAATATTCCTAAAATTAACTGCCAGCACCAATATAAACATGAGGAATGCCTCAATTAAAAACACAATTTTTCCTCTGTATCTTGCCACAGCGACATGTATTACACGTGGTTGCAGTGCAGTCCGATTCACGAGAAGAGGGGGGGGGGGGGGCATTTGGCAGCGGTAAAGCCTGTAAAAAAAGTTTGCCACAATGCGACCAAAGAAATGTATACATGTCTGCTGGCAATATTAACTTGTTGGCGGGTGGAAAAATGTGAATCTTTACTGCCCCTCTGCGAGCGAGGCCCAACAGTATTATGTGCACATATTGCAACATGTACATGTGAGTCAGCCTAAATAATTTTTCGCCAAAAAACACATGTATGGCCATTTGGTTTTTAAGGCCTCATGCACACGGCTGCTCCCAAGCTGAACATTTTTGGGTCTTTTTCTTGCCAGAACCCCTGAATGTACCTCAATAAAAGTCTGTGTGACTATGCACACATAGGGGTTGATTTACTAAAGGCAAATCCACTTTGCACTACAAGTCGCTTTAGATTTGAGGGGGAAGCTCAGAAATGAGGGGAAAGGTCTGAAATGAGAGGGGAAAAAGCTCTGCTGATTTTATCATCCAATCATGTACAAGCAAACATTGTGTTTATTTCCCTTGCATGTCCCCCTCAGATCTACAGTGACTTCACTTCCAAGTGTACTTGTAGTGGAAAGTGAATTTGCCTTTTGTAAAATTACCCCCATAGACTTATAGAGGAGTGGAGCAGCAGCGTTTAGAGGTAACCTAAACTCCTTCTGAACACAAAAGAATCATGTTCAGGAGAGGAGCTTTTGGGCATAAAAAATAAATAAGCCAAATGTAGCCAAAAGGAGCCAAAGCGTGAGCCGCGTTTGGTGTTTAATAATTTCAATGGGCAGAATGAAATTAAAATTTTGAAAATAAAATGCCCAAAACACCAAACAGCTTGGCCTAGCTGCATTTTTAAAGCAGATTTTCTCCTGTCAGGAGAACTAGCATTTACAATAAACCAGTGTATGAGGCCTAAAGACTATAAAGTTCACATAAAATTTCAAGTCAAATTTTATTGTGTGTCAAACTGAATTTGTCATCCATTGTTAGCCCATATACACATCGTTCTCTATTTTCCCCACACAGGAAGCGTCCTTCATTGACCATTTAGATTGTTGGCAGGTTCGGCTGTTCACACATAAACATGAACGGTAGAGGTAGATTTGTGCTGAACGTGCAGAAAGTGATCCCCCATCGCCGTCTGCCTGATGCACAATCTCTGAATCCTGCACAGAAATGTATTAATCAGACTGACAAGTGTGTATAAAAGTGGCCCTGGGCAGGCAGGAAAGGGGCTGGGGGAGGTTTCCATCATACACGTGTGCAGGGAGCCATAGGAAAAAAAAACAGCTGCTGAATGAGCCCCCCTGCCTCCTCTCTCCTTATGATTATCCAACTCCTCCCTGTGTCAGTCACAGCGCAGCGACCATTGTGTGTCAGCCAAGTGGCACTTAATGAAGTCAGGGATTGAGAGGGGATGTTCATCAGACCCAAGATGAAGATGGGGGAGGGGCTGAATAAATGGCAATGGAGCTCTTATCTTCAACCCCATGCTTTTCCAATGAATTATGCAATCTACTTCACATACACACAGTATTATTAAGTACTGTGTAATGCCGAGATACCATCTCTCTACAGGTTTCATGTACACGGTGGACACATGGCTGAAAACATGAACATAACATTTCTGTAGAAGATCCTGCTCTATCTGCAGATACATTTATAATTTAAAAGGATACCAATAATAATAATAAAAAAAATAAAAAATAAAAACGCACAAGAGGAAGAGGCCAACCAAGCAGCTGGAGGAAGGTCGATCTGCAATAGCAATCTGTATACATTAGTTATCTGGGATGCATAAGAATTTTATAACCATGCCATTCTACAATCAATTATTCTATATCAGTTAATTCTATATCTATATGGATAGCCATCAATCAGCCTTTCAAGCAAAGGCTTTACAGTACAAATACAGAGCGGGCAGAGTAGGTCTACATCTACAAACATCAAGGACAGATTTTTTTTTTCCTCCCCTAGATGCCTTGGCTCCTGGCAAAAAAACAAAAAAACATGCCTAAAGCTTTCCTTTTGCATTTGGACCCATCAAGTATTTGGGTATTTATGCCAATGGGCAAATTATACATTTACTATGGCCACTGGAAGGAACACTCAAGCACTAAACACACCTAGGTGTATAGAAGCGTTTACATACGTTTAGGCACGTCAAGTGGTTTGTTTGTTTTGGCCAAAATCTCCTCTCCTGAACACAAATGTTTTTTTCCAGCCTGTAAATGCTCCTAATATGCATGTAAACGAGTAAAATGTGTATATGAATGCATAGGCTAACATAAAAGGCAAAAAAAAGGCTGCATCCCACAGGCACTGGCAAGACTGCATTGATCTCTTGTATCAAGTCTGCAGTCTCTGACCATCTCCTGTATCATGTCTGCTAGAGATGCACCAAATGGAAATTTTGCTGATAGTATTAGCAGTGTGTTCAAGTTTAAGTAGGAGATTGCAGTCTCTATCCAGATGTATTATATCTGCAGACTTCATTTTTCTTGAGCTTTTTTTTTTGTGCAAGAAAAGTGCCAATAATAAATTCATATTAATTTAAAATTGATGATACAAGTTGAATACAATACAATTATGTATAAAAATATAAAACATTTTTAAAAACTGTAAATTTCAGGAAAGTGCATCCTGAATTTTGGCACCAAAATTTTCATTTAGTGCATCCCTAGTGCTGATGGCTATAGCTGGCGCCAATGATCGTTCAGGCAAAACCCGACAGGCTGGTTGTATAGAAGTCGACTCGTAGATTGACTTCTTAACAACCAGTCTGCTCATGCATAGATCCAAATTAAGCCGGTCCCTGCTGATGCAGCCAAATTTCGATTTCATGTTTGGCCACCTTTACTTGTAGCTTGATGCCCTATGATCCAATAAGTACATGAGCGGTTTTTATAGGGTAATCATGCCTGATTTTTGGGGATATTTTGGTGTCCTGGAAGCCCACTAATTTCAATAGGATGCCTTAATGCAATGGTAGTTAATCGCATAACGCACGCTACTGCATTGCAGATGTGTACGCGGCCCCCCTATTAAATCATTTATACCTTTGCTTATACCTGCTACTGGCGAGTGGAAAATATCCAGGGATCAACAGAATTAAACAATGCCCCATCATTGTTAATAGTGGGAGGAATAGAGCCCCATTATTATTATCAGGGGGAGGAATAGAGCCCCATTATTAATATCAGGGGGAGGAATGGTACCCCTTTTTTGTTGTAGTGCTCCAAGGGCCTGATATAGCCAGGCAAAGGGCTGCAGTTTGGACATGCTCAATTTGTGTTTTTGGGCACAGCTTTCATTGTTCAGCCCCAAGCAGGGCCCTGGGCCTTCACTCTCCATAGTGAATAGAGATTATAAATAGATTGCGTAATAAGATTGAAACATGCGTAATCTAAATTGTGAGAGATGACGTGGAATTTGATCAAAAGGGGGCAATGCAAGACCCCCAGAACATGCTAGTGCAGTCAAGCTACTACACATCTTTCATTTGAAGGTCTGCCTCCAAAAATCCTCTTGCGACAAAATGGGGTTAATTAGGCATCAAAAGTCATCTGAAAGTTTCCAGCCTGCCCAGAAACAAGGGACGACAGGATCTGCTTACACAAAGCACACGGAGAAGGACGCTCTGGGATGAAAAAAAAAGGCTGTTAAAATGTGCAAATATTTGCTCAGGTTGAACTGTTTCGCATAACTTGAGCGGAACAAGCCGTAATAACAAGAACCTTCTGCAAGTACAGTAAGAGCCAAACTCAGAAAAACCACATATGAGCTGCACAATGCATTAAACATTCATAATCTCTCCGCTCAGCTTTATTAATAATCTCATGCAGAGTCAAGAATGTAAAGCTCCCCCCCTCCAGCAGAACTGGGATTTTAAAACACTCACGTGTGTTGTAATAAATGATATCACCACAACTACTGAACATTTCACATTACATTGGTAAAGGCTTAATGTTCATTTTGATGACCCATTAGAGGAATCCATACACGGTAGAGGATTGTTGTCTGAGCTAGCCAATTGTTCAGAGGAAACTTTGAAGTTTAACTTGAGGATCATGGAATATCCATTTCCGGCTGTTGTATTCAGAAGCTGCAGCACCTATGGCTGCCTGAATACAGGGGCCCAGATTCAGGTAGATCCGCGCAATATTTGCGTGGGCAAAGGGCAACGATTTTTGCTCTGCGCCCACGCAAATATTTCGATTTGCCCGCGATTCACGGAGCAGTAGCTCCGTAAATTGCGCGGGCGCTATGCTAATTAGCCCGGCGTAAGGGCGCCTAATGTAAATGATCCCGCCGGGGGCGGGAATCATTTAAATTAGGCGCGCTCCCGCGCCGAGCGAACAGCGCATGCTCCGTCGGGAAACTTTCCCGACGTGCATTGCGGCAAATGACGTCGCAAGGACGTCATTTGCTTCTAAGTGAACGTGAATGGCGTCCAGCGCCATTCACGAATCACTTACGTAAACGACGTGAAATTTAAATTTCACGAGCGGGAAGGGCGGCTATACTTTAGCATTGGCTGCCCCTGCTATTAGCAGGAGCAACCTTGCGCTAAAGTCGCCGTACGGAAACTCCGTACCTTGCGTGTGCAGGGCCCGCGCAACTTTTGTGAATCGGTGGTAGTATGCAATTTGCATACTATACGCCGATCACAATGGCCGCGCCCCCTAGCGGACAACGCAAGAATGCAGCCTGAGATATGAAGGCATAAGGAGGCTTATGTCTGTCATATCCTAGGCTGCAGTCCGCGTAGCGATGTTCCTGAATCAGGGGCATTCGCTACGCGGGAGCAAAACAGCTATTGCGCCGCGCAACCTATAGCTTCTTGAATCTGGGCCAGTGACTGCAAGATCAAATGCAATCGCTGTCTGGTCAATACGTTTCCACAAGGCTCAGTTAAAGGGGTTGTAAAGGTAAAATAGCTTTCTTTACCTTAGTGCAGTCCTCCTTCACTTACCTCATCCTTCCATTTTGCTTTTAAAATGTCCTTATTTCTTCTGAGAAATCCTCACTTCCTGTTCTTCTGTCTGTAACTCACCACCGTAATGCAAGGCTTTCTCCCTGGTGTGGAGTGTCGTGCTCGCCCCCTCCCTTGGACTACAGGACGTTCTATGTTGCAGATAGAGAAAGGAGCTGTGTTAGTGGGCGTCCTGACTCTCCTGTAGTCCAAGCGAGGGGGCGAGCACGACACTCCACACCAGGGAGAAAGCCTTGCATTACTGTGTGGAGTTACAGACAGAAGAACAGGAAGTGAGGATTTCTCAGAAGAAATAAGGACATTTAAAAGCAAAAATCGGAGGATGGAGGTAAGTGAAGGAGGACTGCACCAAGGTAAAGGAAGCTATTTAGGATTTGTTTACAACCCCTATAAGTCTTGAAATGACTTTGTTGAGCCAAGTTGTAATTGAAGGGCTAACCACAAATCGATTGCGAGTCATCTATGTCCAGCATTAAATTGTATTTGTGTTTCTTAGGGAAAGCTCCAATTGCTTTCTGTCCAGGCCAACTCCATCGCTGGGGTAGGAAACAATAGGAAATCTCACCAACAAGGACACAGAAAGCAATAAAAAAAAAAAAAAAAAACAAACACACACACACACACACACGACAGTATTTTTATAAATCTGACCAAAGACTGTACAATTATTCTTGACGTGCAAAATCTGGTGCAGCTCTGCACAGAAACCAATCCGCTTCCAGGTTTTATTGAACAAGCTCAAGTTAGAAGCCGATTGGCTACCATGCACAGCTGCACCAGATTCTGCGTGCTCCAGTTTTAGTAGATCTCCCCCCTTGTATTCTGACAGCCGGAATCCTACTACTATGGGATACTTCACTTTTCCTTAAAGGGTTTGATGCAGCCACTGTTTAGCTGACAGTTTTATGTCCAGTTACTTCAGATTAAAAAATGTTGGGCAGGAAGGCACCGACAGGGCCACCCTCAGCTTTAGGTTATTGATGAACCGAAATTTGCTTTGAGTATGGCCCGATTATCTGCGCACTGTTTGGAGAGATTTTCCTCACCTCCTGCCCTGGTGACCACCATCACAAGGACAGAAAGGAGGTCAGTTCTCTCCAACGAGGACTAATAATAGTTTCCACTAAACAGCTGGTTCATTCCGAACAACAGCCAATGCCTTGTTCACACGATCTGTTTTCCCGGCGGTAAAAAGTCTGCCGGGAAAACCTGAGAACCTGCTCTGTAACTTTTTCCCCCCCTACACACGACTGGGTTTCCCTACAGGAAAACTGCGGTGAGAGCTTTGGTCAGGAAACCTGGCCATGTGTATGCTCCACCGCAGTCTTTTCCCATAGGAAAACTGCCGGGAAAAAAGAGCCAGGTTCCCCCCGGCAGTTTTCCTGTCGGAAAAACTGCAATGGAGCATACGCACGGCCGGGATTCCCGGCCAAAAGCTCTCACGGCAGTTTTCCCAACAGGAAAACGGTCATGTGTACGAGGCATAAGGGGCATCTGTAGATACAAACAAGCTGTGCAGCTGTGACCAAAGTTAAACAATTCCCTTACTATAGGTGTAGACCATTTACATACCTCATGAAGCCTGACTAAAAAACTTCTAGGATGCTGCTAAGAGAAGTCTAGCTTTACTCTTCACTTTCACCATAGCAGGAGCAAACTCTCAACTGTGTTTGCTCAGAGCTACTGCCTGCATCAGGGGAGAGAGTTTACTACCTACACTTGAGTAGTTTTATGTTATTTTACCATTTTCAATAAATCTATGTTGGATAATGCACTAGGCCAATGCGCTTTCTGTTTTTATCCATTTTCCACAGAGTTCTGAAGACAACCCCAGTCCTAGAGGGCAGCAAGGCTGTGCAGCATTATCCACCTGCGATTATAAAGTCCTCTTCCGATCCGCACCAGCACACCGGTGCACAGCAGAATATCGTTGTTGCTGTTCATGAGGTATGTAAATTCCCTACACCTATAGTAAGATTATTCAACTTTGGTGAACAGGCATCATATCTACAGACATCCCTCATCTACATAGTTCATCTTTACCAAAAAAAAAAATGCCTAACCCTTTAATGAGACTAAAATGCAGGTTTTAAGTCCGATAAACCTTTCCTATGGCTGGCCATACATTATACAGTCTTCTTGTGCAACTAGTCTTCAGATTTACTAAAACCATATTAATACGAGGTCAAACCTAAACACAAACACAAGGTAAAGCTAAAGGAAATTTAATAAAATAAATAAAATGTATCATGTATGGTCAGTTTAAAGCGGGAGTTCACCCGAAAAAAATTTTTTAACATTAGATTTAGGCTAATTAAGGGGAGCAGAAACGGGTATTTTTTTTAAAATCAATGCCGTACTTACCGTTGTAGAGATAGATGTTCTCCCGCCGCTTACAGGTATGATCTTCGGGACTGGGCGTTCCTATTTGATTGACAGCCTTCCGACGGTCGCATACAGCGCGTCACCAGTTGCCGAAAGAAGCCGAACGTCGGTGCGGCTCTATACAGCGCCTGCGCATCGACGTTCGGCTACTTTCGGAAACTCGTGACGCGCTGTATGCGACGGTCTGAAGGCTGTCAATCAAATAGGAACGCCCAGTCCTGCAGCCCATACCCGGAAGCGGCGGGAGAACATCTATCTCTACAACGGTAAGTACGGCATTGATTTTAAAAAAAAATACCCGTTTCTGCTCCCCTTAATTAGCCTAAATCTAATGTTAATTTTTTTTGGTGAACCTCCACTTTAAGAAAACGTATGGAAGCTGTCATCGCTGACCTCCTTCCGAAGGGGGATAAAATCTAGCTATTAGGCAAACCCTGTGCTATGAATGCTTCCTGGGTCTCTGACACAATAGTATGCAGATCAGGCAAGTCAGACTTCTTTTCTGCCTACACGTTCCAGGTCAGCATAACGGCTAGCATATGCAGAATAGGAAGTCATGGAAAAGCGATCGGTATTATGTTGTAGGTGGATTGGCCGCCTGGTTCATTTGTCCAGTCCTGGATTAGGGTCACATAAAGCATTACAAAAGATACAAAGGAAAGCAGCTGCAACTTCCTCTTTCATTTACATTCAGGTGTTTTTATAGAATAGGCTGAACCTGCAGGACTGGTCTGCTGGAGCCTTATTAGGTTACTTTGTAATGCAGTTCTAAAAACATTCCCAGTGAGGGATATTTAAAAAGCCTGTTCAAAAACTGCAGGCGACAGCTGATCATGCTGACCACTTGACACGAGAGCCACTGTACTGCACAGCAGAGTCCTATCTCCAACCTCTCAGACGAGTACATGGCTCCTATGACTCCCTTCTAGTTGAAGTAGTCTTTGCACCAAACAAGTATTTTCCGTCAAATCTCAACACACAATTGACAGCCTGTAAGAATTATCGCTGTGTGAGATCACCTTGAATGCTGACAAGTTCCCTCTGGTGGCTGCAATGAGTGTTCAGCAAGGACAACGATAATAGAACAGACTGGCACAGCGCATGGAGGAAACTGAACTGTTCCCAGCTACTGCAGAGCATTTCCTCAATAGAAATGTTTATTATATTTCCACACACTTAAGGCTACAATCACACACGCCTCCTGCGTTGGGTTTTAAATAAATGCCGAAGTATAAAAACACACTTCACACTTCCCAGAGCAAAGTTCTCCTGTGATCAGATTTCTCTTTCCTCTAAACATGGCTACACTGAGTGTGCCCAAATGTAGGTAAAGGCACAGTGAAAAGTAGGCCTCTCAGTTACCCAGACATTGTAAATCCCAGCGCATTTCCCCCTCCCGGAGAGCCCAGGTGCTGCATACAGCCCCCCACAGACATAAGTGTCTGGTTAAGCCTAGGTTCACATTGGAGCGATTTCTCATTCAATTTGAGAGATCAAAATCGCATGACAAGTCTCAGCCTATTGGAGGTAATGGCACAATTTCCGGTGGGACAACGATTTTGCAGCGCCACACTGATTTGCAAAAGTAGTTACTGTACTACTTTTGTTGATTTCAGGTGCAATTTCAATAATCATCTGTGGCTGTGCATGAAGTCACACAGATGTCTATCAAGTAGCAGCTGAAATCGCGCCGACCTTGCTACTTTGAAATTGTGCTACTTCAAGTGAAGTAGCATCAATGTGACGCAGAGCATACAGTAGGTCAGGGACATGGTGCAAATGTAAACACAAAGATAGAATTTTGTATCTTAAAATATGCCCATTTGCTATACTCGCGTTTGCCCATGGACTGGCATATACTTACAGTAAATGTATGAAAACCTTGCGCTATAGACTAAATGTGCAAAAGAATTAAATAATTACAGCTGCTCCCCTTGAAGTATAGACAATGCTATCTTGAGTGATTGTAAACAGTGGAAGGGGGTGCCAGTGATAAAGTGCTATAAACATAATCTGTAAACAAACACATGTGAAAAGTATAAATGTTAGAATAATAAGAACAGTCCTTCAAAAGTCCATAAACGCTTCAGTGATATATTGCCAAATCATAACACCATCACCATAAAGGCAGTAGTCTCTGCAGATTACACCCAATGTGTCCGATTAATATTTTCTACTCACCAGAAGGATATGACCTCTATAGTTAAAAAGGTCAGACAAGCTTGGTTTGTCGGTCTTTGGACTTGCTTGGCTATCAGTAGAGATGGAACAGAAAATCTTTAGGCATAGAACCTCCACTCTACCATGGTAACCCATAAAAGCCAAAATATATAAAAAAGGTACCATAGCGTAAAATTGTTTATTAAAATGCCATAAAAAACAAAGTTACAAAGCGTCTTTTCCCGGCACTGAGGATAACCGCATATGACACTAGGCAGGAACCATCAGCCGCCCAGCCTGCGCTCATGGGTCAGCGTGCGTTCCATTGCCGTATGGAGAAAAACTGGAAGATCGGGAACCGGAAGTGACGTGACCAAAATCTGCCTCAACGTATGCTTCGTTTTGCAACGTCATCAGGAAGCCCTTCCGTACATCGAGGCGCATTCCGGTCACGTGACTTTCGGATCTCGAACTCCAGTTTATCTCCATACGGCAGTGGAATGAACGCAGGCCAGGCGGCTGATGGTTCCTGCCCAGTGTCATATGCGATTTATCCTCAGAGCCAGAAGAAGGCACTTTTGAATGGCAGCAGGCACTTTGTAACTTTTTTTTTGGCATTTTAACAATTTTACGCTATGGTACTTTTTTTTTTTTTTTTTTTGTATTTTAGCTTTTAATATCGTGCAAGTTCAGCTGAAATCTGTGCGGGGTCCTGCACAGATGTCTATACAAATCGCACACCGAAGTACAGGAACTACTTTTGGGAATCGATGCAGCGCCGCAAAGTCGGATTCGGACAGTGCCATTTCCGGCAACAGCTACCGATTTGGCATGTCAAATCACCCAATGTGATCCAAGGCTTCAGGGCTTGTGGCTTTGCACCTTCTCCTTGATTAATTTACTCCGTGGGGACAGTTTGTACAGTGGCTCAAATACCATTAACAAAACGACTGCATGTCGCTTTAAATCTTATAACCATTTATTACAACAAAGATATAAATCAAACTCACATTTGTTTGTGCACAAGTCTGGTGCACTACAGTAGAATTTCTGCATCCAAAACTCTCTCCTGTTGCTTCCTGTGCCTACGTCCTGGCTCCACCCTATGCGTGTTGTCAGTGTCACACGACTTCCTCAGGGGTACCCCAGAGAAATGATGCAGCTGGATACTGTTATGAGCGGTACTCACATTTAGAGCTATATACATTCAGGTACATATGCTCCAAACATGGAACTCCTGCAATTGGGGCATTCTTCACCGAACGCACATGGCCATAAATGTTAGACCACTTGGAGCAGAGTCCAGCTGCCACATTCAGCGATTGTAAAAGCAACCATGCAGGTGAAAACAAGTGCACTCCTCCCCAATTTCCATGAGGAAATTGTGTAAGGGTGGTTCCACTATATGACAAAATGAGAAATAACATTAAACAACCCACAATACAGCAACAACTTCAGAAGCTCTGTGATGTGAGGAATCATCAGCCCTCACTATACACACACCTTTAAATCCAACCATACAACTCCAAAGAAAAGCAAGGCCTCCCATCCCCCAGGCACTACTTCCTGCTCAGGCAACAATTCTACTAATTGCCTATTGTGTGTATTTAGCTGTTTACTTTCAGTGGCAAATAAACTTGTAAATCAAAGTGACCCTTCACCTGTACACGCTGGATGTAGCGGCTACTTCGCAAATCCATTCACAGGGAGCTACGAGATCTGCTACTTTTTGACCTGCAAATGACAGACTCCTTTACTGATAATAAACAGGTAGGCTTTTTTTTTTTTAAGAGAATAAACACAAACCCGCACAGGTATGTGACTGCACATGGCCTTCTAAAAATAGAAAGATCATACGTCGCTGGAAGGCGTTTCGATAACATCTCAATAAAACAAAGGTGCGTCAAGGTGTGGAAAACACCCAACGACAGTGATATAAACTGCAATCATGATATTGAACGTACAACCACATACATCCAATAAAAAGGGGACATCTGACTGGCTACTTCACTTTTCCATGAAGGGTTTGATGTTGTAGAACAGGGGTCTCCAAACTTTCTAAAACAAAATGGGCCTTGCTGTTTTTCAGAATTTAGGGGGGGGCCAGACTGTGGCCATTGGAAATAGAAAATGTCGCAGCATCGGTGGGAATAAACAATGCCCCATTGCTGGTGTCACTGGGAGGAACAGTGTCCCTTCACTGGGAGTAGCCATGCCCCATTGCTGGTGTCACTGAGAGGAACTGTGCTGGTGTCACTGGGAGGAACCGTGCCCCATTTCTGGTGTCACTGGGAGGAACAGTTTCCCTTCACTGGGAGTAGCCATGCCCCATTGCTGGTATCACTGGGAGGAACTGTGCCCTATTTCTGGTGTCACTGGGAGGAACAGTGTCCCTTCACTGGGAGTAGCCATGCCCCATTGCTGGTGTCACTGAGAGGAACTGTGCTGGTGTCAGAGAATGAAATATTTCCCTAAGGGCTGGAACAAAGCAAGCATAAGGCTACATCCGGTCCCTGGGCTGCAGTTTGGTAATACTGTTGTAGAAGGACCTTTTGCCAAACTGGTGCCAGAGGATAAAATATTGCCCCGAGGTATAAAAGCAAGCCAAGAGCCACATCCTGTGCCCAGGCCGCAGTTTGGAGGCCACTGTTGTAGAAGGACCTTTTGGCAAACATACTAATATGCCACTTGATGGCTATTCAGATAACAAACCTTTTTTTTTTTTACAGCAATCGTGATGCAAAACCCATGTGATAGACCATGCAGTATTCACAGGATACATTGTTGTCATTTAATGACATTTCATTTCAGTGTCCTTGCATAACGCTTCATGCTGGAGTTGGCATTTCCCATCTCAGAGCACGTTACTGGGTTCATTTAAGGTACAGAGCAGCCAAACATTTTACTAAAATGTGATGCCAGTCACCACTACCTGTAGCACCTACATTCACACTGTACTCCCTGCGTTTAGGTTAAGTTAAGAAATGATCTGGGAAGTATGAACAAACTTAGCATGTACTCGTCCGTAATGAAAGTACCGGTCATATGGCAGAAAGATCCAGAGTAAAGACACACTAAATGGTAAATAAAGTGCTTGTGTGTACTTGCGTATGGATGCACGAATGTCCTTATAGCGTGCATGTTCATGGGTTTAAGGGATTACTCACACAGGTGTCTAAAACACAGTGTATAGGTTTTGTACAGTTCTAAACTCAGCACTATAGGAATCAATAGGGCCACACAGACAAGCTGCATCTACAAATGAAAATGTGCACAGCATTTAGAAAGTGTGAAAAAAATAAAGTAGGACACCGCTGTGCCTGGAGCCGTACATATCTGCAGATATTCCACGTGGAAAGACGTATATGCATACATGCGTAAAGCCACTTAAAGAATTGTATGTCTTCAATCGAGATGAATAAAAAAAATAATTATAATAAAAACGCACTGGATTGCATCACAAAACCCACATGCTGAAGATACTGTATGCATTTGCCCATGTGAATGAGCCCTACACGTGGAAACTACTGACCACATCTGAATGCAGCACAAGTTTATGCATCTTTACATATAGAAAACAGAACTGCGCTCAGATCTGTAAAGAAAAACACACACACACACACACACACACACACACACACACACAAAAAATAAAAAAAAATAAAACGCAACATTAAGAAGGTCTGCGTTTTCATGGCTGTGTGCATGACTCCTAATGCTTCCTAGATCAGGTTCTCCTGTGTTGATATGAAGTTACTCACACATGCGTTTAGACATGCACAGAGTATCTAATCTGACCCTGGATGCATAGAATGGATGCACCTAAAAGACCTCACATGGTGAGCTATACCAGTTCAATTCATCACAAGCATATATGTGCATTTAGAAAAAAACGCAGGTTTGTCAATGCCAGGGTGTATGAGGCCTTACTGGGTTCACTTAAGGCACAGGGCACCAGCAAGTTACCGACACCAATGGACATTGCATCATTTGGTATACTGGAATCTGATGGCAAAGCACTTTTTGCACAACACAATCATTGTCGCTACATTTAGCACCTTCCACATAAAGAAACATTTCTTCCCGTTTCCCAAATGAAAGGATCATGAACAACGTTTCCATGGAATACACAAGAGCTTCACACAGCCAAGCAGAGCAAATCCCCGCAGACTGGCATCTAGGCTGGCGTGTTGATGTCAGACGGAGCCGGTATACGTTGGGGAATCAGTCTAGCAACCCAGATGAGGTTTTTGGCAGTTTTACAAGCTGAGGACACTGCAAATCCTCCAGACTGGAAGAGGCAGAAGGGATCTGAACAAAGGATTAAGTTGAAGGACATGCACAGCCCCTTGCTGTAGACATGATTCCTCCAACAGCTTCATCACACCTATCTCCCCCCCAATGTACAGTCCCCTCCGCTTCACATTCACTTTTCTGTCTTCTGTTTGTTGACAACCAGCAACAACAACACAAAACAATGAGAGCTGCCCCTCCATTCACATCTCTTCCTTGTACTGGAGGTGACATTCAACCACAACCAGTAGAGCAGCTTCAGGAGCCGAGAGAGAGAGAGAGCACAGAAAGGCCATTCTCTATACACACTATTTACATCCAATAGATGCTACATTTGCATTCACTGTACACAATATTTACATTTACTGTACACAATATTTACATTCACTATACACAACATTTACAGTCAGGAGCAGCATTGAGGAAACCCTCCAACAGGTTTGTTTTGAGTCCATAAATTAATTGCAAAAGACATTCTGATTAAACAATATCTACATCCAATAAGAAGAAAAGAAAAACGCAGTTTACTGGTCCTTAGAAATGGCGGCTGCATTATTTTTCTTTTTTTTTTACGCTCAATACATTTTCTGCAAGCACATTTAGATCCTGCCAGAACTCATCACCCTTCCCATACATTCAACATTCTCTCTGGTTTTGTATTGGTAGCGATAGAACAACTCCCCTCTAAGTCCTGGAAATAAGTAGACAGGGAGGTCAAGGTAGAAGCCTAGGGTGACAACGCTTCTTAGGTTCAGTGTGGTGGAGTTAGCGTTGTCACCCGAGGACAGGAAGTGTGTAAGACAGGGAGGTCAAGGTAGAAGCCTAGGGTGACAACGCTTCTTAGGTTCAGTGTGGTGGAGTTAGCGTTGTCACCCGAGGACAGGAAGTGTGTAACTGGCAGGATCAGCAGGTGAAAAATAAAAAGAACAAAGTCTGAGGCTGGATTCACACAGATGTGCAGGTACGTGCCTGGGGTCTGCTGCGTCCCTGTTCACTGGTTTAGGTGCAAATCAGGTCTGAATTTTTGCCTGAATTTGGACCTCCCGACCACGACATCATCTGCCTGGAGTTTGCATGTTCTCCCTGTGCCTGCGTGGGTTTCCTCCGGGTACTCCGATTTCCCCCTACACTCTAAACACATGCTGGTAGGTTAACCTGATCCTGTCTAAATTGGCCCATGCACGTCGGCACCCTTCGGGGTAAGACCGCGCTATATCAAGATACCTCTCAACTCAACCTAAATCGGACGCACAGGACAGTTTTTGAATGCGGACCACGGCCGCCCTGGAGCTGTGTGAACTGGCTCCATTTAGAGCTGGTCACACTCGCCTGTTATGTGAATTGGATACGGGGAAACCTTGGGTTTCAGGGGTCTCAAATTGGTGACCCTCCAGCTGTTGCAAAACTACAAGTCCCATCATGGCTCTGCCTGTGGGAGTCATGCTTGTAACGGTCAGCCTTGCAATGCCTCATGGGACTTGTAGTTTTGCAACAGCTGGAGGGCCACCAGTTTGAGACCCCTGGGATATATTTTAAAGTGGACCTCCACCCACTGGAAGAACTTTTCCTTCCCGTTCTTCATTTTCAGACCCCCCTGTTCCTGCAGCCCAATTACCTAGGCGAGAATGATGCAAGGACCAATGCCTTATCTGGGATGTTTATATCAGACCTCCTAGGCGCATGCGTGGACGTGGCACTGGCCAAGAATTAGGGACCTGTGGCATGTCTGGACACTTGATTCCACGCAAATGATGGTCTCTATAGGATCCTAAATGCCCCAAACCAGCGGAATACCCCCACACATGGGCAGACATGACTCCAAACCTGCGGCACATCTGCGCACACGCAGGATAGTTAAAGATGGTGGCATGGTAGTGGTCGGGTGCCTCTTTAAGAAAATCTGGTGAGATGGCAGTGTGCAGCCAGGTCGGGCAGTGCAGGTCAGCCAGTGTGCAGCCAGCTCAGACAATGTGCAGCCAGCTCAGACAGTGTGCAGCCAGCTCAGACAGTGTGCAGCCAGCTCAGACAGTGTGCAGCCAGTGTCCAGCCAGCTCAGACAGTGTGCAGCCAGCTCAGACAGTGTGCAGCCAGCTCCCAGCCAGCTCAGACAGTGTGCAGCCAGCTCAGACAGTGTGCAGCCAGCTCAGACAGTGTGCAGCCAGCTCCCAGCCAGCTCAGACAGTGTGCAGCCAGCTCCCAGCCAGCTCAGACAGTGTGCAGCCAGCTCAGACAGTGTGCAGCCAGCTCAGACAGTGTGCAGCCAGCTCCCAGCCAGCTCAGACAGTGTGCAGCCAGCTCAGACAGTGTGCAGCCAGCTCAGACAGTGTGCAGCCAGTGTCCAGCCAGCTCAGACAGTGTGCAGCCAGTGTCCAGCCAGCTCAGACAGTGTGCAGCCAGCTCAGACAGTGTGCAGCCAGCTCAGACAGTGTGCAGCCAGTGTCCAGCCAGCTCAGACAGTGTGCAGCCAGCTCAGCCAGTGTGCAGCCAGCTCAGCCAGTGTGCAGCCAGTGTCCAGCCAGCTCAGACAGTGTGCAGCCAGCTCAGCCAGTGTACAGTCAGCTCAGCCAGTGTCCAGCCAGCTCAGACAGTGTGCAGCCAGCTCAGCCAGTGTACAGTCAGCTCAGCCAGTGTCCAGCCAGCTCAGCGTACAGTCAGCTCAGCCAGTGTCCAGCCAGCTCAGCCAGTGTCCAGCCAGCTCAGCGTACAGTCAGCTCAGCCAGTGTCCAGCCAGCTCAGCCAGTGTCCAGCCAGCTCAGCGTACAGTCAGCTCAGCCAGTGTCCAGCCAGCTCAGCCAGTGTACAGTCAGCTCAGCCAGTGTACAGCCAGCTCAGCCAGTGTACAGTCAGCTCAGCCAGTGTACAGTCAGCTCAGCCAGTGTCCAGCCAGCTCAGCCAGTGTCCAGCCAGCTCAGCCAGTGTGCAGCCAGCTCAGCCAGTGTGCAGCCAGCTCAGCCAGTGCAGTCAGTGTACAGGGGGTCCAATGAAGAGGACCTGTCACCCCTATGCTGGTCTTACCTGAGGAACTCCTGCAGACAGGTGTCACAGAAGCGGTGGCCACAGGTGGAGACCTGGACCGGCTCCCTCATCGCCTTCCCGCACAGCGGACACTGGAACTTGCGGCGGAGCTTCTCCAGGAACTTGTAGTCATAGCCCGGCATGGTGTCTGGGAGCACAGCGGAGGAGGGGGATCCGGGATCGTACGGCCAAGGTCGCCTGTGTCACCGCAATCCAGGGACATGTAAGGGGAGGAGGCCGGCTCCCCGGAGCATAGAGAGGACACAGCGGGGACAGATCACTCCGCTCACCGCCGCTTGTCTGTGCGGTGACTGGATCTGTCTGCTCCGGCAAGGTAGATGAGACTGCCTGAGCCCCTCCTATGTACAGCCGGGGAGGAGAGAACAGCAACAGCGCCGCCCTCCTCCGACATGTGCAGCTGCAACATAGACAGGAGACGGCACAATGGAGGGGACTGACACCAGGGGGAGAATGTCACTATAGGAGCAGAATTATGTCACTATAAGAGGAGAATGTCACCATAGGAGCAGAATTATGTCACTATAAGAGGAGAATGTCACTAAAGGAGCAGAATTATGTCACTATAAGAGGAGAATGTCACCATAGGAGCAGAATTATGTCACTATAAGAGGAGAATGTCACCATAGGAGGAGAATTATGTCACTATAAGAGGAGAATGTCACCATAGGAGCAGAATTATGTCACTATAAGAGGAGAATGTCACCATAGGAGGAGAATTATGTCACTATAGGAGGAGAATGTCACCATAGGAGGAGAATTATGTCACTATAAGAGGAGAATGTCACTAAAGGAGGAGAATGTCACTATAAGAGGAGAATGTCACTATAGGAGGAGAATGTCACTATAGGAGGAGAATGTCACTATAAGAGGAGAATGTCACTAAAGGAGGAGAATGTCACTATAAGAGGAGAATGTCACTATAGGAGGAGAATGTCACTATAAGAGGAGAATGTCACCATAGGAGGAGAATGTCACTAAAGGAGGAGAATGTCACCATAGGAGGAGAATTATGTCACTATAAGAGGAGAATGTCACCATAGGAGGAGAATTATGTCACTATAAGAGGAGAATGTCACCATAGGAGGAGAATGTCACTAAAGGAGGAGAATGTCACTAAAGGAGGAGAATTATGTCACTATAAGAGGAGAATGTCACTAAAGGAGGAGAATGTCACCATAGGAGGAGAATTATGTCACTATAAGAGGAGAATGTCACTAAAGGAGGAGAATGTCACCATAGGAGGAGAATGTCACCATAGGAGGAGAATGTCACCATAGGAGAATTATGTCACTATAAGAAAGAGAATGTCACTAAAAGAGGAGAATGTCACCATAGGAGGAGAATCATGTCACTATAAGAGGAGAATGTCACTAAAGGAGGAGAATTATGTCACTATAGGAGGAGAATGTCACCATAGGAGGAGAATTATGTCACTATAAGAGGAGAATGTCACTATAAGAGGAGAATTATGTCACTATAAGAGGAGAATGTCACTAAAGGAGGAGAATGTCACCATAGGAGGAGAATTATGTCACTATAAGAGGAGAATGTCACTAAAGGAGGAGAATGTCACTATAAGAGGAGAATGTCACCATAGGAGGAGAATGTAACCCGGATCTATAGGAGGAGAATGTGACTAGAGTAGAATGTCACTATAAGAGAATGTCACCCGGATCTATAGGAGGAGAATGTCACTATAAGAGAATGTCACCCGGATCTATAAGAGGAGAATGTCACTATAGGAGGAGAATGTCACTATAAGAGAATGTCACCCGGATCTATAGGAGGAGAATGTCACCCGGATCTATAGAGGAGAATGTCACTATAAGAGAATGTCACCCGGATCTATAGGAGGAGAATGTCACCCGGATCTATAGAGGAGAATGTCAAGCTGATCTATGAAGGAGAATGTCACCCCCGATCTATGAGGAGAATGTCACCCCAATCTATAAGAGGAGAATGTCACCCCCGATCTTTAGAGAAGAATGTCACCCAGATCTATAAGAGGAGAATGTCACCCAGATCTATAGAGGAAAATGTCACCCCGATCTATAAGAGGAGAATGTCACCCTGATCTATAGAGGAGAATGTCACCCCGATCCATAAGAGGAGAATGTCACCCTGATATATAGAGGAGAATGTCACCCCGATCTATAGGAGGACAATGTCACCCTGATCTATAGAGGAGAATGTCACCCCGATCTATAAGAGGAGAATGTCACCCCGATCTATAAGAGGAGAATGTCACCCTGATCTATAGAGGAGAATGTCACCCCGATCCATAAGAGGAGAATGTCACCCTGATATATAGAGGAGAATGTCACCCCGATCTATAGGAGGACAATGTCACCCTGATCTATAGAGGAGAATGTCACCCCGATCTATAAGATGAGAATGTCACCTGGATCTATAAGAGGAGAATGTCACCCCGATCTATAAGAGGAGAATGTCACCTGATCTATAAGAGGAGAATGTCACCATGATCTATAGAGGAGAATGTCACCCCAATCTATAAGAGGAGAATGTCCCCCGATCTATAAGAGGAGAATGTCACCCCGATCTATAAGAGGAGAATGTCACCCCGATCTATAAGAGGAGAATGTCACCCTGATCTATAGAGGAGAATGTCACCCTGATCTATAGAGGAGAATGTCACCCCGATCTATAAGATGAGAATGTCACCTGGATCTATAAGAGGAGAATGTCACCCCGATCTATAAGAGGAGAATGTCACCTGATCTATAAGAGGAGAATGTCACCCCGATCTATAAGAGGAGAATGTCACCCTGATCTATAGAGGAGAATGTCACCCCGATCTATAAGATGAGAATGTCACCTGGATCTATAAGAGGAGAATGTCACCCCGATCTATAAGAGGAGAATGTCACCCCGATCTATAAGATGAGAATGTCACCCTGATCTATAGAGGAGAATGTCACCTGATCTATAGGAGGAGAATGTCACCTGATCTATAAGAGGAGAATGTCACTCCGATCTATAAGAGGAGAATGTCACCCCGATCTATAAGATGAGAATGTCACCCCGATCTATAAGAGGAGAATGTCCCCCCGATCTATAAGAGGAGAATGTCACTCCGATCTATAAGAGGAGAATGTCACCCCGATCTATAAGATGAGAATGTCACCCTGATCTATAAGATGAGAATGTCACCCTGATCTATAGAGGAGAATGTCACCCCGATCTATAAGAGGAGAATGTCACCAGGATCCATAAGATCATCACAGACAATATAGCAAATTAGTAATTTTTTATTTTAGCCAATATTTATACTGCTACGTATCTTTGGTAAAAAAATACCCCAAATCAGTGGATATTATTTGGTCTGTGTGAAAGTTATAGAGTCTATAAGCTATGGTGCCAATCATTGAAAATTGATCACACCTGAAGTACTGAAGTCCCAACTCATTTCTTGAGACCCCAACAAGCCAGAAAAGTACAAATACCCCCCAAATGACACTTTTTTGTAAAGTAGACATTCCAAAGTATTTTGTAAGAGGCGTAGTGATTTTTTTTAAGTTGTAATTTTTTCCTACAATTCTTTGCAAAATGAAGATTATTTTGTTTTTCACAAAATTGTCATATTAACAGGTTTTTCTCACAAACAGCATTTGCATACCACACATTACACACCAAAACACATTCTACTACTCCCACATGTGTGAGACTTTTACACAGCCTGGTCACACATACCTCCCAACTGTCCCTGATTTCGAGGGACTGTCCCTGATTTGGAGCAATGTCCCTCTTTCCCTCATTCTCCTCATTTGTCCCTCATTTTGGTCTGATCTATATAGATGTATATAAAATTTACTTTTTATCCATCAAAAAGTGTTTCCCAGTGCTAAATGTTTCATCTGATTTCTAAATTGCTGCATTTGTAAATTCCAAAAGCCAATATAAAGAAATCTTAGTGGTAAAAAAAGCACTTGTGGCTTTAACCAATCTTATTTTTTTGTACAATTCTCCTTTAAGGGGGCGTGGCAAGGGGTGTGTCCTATGCCTGCAAACTTTTGCTGATAGGTGTCCCTCATTTCCATCTCAGAAAGTTGGGAGGTATGTGGCCACATGCAGAGGTCCAACATGCAGGGAGCACCATCACGTGTTAGGCCTCGTACACACGGGCAAACATGTCCGATGAAAAGGGTCCGCTCTGTTTTCATCGGACATGTCCGCTCTGAGATTTTGGTCTGATGGTTGTACACACCATCAAACCAAAATCCCCACGGACAGACAGCACGGTGACGTGGCGGCGACGATGACGCGGCGACGTGCGCGAACCCGGAAGTTCAATGCTTCCACGCATGTGTCGAATCACTTCGATGCCATGCGCGGGTTCTCGGGCCAGCGGACATGTCCGATGAGTCGTACTGACCATCGGACATGTCCGACGGACAGGTTTCCAGCGGACATGTTTCTTAGCATGCTAAGAAACATTTGTCCGCTGGAAACCTGTCCGCTCGGCCGGAAAATTGTCCGGTCGGCCCTACACACGACTGAACATGTCCGCGGAAACTGGTCCGCGGACCAGTTTCAGCGGACATGTTCGGTCGTGTGTACAAGGCCTTATAGGGACATACAGGTAAATTACACATATCATTTCTTGACTACTGCTTGCAATTTTGAGGGCCCTGGAGCACCAGGACAAAGGAAACACACAAAAAATTACCCCATTTTGGAAAGCAAACACCCCAACGTATTTTCTATGAGACATAATGAGTCTTTTGAACATGTAGTTTTTCCCCACAAGTTTTTGGAAAATGCGGAACGAAAATGAAAATGCATTTTTTTTATTTACACAAAGTTGTCCATTTATTCAATATTTCTAATACATGGCATGTACATAGCCAGAATTACACCCCAAAATACATTCTGCTACTCCTGAGTATAACAATACCACATGGGGGAGACTTTTACACAGCCTGGCCACATACAGAGGCCCAACATGCAGGGAGCACCATCAGGTGTTCTAGGGGCATACATTTTTGTAATGACAACCCATTGCATTTTTGTGAGGTACTGTAGTGGCACTGATGGGCACTGTAGTGGCATGGATGTGGCGCAGATGAGAACTGATGTGGCATGGATGAGGCATGGATGAGCCGTGGATGGGGATGGCTGAGCTATGAATGTGGATGGATGAGCCGTGGGTGTGGATGGCTGAACATGGATGGGGATGGCTGAGTATGGATGGGATGGCTGAGCATGGATGGGGATGGCTGAGTATGGATGGCATGGCATAGCTGAGTATGGATGGCATGGCTGAGTATGAATGGCATGGCTAAGTATGGATGGGTATGGCTGAGTATAGATGGCATTGCTAAGTATGGATGGGATGGCTGAGCATGGATGGGTGGATGAGCCTGGCTGGCATGGCTGAGTATAGATGGAATGGCTGAGCATGGATGGATGGATGAGTATGGATGGCATGGCTGAGTATTGATGGCATGGTTGAGCATGAATGGATGAGGTAGGAATGGGCACAGAGCAGCGCTGTGGGCACTACAGATCCAGCCCACAGTGCTGCTGCAACCTATCTCTCCCCTTCTCCTCTCACACTGTGCCAATCGGTATATAGAAGGGAGAGATGAATCGGGCATGCGCTGGCTTGTTTACAATTGATCGCTCCGTCATTTGAGGGAGCGATCACGTGGTAAAGGGCCATCGCCCCTTTACCGTGCTCCATGATGCACCGTGTCCCCCGGACCCGGCGGTCACAGATATTCCGGGTGCATGCCTGATTCTGGGGGGACATTATAGTAAGCCCTCCCAGAGTTATCCAACTGCTCTGCAGGCGGTTTTCGGCAATGAGCGGTCGGCAAGTGGTAAACTGACAATTGCGCGGTCGTGCGACACTGTACCCAAATTAAATATTTGTCCTTTTTTTTCCCACAAACAGCTTTATAGATTGTAAGCTCTATGGAGCACTGATTCCTCCTATATTGAATTGTATTGCAACTGTACTATCTGTCCTAATGTTGTAAAGCGCTGTGCAAACTGTTTGCGCTATAAAAAAACTTTATAATAATAATAATAATAATAATAATCATCATTGCCTGTCAGGGCTCATTTACACTTGCTTAGACACACATTAACTACTTCCCCCCGGAAGGTTTTACCCCCTTAATGACCAGGCCATTTTTTGCAATACGACACTGCGTCGTTATAACTGACAACTGCGCCGTCGTGCGACACTGTACCCAAACAAAATGAATGTCCTTTTTTCCCCACAAATAGAGCTTTCATTTGTTGGTATTTGATCTCCTTTGCATTTTTTCTGTTTGTTTTTTAGCGCTATAAACAAATAAAGAACAACAATTTCGAAAAAAAAAAGAAACCAATATTTTTTACTTTCTGCTATAAAACATATCTAATAAATAAATACAAAAAAAAATCGAATTTCTTCCTTAATTTAGGCCAATATGTATTCTTCTACATATTAATGTTAAAAAACAATCCCAATATTGATTGGTTTGCGGAAAAATTATAGCTTCTAGAAAATAGAGGATATACTGCTTTTATGGCATTTTTCTTTATTTATTTATTTTTTACTTGTAATGGCGGTAATCAGTGATTTTTAGCGGGACTGAAACATTGCGGCAGACAGATCGGACACCTAGCTGAATCTTTTGACACTTTTTTGGGAACCAGTGACATTATTACAGTGATCAGTGCTAAAAATATGCATTGACACTGTATAAATGACACTGGCAGGGAAGGGGTTAACTTCAGGGGGAATCAAAGGGTTAACAGTATTCCCTCAGTTTGTTTCCAACTGTGTGGGGGATGGGCTCACTGCATGGACACTCTAATGCGTGTTCCTGATTAGCAGGAACGCTAGATCAGAGTGTAAATGCCTGACAGCACAGCGGTCTCCTTGTTTACATCGACAGACCGCTGTTCTGTCTCTCATCCGACGGGCCTGCTGATTGGCTCCCCATATGGCCAATCAACGCATGATCGTGGGTCTAACAGTGTGCGCCCCCCAGTGGCTATTAGCAAAATGACATACAGGTACATGATTTTCGCATAACAGAGCCGCCTTGTCGCAGTATATGTACGGGAGGCGGTCGGGAAGTGGTTAAAGCGCCCACTGCTTCAACATGTTTTTTTATGTGTTTTTCATGCTTCTGTTAGAGTGTTAAGACAAGCCATTTACTACTGAAAGGGGTGCTTACAATGGTCAGCTTTTATTTATTATTGTAAAGTTTTTATCCCAAAGGGAAAAAACTACTGTTGTTTTAACTGCCTATGAAGTATGAGCTGGAGCTTGGCTTCCATTTGTGAGTGTATCTAAAGCCGGCCATACATGGAACAAAATTCAGCCAGTTCACCAGGGACCAGTCAAATTTTTTATCTATTTATGGGCACCCTGGTTGTACAGAAGTCGATCCACCAGTCTGATTTTTCCTGCTCGATCAGCGCCGCCAGCTATAGCCAGCACCACTTATCAATGTATTCTGATGTCGGGGATTCACAAATCAAACAAATGGTCACTGTCCGTGGTTGATGCTTCCCTGGGGGGTATACTGAATCCTACTCTATCCATGCCTGTCCTACAGACTGTTTGTCTATATACAGCTTCACCTTTCTGTGACAGACGGGACTGGCTGTCACCAATACTAATGAGACCTATATTTGTCTAAATGGGTGAATTTTCAAGTCTCTGATACTACGGACCAAACACAGTTTTGAAAGGCCTTGGATATAACACCCCCCCCCTCCCCCTTTTCCTATTTCTTTCTTTTTATTCATCCGGGTGTTTATCATGTAATTTTGATATACGTTACTTTGCAATAAACCCTATAGAAAGAAATATTTTCGTTCCTTTGCTACACAATATTTGGTCGCTAGCAACGGAAGAAAAACTTTTCTCTTTCCTCTTCATATGATGAGCCTTGAGGTCCAATCTGGAGTCTCCCATACAGGTTAATTGTGTGCTGATAAGCTAGTGAGACCTGTTCTTTTCGATCATCCCCAAGTGTGTCCTGACAAAGCGAAATAGTGAAACGTGTTGACTCACAGGGGCCCCCTGCTGTCCATTTGGAGTCAACCTTCTGTTCACATCACAGATTTATGTATCTTTCTGTGTTTAATGTATGTTTTTTTTAACTCTTTCTATACTTGATCTGTTTGTGAGCGATTCGTTATTAATAAAATAATTTTTTTATTATAATCTCGCCCATCTTGCATACAAAGTCCGACCCAGAGTCTTTGACTCTTCATTTTTTCACAAACTCAATCCTATACGGGATTACATGAATAAGCACTAAGTCAGTGCGAAACGTCGGTTATCCTCCTGTTTCTGTTGCTGTGATCTGGTATGTTTTTGCTGTTCGTTTAAATAAAGACAACCTGTTTGGTTTGGAGTGCGGCCATCCATCCTTCATTTTACGCCAATGCTTGCCTAGTGCACTGCCAGCACCCTTGGAATCCTACACCTGTGTATGACCCTATAGCAGACCCACCTTGAGCGGTGATTTTCCTTCTTCAATCCTATACGGATGTGGCTTTAGGAGCTTTGTTCTATTTTTTGCAAATGGTCACTGTCAAAAATAACCCATTTGTTCGGACAGGGGGGGTTATGGTGACGTCAGCACATCGCTCCTCCCTATGCGTTTCGTCACAAATTAAGTTGGCCTGTGGCACTGGCATTTGTGACAAAACGCGTAGGATGGAGCAACGCACTGATGTCACCACCACCCCCGTGTCCGAACGGACGAGTTATTTTTGGTTGTGTACGCCCGACACACCAGATTTTAGGTGTTGCACTTTACATGTTGTGAGTACTATGGATTACCGGTCACAGCTCATTAGTTCCATTTTAAATCAACATTCGGCAAACAAAAAAGATTTAAAAAAAAAATAGGATTTTTGGAGACGTTGCCTCCTGAATGCCTGGAAGCCACTTCTTAGCCACCCTCCGAAAAGTGATAAACCACTTTTTAGAGATGGTCACAGTCTAAACGTTGCCTAACTCTTCCCCCACCATTCCCAAACCAAAGGGGGGGGGGGGAATAACCATAATTATTCTTTCCAGTAATCATATTTACAAGAATTTACAACGATGAGTATCTTGAAGCAAAGATGTGGTTATTGCTGAGCGTTCATCACCCCCATTTCAGTTGAATTATGTGATAGTTTAGCAATATTGAAAAGCTAAATAATCAATTGCAATATAAATATTGTGATTATTAAGTGCCATTTGTACAATTTCACATACAGCTGATCCATAATTTATTTACTGGTCATACAGGAGCAGCTTTACAATAGACATTCTTGCTGACATAGTAAGGCCTCATGCACACTGCATTTGTCTTTTTTTTCTCAGCCAGTAAAATCAGCTCTATGTTATCCTATGTGTCCATTCAGGAGAGGAGCTTAAGAGCAGAAAAAATGCTAAACACGCCTAAAAGCGTGAAAACACATCTAAACGCACCTAAATGCTAGACTCGTTTAGGCACATTTGAGCATTAATGCATTCCAGTGGCTGGAATAAATATTTATGAAATCCATTAACGCTCAAATGCTTGATGCGCCTAAATGTGCGTGCAATACATGGCTTTACAGGTATTTTTTTACCAGCTTTTCTTCTGCCAGGAATTCTGTCAGGAAGTCTGCATCAGTCCCTGTCCTGAAGGAGATCATAGTCCACTGTCCCTGTTACACTCATACACACTGTAGGCCACTTTGCTACCAATTAACCTACCAGTGGAATATCAGAAATTACCACATCAAAACAGGGTGCTAATACTTTTGTCCTGTAACTAATATTTTTAGATAGTTGCAGGTGACTTTTTTTGGTATTGTGAATGTTTTGACAGGCATTTGCATTCATAAAACAAAAAATAATAAATGTAGCGAGTGCCACTAAGCCTGCCTGCAGCCCTGCATCTCCCGCCAGCCGACACAGAGAGACCCACTAACACTGACAGGCTCTGAGGGACACAGAGCCTGTCAACAGCTGCAGAGGAATTCTCCCCCCTTCCTCTCCTCTTCACTATACAACATGCGAGCGGCGCTCGCACAGGCAGCGGACCATCCTGCTCACTCTTCTGCTTCCTCATTGGCAGAAAGAGGAGAGCCAAACATCTGGAGAAATTACAGGGGCAAAGAATTTTAAGACATGTAGTCCACAACACCAGCAGTCCCATTATAATCTCCTGGGGGCAGACTACACACCCCAGCATGCCCACACAGGAGAGGAGGAATCTCTCACCACAAGGCTGCCTGGGAGCAAGGGGAGAGACCACAAGGCAAGGAGAAGACCGGATGCCAGAGAAGGGTTGGTCATTGACATGTTGCCAGAGGGGGACCCCAAGTGCATCTCCTGATGGTCAGGTAGCCAGTCAGGCAACCTGAAATGCCTGTTCCAGGACATTTCCCTTGGGCCTTGTTTGCAGGTTTAGTGAGTGGGCACTTGCCCAACATACAGATACAGAGAGACACTGTATGCAGACAACGTTGCCTATCTTTTTCCTACATCAGTAGAACGCTGTGTTGCACTCACCCTCTGCCATGGACCCAGAGAGCTCAATTTAAGTATAGTTGTTGATAATTTTTGTGAAGTATTCTCATCTTATTTTCCTCTTCTTTCAGGGTTATTAGTCTTATGGAGTCCCTGTAAATAGACAGATTACAGTGTTGAATTTCCTTAAACTTAATCTTTCAGTCAGTAAGACTCAGTTATTTGCATATACAATATCTGCTAATCATTTGATGATATTGTTACTGTTTGCTTTGTTGTTAAAGAAAAACTTCCAGTAAAGATAATTTATGAGTTCACTACAATTTGTGTGTATGTACTGTGGTGTTTTTGCAATAACATTACTGCCAGGCATGCCAGAGGGCAGTGTTGCCAACCGTCCATATTTTTACAGACAGTTCGTAAAAACGGGCACTTTTCCCCCCCGTTCGTAAATGTCCATGGTTGCGGGAATGTGCCAGTAAAAGTAGCCGAGATCGGTTTGGCTTGGAACTGTGCTTGGAGATTGGAGGCAGGGGGTGATTGGAGGCAGGGGTTGATTTTGGCTGCGGTGGCACCACAGAGGGGGATGGAGACAGGGGGGAAATGGAGGCAGGGGAGATTGAAGGCAGGGGGTGTTAGTGGCAGGGGGTGATTGGAGGCAGGGGGTTTTGGTGGCACAGCAGAGGGGGATGGTGGCACTGCAGAGGGTGGGGGATGGAGACGTTGTTGGCACCGCAGAGGGGGATGGAAGCAGGGAACAATAGAGGCCGGGGGTGATTGGAGGCAGGAGGCATGGGGGAGAATGGAGGCAGGGGGAGATTGTGGCACCGCAGAGGGGGGTGAAGGCAGGGGGTGTTGGTGGCAGAGGGGGATGGAGGCAGGGGGTGATGTGACTAAATAATTTGCCCTTATTATATCGAAAATAACAAAATATGTTTTTTTACCTTAATATCTACCTTAAATCACGTTGTTATTTGCCTAGTGTACTTACTTACTTTGTAGCCTAAATACTGAAATTTGCATCGGGTGTCGTGGCCAGTAAATTTCAATCTGGTAGGTTGGCAACACTGCCAGAGGGGCTGAGACTGTGCCTGGGGGAGAGGCACATTACAGAACCAAATATACTCAAGCGGCACCTTTTGTGGTGGCGCTACATAAATAAAATAAAAAAACAGCTCATCTGCAGTTACACTCAGTGGCCCAGATTCAGGTAGATTTGCCCATTACTTACACCTGAGCCGCTCAGCTGAATTTCTCTGCGCTGGAGCAAATTTGCCAAATTGCCACCTGATTCAGGGATCGTTTGTTCATTTAATTTGCTCCTGTTTAAGGCAAAGCTGAGGGCGCAAGGCCGTGCAAGTCAAAGTGGGTGTGCCCCTATGTAAATGAGGAATTTTCGGCTCAGCAGAGGTTTGCGCCGGGCGCGCGCATGCGCAGTTAGAGCGCTGCCGTCTGCGCATGCGTCAAACTGCGCCTAGCATAATTTCAGGGCAAATCCTGCTCAGCTGCTTGCACTGAGCAAATAAATAGGAGCAGACTTGCGCAGGTTCTTTGCTGAATTTCATCCTGCTTTTTCCTACCCCCCCTGAGCAAGGAAATTCAGCCCTTTTGCAAGACATGGCACCTCCCAAAGGGACCAAAAAAAGGAAGGCCAACTTTGTGGCTGCAGAGATGGACATCCTGATTGCTGCACTCCAGCAGCATAAGGAAGTCCTATATGGTGCCCAGCGGGCAAACACCACCATTGCCCAAAGGAGGGCTATATATGAAGCCATTGCCCTGGACATCAATGCCCTGGGTAATGAAGTGCGTACCTGGGATGACATCCAGAAAAAGCTCAACGACATGAGGCGCAGGGTCCGGGATAAGCTGGCCCTTATCAGGAAGCATACCGGTGGCACGGGAGGTGGGCCGCGATGTATGATCCGGCTCAATCAGGAGGAGCAGCTTATTGCACAAACGTTTGTGCAGGAGCAGGTGGAGGGACTTGAAGGGTTCGACTCCACTGTTGGGAACTTGGGGACTGGTAAGTTATTTTCCTTTCATATCTGCTGTGCATCATGGGAGGGGGTACAAGTGAACATATTTGTGGGTAGAAGTGAAGATGTAAGTATTATTTTCCTTTCATATCTGCTGTGCATCATGGGAGGGGGTACAAGTGAACATATTTGTGGGTAGAAGTGAAGATGTAAGTATTATTTTCCTTTCATATCTGCTGTGCATCATGGGAGGGGGTACAAGTGAACATATTTGTGGGTAGAAGTGAAGATGTAAGTATTATTTTCCTTTCATATCTGCTGTTCATCATGGGAGGGGGTACAAGTGAACATGTGAGAAGTGTGTTGCACCAGCAAAATATTTCGTTTTGGTGTCATCCACAGGTGGTGATGATGATGATGATGATGAAGCTGGGCCGTCTTCGGCTGCGGCTCGACCCAGCCCATCCAGACCAGAGCCAGGGGTCCAGTCAGGCCCCATGGACATTCTGGCTATGCTGGTCCAGGAGGACATCATACCGGGGCCAAGTATGGAGGAGGAAGTGGTATTGGAGGAGGATACCTTTTTCCTTATCCAGGAGGACTCTGGCTCCCTCCAGGAGGAGACCACCATCCCTGACCAACCCACCACCCCCCCGCCCAGCACGTCATCCCCCTCCAGGGCAAGCCCCTCCAGGGCAAGCCCCTCCCTTGTGGACCCCTCCCCTTCTCCCTCTGTCCGTGGCCGAGCCTCTCCTCCCAGGAAGGCTCTCTCAAAAACGAGGCATATACCCTCCAGCCTCCGTGACGGTCTGCTGGAGGAGCAGGCCCTACAGACCCGCCATATAGGGGCCATGGTGGGAGAGGTGCGTCGTCTGGCAGACAGCATGGCATCCACCTCCACCTCTATGCAGCATGCCCTCACCCTGCATGCGGACCGGGACAAACATGTCGCACAGAGCCTGGGGGAAATTAGTGGCAACTCTAAGGCCATAGTCACCTGCTTGGTGGCTCAGGAGACCACACCAGCTTTGTTAAGCAGGATGACAGCTGCGGTGGAGGCCAATACCGCTGCTGTGCAGGCCAACACCGCTGCAGTGCAGGAGGAGGTGAGAGTTACCCGCCGGCATCAGCGGGATACCACCACCCGCCAAATGAGGATGTTGGCCCAGACCAACACAATCCTCGCCCGCCTGGCCAACGCCATGGAGGGCATGCAGCCACCACCTGCACGGAGTATGGAAGTAGGGGTTGATGCTCCTCCCCCCCCTCCTCCCCCCCCTCCATCCCCACCCCATGCCTCCTCTGCACCACGGAGATTGAGGAGCCGGGGCACCCTTGGCCCAAAGAAAAAAAACAAAAAATAATTTTATGTCTACATTTTTTTCCCCCACAGAATATGATTTTTTTATTATTTTTATATATGCTCAGGATATGAGTTTATATTTTTTTTATATGCTCAGGATATGAGTTTTTATATTTATTTGTAGTCCCTACACACGGTGAGGAGTGTATACTACAGTGTGACTGGTGTGTGAATGGGGGGGGGTGGCACTCCTGCTGGAAAAGGGGTGTCACCCTCTGCCATGTGAAAGGTGTATGAATGGACAGCAACATAATTGGAGCCTTGACGCGGCGTTGCTGCTCCCTAATACCATGGGGTATTGTTGGGTCTAATCCAATTTGGGGTGCATGTGTCGTGTGTGTGCTAGGGACTACAGTGGTGTACATACATGCATTATACTTGTGACAAGATCAGGGTGTGTTTAATGTGCAAAGAGACGTTCCACAAGACCATTCCGGATTGCTCTTCCCTCAGAAGATCCGGTAGTGTTTCTTGGGGGGGGGGGGGTTGCGTGGTTCGGGGGTAAGGTCATTGCGTAGCTCAATGTGCATGCCCCTTCTTAGAGCTAAATTGTGGAGAATACTACATGCCCCGACGATTTGGCACACAAAGTTGGGTGAATACAATAGGGTCCCCCCTGATTTATCCAGACATCTGAATCGAGATTTAAGGATGCCAAATGTGCGCTCCACCACCGCACGGGTACGTGCATGGGCTTCGTTATATCTTTCCTCTCCTGGTGTTTGAGGGTTACGAAATGGGGTCATCATGTGAGGTCCCAGGGCATATGCAGAGTCACCTGGAAGGGAAAAGACAGGAGAATGTTAGTCGTGCATGTGCCCCTTGTGATGTGTGCATCATGGGGGGGGGGGGCAGTCATACCTGACACCCATGTCACTCACCAATCAGCCAGCTGTCTCCATACATGTTCTGGTCAAACTCGGTTGGGATGGGGCTGTGTCGGTAAATAAAACTGTCATGGCTTGACCCTGGGTGTTTGGCACGGACATGCCATATGAGGCCATGTGCATCCACAATCATCTGCACATTTATCGAATGCCAATGTTTCCTGTTGCAGTAGATATGCTCGAGGAGCCGGGGGGGGGGGGCGTAGTGCCACATGGGTACAACCTATTGCACCCACAGTGCGTGGAAATCTGGCTAATGCATAAAAATCACTGATTGCCTTCTGCCGCAGGTCAGCCGTGGTTGGTTTGATAAATTGTGTGCCCATTCGTCTGAGTATTGCAGGGATCACTTGGTGCACACACCTGCTCATGCTGGATTGGGACATCCCCGCCACCACTCCACCTGTGCGCTGAAATGAGCCACTTGCCAAAAAATGAAGGGTTGCCACTACCTTCACCAGTGGCTGCACTGCCTGTCCCCGATGGGTCGGGCTGCTGATGTCATCCTGCAGGATTGTTACCAACTCAAGGATGACCTCAGGGCTAAAGCGAAACATGCGATACACCTCAGTATCAGTCATCTGAAAAAGGTTGTAGCGCCCTCTGTAAATCCTCTCCCGTGCCCTCCTACGAGTCGGCTCAGTCAATAGAATATCAAGAACCATAGCTGCCCCTGGTATGTTGGTGCACAGATGTGAGGTCCCGAAAATGTGGGTGCTCTGCTTGTTCAGCTCGTCTGTCTAGGTGCTGCTGAAGTTGCGCGCTCCTTCAGATGACATTTGGCCATCTTTTGCTAACTTGCCCCTGCTTTTAACAGGAGCAAGTTTGCCCAGGGAAAAAAGCTTGCGCGCTTCCAGCGCAAGATGCGCATCACACGCGCATGTTGCTGAATCATCGGCAGTACCTAATTTGCATATTCGCTGAGGGAATTCCATGAAGGCGCAACTTGCACCCCGCGCAAAATTGTGCGAAAATTGCGCCGGAGCAGCTAGGCTGCGTGCGCGGGAAAATGGCCGCATTTCTGGCTTAACTGGTTTACAGAATCAGCGGCAAATTTGCATGGGAGCAAATCAGTACTTGCGCGGCGCAAATCACACTTGCTCCCGCGCAAGTGCTTCTTGAATCTGGGCCAGTGGCAATTACCAAATAGGCAGAGTAGGTGCCAGCCTATGGGCCCCACGCTGTGTAAGGGCCCCAGGACAACAGATCAAAAAATTATTGATTTGACCTTGACAGAAAATTAAAGAGAAGCTTTCTTAAATTGTTTAGAAAAGCTAGCACAAATGTATTAACCTAAAGAAATAGAAGCTAGACTTTATAGAGAAATACTGTATGAATGTAATGTACCCAATAACAACTTAAAGTACATAAACCATAGACACCAGGTTCACAGTACAGTTTGTCTCTTAAAAGCTCATCTTCTTTCAACTGTCAATTTGTAAAAAAAAGAAAAAAAATTGGTGCAGCCTCTGTACATGTAATATACAATAGTGATGGTCATCTCTATTTAGATTAGAATCTGAGGTGTAGACTACTTAGTCTGATGTTATCCCACTAGACTCGCAAGGGTGTCAAACTCAATTTCATTGTGGGCCATATCAGCATTATGATTACCCTCAAAAGGGCCGGTTGTATCTGTAAGATTAGATGTCCAGCACATCCCCTCCCCTTACATTAGATGTCAAGAGCCATCCCACCATCAGAAGTTGAGTCCCCCTCTCTCCCTTACATCACAGAACACCCCCCTTTCCTTATGCTGCTGCTGGGAAGAAGCTGGATGCATTGCTTGAAAACAAAAAGTATGGAGGAGGACCAGAGGAGGCCTGGAGCTCTCCTGCAGCTACAGGAGAGGTTTGAGGGTCACATGAAATTGCCTGAAGGGCAAGATTCGGCCTGCAGGCCTTGTGTTTGACACCTGTGCACTAGAGCGTGTGCACAAGAAACCTCCAGAATTTCCAGAAACCTGCAAGGAGGGCTCAGAGGTTTTGAGTGCCTAGAGGCCTTCATAGAGTTTATTCCGACATCCACTACACTTGTATATGAGTTAAAGGACCTGTCCATCCAAAAGATGTATTTTAATTATAGGTGAAGCCTGCTAGTTTAGGTTTGAACTCTTATATGTCTTAGAAGTAGAATTAGTGGGGCACTGGGCATGGATTTTCATAGGTTATTAAAATGTGGACAAAGTAATTACTTGAGTCCAATTGGCCTATATTCAGCAGCTCACCACAAAGACGGGGATCCCCCAGGAGAAGATATTCACCTGAGAAATCCATTCCCTTGCTACTTTCCTGTGAACACCAGCACTGACTGTCTTTTATAGCATCTGCCTGTAGATCAGTCTACCTTGGAGTCCATTTTCCATTCTGCCATTTTACTCAGCCCTGATAAAGAGGGATTGTGTGGCTGTCCTTTGCCCTGCTTGTTGAAACCAGTTGAACAATAAGGACTTTGGACTTGGATTTGTGTGTCCCCACATTTTGGCAAGTGAGTCTATTGCTGCTGTGCTGGGGGGCCCCCACCTGTGACCCCAACATTTTAATTGCAAAAGAGTGTTCTTTTTGTGAAAAACTATGTATTTCTGTATGTTCCTATTCAAATAGATTGTTAAAGCTCCTGAAAAAGCGAACATTTTGCAAAATATGTAGAGCTGAACTCATGAGGTCTATCAAGGACAAGTAAAACCCCAATATCTGGAGGATATGTGAATTTTGGTGTATATTTTCTATGCACAAGGTTTCTTATATGCTACATTATTCTCTAGGCGATTTACATTTAGTCCACGACCAACTATAGTTTTAATAAGAAAGAATCTCTTTTTTCAATTGTTATATTGTATACAAATTTATTTTAATGTAGATCAATAAATTGGTTAATTTTATACATATGTACATAGCCGTCTTTACCGCAGGGCAAAAGGGCCCAGGGCCCAGGGCCCTGTCAATCTTTAGGGGCCCAATTTAAGCAGAGCTGCCCCTTAAGCCGCGGTCTGCCCGTCGCCTGACTGCACTTTCTGCACACAGAAGCCTGGCATCGGCGCACTGTGCAGTCTCTGCTGCTGAATATTTTCTCTAGCAAGGAGAGAGGAGTGGGCGGGGCCTTGAGCTCCACTGACGCTCTGACCCGCCCCTTGCCGTGAATGGTGTGTGCGCTACACGGCGGGAGGCCTCGGGGAGGTAGGAGTCGGACTGCGCAGTGGAGCCGAAGCAGAGTGCTCCTGTGAGTGAGGCAGCTCAGGCAGCCACTGATCAGAGCGAGCTGAGCTGGCCAGGACTGGACAAGGTAGGTCAGTGCATTTGCGTTAAATGTGCAAACGCACTGTGTTTTTAAATGCATGGCCCACATACCTAAAAACGCAGCAAGCTTGCCAGTGCAGGACCTGCAGTTAAGTCGCATGGTGCAAAAGCAGGGTGGATTTCAAGGCCACTGAAATTTTAAAATGCTGCATGCAGTGGCGTAGCGTGGGGGGGGGGGCGCTTCCCCGGGCGCAATATTCAGGGGGGCACAGTTTTGTCTTTGCAGCCTGTCAACTTCCTTTTTTTTTGATAATTCTATGTGTGTGTTTGTTTTTTGAGATGTTGGGGTGGAGAGTTAAATTTCATGGGCGGGGGGGGTTGGGTGCCCCAAGAAAATGTTTGCCCAGGGTCCAATCCATATTAAAGACGGCCCTTCATATGTACCTATAAAGTCCATGATTTTTTTTTGAGTTTTCAATTATGGACTGTCCATGATCTAAAAAAAAAAAAAAAGAAGATTTAGGAAATTATTACCATCCACCAAAAATGCAAATATCAGTTTTGGGTAGGCTGTCCCTGTAATAGTTTTGCTGGGGTTTCTCTTTAATACCAGCTTTGTATTTTCATCAGTAAAACAAAATAACAGCCGAATGCCGCATTTCCTCTAAAGGAAAGAATGTTTTCCCATCGTCACACAGTCTCATACATATGAAATGTGATAGGCTGCCCGAGGACGTATTTTGTTTCTGTTCTACTCGCTTCCAGAATATAACATGAGAACATTTGGTAACACTTTTAGGGCTTGTTTGTACATGAACTTATTTATTTATTTTATAAATACATTGTGTACATGCTTTGTGAATATAGCATATAGCAGTGCATGTATACATGGATTACACAAAAGCCAGCCTGCCACCCATGAAATGCAGCTCTAAATCCAAAACTCCATCCCAAAGCTTGAATCTAGAAGATAGAGACCCTTTACTAAAAACCTTTAGGCCAGTTATATGTCATAGTGTTGTACTAACCCCTTTTGGATACAGATAATTGAAGGAAAAGCTTCTTTTAGAGTACATGCATATGAATGGTAAAAGGCGCAAGAGGGCTCCGGCATAAAACTACTGGCAGTTTTATATGCCCTGGAAGCTGCAGGGAGTGCCTACAGCTGTAGTTGTATAAACACCAATGCACTTTTGTATTATGGTTTACCTGTGCCACCTGCGGCTCCCCAGCAGTGGAAGGGGCTTGTAAAATGTCTAAGCCGGCCGCCATTTTACTGAAGATCAGCTATCGTAAGGTTTTTCTCTTCGGCCTCCACGAGCTGGTCTTCTGTAATAGTGCAGAGGCAAAATCACCTGTGGCTCGCGGCCCCCAGGGGGCCCCTGATGTAAGGAGGGACTCTGCTGGGGGCACCTGATGTAAGGAGGGACTCCGCTGGGGCACCTGATGTAAGGAGCCACTCCGCTGGGGGCACCTGATGTAAGGAGGGACTCCGCTGGGGCACCTGATGTAAGGAGCGACTCCACTGGGGGCACCTGATGTAAGGAGGGACTCCGCTGGGGGCACCTGATGTAAGGAGGGACTCCCCTGGGTGCACCTGATGTAAGGAGGGACTCCGCAGGGGGCACCTGATGTAAGGAGCGACTCCGCTGGGGGCACCTGATGTAAGGAGGGACTCCGCTGGGGGCACCTGATGTAAGGAGGGACTCCGCTGGGGGCACCTGATGTAAGGAGGGACTCTACTGGGAGTCAGGAGTACAAAACAAAAACAGTGCAATAGTCAGGGGTGTGTAACGTACAGTGTAGGGTTAAAGAGAATGCAAAATTCCCTCCACAAGCAATATTCTCCCCCACTTTTACCCTTTCAGCAAAAAATAATCCTACTCCCTCTCCTCCAAAAAAAAAAACCAGCACTATTTGCATGCTTTGCAAAGGAGATATGCCTGAATTTCGCCTCCATCCGACCGACGTATGTCTCCTACGCCGTCGTATCTTGGGCGCATATTTACGCTGGCCGTTAGGGGCACTTCCATTCGATTTACGCGTCCAATATGTAAATGACCTAGATACACCGATTCACGAACGTACTTGTGCCTGTCGCAGTAATCTACGCCGGTTACGTAAGGCGTACGTCCGGCATAAAGATAAACCACCAAATAGCAGGTGTAAGTCATGTTAGGGTATGGACGTCGGAACATCCGTTGGATTTTACGTCATTTGCGTAAGTCGTACGTGAATGGGGCTGGGCGTAGGTTACGTTCACGTCGAAGGCATTGAGCCGTCGTATCTTAGGGAGTATATGCGACGTGATTCTGAGCATGCGTGCGCATGCACCGTTCGTTCGGCCCTTCATTTACATGGGGTCACGCTTCATTTTAATACATCACGCCCACTACCTTCCTACTTACGCCGGCCCATTTACGCTACGCCGCCGTAACTTAGGGAGCAAGTGCTTTGTGAATACTGTTCTTGCCTCTTTATGTTATGTCGGCGTAGCGCATATGAGATGCGCTACACCCGCTCAAAGATACGCCACTCTACGTGAATCCGGCTATATATGTTTTAGAGCAGCATATAGGTAAAAATGGGACCACGTTCCTCTCCCAAAACTCCTCTAAGTTTCCAGACCTTCACAGAGTGTTGTTAAAAGAGGAGAAGATGTTACAAAGTAGTAAACATGGGCTTGTCCCAAATTTTTGGAATTGGAGCTTTTTGTTTCCCTTCCCCAACTTTTTTGAGACGTGTTGCTGCCTTCAATTTCAAAATGACCTATATTTGTATTTATTTTTTAAATAGTTAATTTTCTCAGTTTCAACATTTGATATGTTTTTTATTTTCTAATGTGAATACAATATGGGGTTATGAGATTTGCAAGTCATTGCATTCTGTTTTTATAAATATTTTACACAACGTCCCAAATTTTTTCGAATTCGGATTATAAAATACAGTAAAGTATTCCTAGAATAGAAGGACTCATTCTCATGTCTCATTCCACATATCCCAAAAATAAGTTGACTATTCCAAATTTTAAAACAGTGGGCAGAGCTATGCAAATCATTTTTTTATGGCCCATCAGTCAGATAAACGTCTAGAACAGTGGTTCTCAACCTGGGGGTCGGGACCCCCTCGGGGGTCGAATGACAATTTGCCAGGGGTCACTGAATGCTGGGCTGTTCCCGAAGCCCGCTCTGCTCTCCCAGTCTTTTCAGGGGGGGGGGGGAATCAAGAAATTAGGATAGAAAGAGATAAAAGAAGTGCAAAGAGAAAGAGTGGCACATCCTAAAATGTACCATAAGGGGTTTTAATACTGTAAGAGTGGAAGGGACGCGAGGAGCGCCAAATGTCCCTGGGTTAGGGGTGCAAATTACTTATCTTGCCTAGGGTGCTGACAACCCACGCTACGAAAATAATTTTACTGTTAGGGATCCCCACAACTTGGGAAATTTCAACAGCAAGGGATCACAGCACTAGAAGGCTGAGAACCACTGGTGTATAGTGCAAACATAGCCTAATATTATAGGGCTATTTATTCCAAACTAATTTAATAAAAACTGCCTCTACGTGGTCAGAAGTTCCATCCAGAGCAATACCAGTGTAGACATCAGCCTTGCAAAACAAAAACAGAAAGGGTGCACCAGGCTACTGCATTATCCAAAGCACCCTTTTTTTTTATTTTTTGCTCTGAGCTTGGAGGAAGAGGGAACACATCAGAGTCTGTGATTTGTATCTTGCCAACAGCAGAGCCGGCATAGGGCTTGTGATAGCTTTTCCGGTTGGAGCCTCTCCTGGTTTATATGATGAGCCTTTTGCATGTTTGTGAGTATAAACAGTGCTTTGGGTAATGAACTAGGCTGGTGCGCCCTTTCTGTCTTTTAAAAATAGTGTCTTGGATTTCCCCAATCTGAAGAGGGCTGCGTGGCATAGTGAGCATTGGATATCCTGGGAAAAAATCAGAGACTAGGAACACGTAGGTATATGGGCACTGTCCCTGATTTCAAGGGTATGTCGCTGTTTTGGAACAAAGACCCTCTGTCCCTTGTTCCTCCTCATTTGTCCCTCATTTTGGTCTGATTTATATACAGTAGTTGTGTATAAAAAAATAAAATAAATTTCCTTTGCTAAACCTTTCATCCGATTTCTAAATTGCTGTATTTGTAAATTTAAAAAGCCAGTAAAAAGGAATAGTAATGGTAAAAAAAAAGCACTTTTAGGTTTAACTTATAATTTTTTTGTATTAGTCTCCTTAAAGGGGGTGTGGCAGGGTGTTTTTCATATGTCTTCATACTATAGGTGTGCCTCATTCCCAACTCCCAACTTAGAAAGTTGGGGTAGCACCCATAGTGTAACAATCAGCACATCCAGTTGGCAGAGCTAGGGTTGTCGGTTTGAAGCCCATTCATGGTGAAGCCCAACAGCTGCCAATCTGTACGGCCATTGACAAGAATTCAAAGATATAACCAGAGAAGATAGACTATTTGGATTTGCTTCATGAACAAATGTCCAATATTGTGAATGATTCACATGCCAAATTTCTCAAGGTCTGTGAACCATGGATCTCTTATGAGTTCCCTTCACTCCAACCAGCCTGTTCAGGCCTTGTCTGACCGCTCTGAGTCCGAACCACCCTCTTCCGTAACCCTTTGCCCTTGTCTTTGCTCTTTCCCCCCCCCCCTATTTAATCTTTCAAATTTTACTTGGTTTTGCTCACGCAATCGCCACCTGGCGGGGTTGGTTGGTAGACTTTGGGCACATGCTACTTTTGCATTATGTCCACCACATGTCCCTCACTTGAGCGCTGTAGAGTGGTTTAGTTGTGCTTTGGGACATCACATATCCCTGAGTATCTCTTCAACTCAGGGGTGCATGAATGCTAAAATGCTTGTTCCCGATCCTCAACAGTAAAAGAAGTGAGCAGTGCCCACTCACACAAAGAAAGTTTCTTTTTGTAAGAAACTGTCAATCGTTGTATGCCATAACGATTACTTCCAAAGACTAGTTAATATACATTGTCATCTACGAGGGAAGCAACAATCACACTGTTGGTTGTGCCAAAAGCTTCACAGAAGCTGTAAAAGCTTATAGCAGTCAGCCCATAAGATCCGTGACATTCATTTACTTATGAAGTATTTAAGATTTATTATTCACCCTATTATCAGATAAATGTTCATGTTTATGTATATTAGTCAGAAGATAGTGGGGAGATAATAATGGGAAACAATTAAAAGAAAGCACTAGATGTAGGTGGGTTATACCCCCACTCAGTATAGTAGGATGAAGTTGCAGTGATACGTTTAATGCTGTTAGTCACTCATAACTGTGACTGAATGTGGGCTTCAAACTGAACTATGAATACAGATTGTTCTGTACTATACCACAAGCTTTCCGATTTCATAGTATGGGCTGGAGATGCCACTTTTTTTATTTTAAATTGACTCATTTTTAAAGTTTATTTTAACAATTAAAATTAATAAAAAAAAAAAACACTATTAGAACTTTTAGAAAGTCAAGTCACCCGTGCATAAGGTAGCTGGGCTGTTTACTTTAGACCTAATCTGGGAATAATCCCTCATGCATGTTTGAAAGTGCAGATTATATTGTGACTCGCTTAAAAAAAGTTTTGTTTGCAATCAGAACTTGAACTTTGGAAGATGAATAAGTACTGTGTGAACCCCATGTCCTTTGCAGCGCAGTGTACATAAGAACTTCAGTTTTTATATTGAAAGAGGGGTGGCCTGCTGTGTATAGTTAAATTGTACTTGATTATTCCTTAATTTAGCTATAGGGAATGCATAGTTTTTCCCCAAATATTTTCCTTTATTTATATATTATGGTACAGACTAAAAACGGCATCTAAAAAAAACATTTTTTTAATTCATTTTTTAGTCTGGTAAATATTTTATATTTTGCAGGAAGGTCTGGTACTTCTGAATTTCTGGTTTACTGCAGTGCTGTGAAGACTGGCCTGGTACAAACATTAGTGCACCACACCAAGTTGTCTAGAAGTTCCCTTTCATCTTTTCTATTTCGCTCCGCCTTCTTTTCCCCCATCTCTTCACCCTCTCACATGTTCATACTTTAAGGTGCCCAGACTTTTAAAATGAAACCCGGGGACATATTTTTCTTTTACTAGTAATGGCGGCAATCAGCGACTCTCTGCCCCCCTGCCTCACAGCCTGTCAAGTCTTACTCTCCCCACCCAGTAGTAGCTGTTAAAGGGGTCTTCCAGATTCTGATAAGTCCCCCGCCCACAGACCCCCACAACCATCGGGCAAGGGTTGTGGGGATGAGGCCCTTGTTGAGGGCATGTGGCCTGGTACGGTTCAGGAGAGGGGGGGGGCGCACTCTGTCCCCCTCTCTTTTCTGCGGCTGGCCAGGTTAACGTGCTCGGATAAGGGGTCTGGTGTGGATTTTCGGGGAACTCCACACCATTTAAAAAAAAAATTGGGGTGGAGTTCCCCTTAAAATCCACACCAGACCTGAAGGGTCTGGAATGGATATTTTGGGGGAACCCCACGTCATTTTTTTTTAAATTGACGGCGGGGTTCCCCTTAATATCCATACCAGACCTGAAGGGCCTGGTAATTGAATTTGGGGGGGGCCCCCACGCTTTTTTTTAGGAATGAATTCTGTATGAATTGCCGGAGCCGACAATTCATTATAGCCGCAAGTCCGGTTTTAAATTCCTTTTTTTCCTTTCAGAAATGACACTTTGTGCAGAGACAGTTCTAAGTGCTGGAAACATGCGATATTTAACATGCTAACACCCCCCCTAGGTACGAAATTTAAAGGAATATTTCACTTTTATTGTTTCACTCTAAGCATTATTAAATTAAGAAATTGAATACCTCAATTTTGCTTTAGTACGCAAATTGCATACTAAAGCAGATTCACAACCCTACGCGAGCCCTGCGTACGCAGTTTACGTACGTCGGTTTTTGCGTAAGGCTTCCCCTGCTATGAGCAGGGGCAGCCAATGCTATGTATACCCGTCGTTCCCGCGTCGCGAATTTAAAATTTAACATAGTTTGCGTAAGTGAATCGTGAATGGCGCTGGACGGCATTCACGTTCACTTTGAAGCAAATGACGTCCTTGCGACGTCATTTGCCGCAATGCACGTCGGGAAAGTTTCCCGACGGAGCATGCGCACTACGTTCGGCGCGGGAACGCGCCTAATTTAAATGATCCACGCCCACTACGGGATCATTTAAATTACGCGCCCTTACGCCGGGCATTTTTGAGGAGCGCCAACGCAAATTACGTGGCTACTGCTTCGTGAATGAAGCGTAGTGCAGATAATTTGTGGGGGCGCAGGGCAAAAACGGGACGCTGCGCCTCCGTAAGAAGTGCGCAGCGGTACCTGAATCTGGCCCATTATATGGGGGATTTACTATAACTGGTGCGCTTAGAATCTGGTGCAGCTGTGCATGGTAGCCAATCAGCTTCTAACTTCAGCTTGTTAAGTTACGTTTTGGCAAAAAACCTGGAAGCTGATTGGTTTCTATGCAGAACTGCGCAAGATTTTGCACCCTCCAGCTTTAGTAAATCAACCCCTATGTGTCTGTTTTGCTTTTTATTTGAACAGCATGAAGAGCATGTTTGGATTTTTTTTTTTTTTTTTTTCGTTTTTCAGAACCCGAAAAATGCTTTGAAGCCCACACATGATCATTCTAAATTACATTTTTTAAAAATTACGTTTTTTACAACCCGAAAAATTATCGTGTGTACGCGGCATTAGGTTAGGTTAATGTTGAGGTCAGAAAATGTGGAAAATGTATATTATGTTCTTACAAATACCTCTGTAACTTGCACACTCATTCTTAATCATAAAAAAATTATCTGATCTATTCAAAAAATATATGGAAGGATTTTCTTTTGAATAACTTATGGAAATTACTGTACCTGGTGAACAAGAAGCAGAAATCCATTTTCCTGTAAATTCACCCTTATTTGTTATATTACAACATTTCAGTACCTGTGCAAATATGGAAGAGTGAATGATGATTCAATAGAATTATTTGTGTGTCTGAATTGCTTTAGGTCACTTTAACTAATGTCTACAAAATACACAATGCGGTACTACAAAAACAAACAAAATGGTTGAAAAAAAAATCAAAGTTTGTTGCTACAGAAAGCAATAGAGTATCAACCTGACTTTGCTATTTCTTCCCGGCTGCCCATAGCTATGGGAACGTTTTTGCCATCACTGAGTGTGAGGACAAGAAGCAGGAGCTCAGGGCAAGGTGAGCATATGCTGCCTAAGTGGTGGTTTAGAATTCGAGATTAAGAGTTATGTCGCGTACACACGATCATTTTTCGGGTTGTAAAAAACAACGTTTTTCAGCCTCTAGAAAAAATTATGTTTTTTTTCAACTTCATAATTAAAACGACGTTGCCTACACACGATAGTGAAAAAAAAATGCTCTAGCAAAGCGCAGTGACGTACAACACGTACAACGGCACTATAAAGGGGAAGTTCCATGCGGATGACGCCACCCTTGAGGCTGCTTTTGCTGATTTTGTGTTTGTAAAAGACAATTTGCGCTTTTCAGTCTGTTACAGTGTGATGAATGTGCTTACTCCATTACGAACGGTAGTTTTACCAGAACAAGCGCTCCCGTCTCATAACTTGCTTCTAAGCATGCGCGTTTTTTTCACGTCGTTAAAGCCCACACACGATCATTTTTTACAACCCGAAAAACAACATAGTTTAAAATGTCGTTAAAAAATAGAGCATGTTTGAATTTTCTTTTTTTGTCGTTTTTCAGAACCCGAAAAATGCACCGAAGCCCACACACGATCATTTTAAATTAGATTTTTTTAAAACAACGTTTTTTACAAACCGAAAAATGATCATGTGCACGCGGCATTAGGTTAGGTTAATGTTGAGGTCAGAGGCAGGGACATTGCTAAGATTGTGAAACCTTGGGCAAACAAAAGAGAGGAAAGTTGAGCACGTAGCATGACACTGTGATTTCTGCACTTGCCCACAATGAGCCAAACAGTGATGATATGACCCCCTTACCATTGTGGTCAGTTTAGCTAAATAGATCATTGGTGTCAGTAGAAAGAAACTTACATACGGCAGGAGAGGATCTACTTCTTTTATGTGAAGACACTGTTGGGCAAAAGATCACTCTACCTAGTATTGCCTGCAAGCCAGCTGGGTGTCGTTAGACCCAGGACACCGAGCAAGATACCTATGTGCCCCAGGTCTTGGGGTCTCTAAGTGCCCATGTTTAGAGATTAAGGGCCAGATTCTCGTATCTGGGCGTAAAATTATGCGGGCGTAACGTATCTCGTTTACGTTACGCCGCCGCAAGTTTTACGGGCAAGTGCTTGATTCACAAAGCACTTGCCTGTAAAGTTGCGGCGGCGTAGCGTAAATCCTCCGGCGCAAGCCCGCCTAATTCAAATGATCCGGGTAGGGGGCGTGGATCATTTAAATTAGGCGCGTTCCCGCGCCGATCGTACTGCGCATGCGCCGTCCCTAAAATTTCCCGACGTGCATTGCGCTAAATGTCGTCGCAAGGACGTCATTGGTTTCGACGTTAATGTAAATGGCGTCCAGCGCCATTCACGGACGACTTACGCAAACAATGTAAATTTAAAAATTTCGATGCAGGAATGACGGCCATACTTAACATTGGTTGCCCCTCATATAGCAGGGGCAACTTTACACGTCGCAAAAGCTACGGAAACATCGTAACTTCACTGCGTCGACCACGCGTACGTTCGGGAATCTCGCGTAAATAGCTAATTTGCATAGACGACGGGGAAAACGACAGAGGCGACACCTAGCGGCGGAAAAAAAATTGCATTCAAGATCTGACAGCGTAAGAGCCTTACGCCTGTCAGATCTAATGGATATCTATGCGTAACTGATTCTAAGAATCAGTCGCATTGATACGACGGCCCAGATTAGGATTTACAACAGCGCAAATGGCGTTGCGCCGTCGTAAGCCCTTTAAGAATCTGGGCCAAGGTGCTTTAGTTTAACTTTTAGGGTAAAGGTTAGGTTTTAGTGAAGTGGTTAAGTATCAAAGATTAGCTTGCTTTCAGGCTTTAAGTGTTAAGGGTTCAGGTATTGTAAGGTTATGTGTTGGGGGTGCTTTAGTACAAGTGATAGTTTGTAATCTTCAGTTGTAACTGAAAATTAGCTAATAAATAATTTATGTGGGTTCCTCAATTATAGCTAGTGACACACAGAGACAAATTAGGGCATTTTGTTGGATTTAGCAAAATTAACCCGGTGAGCATATTGAATGTCATACATTATTCAACCTGCTTTTCGTGTATACCATATGGTGAAATATGATTTGTTAGTAGTAATACTTTTGAGTGTCTTATTGTGGGTGCCAAGCTGTGACTCATTTACTACGTATGTACTGTTACAACTTCTACATCGACTGTACATCAACTGCGTAATCCCACATATTTCTATATATTACCACAGCTTAGTGCTGGTTAAAAAAAAAATTCTATCCCTCTCATCATTTAACCTTAAAGCGGAGTTCCACCTAAAAATGGAACTTCCGCTTAACCCACTCCTCGCCCCCTTACATGCCACATTTGGCTTTTTTCCCCTCCCTGTAGGCGAGCGCCTGTCCATTTGGATGGCGCAGTGCCGCTCGCGCATGCGCAGTGGGTGCCCGGCCGTGAACCCGAAAGCTGTCACTGCCGGGTGCCCACACTAGGAATGAAGACGCCGGCCAGCGAGGGGGAGCGAGGAGCGGATCCCCGGCTGGCCCGTCGCTGGAGACGTGGAGCAGGTAAGTGTCTGTTTATTAAAAGCCAGCAGCTACACTTTTTGTAGCTGCTGACTTTTAATAAACTTAAAAAAAGGCTGGAACTCCCCTTTAAAGTGGTGCTAAAAGGTAAAATGTTTTATTTTATTTAAATAACAAACATGCTATACATACCTACTATGTGCCGTGGTTTTGCACAGAGCAGCCCCAATCCTCCTTTTCTTGGGTGCTGCTCCTGGCTCCTCCCCCCACCGCATGCTCCCACGTGTGTGTGCTCACTCCCAAACCCCACTCTATGTGTCCATAAGACACACAGAATGGAGCTCAGCCCTGCCCCCTACTCTCCTTCCTCATTGGCTGATTGACAGCAGTGGGAGCCAATAAGGAGGCAGAGAGCTGGGAGAGCAATGGCTGTCGCGGATATTGCTGGATTGAAATTGGGCTCAGGTAAGTATTGGTGGGAGCTGGGGGAGAAGAGAATGCATGAAGGTAAAAAAAACGTCTTCCTTTAGAAACCCTTTAATCTTAATTGGATCCTAACCCCATCCTAAACCTGACCTCCAAATTGAGTCTTACACCTAGCTTCTCTTATACTAAACTCTCACCTCAATCTGCTCCAGGCCCTTCTGGCAATATGACAAAGAGCAGCATTATGTGTTGGTGGCTGTGTGCCACTCCTGGCATTTCTTCTACCCTAGAGAAAGGTTATGGTTGGCTGCACAGAAATCCAGCCCTGCATATAATAGATACCAGGGGTAGGCAACCTTTGACAGGTGATCTACCTGAATAACATGAAATAGATCAAACATCACCAGAGTTTGGCGCTTTTTTTGTTTTAAAAAAAAAAAGGAACTAGCAAAGTAAGGAAAAATATAATAAAACAAATGTCACTGTAAAAATATAAACTTAGCCTACCTTTAAATTGAACAGTATCAGTAGAGCAGTGTACAGTGTAAATAGGGCAGTGGTCATTGTGTGGACAGTGTCAGAGCAGTGGACGGTGTCAGTAGAGCACTAGATGGTGCCAGTGGATGGTATCAGTAGCAAATATACAACAACTGGATCAAGGGCGCTAAACCATAAAGTGGGCTGGTATTAATATAGCTGTATAAGTCTTGTTAGCCCAGCGCCATGCTGTAAACAGTGCACTGGAAAAATGGAAATGATGAGAACAAAAACTACTACAGGTGGTCCCCGGGTTACAAACAAGATAGGGTCTGTAGGTTTGTTCTTAAGACGAATTTGTTTGTAACTCGAAACAGATACATTTTTTAAGTGTAGCCCTCGACCAAAACAATCGTTTTTAACTTTTTTGGATAGCGTAGGGAAGGATTACCACCCCTGTAACATTTGTTTTGCTGTCTGTGTCACTTTTCAGAAGATTTCACCTCACTTTCTGTCACTATGACAATTGGCTTTTGAAAAATGTGGGTTGTTGTGGAAACAAGGATTGGTGATAAAGCTTCAGTGGAGACACCTTTTTCCCATGAATTTCTCTTCCAAGAGGTAGATTTCCCCTCACTTCCTGTTGTCTCCCTCCGATTGTAAGTAGGAGTCACTTGTAAGTCGGATATTTGTAACCCGGGGACCGCCTGTACTACACACTGGTATCAGTAGGGCAGTGGACGTGTCAGTAGGGCAGAGGTTGGTGTTGGTAGGACCGCAGACAGTGTCAGTAGGGTTGTGGATTTTGTCAGTAGGACAGAGGACAGTCAATAGAGCATTGGATGGTGTCAGTAGGGCAGAGGTTGGTGTCAGTAGAGCAGTGGACTGTGTCAGTAGTTTTTATTTTTATTATTTTATCATTTAATTAATTATTACCATTTTTTTTAGCAGCCCTGTTGGACGGCTTTGGTAAAATATCAGGGGTCTAAACAGACCCCTGATATCTCACTTTTAGGACAGAAAAGGAAGATTTTGCAGTGCATTTTTAAACCCTTGTTTTTTTAATGCGTTTGTTCATGCAGTTTTCATGCATTTTGCGTGATGGCACAAGGGACAGGGTCTCCAGGTGACGTCACCGGATGGCCATGCCTTTTGGCTATATAAAAAAAGGAAGACTGTGCTTTTTATTTTTAGCGGGAAGCAGCGGCAGCGGACGTATAAGACATCACCAGAGAGAGAGAAGAGGGAGAAGAAACCAGTGAAGAGAGAACAGGGAGAAGAAACACTGGAGGAAGAAGAAGAAACCACCGGAGAGGGAAGAGGGAGAAGAAACACTGGAGGAAGAAGAAACCACCGGAGAAATAAGAGGGAGAAGAAACACCGGAGGAAGAAGAAACCACCGGAGAGAGAACAGGGAGAAGAAACACTGGAGGAAGAAGAATAAACCACCGGAGAGGGAAGAGGGAAGAGGGAGAAGAAACACTGGAGGAAGAAGAAGAAACCACCGGAGAGGGAAGAGGGAGAAGAAACACTGGAGGAAGAAGAAACCACTGGAGAGGGAAGAGGGAGAAGAAACACTGGACAAAGAAGAAGAAGAAACCACTGGAGAGGGAAGAGGGAGAAGAAACACTGGAGGAAGAAGAAACCACTGGAGAGGGAAGAGGGAGAAGAAACACTGGAGAAAGAAGAAGAAGAAACCACTGGAGAGGGAAGAGGGAGAAGAAACACTGGAGGAAGAAGAAGAAGAAGAAACCACCGGAGAGGGAAGAGGGAGAAGAAACACTGGAGGAAGAAGAAACCACTGGAGAAATAAGAGGGAGAAGAAACACCGGAGGAAGAAGAAACCACTGGAGAAATAAGAGGGAGAAGAAACACCGGAGGAAGAAGAAACCATCGGAGAGAGAAAAGGGAGAAGGAACTTCCGGAGGGAGAAGAAACATCGGAGGAAGAAGACAATATTTGTTATAAATGATTTGTCAAAAAACCTTTCCTGGGTTTTGGATCACAACACTTCTTTTTTTTTTTTTGGTGAATTGGTAGGTGTACTATGTTCCCCATACTCATTTACATAGGGGGGCCCTAGGGGGCTTCCAGATTCCGATAAGTCCTCTGCCCACAACCACCGGATGGGGGGGCACAGCCACCACCCCAAAGCCCCTCCCCATGTTAAGGGCATGCCACCTGGTATGGTTCAGGAGGGGGGGCACTCACTCATACCCTCCCTTTACTGACCTGCCGGGCTGCATGCTTGGATAAGGGTTAGTTATGGATTTTGGGGGGAACCCCCCGCCGTTTCTTTTTAAAAATTTTCCTTGGTCGTGTCCCCTCCAAATCCATACCAGACACGAAGGGGGGCCCCACTGAGCTTTTTTTTAACATTTTACATTTAGCTGTTAGCGGGGAACCCCACTGACAGCCGATGACAGTCGGGTTCAAGGACGCAACATCGGTTGTCAAGGACGCAACAGTGTTGAAGGCTGGGTTCACACTGGTACGACACGACTGTTGTACGACTGCCATCCTACTTTGCCCTACTACATCTGTCCTACTTCCATCTGACTTGATTGAACAAGATAAGATTTTGCTCCAACTTTGATATAGTACGACATGTCCTTTGACCAATCAAAACAATCCCAGAGGGACATAAATTCCTTTTACTGCTGCTGTAATAACCATGCCAGATGTCACAAGTCAGATGGTTAGGACAAGGATCCTACTTAAATGATATTCAATGGGCTGAAGTAGGACCAAAGTCAGACCAAAGTAGTGCAGGGAGCATTTTCAAAGTAAGACTAGTTAAGACAACTCTCATAGGGAACCATTGATTTTCACCCGTAATGCGACATGAGCTCCAAAATTCGGAGTGTTTGTCTACAAGTGTGAACCCAGCCTAAAGTGAAAAATGTGAAACTGCAAAACACAAAACACGTCAAAAATTGCATCACAAACGCAACACTTGCGTTTTTGGTGCAATTTCATTGAAGTCTATTACGCAGGGGAAAAAAATCTCTGACCCTTTCCAAAACGCACCAACTGCAAAACCCATAGATGTGAATGTGCACCATAAATTAAATGGACTGTAGTGTGTTTATGCAAACTGCAAAACGCATACATCCCAACTTTTTGAGATGGGAATGAGGGACACCTATCAGCAAAAGTATGCAGGCATAGGACACACCCCCCTGTCACGCCCCCTTAAAGGAGAATTGTAAAAAAAAAAAAACAAGATTGGTCAAACCCACAAGTGCTTTTTTACCACTACTATTCCTTTATATTGGCTTTTGGAATTTACAAATACAGCAATTTAGGAATCAGACGAAAGGTTTAGCGCTGGAAAACACTTTTTGATAGATAAAAAGTGCATTTTATATACATCTATATAGACCAGACCAAAATGAGAGACAAATGAGGAGGAATGAGGGACATTGCTCCAAATCAGGGACAGTCCCTCGAAATCAGGGGCAGTTGGGAGCTATGCAAAACACACTAAAAAACGCATAGGTGTGATCCTAGACCTAACCTGTCAGTGGTCAAAAAAATGATGGCTAATCGGTGTATAAGAATACAATGACCAGCTGATTAGTAATGATGAGCTTCCTTTTCAGGGTAGTTCAAGGTTTTAAAAGAAATTTGTGCTTGTCAGATGGCCATACGAGAATAGCTCCAAACACCTGGGTTATGAAACAGAGGCTAAAATAAGTACAACTTTAGGTTTTAAAAAGCCATTTCCTGTCTGTTGTACAAAAATATATGTCAGAGCCGGGCCCGGTTACGGCTTAAACACAAAGTCCCAGACAGTTAATCCTGCCTGTTTTGTAGTCTTAGAAAGGATAACAGCTTAATGGATATGTAGCTTCATAAGGGATTACAATTAGGTCTTTTTCTTTACATTCAGTATTTGTTGTCTTATTGCATGCATGAGCACCTTCATTCTTGGTTTAAAATGACCTTACTTCTAACTGTACTGATTACAGATGTCGGGAACTGGGGATTGTTCTGTCTGTTTCCTCGCCTTCCTCCGAAGGGTTAAGCGGAGCTTCCAGATCAATGTTTAATTAGAGCTGTATGGACAAGTTATTAACAGAGGTCTCAGCTGTGATGTGTCTCAGTCCGCATCTGTTTTTAAATGAAAGGAAAATAACGCGAGCACTAATGGAATTAGTGGAAATCTAGGAATGTGGAATAGTGGGATGTAATTGAAGGAAATCCATTTAACAATATTTCCATTTTAGTTTAATATTCATATAGTCCCCATCCCCCTCAGCAATAAATATAAAGACAGATTTCAACATTAATACTGACAATGTCATTTTGTGATATCCATTCATCAGTAAAGCAGTCTGCATCTGTAACATCAACTCAACTGACTTTTAATAAAAAATTAGAATCTAAAAAATTTGCAATTTAGTAAAAATTGTGGTTAGTAGATCTTTAATAAATTTAAACTCTACAATAATATTTAGCCTAACAAGGTGAATTCACTAGATGTTAACCACTTGCTTACTGGGCACATAAACCCCCTTCGTTCCCAGGCGAAATTTCAGCTTCCGGCACTGCGTCGCTTTAACTGACATTTGTGCGGTCGTGCGACGTGGCTCCCAAACAAAATTGACGTCCTTTTTTCCCCACAAATAGAGCTTTATTTTGGTGGTATTTGATCACCTCTGCTGTTACCGGCTGTGTCACCGACGATCGCGTGTACCCGGGGGACATCGCGGCCGCCAGGTACACGCATCGGCTCCCCAGCGATGCGGCGGCACAGTGTTTACCCGCTGCGCGCCCCACAGAGGCGCGCGAGGGTAATGCTTTTAAAAAGACGTCCAAAGACGTCCAGTTGGCACCTGAGAGCCGCGCTGTTGACGTCTTTTGTCAATAACGCGGGTCTCAAGTGGTTAACAATTAGAGCCCTTTCACATACACAACGCGGCCGCAATTATTTTAGCAAAGCGATTCGGCAGCGGCGCTTTTAACCCTTTCTTCAGCTGCCAGCGGGTGTAAAAAGCACCCTGCTAGCGGGTGTAAAAAGTACCCCGCTAGCGGCCGAAGAAAGGGTTAAAGCGGGAGTTCACCCATTTAAAAAAAAAAAAAAATCTCCCCTTAGCTTCCTGCTTGTTCGGTCTAGGGGAATCGGCTATTTATATTAAAATATGTGCAGTACTTACCCGTTTTCGAGCTGCATCTTCTTCCGTCGCTTCCGGGTATGGGTCTTCGGGAGCGGGCGTTCCTTCTTGATTGACATTCTTCCGAGAGGCTTCCGACGGTCGCATCCATCGCGTCACTCGTAGCCGAAAGAAGCCGAACGTCGGTGCGGCTCTATACTGCGCCTGCGCACCGACGTTCGGCTTCTTTCGGAAAATCGTGACGCGATGGATGCGACCGTCGGAAGCCTCTTGGAAACCTGTCAATCAAGAAGGAACGCCCATTCCCGAAGCCCATACCCGGAAGCGACGGAGAGGATGCGTCTCGTAAACGGGTAAGTACTGCACATATTTTAAAATAAATAGCCGATTCCCCTAGTAATAACGAGCAGGAATCTAAGGGGGAAAAGTGCCCTCTAAGGGTGAACCCCCGCTTTAAATGCGCCCCAATAAGCGCCGCTGCCGGCAGTGGTGCTCATTTATTTCAATGGGCAGGGGCGGTGGAGGAGCGCTGTATACACCACTCCTAAACCGCTCCAAAGATGCTGCTTGCGGGACTTTTTCTAACGTTCTGCAAGCGCAGCGCCCCAGTGTGAAAGCACGCGGTCTCTCACACTGGGGCTGCAGGGGAGGCATTTTTCAGGCGCTTTACAGGCGCTATCTTTAGCCCTTTAGCACCTGAAAAACGCCTCCAGTGTGACAGGGGTGTACAAATGTGGAACTATTACTGTCCAATTGAACGTTTAACCACTTAAGCCCCGGATCATTATGCAGCTAAAGGACCCTGCCCCTTTTTGCGATTCGGAACTGCATCGCTTTAACTGACAAATTGACGACCTTTTTTCCCCACAAATAGAGCTTAATTTTGGTGGTATTTGATCACCTCTGCGGTTTTTATTTTTTGCGCTAAAAACAAAAATAGAGCAACAATTTTGAAAAAAAATCTATATTTTTTACTTTTTCCTATAATAAATAACAAATAACCCCAAAAATGTAAAAAAAATACTTTTTTTCTCCTCAGTTTAGGCCGATATGTATTCTTCTACATATTTTTGGTAAAAAAATCGCAATAAGCGTTTATTGATTGGTTTGCGCAAAAGTTATAGCGTCTACAAAATAGGGGATAGTTTTATGGCATTTTTATTAATATATTTTTTTTACTAGTAATGGCGGTGATCAGCGATTTTTATCGTGACTGCAGACACATCGGACACTTTTGACACTATTTTGGGTTCATTGTCATTTTTACAGCAAACAGTGCTATAAAAATGCAATGATTACTGTGAAAATGACACTGGCAGTGAAGGGGTTAACCTGTAGGGGGCTCTAAATGGGTTAAGTGCTCCCTAATGTGTGTTTCTTACTGTAGGGGGCGTGGCTGGGCGTGTGACGTCACTGATCGTCGTTCCCTATGACAGGGAACAGACGATCAGTGACAGGCTCTCTAGGTAGCATGGGGAGAGGTTTGTTTACACTTACCTCTCCCCGTTCTTCAGCTCTGTGACCCGATCGTGGGACAATGGCAGCGATCGGGTCACGCGGGCACAGTCACGGAGCACAGAACTGGGTCAGAAGCGTGGCGGCGCGCTCGCAACCCATTCTGCCAACGTATTTAGTCATGCGGCGGTCCTTAAGCGGTTAAATTAGCTAAACACATTCCGGGTGCAAAACAAAATGTGTCCAAAGACTTACAGGCTTCTTCTTAAAGCAGAGGTCTGCCGAAAAAAAACATATTAAAAGCCAGCAGCTACAAATACTGCAACTTCTGACATTTAATATATGGACACTTACCTGTCCAGGGCGCCTGTGATGTCGGCAGCCGAAGCCGGGTGGTACTCCACTTTAACTACTTGGCGACCGCCTACTGCAGATGTACTGCGGCAGGCTGTTTCTATTGCACGAAACGTCATACCTGTACGTAATTTCCTGCAATAGACACTGGGGGCACGTGCACGCCGACTGGACAGAGGGGGAGCCAAAAAAGTGTCAGTTAGGTGTCGCAGTCCAGCTAAAAATTGATGATTGTCGCCATTACTAGTAAAAAGAAAAAAAAATATCCCATAGTTTGTAGACACGATGACTTTTGCGCAAACGAATCAATATACATTTATTGGGAATTGTTTACCAAAAATATGTAGAAGAATACATAATGATCTAAATTAATGAAGAAATTAGATTTTTTACATTTTTTTAATTGAGTGTTACATAGCAGAAAGTAAAACATTTTTTTTTCAAAATTGACGCTATTTTTTTGTTTATAGCGCAAAAAAAAATATGCAGAGATGATCAAATACCACCAAAAGAAAGCTCTATTTCTGGGAAAAAAGGGATATACATTTTATTTGGGTACATCGTTGCATGAACACGCAGTTGTCAGTTAAAATAATGCAGTGTCATTGCAAAAAATGGCCTGGTCATTAAAACCTTCTGAGGCTGAAATGGTATGTAAATCAGATTGATAACTTCTTCAATTTGCAAAGTTCACTCGTAGATATAAGATGTGATGTGATCGCCAGACCTCTGCAGATCTTTTGCATTAACAATCTTTTTTACAGGAAGAAATATTCGACATTCAATATTCCCATTTCTTCAGATTTTTTTTTTACAGTAAATCTGTATTTTAGAAAAATGTGGGGGTTGCCGTTTCTGTATTCCCCTTTTAAAAATGGTCAATGTCTGGCTGCCATTATTATCCAGTGGTTTTAATACTTTCATAGACAATGACCTGTAAGAAGAATAAAGATCAGGAGTTATGACCTTCATCTGATATTCCTTTCTACATACCGGATTCAAGTCAGTGACTCGAAAACGTTTTGAAGCTAAAAGCAGAAAGAGAGAAAGAGGTCAGCAACACCAAACCCCCGTATTCTTCTCATTACCGATTTCCTGTGAAAGCAACCAGTAATCAGCCTTGTCTGGAGGCCTGAACATAGACATTAGATGGAACACAAACTCTGACAATGGGATTTCCTTCTAATGATGTGTATATGAAAGCACCGGTGGTCAAGCATAGATTCCTGGTCAGCTGCTTACATCTAAATAAGCAAATAAATGACAGATGTCTATGAAAACAGCTAAAAAAAATCATCATTGGTGAATACAATTTTACTAGTTTTTGGCATAGGTAGGTGCTAGAGGTAAGGTGTTTTGGGTGATAGCTGCCAGGCAGGTAAATTTAGGCAGGCCTATGCTGCATGCTAGGCCTGTTTGTTTTGATCTGGGGGACAGGGAGTGGTTAGTGTAGCAGTGGGTGTGGCCACCTGTCTTTCAGTTCTTGGGCGCCTCCCCTGCTTCCAGGGAGAGTGTTCTGGAAGAGGGGCAGGGCTGGGAATCGGATTGTGAGGAGCCCTGACCAATCTCCAACTAGGATTGGCAGGGAGAAATGTTCCTGGACTGCCGCACTCTGATAGGCGATTTATTGAAACAAAATAAACAAAGGATAAAATCCAAAGCTGTATAACATCCAAAAATTCATGCAACACTGCAATCAATGGTAGAAAATGGACATAGGGGACAAAAAAGCTAACATATTTCACATCATGGATAGATGCTTAGTCATAGGATTGGCAGGGGGCAGGTCTCCTACATAAGCTCAGGTCCATCCCACTGGAGGGGAGTTGTCGGCTGAGTGAATTGAAGAATGGAGTGTTAGACTTTAGCAGGAGGCTCACCCCCATCTGAGGGGGGGTGACCGCCTCAGCGGAGGAGCTCGGGAGCTGGGAGGGAGCCTCTCCTTGCACGGTCATGGAGAGGTGTCCTGGAACAGGAGCGGGAGAAGCAGTCAGTACGCACAGTCTGGGTAAATTCTTCAAGGACTCAGGGCAGGAGACGTTCGGTGAGTGAGGCACCGTGGATATCTGGAGGAGGCATGCCAGGGGAGCTGGGTGCAAGGCCAGAGGAGAGACTGTGGGGTTCTGTGACAAATCGATGTGGCCTGCGGGCACAGGGGGCCAAATTCTCAAAAACTCTGCGTAACTTAAATTTCAGCAGTTAAGTTACACTGACTTAAAATTTCTACCTAAGTGCCTGATCGTCAAAGCACTTAGGTAGAAATTACACGCTGTGTAACTTAAGTGCCGTCGTCGTAAGGCGGTCCTCCTCTCCTGGGGGCGTTTAAAATTTAAATGAGGCGCGCTCCCGCGCCGGCCGTACTGCGCATGCGTGTGACGTCATTTTCCCGACGTGCAGCGCGCGAACGTAATTAACGCCGGTCGGCTTTGAGAATTTCGACGGGACACTAAAGTTGCGACGGGTGAAAAAAAAAGACGCGCCGGGAAAACAAATAATTATAAAAAAAAATGTCAGCGTCGCTCAGCATGCATTCCTGAGAGGGAGAACTCCATGCCAATTTTCAAAGAAAAAATCGGCATGGGTTCCCCCCCCAGGAGCATACCAGGCCCTTAGGTCTGTTATGGGTTGTAAGGAGACCCCCCCACGCCGAAAAATTGACGTAGGGGGTCCCCCTACAATCCATACCAGACCCGTATCCAAAGCACGCTACCCGGCCGGTCAGGAATGGGAGTGGGGACGAGCGAGCGTCCCCCCCCTCCTGAGCCGTGCCAGGCCGCATGCCCTCAACATGGGGGGGTTGGGTGCTCTGGGGCAGGGGGGCGCACTGCGGGCCCCCCCACCCCAGAGCACCCTGTCCCCATGTTGATGAGGACAGGACCTCTTCCCGACAACCCTTGCCATTGGTTGTCGGGGTCTGCGGGCGGGGGCTTATCGGAATCTGGGAGTCCCCTTTAATAAGGGGGCCCCCAGATACCGGCCCCCCACCCTAAGTGAATAGATATGGGGTACATCGTACCCCTATCCATTCACCTGTAGGCAAAAAGTAAAATGTAGTAAACACACAACACAAGGCTTTTTAAAATAATTTATTATTCTGCTCCGGATGCCCCCCCTGTCTTCGTTATTAGCTCAATTAGCAGGGGGGGCTTCTTCTTCCGCTCTCCGGGGGTCTTCCACTCTCCGGGGGTCTTCCGCTCTCCGGGGGTCTTCTCCGCTCTCCGGGGGGCTTCTTCCATCTTCTTCCCTCTTCCGCTGTTGACTCGGCAAACCCCGGTTCTTCTGCAGCTCTCCGGTGCCTTCTTCTTCAGCGCTGGCTGCCTGCTATGTTTGTGTGTTAGCTCGATTTCAAACAGGCAGCCAGCGCGGTCTTCTGTGGCGTCAGGGTCTTCTGGTCTTCTCCCCTCTTCCGATGTTGCCTCGTCGCCTGTTGTCGCTGTAATGATGGAAGCGCGCCTTGCATCACATTTATATAGGCATCACCGTCCCATCATGCTCCGGTAGGTACCCACGTGGTGGGTGCCTACCCACGTGCACCCACCACGTGGGTACCTACCGGAGCATGATGGGACGGTGATGCCTATATAAATGTGATGCAAGGCGCGCTTCCATCATTACAGCGACAACAGGCGACGAGGCAACATCGGAAGAGGGGAGAAGACCAGAAGACCCTGACGCCACAGAAGACCGCGCTGGCTGCCTGTTTGAAATCGAGCTAACACACAAACATAGCAGGCAGCCAGCGCTGAAGAAGAAGGCACCGGAGAGAGCTGCAGAAGAACCGGGGTTCGCCGAGTCAACAGCGGAAGAGGGGAGAAGATGGAAGAAGCCCCCTGGAGTCCGGAGAAGCCCCCCCCGGAGAGCGGAGAAGACCCCCGGAGAGCGGAAGACCCCCGGAGAGCGGAAGACCCCCGGAGAGCGGAAGAAGAAGCCCCCCCCTGCTAATTGAGCTAATAACGAAGACAGGGGGGGCATCCGGAGCAGAATAATAAATTATTTTAAAAAGCCTTGTGTTGTGTGTTTACTAACTTACTTTTTGCCTCCAGGTGAATGGATAGGGGTACGATGTACCCCATATCCATTCACTTAGGATGGGGGGCCGGTATCTGGGGGCCCCCTTATTAAAGGGGACTCCCAGATTCCGATAAGCCCCCGCCCGCAGACCCCGACAACCAATGGCAAGGGTTGTCGGGAAGAGGTCCTGTCCTCATCAACATGGGGACAGGGTGCTCTGGGGTGGGGGGGCCCGCAGTGCGCCCCCCTGCCCCAGAGCACCCAACCCCCCCATGTTGAGGGCATGCGGCCTGGCACGGCTCAGGAGGGGGGGGACGCTCGCTCGTCCCCACTCCCATTCCTGACCGGCCGGGTAGCGTGCTTTGGATACGGGTCTGGTATGGATTGTAGGGGGACCCCCTACTTCAATTTTTCGGCGTGGGGGGGTCTCCTTACAACCCATAACAGACCTAAGGGCCTGGTATGCTCCTGGGGGGGAACCCATGCCGGTTTTGAATTTAAAAATTGCCGTGGAGTTCTCCCTCAGGAATGCATACCAAATGCCGTCGCTGGAATGGGCCTTTACAAGGTTTGGCTAACTTTCCACATTATAAAACCAGCCCTAGTTTTGCGCCGGCAAATTCGGAACTTAGGCAGAAATCAAAGTGCTGAAATGCTTTGAAAATCTGCTTAAGTTCTCATTTGCATACGCAAAGCTGCATTTCAATGAGAAATGCCCCCAGTGGCGGATGCGGTACTGCATCCTAAAATCTGACCGTGTAAGTGTCTTACACATGTCAGATTTTCTGCCTAACTTTGGAAAAAGCCTTTTGAGAATCGTTTCCAAAGTTAGGCACAGGGATACGCAGGCTGAACAGCAGTTAAGTCTGCGTATCTCTTTTGAGAATTTGGCCCAGGATTTGTAAGTCGGGCTGGCTGGGATCAGTAGTTCATCTATCATTTATTTCTGTTAAGCAACTAGGCCTTCAAGAAGGGGCCTATCAGAATTCAGCAACAGTCAGGGATTATTCAGAGTGATCACTAGTACAGTTTAAGATGATGGGGCGGAAAGACTAACGCTGTGACAGGGGAGTTTGTGCAGGAGGAGAAGAGTCCTGGGAGTAATGCCACGTACACGATCATTTTTCGGCATGAAAAAAACGTTGTTTTAAAAAAATTTCATTTAAAATGATCGTGTGTGGGCTTCACATAATTTTTCAGGTTCTGAAAAACGACAAAAAAAAATTCTAACATGCTGCATTTTTTAACAACGTTTTAAACAATGTTGTTTTTTGGGTTGTAAAAAATGATCTTGTGTGGGCTAAAACGACGTTAAAAACACACGCATGCTCAGAAGCAAGTTATGAGACGGGAGCGCTCGTTCTGGTAAAACTACCGTTCATAATGGAGTAAGCACATTCATCACGCTGTAACAGACAGAAAAGCGCAAATCGTCTTTTACTAACACGGAATCAGCTAAAGCAGCCCCAAGGGTGGCGTCATCCGCATGGAACTTCCCCTTTATAGTGCCGTCGTACGTGTTGTACGTCACTGCGCTTTGCTAGAGCATTTTTTAAAAACGATGGTGTGTGGGCAACGTCGTTTTAATGATGAAGTTGGAAAAACTTCTCTTTTTCTACGTTTTTTTTTTTCATGCCGAAAAATGATCGCGTGTACGCGGTTTAACAGTTTGCAGGAGTTGTGCAGAGGAGAAGTGTAAAGTCAAAGGGCCGGATTCACGTAGATGTGCCTAACTTTAGGCGGGCGTAGCGCATCTCATATACGCTACGCCACCGTAAGTTAGAGAGGCAAGTGCGGTATTCACAAAGCACTTGTGTCCTAAGTTACGGCGGCGTAGCGTAAATGTCCTGGCGTTAGCGCGCCTAATTCAAATTGTAAAGAGGTGGGCGTGTTTTATGTAAATAAAGCATGACCCCACGTAAATGAAGTTTTGAACGAACGGCGCATGCGCCGTCCGTGAACGTATCCCAGTGCGCATGCGTCGGATAGAATGCCTAAGATACGTCGAACACTGCCTACGACGTGAATGTAACTTACGCACAGCCCTATTCGCATACGACTTACGTAAACAATGTAAAAAGATACGCTTGTTCCGACGTCCATACCTTGCATGGGCTGCGCCACCTAGAGAGCAGCTTTATCTTTACGCCGGCGTATGTCTTACGTAAACGGCGTAAATAATTGCGACGTACGTACGTACGTACGTACGTACGTTCGTGAATAGGCGTATCTCGCTGATTTACATATTCTAGGCGTAAATCAGCGTACATGCCCCTAGCGGCCAGCGTAAATAGACAGCTAAGATACGATGACGTAGGAAGACTTACGCCGCTCGTATCTTAGCAACATTTAAGCGTATCTCAGTTTGAGCATACGCTTAATGTTACAACGGCGCGGATTCGGAGTTACGACGGCGCGGATTCGGAGTTACGACGGCGTATCTACTGATACGCCGTCGTAACTGTACCCGAATCCGGCTAAAAGTCTGTCAAAGTTAGAGTCCATCATTTTTCTATGTGCTCTATTCAGAGAACGCAAAGCGCAAACGCTTTAACATGGCAAAGTAATCTGTTCTATGGGCATCCCATTCCCTTTCCCCAACCAAGTTATGTTCCCAAAATAAACAAAAACAAAACAACGCAAATGACTGTTCATTGTCTACTGGAGAGTGATGTATGGAAGTCTGGCAGCAGGGTGAACGTGTGTGGATGATAGTAACTACTAGCAACCAACCACTACATGAGCTTTATTATAGCAACGAAGCAAGGATAGGATTCCCATAGCTCTTATAGGGGATACTTATGATGGGTTAAACACAGGATAGATTGTTTAAAATCCATTTATGCATAATTACGGTAAGTTGCACCAGTAATAAATGTGCCAAGGTAAAGGGATACTTGAGATTACGTGACCTATACCAACATATATCTGGTAAAAAAAGATGATATAAAGGGGTACATACTTTCATAAAGTAAAGTAGTCCTGGAATGATATATGAAATATTTATTCCTAGGAAGAAAAGGGCACAGTATTTGAATTACTCGGGCTTTGCAATTAGTGTGCTCTGGATTTCAACCAGGAATTTATAAGGACTGCTATAATTTAGCGATGATGCTAATCAGCTCTCATTGTGGGCTATGGACATTATTTGTATTAGATGATGGATCTCATAGTGGTCACTGGTGTTTTGTAGATAATTGTTCCTAATTTAATCAGTGTGGCGATTTGCTTTTTCCGAGGAAAAGGCTGCAATTTATAACAATTCTGAAGGGTTTCAAGTGATAAATCTTTATTTCAAGACATGTTCCGCCTCCTACACCGTCTACAGGGAACACTTTGACCACAACTGTCATGGGCACGGTTGGAAAATGTTACCCTACTGGCTAATTTTCCTCTTAAATAGTAGACAATAGTAGACAGCAATGTTACTCCACCAGCAAAATGTATCCTTCGATTTACAGTCAGGATACAAGTAATTCCATAAATATACTTACAGTGCTCTGCCTAAGTATCCAGCATCCCTAAACATTTGGCAGGTTTTTTCCCTGGAATTAAATGGCATTTTTGTCATGATCTACACAAAAAAAAACTACAGTTTAATGTTAAATTGAATACATTAACATCGTTTTTAAGAGTATTTAAAAAAAACTTAGTGCAACCTATTGCTTTCAGAAGGCATATAGTTAGTAGAATAGAGTCCACCAGTGTGAAAACAAAGGGGCAGATCCACAGAGCGAGTACGCCGGCGTATCTACTGATACGCCGGCGTACTTTCAAATTACCCGCGTCGTATCTTTGTTTTGAATCCTCAAAACAAGATACAACGGCATCTGGGTTAGATCCGACAGGTGTACGTCTTCGTACGCCTTCGGATCTAAGATGCAATTCTTCGGCGTCCGCTGGGTGGCGTTCACATCGTTTTCCGCGTCTGGTATGCAAATTAGGTATTTCCGACGATCCACGAACGTACGAGCGGCTGTCGCATTTTTTTACGGCGTCTCTAGTCAGCTTTTTCCGGCGTATAGTTAAAGCTGGTATTTCGTTGCGTATAGTTAAACTTGCTATGTTAAGTATGGCCGTCGTTCCCGCATTTAAATATTTTTTTTTCATTTGCGTAAGTCGTCCGTGAATCGCGATGGACGTAATTCACGTCTATGTTAGCGCAATGCACGGCGGGAAATTTAGGGACGGTGCATGCGCTGTTCGTTCGGCGCGGGGACGCGCTTCATTTAAATGAAACAGGCCCCCTAATCGCCGATTTTAATTACGTGCCGTTACGCCGCCAGAGATAGACTACGCCGCCGTAACCTACGGCGCGAAATCTTTATGGATTCAAACCAAAGCCGGAAAAGTTACGGCGGCGTAGCGTATCTCTGATACGCTGTGCGGGTGCAGATCTCTGTGGATCTGCCCCAAAGTGTTTTCAAATTAATATACCCGTTTCAATACTTTTTTTAAAGAACATAAATGGCATAATACAGCATAATAAAGACGCTTAGAGAAGATAATTTGCCAAAATTCACAGACTAAGTCATTAAAGCGGAGGTTCCGCGGCGAATCGTTTTTTTTTTTTTGTGTGCATACAATTCGCTTTTAGATCACAAGTAGGTACTCACTTGTTCAGTGACTTAGAGCATCCCCCGTCCGTTTTCTTAGATAAGATAAAGTTATAAAACTGGATGCTGGCATTTTCCATTTTGCTTGTGGGCATTGTGAAGCCCACAAGCACTGACTTCCTGGAAGCAGTGGATGCACGGCTCCCGGCATTCACCGCTCGTTCCTGTGCATGAGCAGTGTTTACGGCGACCTGCGCCGTAAACTTCCTGATTGCTATCACAACGGGCGACGTCATTGAAAGTACACATCCCGTTGTGATGCCATTCGCTGGACGGCGTTCCTCATCGTCTCCTGGGAAGCATGACACCGTCCTCCCAGGAGACATCGCGGCGCTAGGGAAGAGTGGAGACGCCTACTCCCGCGGGAGAAAACCCCGGAATTCAAACTTTAACCAGCGAATTCACAGTATTGTAAACACCTAAAAAAAAAATTGGCTTATGTAGATGTATGTGGTGCGATGATCAGCATGATATAGTGTTGTAATTTAGGGTGAACCTCCGCTTTAAAGCAGCAAAGAAACTTATGGTAGGTAACTGATAGAAAACTTGAAAGATCAACAGATAAGATACGTTAGGCTTTTTTCGGCGTATAGTTACCCCTGCTATATGAGGCGTATCCTATGTTAAGTATGGCCGTCGTTCCCGCGACGGGTTTTGAAAATTTTACGTTGTTTGTGTGAGGCCCCGTACACACGACCGAGTTTCTCGGCAGAATTCAGCCAGAAACTCGGTCGGGCCATGTTCTCTATTTCCTCGTTCCTCAATTGGAAAAGTTGGCCCGCGGCTTCACAAGAAACTCGACGAGCAAAACGATGTGTTTTGCTCGTCGAGTTTCTCGACCGTGTGTACGGGGCCTCAGTCGTTCGCGAATAGGGCTGGACGTAATTTACGTTCACGTCGAAAGCAATGACGTTTTGCGGCAGAATTTCGAGCATGCGCACTGGGATTTTTTCATGAACGGTGCATGCGTGGTCACAGTTAATATACATAAAACACGCCCACATCATCCACATTTGAATTAGGCGGGCTTACGCCGACACAGATACGTTACGCCGCCGTAACTAAGGAGCGCAAGTTGTTTCTGAATACAGAACTTGCACCCTAAATTACGGCGGCGTAACGTATCTGAGATACGTTACGCCGGACGGATAGATAGATAGTGGATAGATGGTGGATAGATAGACCATTCTATCTGAATCTAGCCCACGATGTTTTGTGCAATGAGAACAATGTCATGCCAGAAAACAAATATATTCTTCATAAAGTTTCCCAAACAGCATGTGAGAGACACAGCGAAAAATATGGAAAAAGGTTCTTCGGTCTAATGAAAATAAATATTTGACCATATTGAAAAATGCTACATGTGGCAAAAAGCCAACAAAGGAAGTTCTTTCCATGGCAGCCTTGGCTTACACCAGGGGTGCCCAACCAGTGGCCAGCGGAGCCCTCTGATGTGGCCCGTGACCTCCTGCTCTGGGATGGAATAGAATAGAATACTGTTATTAAAGGTCAGTTTATTTCTAAAATCACAGTGTATATATGGGCATATCTGTTCTGCAGTGGTTACTGGGGGCTTTCAAACTGATCCACAGATGCAGATTAGTTTATCTGAGGGTTACCTGCACTGAGCCATAGACTTCTGTTATTACCTGCGAGTGTGGTGAGCTTTCTGAAAGTGCACCACACCTGCAGAATATAATAGAAGTCTATTGCAAAGTGCAGGAAAGCCAAAGGGTACACTGCGTTGCACCCGCGGTGTGGGTGAACAGCAGCGTATCAGTGTGAAAGCAGCCTTGGGCCCCTTTCACACGGTCAGTCCGACCAATTGGACCCTCCATTCACCTCTAAGTAGTAGCAGACATAAACTGACTTGTGTCCTACCTCCAATTCGATCCGCTAAAAAAAAGAGAGTATAATGGGCAGTGTCCATGTCCGCTCCGCATATGCAGAGCAGACACGGACATGCCATCCACCCTGTGCTCATTGTGGCCCGAGATCGGTTACCAAGTCGCTTAGGTGGCCCTCGCTCTTCAAAAGGTTGGGCACCCCTGGCTTACACATTTACCATCATCATCAACTTGGAAGAGTAATAAGGTCTGGCTGCACTTCTGGGATTGGGTGAACTTTTTAATACAGGAAGATTTTTTTAAAAATAAAGACATTCTACTTTTGCATTTATAAAAAAAAATGTATAGGTATGGTGACATTAAGATGGTCATCACTTGGCTCTGCTCTGGTTCCACATTGGAAGTCAATAGAATTATGTTCCTCTACCTGTACAAGCATCACCTGGTAGCAGGGCACTTTTAAAGTACAGTAGATAAAGTTCCATCTCTTGTGTGCTCTTGTAGGTAGAATCTTGTCTGCTTTATGTGCAGAGATATTTTTTGGACAGTACGGTACCGACCACCAAACAAGAGAAAGGAAACATTACATCACTCTGGCTCCTCTCTTTTTCCCCTACACTCCCTTCCCCTTACAGTTCTCTTGCTGAATAAAGACACACATATCCAGAAGAGAATAATGAAATAAGGGAAATGTGATTACAACCTATAAAGTTGGAGGCTTGGGTCTGCCCCTAGGCCCTGCCCAGAATACCAGCCTGGCTGATAGACCTGTCATGGGAAGTTAATTGATCATCCCAGGCCCGGACTGGCCATCGGGAAAACCAGGCATTCGCCTGGTGGGCCACGGCCACCGAGGGGCCACCAGGCTGCAAGTCCTAGTAGCGGGGCACAGGGCTCTTTGAGCCGCGCCGCTCATCTAGCCTCTCTGCGGCCGCCCGGGGGACGTAAACACAGAGGGGGAGGAGTTAGATGAGAAGCCTTCGGCCTCTCCACGGCCGGGGGGCGCGACTGCGAGGGGGGAGGAGCCAGGGCAGACACCTGCTGCTGACAACTTGAAGCCGGCCCGGATAGCAGAAAACGTAAGTGCAGCCCCCGCTCCTGTAACCTGGATAGGAGGAGCAGTGGGGGTGGCTGCATATAAAATAATCATTTTCTCCATCTCCCTTCTGCAATATTGGAATGCCTGAGGCTGCGGGAGGTAGAGGGAAAAGCAGGCATTCCAATACTGCAGAAGGGAGATGGAGAAAATGATTATTTTATATGCAGCCTTCCCAACTGCTCCTCCTACACCACACATACTCTTAGCCTCCTCTTGATCTCCACCTCCCCACAGTGCTCTCTGCCACCCCCCAGTGCTCTCTGCCTCCCCCCAGGGCTCTCTGCCACCCCCCCCCCAGGGCTCTCTGCCACCTCCCCCAGTGCTCTCTGCCACCCCCCCAGTGCTCTCTGCCACCCCCCAAGTGCTCTCAACCTCCACCCAGGGCTCTCTGCCTCCTCCCTTTATGCTCTCTGCTACCCCCCCAGTGCTCTCTGCCACCCCCCAGTGCTCTCTGCCTCCTCCCTCTATGCTCTGTGCTACCCCCCCAGTGCTCTCTGCTACCCCCCCCCCAGGGCTCTCTGCCACCCTCCAGTGCTCTCTGCCACCCCCAGTGCTCTCAACCTCCCCACCAGTGCTCTCTGCCACCCCCCAGTGCTCTTTGCCACCCCACCAGTACTTGTAATCCAAAGCACTTGTATATCAAAGCATTTTTTTTACAGGGCATAAAAGAGAAGAGAGTTCTGCTTCAATGGGAAGCGGACATGCAGTGCTCGTTCTCCGAAATCCAGAAACAATCCATTATTGGATTCTCTTTGAAATCCTCTATCTGTACAAGGATTCAGGAACTAAATTATAAAATCTTGACCAGGTGGTACTACACTCCCAGTCGACTTCATAAGATCTTTCCGGCTACCTCAGACAGATGCTGGCGATGCCTGACGGGAGAAGGGACACTCCTTCACCTCTTCTGGTCCTGCCCCCTACTGCAGCACTACTGGACGACAGTTCGCATGGTCATTCAAAAGGTCACTGACCATCAAATTACAGACGACCCGGCTGTCGTCCTGCTCCATGCCACTACACTTCCGGCTCGCAAGTACAAAAAATCGATAGTGAGACATCTTTTGAATGCAGCCAAGGCGTACATCCCGCTTCTGTGGAAAAGCACTAGCCCTCCGTCGGTGGCGATGTGGCTGCGTAGGGTGGAGGAGATCAGAAGGCTGGAGGACTTGGTCCAGGCGGCTCAAGATAAACAGGAACAACACTCACGAACATGGCGACCTTGGTCCATGTTTATATATTCCGATGAAGGGGTTGCTATGCTGGCCAATTGAGGGATAATGAGTAATGAGTAACCAGAGGCGTCCCTAGGGGGGGGCCAGAGGGGGCCCTGACCCCCCCAACATCATGCTGTGCCCCACCATGTGCCCCCCCCAAAAAAAAATTATTTATTTATTTATTTTTTGCAATTTTTGTATTTTGCTCCCCGAGAGGGAGAGCGTCCCCAGTAAGCTCTGCGGGGAATTCCTCCCCCTCCCTGTGCTCGCCGACACTGCATAATGCGAGCGCTCACACAACCAGATATTCTAGCCTGGGCCGTGTTTAAGTGTGTGCACTGCAGACTGCAGTACACTGTAATCACTGAACTACATTATCTCCATCCCTTCTGTCCCCCCCGATCTGTCTCCCTCCCCCTCTCCTGTTCTTTCAAAACATTCACAATTTACTTTCACTTTCAGTTAGGCAGATGATATACGGTGCAAATTTCTTTCCTGCATCCACAGATTGCAGGAAAGAAACTTGCATGATTCCCCCATCAACAGACAGTGGTGACATGGGAATATCCCTCCTGCCCAGCAATTATACAATTATATTCTCCCGACAAACAGTGATTATCACCAGTGGCTATACAGCAACCACTAGTGATAATTATAAGAGAATCTGCTCATTAATGGTTCAAATCTCAGCCAGTTTCTGCTGAACCAGCTGAGATTTAAACTGTCTATGGCTGGTCTTAGCTCTTAGGCAGCCCATACATTGATTAGCACTGTGGAGTGTCGGCTTCCTGGCGTGATCGGGCATGTGGGATTTCAAACACACCCGAGTCCATCTCTATTGGTTGTAGACAGTTGAGCTCCCTGCAGGTTGCTTAGCAGCAGTGGACCCTTCTCTGACATGCTGATCGGGATGCAATCCAGGTGATGCTCTTAATCAAATCCTAGTCATAAATATCAGAGATTTTATTGATCAAAGCCCACACTTTACAGGCATAGAGCCCACATGGCTGCTGATCATACGGTTGATTATATTTATGTGGTTGTACTCTTGATGCTAATAAATACTGTGTTTATTAGATCTGACTGGGAGCATCACCTGGATCACATGCCGATCAGCATGTCAACAGAGAAGGTTATACAGCATTACTGCTGCTAGGTGACCAGCTGGGGGCTTGGCTCTCTATAACCAATAGTGCCAGCCTTCCCCTGCATGCACCCATAATGTCACCAGCACTAGATCCTAATAGACTGCCAAGGAGACAGACGCCAGACCAGCTCTGTAAATAGCAGGGACAGGACAGCTGGGGAACCCTAGAGTGGCAGAACACCAGGGCCCGGTGGCAAGACAACCTTTGCAACCCTGATAGTTCTCCCACTGCTTTGGACCCTTATATTTTCTTGGTGTGCTGGTGACATATCTCTTGTTTTCTGCCACCCTGGGGGGCCCCAGTATAGTAGGAAGGGAGCTCACTGCAGAACATGTGAAAGGGCCCATAGTGGGATCGTAGTAAAGGGCCCCAGGATATATATATATATATATATATATATATATATATATATATATATATATAATTGCATTTTATAGTTGGCCCCCCTACTTTTGTCCCTGTCCCCCCATGTGCCCCCCCTAAATATGAAAGCTGGAGACGCCACTGTGAGTAACTATTGGAGTAAGCGGCATACCGTCTGTGTGGTCCGACCCCCTCGGGCCTCCCCCCCCCAAATCTCTTTCTCTCTTTTCCCGTTCTTTCTATACTCTTCTCTCTTGATCTGAAATGTGCACAAATGACAGGTGTAGGGCATTAAGGGATGTTAAGTGCTAGATTAATGGTGTGGGCCTGGATCCGGGTACAGGACGTGTCAGAGTGTGGCATGATTTAGGCCCACCTGGTGGTACTTCAGGGCTCAAGGTTGAGTCATGCTTGGCACCCACATCGGGCCTAGTGGTCTCCTACCGCAATATAGTAGGGATTGGAGCTATGCCACCCATATGCCTGTATATGTCAATTTTCAAATTTTGTACTGTGCTGTACTTTCACTGTTTTTCTCTGTTCCTTCTTGATTGAAAAAATAAAAACTTATATTTGAAAAAAAAAAAGAGAAGAGAGGCACCGCTAGGGGTAGAAATAAGTTGCTAAATGTACCTTCATTAAATGTAACCATATTGCTACACTTAGTCTCCTCTCTTCTTTTTTATACTCAGTTGTGACATGACGCTACTCTTATATCAAGACATTGCTTGTTTATCAAGGCAAAATTTATTAAAACATTTAGCTTGTCTTGCAAAACGCTCTCAAACCAAGTTACTCTCAAACCAAGGTTTTACTGCATTGGCAAAACAGTATCAAATCTGCTAACATTCATACATTTTTTCCATATTCCAATACACGTATATTCTTACATCTAGTACACATTACTGCTGCAAATATATGCAGAGGTCAAATGTTTGCCACATGACTATAATAGATTGTGTTAATTCCTTATCTGTTTGTTTCTGAATAGTGAATAGAAAATAAATAACACTAATCATCATTCCTCAAGTCATAAATATTCACTTTAGTTTCAAATTCAGAATTTCACAGTTCACTGAGCTGCCTGATACTGTTTAACTGGCTGCAGCTTGTTACAAGTTGGCCAGAAACAACAAAACTACACATACAAGCATATTAGAAAAAAACTAAGTGCTGTAACCAACATCAAATAATGTGAATTTATCATTTGACCAGTAAGTTAGATTGAAGCTCTCTTATATTGTAAGCTCTAGCGACAAGGGCCCTCTAATTCCTACTGTATTCAACTCAGTGGCGGTGCATCTATAGAGGGCGCTGGAGCTCCGCCCCCTCTGGCTCTCGCACCGCCACTGATTACAATAATAAAGATTTATGCATTGCATGAATCTATGATATTGTTGCCGGCCGCTGGTCTATTCAGATGGCCGGACCTTGAGCGCCGGCCACCTGAATAACGGCAGCTGGTTGGCTGTGCGAAAGTGCCTATCAGAGCCAGCGGCTCTGATAGTCTTTCCGAGTACAGCCCTCAGCCTTCCTGATGCTTATCCAGGGGACTACGGGGGGTGCGTTCCTTGGATAAGACTGACAGGCGTCTCAGCCAATCAGGTTCACCGGTTCTGGTTATCGGTAACCTGATTGGCTGAAGCGTCATCGAGGGCGGGAGAAGACATCGAGGGACGTGGAAGGAGGATGGATGACTTCCAGAAAGGTAAGTGCCGGGCGGGGGGAAGGGACATTTTACAGGGCACAGCGGCGACAATGGGTACAGTGGTGACAATGGGCACAGTGGTGACAATGGGCACAGTGGAGACAATTGGCACAGTGGGGACAATGGGCACAGTGGCGACAATTAAAGGGCACAGTGACATCAATGGGCACAGTGGCGACAATGGGCACAGTGTCGACAATTGAAGGCCACAGTGGTGACAATTGGCACAGTGGCGACAATTGATGGGTACAGTGGCTGCGTTTGATGGCATGGCACAGTGATGACAATTGATGGCACAGTGGCTGCGTTTGATGGCATGGCACAGTGGCTGCGTTTGATGGCATGGCACAGTAGTGCGAATTGATGGTACAGTGGCTGCGTTTGATGGCATGGCACAATGGTGACAATTGATGGCACAGTGGCTGCATTTGATGGGCACAGTGAGGCTGCAATTTTTTTTCTTTCTTTTTTTTTCGTTTGCGCCCCCCCAAAAAAAATTTGAGCACCAACCGCCACTGATTCAACTGTATTGTTAAACCAGTTTTTTGATTTTTTTACAACATTCTCCAATTAATTATGTACCAAACATATCCCCAACACCCCCCCCCCCACTCCCTCTCGTTCTCCCACCCACCTATCAAATTAATTATAAATGTATCAAGGAAGGGTCCACTATCATAACCAAGGGGGTTATCCAGTTGGGGGTATATACCTTCATATAGCCCTGTCCAGTCCTTCTTTTTAACTCTAACATCCTAACCCATTCGTTCAACCGCCTTCCAAGACATCCATTCATTCTTCCACTCTCCTTTATCCTGTCGGGTCACTTACTACACTTGAATTCTTAATATACACTATTTGTTATATTAAGTGTTGATCACTCTTGCTTCCCACCAGGGTTTCCATAGTTTATCATATTCCTTTAATCCCCCTTGTTTCACATATACTGATTTCTCTTTAAGAATTGCCGTATTCATGTTATTCATCCATTCGCTACCGGATGGAGGTAATGCCGACTGCCATCTCAGCACGATCAGCTTCCTGGCCTGATAGAGGCATCTCAGAACCGCGGTTTGGGTGTTACCTGGGTTGCCCACCCCCTCTGCTAATCCCAGGAAACAATACTTTGCCTCCAACTCTGTAGAGGTTTCAGCACTGCGTCGCTTTAACTGACAATTGCGCGGTCGTGCGACGTGACTCCCAAACAAAATTGATGTCCTTTTTTTCCCACAAATAGAGCTTTCTTTTGGTGGTATTTGATCACCTCTACGGTTTTTATTTTTTGCAAAAAAACAAAAATAGAGCGACAATCTTGAAAAAAATTCAATATTTTTTACTTTTTGCTATAATAAATATCCCCCAAAAAGATATTAAAAAAAAAACGTTTTTTTCCTCAGTTTAGGCCGATACAGATTCTTCTACCTATTTTTGGTAAAAAAAACGCAATAAGCGTTTATCGATTGGTTTGCGCAAAATTGATAGCGTTTACTAAATAGGGGATAGTTTTATGGCATTGTTATTAATAGTTTTTTTACTACTAATGGCGGCGATCAGCGTTTTTTTTTTTCGTGACTGCGACATTATGGCAGACACATCGGACACTTTTGACACATTTTTGGGACCATTTTCACACTTTCTTCCTGGTGTGGAGAAAGCCTCTTGAGGGGGGAGAGGACGAGCAGGAGTGTCAGGACGCCCACTAACACACAGCTCCTTTCTCTATCTGCAAAGTAGACAGTGTCCTGACACTCCTGCTCGCCCCCTCCCCCCTCAAGAGGCTTTCTCCACACCAGAAAGAAAGCCTTGCATTACAGAAGAACAGGAAGTGAGGATTTCTCAGAAGAAATAAGGACATTTAAAAGCAAAATTGAAGGATGAGGTAAGCGAAGGAGGACTGCACTACGGTAAAGGAAGCTATTTAGGGGAAAAAAAACTTTTACAACCCCTTTAATTTAAAAAAAATAAAAACTTTTTTTTTACTCGACAGGTTGCAAACTGACTTCATCTTCAGATGGAAGTTCCCTTTGATCTGTAGATGAATAAACAGAAAGATGCAAAAAGAAACAATGGTTCTTTTCATCTTTCTGTTTCAGTGCTGGGCAATGTTTTTGCTAAACAACTGATTATTGCCAGCTTTTTTTTTTTAATCCCACTGACAGCTGAAAGAACCGAACCTGAAAGTATTGGTTTTAGGTATCGAAGAAAGAAGAAATTGAAAAGCAGACTTTTTAGGCTGTCACTGTAATCCCAGTAGGGAAGGAAAAGTACTCAAAGGTAAATAAAATATCAAAATGTATTAAATATCACTGTAAAAACATGCAGCAAAGGTGAATACATGGGTATGCCATAGTCTGTATATTCTCCTGTATAAGACCGATATGGCTGGACAAGGAAACCTGTACGTGGCCTGAGGATTATTGAATATGCTGTCATAACAGTAATCATCTATCTGAAAGCCAGCCGACGGGATCACAATGCCAGCACCAATGGATCACTACGCGTTTCGCCGTTGGCTTCCTCAAGAGATCCTATTGGTACTTGATTCAGACACATGGGAGGTATGGAACATCCAAATCACCATGAAATGAAGATGAAAAAATGGGATAGATATTGGGTAATGGATTTAATGGTGGAAAAAAAAAAACGATCTGTTTCCTTGGACTAAACAGGATGCACATTGTGATGTATCCTTTTTGAGTATTACTAATAGTAGGGATGTGATTGGATGATGAAATTCAACAGAGCTTCCCAAAGTGAACAGTGAACAGCTATCTGTAAGGTTTTTACTGTTGTCCGTGGGACAAACAGGAAGAAAAATATGAGAATATGAGTTCAGTATCCTTCAAAACTATATCCAAAACAAAAAACATTTTTTCACTTGAGTACTGTTCGAAACTGGGCCCTTCAACTTTTAAAGTATAGCTGAGCTGTTAACATCAAGAGTATCAAACGGATGTTACTGTCTGGTAAACATTATTCACCATTCAGTTAGGAGTATGAACAACCCTGCTTGTCCCTTTGGGCATCCATCGTTTTTAAGTCTGCCAATAGCAAAATGAAATACGAGATCTTGTGATCAAAGAAGAAATCATAGCAACACACTGACATTGCCTTTGGATCCTTACATCCTGTAGAACAGCTATTTCTATTGTTAGTAGTTATGTCCTATTTGTACACAGTCTATGCCCAACCTAGGTCAAATATTTTATGCCCAGTCAACGTCTGTGAATTTTTGCATAGCTCCGAACTGTCCATGCATTTGGAGGGATTGTTTCTCATTTGAAAGAAAATCCCTCTGTCCCTTTTAACATAAAGTTAGTTTTACCATTGAAAAAAAGTAAAAAAAATAATATCAACACAGGCTGGGTTCACACCATTGCGAATTGCAATAGCAGGAGATTCTGACACAAATTCAGCTGCGGCTCCGATGCAAATTTGCGATGTGAAAACTTCAGGCTGAAATCGGATCTGACCCCTGCTGAGAGCCACATCGGTATTAGGTGTGAACCCAGCCTAAAGGTAACTGCTATTTACAGGGCCGTCTTTAATGTTGATTGGACCCTGGGAAAAAAACAGGGGTCTGCAGGTGAGTCATCTGTACACAACAATAGGGCAGAGCTGGGCAGCATTAGTAGCAGCACTTCACACTAAGATATCAGGACACATCACATGACTAAAATGTCAAGGGACAAGGGGATTTAAACTGGGATAGTTGGCAAGTATGAGGCAGCTGCTTTGGGCCACACAACAATGACAGAGCCCAGGGCAGCCTTTTGCCCTGCCTTAAAGACGGCCCTGGCTATTTATATTCCCCCTTTACTCTTCTTCTGGGTGCCTTGGGAGCCCTCAAACCTTGGTGCTCTCAATATGCAAATACTGACTTTAATCTCATGTTTAATCTCAGACATGCCTTCTCCACACCGTGTGTGTTGGCTAGTACTGTATGTGCCTTGCATTGTATAATGGGAAGGGGTCATGCGAGAGCTTTCGACCTAGAGATGAAATTGGTATTTGCATATTAAGTGCACCCAGGTCAAAGACTCCCAGGGTGCCTAGGAGGAGAGTCAAGGAAAAAGGCTTGTGGTGGCCTTTAGTCTCCAAATTTAGCATCAAAAGCATTATTTTTGATAGGCTAAGTTTAAAGTGAATCTGTGACAATAGAAATATGGAAGCTGACAACTGTAATTTGCTTTTAAAGTTACAGGCTGCAGGACTTCCATCCTGATCCTAAAATCACTACTTGGTTTGTCATTGACCTGAATTAGGTATGAAAGACAGCAATTCAGACTTTTCACACTTTACTGGCTGCATAGTTGTTTCAGGTCAGTGAATCTCTAGGTAGTTAAACCAAAATTAGGATGACAGCCCTGGAGGGGCTCACAGGTTTATCGAATTAAAGGGAATATAAAATGGATTAGTAGAAGAAACTTTAATTTTCAAATTAACATTCAATATAAATCTACGATTTTGAGATTGCAAAGCATTCAGGGCTTTTTAAAGAGGAACACTAGCTGCTTACTTTGTGATTGTCACAGTCTAAGGCCTCGTACACACGATAGGTTAAACAGAGGACAACAGTCTGATGGACCGGTTTCATCGGTCAAAACCGATCGTGTGTAGGCCCCATCGGTTATTTAACCATCGGTTAAAAAAAAAACAACTTGCTTTAAATTTAACCGATGGATTCCTAACCGATAGGTCCAAACCGATCATTAGTAGGCACAACCATCGGTTAAAAATCCATGCATGCTCAGAATCAAGTCGACGCAAGTGAAGTTCGTTTTTTTCAGCACGTCGTTGTGTTTTACGTCACCGCATTCTAACACGATCGTTTTTTTTTTTTAAAGTGTATTTTGTACGTGTACTCGAGAGAGGAGCTGGACTGCAGGAGTTGGGAGTAGGCAGGCCTCCCTCAGAGGCAATCTGCCACCTTTCCCCATGCCCCGGGTGGCAATGGCGGGTGTGTGAGGGGGTCCTCCCACACAGCCCGCCCTACCTGCTCTGCTTTGAAGCCCAACGGGGCAGAGGGACTCCCTATAAGGGAGTGAGAGGATTTGCCCGCTTAACCAGCCCCGTTAGTCCTTCGCCTCTCTTTTTTAGAGACCGCGTGGTCAAAGTGCGTGCATGTTAACCCAATCACGAGTGCGTGTAAGTGTGGTGTTTTTTTGTGGGAGGGGGGCGGGCGTACTAAGCGCAGGCTTACCTCGCATAGCACACCCACCGGGAGCCGGGCTGAGACCACCAAACTCAATTCACATGTAGCCGAGACCGGGATCCGAACCCCTAGCTGCAGAGGTGAATGGCTTGTCAGTGCAGTGCCAATCGCGTTGAGCCACCGCAGCTCCTCGATCGTTTTTTTAACCGATGGTATGTAGACGCGACGGACCATCAGTCAGCTTCATCGGTTAACCGATGACAACGGTCTATCAGACCGTTCTCATCGGATGGACTGATCGTGTGTACGCGACATAACTAAAATTGTAGATAGGGTTGTTTGAGTAGAGCAATGGGAGGGCTGTGCGTCCCTCATTTGACTCATTCAACTGTATGTAAAAATTAGTTTTTTCGACTGTAGTGTTTTGTAGTTGCATTGTAGTTATTATTGTGAAACTATGCATTTAAATGGCATAAAATTTTCATTTTATTTTTTTAATTACATTTTTGAACCTATGGCATTTGTTTTGGCTACATGGTCATAGAAAGTTTGTTTTTAAAAAAAATCATGGTGGACCCATTTATAAACATGCAGGTAAAAATATATGGAAAAAAAAAAAAAATATTTATGCAGTATTACGTTTCAATATTTTGTGTGGCCACCATTATTTTCCAGCATTGCCTTAATCCTCTTGGGCATGGAGTTCACCAGAGCTTCACAGGTTGCCACTGGAGTCCTCTTCCACTCCTCCATGATGACATCACAGAGCTGGTGTATGTTAGAGACCTTGTTCTCCTCCACCTTCCGTTTCAGGATGTCCCAAAGATGCTCAATAGGGTTTAGGTCTGGAGACATGCTTGGCAAGTCCATAAACTTTACCCTCAGCTTCTTTAGCAAGGCAATGGTTGTGTTGGAGATGAGTTCGGGGTCGTTATGCTTGAATACTGCCCTGCGGCCCAGTATCCATAGGGAGGGGGATCATGCTCTGCTTCAGTCTGTCACAGTAAATGTTGGCATTCATGGTTCCCTCAATGAACTGTAGCTCCCCAGTGCTGGCAGCACTCATGCAGTCCCAGACCAGGACACTCCCACCACCATGCTTGACTGTAGGCAAGACACACTTGTCTTTGTACTCCTCACCTGGTTGCCGCCACACACGCTTGACACATCTGAACCAAATAAGTTTATCTTGATCTCATCAGACCACAGGATATGGTTCCAGTAATGTCCTTAGTCTGTTTGTCTTCAGCAGGGGGGTTTGGCGTTGGACAAAATTACACATACAACTGAATGAGAGTGATAAGAGAAATCCAGTCCTCTACACATACAACCCCATCTGGATTTCCTGGAAACCAGCTCTCTACTAAAAAAAATAGATAGAATGGTTTGTGATTGAAAAATTATTTTAAGCAAATAATTTTTGAAAGTGAAGATTCAGGCTTCATTTTATGGTACAAAGGAATCAGTTCACTGAACTGGTTTGCTGCCAACACTCCACTCTGGTAGGTAAACAAGATGAACAGTCAGGTAGAAGGATTAGTTTAAAGGGGAAGAATCCCTCTATTGTTTCTTATACATAAGGAAATGGGTCAGTGTCTTAATTAAGGCCCTCTAAAACCAAGATTTACACGTTCATTGCAGTGCAACGGTGCATGGCTTTGCTACTAAATCCTTATCTTTGTTAAACAAAATAGCAGGTATATACTGGTCTCTGCATGAATCATCACATATACCGAATCTCAAGAATATAGGCTGCTGTGCCAATAATGTGTCATCTATAAGAATTAAAATGGCCAATATAACAATATACACTTGTATGCTAATGAAAAGAAAGATGAGTGACATCAGCATGTTAAACTGAACTTTTATTCACAGTATTTAGGCTTACACTTCACTCTACCAAGCTATATCAATGGGGATCTCCCTTTGCACATAATTTTTTTATGTGACTGTTTGATATATTCGATAATGTTGTACTGATATTCTTCCATTTCTTTATTGTAGCTTCTATCCATGTAAACACAAGGGCCCAGATTCACGTAGGAGATACGACGGCGTATCTCCAGATACGCCGTCGTATCTCTGAGTCTGAGGCGTCGTATCTTGGGGCCTGATTCAAAGAATCAGATACGCCAGAATTTGTATAAGATACGACCAGCGTAAGTCTCCTACGCCGTCGTATCTTAACTGCATATTTACGCTGGCCGCTAGGGGCGTGTACGCTGATTTACGCCTAGAAATATGTAAATCAGCTAGATACGCCTATTCACGAACGTACGCCCGGCCGTCGCAGTACAGATACGTTGTTTACGTAAGGCTTTTTCCGGCGTAAAGTTACCCCTGCTTTATGAGGCGTAGATGAGGCGTACCAATGTTAGGTATGGACGTCGGAACAGCGTCAAATTTTTCACGTTTTACATCGTTTGCGTAAGTCGTTCGCGAATAGGGCTGGGCGTCATGTACGTTCACGTCAAAAGCATTGGCTTTTTGCGGGTTAATTTGGAGTGTGCGCACTGGGATACTTTCATGGACGGCGCATGCGCCGTTCGTAAAAAGCGTAATTTACGTGGGGTCATAATAAATTTACATAACACACGCCCACATCTTCCACATTTGAATTAGGCGGGCTTACGCTGGCCTATTTACGCTACGCCGCCGCAACTTTGCTTTGTGAATACAGCACTTGCCTGTCAAAGTTGCGGAGGCGTAACGTAAATAGGATACGTTACGCCCGCACAAAGATGCGCTCTCCTACGTGAATCTGGGCCAATATGTCTTGCAATACAAAGGGTCCTGATGAAGCAGATGAGCCTGCAAAACACATAGGCCGATTAATAATTGAATTCTAGAGTCTACAAAACCAACAGGCTCTGTAACATTTCAAGGGGTTTTGTATATATTGCTAGAAAGCATTTTAATGGATATTTTTATTATTGACACAATAAGTTTCTTTTTATATGTTGCGCAAGAGTGGTTCTTAAAAGCATATATAAAGTCAAATTTTTTCCAAGTAGTTCCTCTATGTATGTTTGGGATGATGCCGATGGGAGTATAAGTATGGCAAATATGATAGAGGATTTTTCCATCAGTCTACTGGTTTATTGAACAAAAACTATACACCTATGGTAAGTCTGCTGACAGGGTGTGGTATGTGCTTTCCCAAATTTTGTATTCCAGCACCTGCATCACACAACTTGTAAAACCAACCAGATTCCAGATAACCACTGATACTGGGGTACTTTTCCTTCCCAGTGACATCCAGGCATTTTTTTCTGACACTGGGGCATTTTTTCTGCCTGCTGACAATGTAGCATTTTTTACCTCCAACTGATCAATAATATAAAGGAACTATAACATGCACTCTTATAAGCTGTATAATTTTTCATTCTGTTATGTAAACTGTTCTGTACATTACATACTCTTAACCAAACTGTTTGCGGTCTCAACAGTTGCTGGTTGCCACTTAGTTTAAACTAAGTTGTTATTAGCCACTTTGTGTACGTCCCATAGCAGTTTAACTGCTACAGGACGGCATCTGTGTGTCAGATTACGTATATATGTGATGTGGCTGTTTCGGGTAGGGCATGCACATGCGCGCTGGCTCGCTCCCACTGTGATCACAGAAGCAGAGCGGTGGCACCTCTCGATTGTTCAGTACACAGGCAGAACTGCAATCTGTCAGTAGGGAAGGCATTGATCCTGTGTTCCTGCAAGACAGGTACACGGATCTATGTCTTCCCTTAGTAAAAGCACCTCCCCACAAACTGTGTTTACTCTTTTTAAATCCTAATGGCAAAATAAACTACCCAAATTACCATGATCAAAAGTTTACATACCCCAGTTCTTAATACCATGTATTGCCCCCTTGAACATCAATGACAGCTTGAAGTCTTTTGTGGTATTTGTGGATGAGGCTCTTTACCCTCTCAGATGGTAAAGCTGCCCATTCCTCTTGGAAAAAAGCCTCCAGTTTCTGCTAATTCTTGGGCTGTCTTGCATATACTGCACATTTGAAATCCCCCCAGAGTGGCTCAATGATATTAAGGTCAGGAGACTGAGATGGCCACTCCAGAACCTTCACTTTATTCTGCTGTAGCCAATGACAGGTCGACTTGGCCTTCTATTTTGGATCATTGTCATGTTGGAATGTCCAAGTACGTCCCATGCACAGCTTCCTGGCTGATGAATGCAAATGTTCCTCCAGTATTTTTTGATAACATGCTGCATTCATCTTGCCATCACGTTTGACCAAAATGCCAGGCCTTTGTAGCTCACACATCCCCAAAACATCACATCCACAGTAGGAATGAATGATGTACCTTTTATCATAGGCCTTGTTGACTCCTCTCCAAATGTAGCATTTATGGTTGTGGCCAAAAACCTACATTTTGGTCTCATCACTACAAATGACTTTGTGCTTTAAGGTTTGAGGCTTGTCTCTGTGCTGTTTGGCGTATTGTAAGCGGGATACTTTGTGGCATTTACATAGTAATGGCTTTCTTCTGGAAACTCGACCATGCAGCCCATCTTTCTTCAAGTGCCTCCTTCTTGTGCATCTTGAAACAGCCACACCACATGTTTTCAGAAAGTCCTGTATTTCACCTGAAGATATTTGTGGGTTTTACTTTGCATCCCGAAAATTTGTCCTTGTAGTTGTAGCTGAAATTTTAGTTGCTCGACCTGACCGTGGTTTGGTTTCAACAGAACCCCTAATTTTCCACTTCTTGATTAGCGATTGAACACTGCTGATTGGCATTCTCAATTCCTTGGATATCTTTTTATATCCATTTCCTTTTTTATAAAGTTCCTCTACCCTTTCCCGCAGATCCTTTGACAATTCTATTGCTATCTTTATGACTCAGAATCCAGTGCAGCACTGGATGAAAGATGCAAGGGTCTGTCAGGAGTCCAGAAACTCACTGACCTTTTATACACACACCAATTACAAGCAAACTGATCACACGTTAGGATGGTTACCTTTAATAGAGATTCAAACCCCTTTGTGTCAACTTGTGTGCATGTTATCAGGCCAAAAGCACCAGGGTATGTAAACTCTTGTTCAGTGTCATTTGGGAAGTTTCTGTTGCCATTATGATTTCAAAAGAGTAAACACAGTTGATTGACAATAAATGGCTTCAGCCAAACACTAACCATGAGTGAAAGAAATGCGATCGGTGAGTCGTGGAACGGATCCGCCGGCCCCAGATGCCCACCATAGAGATTTCCGATGGACCAGATGGTCGCCGGAGTCTCTATGATAGGAGGCCGGGCACGATGTTATGACGTCATGCTCGGCCTCTGCATTCAAAAAACGGCGCCGCCTCAGCTGGGAGGCCGGGATCGTTTTTTTTTTTTTTTTTTTAGGCTTCCAAGCCTAGTGGTGAGATGTGGGGTCTTATTGACTCCAGATCTCACTGTAAAGAGGACCTGTCATGCCATATTCCTATTACAAGGGATGTTTACATTCCTTGTAATACGAATAAAAGTGATCACATTTTTCTTTTTTTTTTTTTGTAAAATTATTTTTTATTAAGTTTTCAAAACACATATACAATAACAGGCCACATATGTGACCAACATTGACCGGTGAAAACACAGAGACCGGTGTACAGAACCCAAACATGACAAAAACTGAGGGGGGGGGAGGAAAAAAAAAAAAAAAAAAAAAAAAAAAAAAAAAGGGGGGGGGGGAAGAAGGGGGGGGGGGGGAAGAGGGGGGAGGGGGGGGGGAAGGAATGGGGGGACCAAAATGCTCACATTGAGCCCCGTCAGCAGGTGCTGAACGGGCTAGGATGGATGGAAATGACGATATGGGTCAGAGCACAACCGATCCCCCCCATACAATATACCTGAGACTCTTCTACCTACACCCAGCTCCAGTGCCAAATCCAAAGACGTATGGCCCCATTCTCTCCCAAGGCGCCCATCCATAGCATTAGCTTACCCCAAGATCCTCCATAGACCTGAATCGTCCCCCCTATGCGTGCGGGTCGCAGTTCTCCCCAGTTCCTCCCATTCAGGATTCCCCGACCACTGTAGCTGCCAGGCACTGAACTTCTCCATCGATGTGACTTAGTCTGATACCGTGTCTGTGGAGGCCATCCAACCCCCCCACACCTTATCGAACTTGGTTAATGCCCCTCTACTCAAGTATGTGGCTTTGTAAAATGGGATGGCTTTATTGACTAATACCTTCCAGGCTGTCACCGTCGGGGCAGAGGAACTTTTCCAAGAAAGAATGATTCGTTTCTTAGCATAGAAGAGCACAAGAATGAGAAGCGTCCTTATAGCCCTAGTCGTCGCTAGGGGTTCGACCAAAAGTAGCAAGCACACCTCTACCGTCATGGGGATTGAAATAGTAGTGACCGACCGGATGCAATCTACCACTGCCTGCCAGTACGCCTGAATCGGGGGGCATTCCCAAAAAATATGCATAAAATCGGCAGTAGGCGCGGAGCACCTCCAGCAGGCCGATCCCTGACCCCTGAACATTCTAGCCAGCCTGGCAGGAGTCAGGTACGCCCTATGTAGGAACTTGTAATGTATAAGTCTGTCTCTTGTAGAGACTAAGGCCTGGAAAGCCGCCCCCCAGACATCGTCCCAGTCATCTCTGTCCAATCCCATGGTCACCGAGTCCCAAGCACGCCTACAGGGCGACAGCAACCCGGTGGTCTCGGGGAAAAGGTCTTTATAGAGGCTGGAAACCTCCTTGGGAAGTGGTTCACTACGGGCCAGGGACTCCAGGTCCCCAGACTCCAGGACCAACGGATTTCCTCCAAACTGTGCCTGAAACGCATGGCGCAATTGTAGGTATCTAAAAAAATGGGTATTGGGTAGGTCATGTCGCGTCTTCAAGTCATCAAACGTCCTTAAGGTACCATTTACTACCACATGGCTCAAGGTCTTAATCCCGTAGGCCGTCCATACCACCGGGTCCGGGTAGTCCAGAAAGTGGACCAAGTTGGGGTTTCTCCATAAGGGCGTGTGGGGGGAGAAGGTAGCACGATCAGTAGGCCTTAATGCTTGCGCCACGACCCATGCTCTGATCACTGACCTCATGGAAGGCGTTAAGGGATACGGGGCCCTCGGGCCCCTGTAGACTAGCCGGGAGAGTGCCTCATAGGAGCCCACGCAAGCAGCTTCCAGCGACACCGCGGCATCATCCGGAGCAGAGGTCAGCCAACGGTGTGCTACCGTCAACTGGCCGGCCAGGAAATATTTAGAAAAATTGGGCACCGCCAGACCTCCCTCCCCCCATGGCTGTTGGAGAATGGTCAACTTAAGGCGGGGTGAACTACCCTGCCACAGGAAAGAGGATATCATGCCATCTATGGCCTTGAAAACCGTCTTTGGTATCCACACTGGGGCGTTCCTAAGCGTATAGAGCAGGAGAGGGAGGATCTTCATTTTAAGAAGATTGACCCTGCCTATGAGGGACAGGGGGAGATTTTTCCAGGAGTTCAATTTTTTGGCAACGACATTTAGCAATGGGGACACGTTAAGTTCAATAAAGTTTGTTACTGAGTTAGTAATCTGTAGCCCCAAGTACCTGATTTGGGTCACCCACTGCAGGGGGCTTGAGGGGTCGGCCCCTCCAAGGGACACATGGGAGCGGAGTGGGAGGATTTTGGATTTGGTCCAGTTGACTTTGAGGCCGGATACCTCAGTAAATTTGCCCATCAGTGACAGTGCGGCATGTAGAGAGGGGCCAGTATCCCCCAGAAATAAAACCAGGTCGTCCGCATAAAGAGTTACCGACTCAGTCAAAGTGCCCACCTTGATACCCTGGATTAGGGGCGAAGATCTCAACGCAATCGCCAAGGGTTCCATCACCAGGGCAAACAGGCCCGGTGACAGGGGACAACCCTGCCTGGTGCCCCTGGATACCGGAAAGGCGCCCGACACCTCGCCATTCAGACGAATTGCCGCCACTGGTTTGTCGTACAGCAACGATATCCATTTGAGAAATACAGGCCCAAAGCCCATACGCTCCAGCACCCGCGTCATGTAGCCCCAATCAATGGAGTCGAACGCCTTTTCCAGATCGAAGAACACCAGGGCCCCCCCGTGAGATATTTCTCCGTCAATTTGCGTGTGCGTGTATACCCTGCGAATGTTAATGTCAGTAGCCTTTTTGGGCATGAACCCCGTCTGGTCAGGAGATATTAAATGGTCTAAACAGGACATCAACCGATTGGCCATCATCTTGGTCAATATCTTGAGGTCCATGTTCAGCAGCGCAATAGGCCTGTAGGATGAACAGTAAAGGGGGTCCTTCTCAGGCTTGGGGAGCAGGACCACATGAGCCTCATACCAAGAGGGGGGCATACTCCCTATCTCCAAACACTCCCCATAAAGGTTCAGTAGTCTGTGGGACACCACCTCCGAGTAGGTCTTATACCACTCTGCCGGAATGCCGTCAGGGCCCGGCGCCTTGCCATTCGGGAAGGAGGAAATAGCCACGGCCAGCTCCTTGGGGGAGAAAGGAACCTCCAAAAGCTTGACCGCCTCTCCAGGCAGCACCGGGATCTGAATGGAATCCAGCAGGTCCGTCAGAACCTGGTTGTCATATTGTGGGATAGCCGCATATAGGTCTGAGTAATAGGACACAAACGCTTGTAGGATACCTTCCCTGTCCCGCACCAGAGTGCCCCCAGGCGTGTAAATACATGGAACGGACACGTGTGATCTGACATCTGCTGCCAGGTAGGCAAGCAGTTTCCCATTCTTGTCTCCTCTTTCAAATAGATCCTCTGCCCTACGCCTAAACGTGCATTGTGTAAGTGATTGTAGGTGGACCAAGAAAGTTCTTCTGGCCATCTGCAACTCCACCAGTGTGGAGGCAGAGGGCGCCTCAGCATGGGCTTTCGCACACCGAATCTCATGCGCCTGGAGCGCTTCCGACTCAGAGTTCTTTTCAGTCCTGGCAGCCTTAATAGCAGCAATATATACTCCCCGGGTGGACGCCTTGAACGCATCCCACACCATGTGTCCACCCGCAGAGCCTTCATTTGTCTCCCAGTACTCCGTTACATGACCAGAGACCAGTGACTCAACTGATGGTTCATCTACCCATCCCGGGTGCAGCCTCCAGAGTCTCCGACCGCCCCCACCGGGACGACTCAGTGTCACCTGTAAGGGAGTGTGATCCGAGAGTCCCCCGGCCAGGTAATCAACATCCGTCACCTGCGGCAGGAGGGCCGGATTTGCGAAGGCAAGGTCTATACGGGAGGAGGAGGAACTGACGTGGGAAAGATAGGAGTAACCTCTCTCACCAGGATGTTTCCACCGCCATAACTCCTCCACAGCCGCAACATCCGCCCAGTGCCTGAGGTCGAGGTTTCGCGCCCGATTGGGGTTAGAAGTATCCAACCCGTAGTCCAATACATTGTTGAAATCCCCAGCCACCAGCAATTTTAATGGGCCAAAGGTGGCAATCTTCTCTAAAACCAGATATAATACCTCTTTGTTGAAGGGGGGAGGGATGTACACATTAGCTATGGCCAGCAGCTGGGAGTCAACAGTGAGAACCACAATAACATATCGCCCGTGGGGGTCTGTCACAACATGTTCTATATTACATTGCAGTTTCTTGTGTAACAGGATGACCACACCCCTTGCATACGAGGAATAAGTGGAGTGTACCGCTCTCTGTATCCAGTTCCTATTCAGGGAAAGAGTTTTACTACCAATCAGGTGGGTCTCTTGCAGGAGAACAATATGTGGGTTTAGAGATTTAAGGTACTGTAGAACTAGGGATCTTTTGTATTTAGAGTTTAGACCGCGGACATTCCACGACACTAGCTTAATATCATTCATCAGGTGGGGGGAGGTAACATGTTAATGCAAGGTGAATCAAGCATACGAGGAGAGAGGAAGCTGGACACAGAGAGCCATTGAATAGCATATCACAGCAGTTCAACAGAGTGTGACACTTAGAGCATTGCACATTGTACAGTGTAGCACATATGGAGCGAGGCCCAAGGGCCAACAGGGGGTGGAGGCACAGAGTCAGATCCTCATATAGAAAGACAGGGGAAAGGCAAAAAATGCCTGGGAAAAAAAGGAAAAAAATTAACAACCAAAAGTTAAAACAAAAAAACGTCATTAAAATCCCAACGCCCTGTTTGCTCCAGGCGAACCAAACTAAAAAACGGTATTACCGCCGGAGAAACTTTATACCCAAAAACTTAGAAATCAGGTGTGAAACGTCTCAACAGTTCATCCACTCCAAGAGAAAAAGTAAATGAAAAACAAAAGTTCCCAGGGGTTCCAGGGAAACACAGAGAAATTTCAAACCGTGCTTAACAGTACCTGTTGCTCCTGTCAGGAACGGATGCTTGACCACGCAGAATAGTCCATCCATCATTAGTCTACAAAGTTCAGCAGCCAAGAGCAACCGGAGTGCAGTAAGGAGGTACTGCGACAAGGAACCACTGCTCCCAGCAAGGGCAATCTTGATGAGGTAAGTAACTTTTCCTCCCTAGGCCGACTGCGCCGTCACCCAGCCTCCACAGGCCTCTAGGCCATCGAATCCAGCCAATCCACCGCCTCCGCCGGAGAGTCAAAAAATTTTGCAGAGCCCCTATGGATCACCTTTAGGCGGCTAGGGTAGAGCATGCTATACACTAGGCCTTTTTCCCGCAGGCGACGACGGACATCCGTAAAGGAGCGCCTTCTCTTCTGCAGCTCCTGGGAGAAGTCAGGATACAAATGAATCGCCGCATTTTCATGCTTCAGCTCCGGGTGTTTTCGGGCCTCTGCCAGGATCATGTCCCGGTCCCTGAAATTCAGGAGGCGGACCAGGAACGCACGCGGCCATGCACCCACAGGCCTCTTGCCGGTGGGGACCCTGTGAGCGCGCTCCACTACGTAGACAGGGGACAGATTCCGCAGGCCCAGGAGTTCTTTAAAGAATGTCTCCGCAAATTCCACCGGGTTGGCTCCCTCTGCGCCCTCTGGGAGCCCAACCACCCTGACGTTGTTGCGGCGGAGGCGATTTTCGGCGTCTTCTGAACGGGCCATTAGGACCCTGACCTGCTGTTGCAGCTCCCCAACCGAGTGAGCGGTGGAGGCCACCGTGTCCTCCACCACAGATATGCGGTGTTCTGCCTCTGACATGCGGCCTCTAAATTTGTCCATGTCCTGCCTTATCAGCCCACATTCTATGGCCAGGGTGTCAATCTTACCCTCCACGGAGGACTTGCTGTCCGCAATGGCCGCCAGGATCGCGGCGGTGGACCGACCTCCCAACATCCCCGGCGGGTCCTTCTCTTCCATCTGCGGTCCCTCCAGGTCCAGCGACTCGAGGTCCGCCATCCAGGATTCTGTTTGCGCTGCCCCCGAGGCCGGGAAGGATGGTGAAGGCGGCAAGATGGCCGCCGCGCGCGTGTTTGGCGGTGGGCGCCGGGTAGAAGAACTCACCGCCTTCTTGGCCGAGCCGCGCTTTCCAGTCATCGGGAGGACCGGGGCTGTCCCCCGGACAGGAGGAAGAAGCTTGCTGAGCAGGATGGCACCCTAAGGTAAGGATGGAGACGGATTCAGATCACGGATGGCAGGAGCACAGGCAATGCACGTCCGTCTCGCTCTACATCCCGGCCACGCCCCCCCACATTTTTCTTTTTAAGTGTCAAATTAGAACATTTTAAATAAAATTAACAATAAAACTAATTTTAATTTTTTTTTAAAGTGCCCCTATTCCCTTATGCTCGCACGCAGAAGCAAAAGCATATGCATGTCCCTCCCACATACGAAAACGGTGTTGAAACCACACATGTGAGGTATCGCTGCAAACGTTAGAGCAAGAGCAATAATTGTAGCCCTAGATCCCCTCTGTAACTCAAAACATGTAACCAGTAAAAAAAATTAAAGCGTCGCCTATGGGGATTTTTAAGTACCGAAGTTTGGCACCATTCCACGAGCGTGTGCAATTTTGAAGCGTGACATGTTAGGTATCTATTTACTCGGCGCAACTTCATCTTTCACATTATGCAAAAAAATTGATTTTTACATGTAGGAGAGAAATGTCAGAATTGGCCTGGTAAGCAAGTGGTTAATCTGTTGTTGTTCCCTCAAAGAATGTCCCATCCATACTGCTTCCACCACTGGTCTGCGTGTAGAATGCGTGAAAAAAAGTAGGTAAAACATTTTTCTTTTAAATATCAAGGTAGGCTTCAGAAAAACATTGTGGGGGGGGGGGGGGGCAGGTTATGAAAAATGCTGGAGTAAAAACAGTGACATAAAGACCAACTGTAGAAATTCCAGGCGCTGCACAGGTCCATGTTATCTTTCTCTTTCTGGGTTAGGTCTGGCAATTACATAGGTCAGCTGTTTTATCTTAGGCAGGGATACTGTTGTGTCAGCAAGCCAAGTATGTAATCTTTCTTTCAGGAAAATTATATGGAAGTATCAATTGCAACTTGGAAAAAGATAGCAGAGGATGAGGGCAAATATAATAGGTTAGTTATTAGGAGAGTAATTGGTTTCTATAAGTCACCAAGGTCACTTCTAGTTTGGGAAATTTGGCCATAAGGAAGATTGAGATAAATTCATGTGCCATTGTACCGTATCCTATCATAATATGACTGCATCAAAATCAGTCAAACACACATACAGTAGCTGGCTATGCAGGCTAGATGGAAATAAGATAAAGTTCCTTTATTTCAAATTTTTCACAAATTCTGCCACGCTGTATGGGTGGAGAGCAGTGATGGGGGGCAGGCGGTGAGAGATGATCTCATCTCTCTGCTCCCCTGCCTCACCTCCAACAGTATAGCAGGCCCGCTGTGAGGGCAGAATAGCGGTGATGCGGGCGGGTGGCGTGAGATGGTGTCATCTCTCTGCTCACTTCGCCGCCGCACGTCAGACAGTGCAGCCTTCATGTCTGCTGTCTTCTGCCTCTGCCGGGTATTCTCCGCTGTCTTTTTGCTCCTTTGCCGGGTCTTCTCTGCTGTCTTCTCTCTCTTATTTTTTTATTTTTTGCCTTCAACTGGCTTTCAGAGATGCAAAGAGGATCAGTTTGCCCTTCTGCTACACCAATCCCCCTCTACTGGTCACATCTGATTCCTCTGGTGCTTGGCCCCCCGACTGGCCAGGGCCCAGCACAGGAGGACCGGTACTACCCCCTTGTCAGCGGCCATGGTCACAAGGAGTCACAGCCGGCTTCGTACAGTAAGCATGCCAGCCCCAGAGGCTTCATGACCGGTGAATAACTGGCCCTGGTGAGTACCCTGGACAGGTAAGTGTCCTTTTATTACAAATAAGCAACTACAGTATTGGTAGCTGCTGATTTTTTTATTTGTTTATTATTATTTTTTTGCATATATAAAAGAGAAATTTTAGCAGGCTATGTGAAAACAGATCTGCTTCATTAATTGTCCCCAGTATGGATATAGTGGAAACCTATAATGTATAACATGTCCAACAAATCAGTAAACAGTATATTTCACTAATCCAAGTTGTGCTATCTTCTCACTGTAAAACCTAACCATTTGTTACAAATAGAATTTAAACGTAAGCAGTCGTGGCGGTTATTGAGGCAATATGTTTTGGAGAGCAGACAATGAATCCTTGGTTCTGTTTAATAATGCATTCCAGTGAGACAAAAGGATGGGTCTTCCAAATATCTCCACACATAGCAGAGCTAATTGATGCCATATACAACTCACACAAGGACAATTTCTCTGGATATAAATGATGTCTGCTTATACTTCATTATCATAATTAGTCACTTTTCCTTCATGGTTTCTCCTATTTAGTATTGGAGCAATACACCAACCTTATTGTAGCAGAAATAAACATAAAACATTTAGATTTCAGTTGTACCTAACAGTATAAAAGGTTTGTTTACTCATCAAACAATATGTAATTGTGGGGGTGCACAAGATTGCGGCAAGCTGTGTTAAAAAAATTGCTAGATCCAGAAAGTGATGTACACAATTTAGTATTGTTTGGCTTGGTGCCATGGGGGTAGATTCAGGTAGAATGGCGCTTCTTTGTGCAGGCGTAACGTATCCTATTTACGTTACGTCTTCGCAACTTTTACAGGCAAGTGCCATATTCTTAAAAGAAAGTTGCGGCGGCGTAGCGTAAATAGGCCCACATAAGCCCGCCCAATTCAAATTGTGAAGAGGTGGGCGTGTGTTATGTAAATCAGGCTTGACCTGACGTGATTGACGTTTTTCCCGAACGGCGCATGCGCCGTCCGTGGAATTTCCCAGTGTGCATTGCTCCAAAGTACGCCGCTAGGACGTCGTTTCGACGTGAATGACGTCCAGCCCCATTCACGGACGACTTACGCAAACGACGTAACATTTTCAAAATTCGACGCGGGAACGACGGCCATACTTAACATAGGATACGCCTCATATAGCAGGGGTAACTTTACGCCGGGAAAAGCCTAGTGTAAACGGCGTAAATGTACTGCGTCGGCCGGGCGTACGTTCGTGAATAGGCGTATCTAGCTGATTTACATATTCTAGGCGTAAATCAGCGTACACGCCCCTAGCGGCCAGCGTAAATATGCAGTTAAGATCCGACGGCGTAAGAGACTTACGTCGGTCGGATCTTAGTCAAATCTATGTGTAACCGATTCTATGAATCAGGCGCATAGATATGACCGGCCGGACTCAGAGATACGACGGCGTATCAGGATATACGCCGTCGTATCTCCTATGTGAATCTACCCCATAGTGTTTACTATATTAGTTAAAGTTGAATCTGATATTTTTATGGTTTTTATTGCCCCAGTTGGATGGGTGGGCTGGGGTAGTCCTGCTTGACCCATTCCCTGGTCCTACAATGTTGACCTGCAATATGGCCCCATTTTGGTCTGAACCTTTTTTGGAAATATAGCTTCATATTAGCGTTATGCTACAGGGGCCTCTTCATGGTTGATCATTTTTAAAAGTAGCTTCTCCTACCTGATTATGGATTTTTTATGGGTCCATGCTTGGACCACCTCATTCTCCATATAAGTTATGGTCCCCACTGTTTGTAAATTGACTATGCTCACAGTTCTAGTTTGTACTTGACTTTATTTACAATGTCCTATTACTATTTGAAAGCTTAATAAAAAAAGATTGAAACAAAAATGTAATAATGTTACTAACCCCCTGCCATTACTTCATCCCTCCTTCCCAACTGTAAGGGCTGATAATGTGCCCATTGAAATACAATAGGGTTGCACTGATATCGATACTAGTATCAGTGACGATACCGAGCATTTGCACGAGTACTCGTGCAAATGCTCCGATGCTTAATCCGATACCTCCGAATGAAGAGGCGTTGCGCCCGGAAGTCAGTGGGAAGAGAGGGAGTCAACACGACATGCTGGCAGCAGTGGCAGGTAAGGTGGCTGGGGCATGGGGCACAACCGCTATGTTCCCAATGCCGGCTGTTCTATAAGAATCTGCGACCTGTCACATTCAGTAAAGGAAGTGACGTTCTGTCAGAACACTGCCACGCCCATCTTGGTACACCGTGCACTCGGCCGCAGTAAGCCTGCAGTCAGAAGGTGGCAGCGGACATCTTGTTACACCCAGCCCATATACTTCAATAACTTTATGGGCTGGGTATAACAAGATGTCTGCTGCCGCCTTCTAACTGCAGGCTTACTGCAGCCGAGTGCAGGGTAACTATATGGGCTGGGTGTAACAAGATGTCCGCTGCCGGCTTCTGACTGCAGGCTTACTGTGGTTGAGTGCAGGGTATACCAAGAAGAGCGTATCACTTCTGTTACCGAATATAATGGGTCGCCGGTTTGGACAGAACAGGCACTTTTCTGTGTTTAAATGGCTAGCAAAATTTAATATTAGGTCTCATCATTATGCCAGCCAATTGCCAATCAGTGCTGCCTTTCTGTGCCTGCCCATCAATTCCCATCAGTGCCACCTAAGAGGGCTGCTCATCAGAGCTACCTCATCAGTGCCACCTATCAGTGCCACTTATCAGTTCCCATCAGTGCCACCTATTAGTGCCCATCAGTCAGTGCCGCTCATCAGTGTTGCATATCAGTGTCATCTATCAGTTCATTGCCCATCAGTGCTGCATATTAGTGCCACTACATTTGTTCCCTTCAGTGCCGCCTCATTAGTGCCACCTAATTCTATCAGTGCCCATCAGTGCCACATTTTAGTGCCTCCTTATCAGTGCCACCCCATCAGTGCTGCCTCATCAGTGTCCAAGGGTGATGCTTCCACATGACATTAAAAAAAAAGTATCGGTAATCGGTATCAGCGATTACCTTAAAAAAGTATTGATACTTGTACTCTGTTTCTGAAGCCCCAGGCCAAGTTGTAAATTCCCTGCTTCTGTTCTGCCAAGGAAATCTAACACACACACACAAGAACTGAGTACTGCAATCACAACAAATGACATCATTAGAACATGCGCATGAAGCAAAATCTCAGTTGGATACTAAGTACCATTAAACTCTGAGGCCTCGTACACACGGCCGAGGAACTCGACGTGCCAAACACATCGAGTTCCTCGGCCAGTTCAGCTCTGAAGCCGCCGAGGAGCTCGGTGGGCCGAGAGCTCCCATAGAACAACGAGGAAATAGAGAACATGTTCTCTATTTCCTCGCCGAGGTCCTCGTCGGCTTCCTCGGCCGAAAGTGTACACACGGCCGGGTTTCTCGGCAGAATTCAGCCAGAAACTCGGTCGGAAGCTGAATTCTGCCGAGGAAACTGGTCGTACTGGTGTACGGGGCCTCAAACTAACATTCCAATTCTGTGTATATTTAGGATTTTGATTTGTCCTGCAATTAAAAAAAGATAGATGGCGGGAATATAGGAATGAATGAAGGTTGCGGAATGCATGTATGAGAGGACAAATCCTTTTGGAGAATAAGCTTTATGACACTCAGCAGGCAGAAGGCAAAGATGTCCCCAGTGGTTATACAGATAGCAAAAATAACCAAAGCAAGGATCTGCGCCTTGTCTACTATGATAATAATAATTTAAATATTACTGCTAATAATTACAAATAATAATTAAAAAATATTGTTAATTAAAAAATAACCACTTTAGAACCAGGCCTTTTCTGACACCCTGGCCCAGATTCTAAAAGGACTTACGACGGCGTAGCGCCGTCTTAGAATCAGTTACGCATAAATTCGGCTAAGATACGAGCGGCGTAAGTTTCTTACGCCGTCGTATCTTAGTTGCATATTTACGCTGGCCGCTAGGTGGCGCTTCTGTAGATTTACGCGTTGAATATGCTAATGAGCTAGATACGCCGATTCACGAACGTACGTGCGCCCGGCGTAGCAAGATACGTCGTTTATGTAAGACATATGCCGGCGTAAAGTTACCCCTCATAAAGTAGGGGTAAGTCATGTTAGGTATGGACGTCAGAAACGTACGAACAGCGTCGTGTTTTACGTCGTTTGCGTAAGTCGTCCGTGAATGGGGCTGGACGTAATTTACGTTCACGTCGAAAGCATTGACTATTTGCGGCGTAATTTTGAGCATGCGCACTGGGATACGTTCACATGCGCCGTTCGTTAAAAACGTCAATCACGTCGGGTCACGATACATTAACATAAAACAGGCCCACACTAGCCTACTTTGAATTGCGCGGGCTTACGCCGGCACAGTTACACTACGCCGCCGTAACTTTGGCCGCAAGTTCTTTGAGAATACGGGACCTGCCTCACTAAGTTACGGCGGCATAGTGTATCTGAGATACGCTACGCCCCGCCTATAGATAGGCGCGTTTTTGAGAATCTGGCCCTCTTTGTTTACATGTAAAAATCTGGATTTAAAAAAAAAAAATTACTTAGAACCCCCAAACATTATATATATATATATATATATATAAAGAAAAAGTTTGACTTCTATTACTATCTTTTTCTGCCATACAAAGTCCAGGGGGGCATCCTCCAATATATATATATATATAGAGAGAGAGAGAGAGAGAAAACATGTGAATGAACAAAGTGCATTGGAGGATGCCCCCCTGCAATTTTTTAAGTCACACAGTATTTGCGCTGCGGTTTTTTTAAACAACATTTTTTAGGGAAAAAATACACTTCTGTAAGATTTTAATTTACAAAAACACAATATCATACCCAATTGTTTAGTAAAAAATAAAAAAGATTATGTTACACTGAGTAAATAGATTAGATACCAAATATTTCACGCTTTAAAATTGCGCATGCCTGTGCATTTACGGCAAACTACGTACATTTTATTATCCATAGGCGGCGCTTTAAAACCTTTACAGGTTACCACTTTAGACTTTCACAGGAGGTGTGGTACTAGAATTACTGCCCTTGATCTGACATTCGGAGTGATACTTCACATGTGCAATCGTTGTTTGTGCATGTGCAAGACCGACGTGTTCTGTTCCGCCTTTGTGCAGACACGGGGGGACAGGGCGCTTTACTTTTTTTATTATTATTATTTATTTATTTTAACACTGTCCCTTTACTTTTTTTTTAAATCACTTTTATTGTTATTGATAATATATATAAATATCCTCTGTGATAGGAATAGGCATTTGATGGATTATATGTATATCTAGGTTTTGTCTGGCCATTTACATGAAAGGTCGCGGGTGTACGTCAATTTAATATTATGTTTAATATGTTCCATTTAATGTTTGGGGTATATATAGTATCGCATGTTAGCCAAATGGTGACCCCATGGATAGATGTGTCCAAATACGGCTGACGTGTTGCGCTGTTTTATTCGGATTTCCGGTTGCAGTCGGCCAAAACCGTTGTGACGCTCTCCATGGTTACCAGGATTGTATAAATAGATGCTGGGTGACGTACTAGCTCCACCCACTGATGACGAAGTCCATACCGGACATAACGTGCGTACGGGGGAGGAGCTTCTTGCCGTGACGTCACACGCGTCCTTTCCACTGCCGCTCGCGGCTGATTGCTCTTATTTGTTTTTATTGCTTAATGCTTATCACCATTTCGGCCAGCTGTCTCCTGGCGGACTATTTGTGCATATACCCAGATTGGACTGTGGCTTGGTGAAGCTTTGTTTTTACTACTCTTTTTTGGAATAAATACAGTCTACACTGAGATCTTGTTTATTACCTTTATTCCATATCTGACCGTACCATCTACCACTGTGCTGGATTCATCTGTACTATCTCCCTCATGGTGAGAACAAGGTGTTTTGACCACTTGTGAAAGCAAATGGTCCACCCCATCTGGTAAGGAGGCATTCCCTTTGTTGGTGGAGGATATCATCACTTTCGTTGAAGATTATGCTGTATCACTGGGTGTCATCTTGATTTCTTCATTGATGGACTTTATTGCGCTGCACTTACCGTATTTATCGCGGTATAACGCGCTCCCGCGTATACCGCGCACCCCTAATGTTGCCCCGAATCCTGTGGAAATTTTTTTTTTTGTACTTACAGTTTTGGTGTCTTGCGTGGCGTCCATCGGCAGCCTCGTCTGGTCCGGCGTCCGTCTGCGGCTTCGGGTGTCCTCTTCGTCAGGTACGGGTCCATCTGCGGCTTCCGGGGATCCTATTCGTTGGGTCCGGGGTCCGTCTGCGGCTTCGGGTGTCCTCTTTGTCGGGTCCGGCGTCCTTCTGCGGCGTCCTTGCGTCCTCCCTGCTCGTTTCCCGTGCCGAGTTTGAATACTGCGCCGACATATACCGAGCGCAGTACACTCGTGTATCGTCGGGCAGGCTCTGCAATTCTCGCGCTGACGTCCTGTACGCTCAGGACATCAGCGCGAGAAGTGCCAAGACTGCCCGAAGATACACGAGTGTACTGCTCTCGGTATATGCCGGCGCAGTATTCAAACTCGTGGCGGGAAAGCGGGTATCGACGTATACCGATTTTGCCCTGATTTTCAGGGCAAAATAGTGCGTGGTATACGCCGATAAATACAGTATATTAATTTTTTCACTTGTATCTTTTGAGGCATTTGTGATTGCCTCCTTTTGTGTTCAGCCTGCAACTGTTTTAGTTTAATACTTGTATCATTTATGCGCTGATTGCTGCTTTTATTATTTGATGGATTAACAGTTTGATTGAGGAATGTAACTGTTTTTTTAAACTGTTAAGCCAGTGGATTTAATTCCACTTTATGGTTTACTGCTGACCAGGGGCTCTGGGCTTCAGCAAAATGGCAGCCTCCAGCAAGAAGAAACATGAGTAATGCTGGAGGCAATTTACAGCACGCACTAATTTTGGTAGCATAATTATTAATGTAGAATGTATGTTCCTTGCTAAAGAACATTTTTTTTTTTATCAAGTTTTAATGGGTAAAGTTCCACTTTAACCCACTGTGCCTAAACCTGTTTTTTTTTTTAGTTCTTCAGATACTTTCCCCCCCGACCACTACCACGCACAGTGCCGCCCATTAGGTTTAGCTTCACTCCAGCGATTGTCACTGTGTGGCCCTGCTCAGCCACACAGCCTTTCCCCTGAAATTGTCGTCACATACTGCACATGCACCATGTATTCCTATAGAAAAAACTGTACTCTAAACACCCGGTTGAGGCCTTTGTGAGTACAGCCTTCCCATAGAAATAAATGGGGCTGTGGCAACCATGTGAAGTAGGAAAGAGCCATTTTCAGAGGAAAGGCGGTGTGGCTCTGAGCTGAGGTGGGTTTCATAGTGAAGATTACTGGATCAGGTTGCAGGTGGGCAGGACTCTGAGGGGTGAGTGCAAGTAATTAAACTGAAATAAAATGACAATTGTCCCTGTAAAGTTAGTATCAAATTGAAACAAACTGCACTTCTAACACACTTAAACGATATTTAATTATTAACAAGTTTTCCATCCAAAGGTGATTCAGATAAACTTTTTCCAAATATGACTCACAATAACCTCCACAATACATCAGCATTTGGTGTATCTTATGAGCCCAGTGGGTCTTATAATAACGGCTTTATAATAATGTTTATTATACAGCAATCATCTGTGCCAGTAATTCTGAACAATGTCTTCTACCAGGCATCAGCTGCTTTCACATATCTCAATGGGACCTTACAGGGAATGATATGACTCCTACATTAAAGCCAAATATGCTGGTGGTGTTAAGGGAAAGTTACCCTGGACACACAATGAAAAGCTGACATACACCAAAGCTTAGAAAAACTACTCAACATTTTCACACGGCTCAGCTTTGTTTCCTTTAAACCTTGTGTATTTTTCTCTCTGTCCTAAAAGCAACAAGCTGCTGGTTGTCAGCTCACATTTTCTGTTTACACTCATCAGATTTTTTGAAGCAGATCAGAGACAAAAGAAGAACCTAAGGTTATAGTATATGAGTAATAGCATTAAATAATGTCATATACAGAATAATTCTGTTTTGAAATTCTCTGTTGAGAAAAAGAAAACGACAAGAATATTGATGGTCTTACCTAGAAAACTATTTGTAGATCATCCCAATGTAAGCCGGCAGAACAAAATGGAGTCACACTAGCTAGTCCTACAAAGGCCAAATGGAAATAAGTTCTTTGCGAGGTAAAGCAGATAGGATTTGAGTTTCTGATGGAGCCATTAGACTGTAGTCCTGTGTAATAGTATTTGCTCTGCAAACAGCGAGGTGCCGGTAAGAGGAAGCAGACAGGAACTGCAGAGCTGTGAGCATGCAGATTTGGGGTTATTTATGATTTCAGCTATCATTTGCTCTCCAAATATATCTTTCTGTACACGTCAACGAGTTACTGGAGCAGAACTTGTACAGCAAAAATGTATGCTAGAAATGATAGCTTCAGGCTACAGGCAGAAATATAAAAAGGTATAAAAACATGTTGGAGGAAATGTGGACCGATATCAACTTTCCTTGATGACTTCTCTGCCTGGCTACCCTACTTTCTCTCTTTTGAAATTCCCACAATCATTCTTGGTGACTTCAACATCCCTGTTTTACTAACACTGCTGCTACTTCTAAACTTCTTAGTCTAACCTCCTCATTTGACCTGAAGCAATAGGTACAGGCTGATGGCCACACTCTTGACCTTGTATTCTCCTACCTATGCACCCCATACAACCGCTCCAACATTCCTTTTCCTCTTTCTGATCACCACCTTATTAGTTTCGCTCTCTCCCTGTCTTCCACCACATTTCACGCCAACCGCCTAACAATTACCCGTAGAACCCTTTGGCACTTTAACCCTTCTCTTCTCTATTCTGCTACTGACCACCTCTATAACAAAATCTCACCCCTGTCCTGCCCCATTCTAGCCGCTTCTATCTACAATAGATCCCTGTCCTCCACACTGGATGAGTTTGCCCCACCACACTACACACAGAATCAGGCCCCGTTCTCTACAACCTTGGCAAACAGATAACACCAGAGGCGACCTGCAATTACCACATGTCATGCTGTATAAGAGAACCTATTTCTACAAGCTAGTCTGCTTTAGCTCCAATTTGCTGAAGACATACCTACTTAGATATAACAACGCACCACCCATTTGGCCTAGGCTTACATGCTTTATCTGGATTGCATCTGTGGTATACAACATCTATCTGGTTCTTGCATCTTAAGTTTGGATTCTTACACCTGATAATCTTTACGGATGGGAGTGGGCATTGGAGTATTGGATTGTGTTTCTCATGGACCTGGCGGACTAGTTGTTATCAGTGTTCCATACATTCACCATACAGTACCATTTAGGAATCCAGGGACCCGATGAAGCGGGCAGTCCACGAAATGCGTTATCACATACTGTATACTGGATCCCAAGACCAAGACAGAGATCTATATGGCTACCGTCTGTGTGAATATGTTTTTAATATATGTTTTTTAACCCTTATAATATTGAATAAAATAAAAATGTTGTATATATCGTATGAGTGTGTGTGACTAATATACCCTAGAATGTACATCTAAAGTCTCATTTATTTCCAGGGGTCTGTACATATGTTTATTCGGGACAGTACCTTCTAGGGGTAGATTCAATTGCACATTTATTCCACACACCCCCATTTTTTTTACTCCACAGTACAACCATCTAGAGAGGTCAGAGAGGGCTTGTTTTTTTTTTTTTTTTGTTAACTGAAAAGTTTTTTGTTTTATAAAATAAAACAAAGAAAAACAAGCAGGCAAAGATGAGACATAGAGCAGTGATGACAATTGCAGTGAGTACACAAAATCTCAAACATAATACACAATTATATGATCATCCATGCAGAAATACCCTCTCAAAGGAACAATAAGCAAGTAGTTCACATCTTCATATTAAATTAGTTATTCGGTTGGGCAATAACACTCGAGAGTACCGTAATCCCCGCTACGTGAAGTATGGGGAGTGTGAACCGGCCAAGGAACAGTTGAAGGGTAAAGGAGGTAGGGAGGGGTTCCCATTCCAGAGCAAAAGGGAAGACCCCTACTGCAGCACCCAAGGGTGCAATACAGAAGGAGAGGGGCGGGGGGGGGTCGTACATCACCCAACACAGGGGGAATCATGGCCAGAGCTAAACCCTAAAGACCCCTACATGGCTCCCACATCAATCGACTACAATATTGACAAAGAAGAGAGGGCTTGTTTGAAAGCTTACTGCGTGTTAGACGGCGCATATATGCATTTGAGAAATAAATTAGCAATATTACTGGCATCCCCTCAATACAAATGTGTGTAAAGTTGGATCATGATGTCTACACTCTTCATATAATGCTGTTATTTATTGAAGAATGTGGAAACACATATTGTGGTATTTGTGTTAGACCTTTTGTGTTAAACAGAGCACAGTAACATTTTCATTATTCTGCAAGTTGTAAGAAGCCCACAAGATACAACATACATATAGAAATGTGAACCTCTGGACCGATTTAAGCAGAAGTAACCTTACCAAACAGCAATGGTATAACTGAACTTTCCAGGACCCCAGTGAAAACTGCAAAACCAGGCACCGTAAAGTCATTGTAATAACATCTAACATACATACATTACTTTATTTGAACTAATTCATAAGTAGAAGTAGAAGTTTCGATTGGTGGAATGAAGGGAATAGAGACAGGCAGTGATGATCACCCATTTACATACACCTGTTGGCAGGTTCAGTCCCCTTTTATTTGTTGCCACTCCCCTGGAGAGCTGTGGGTGAGGCCTGGCAGGTTGGGTATAAGAACAGGTCACCCTTGACCAACATCAAGGGAGAAGGTGAAAGAACCTTGTTACCTCTGACCTTCACCTACAAGGTCTGTGGCTCTTTTTAGGGTGGCCTTAGGCTTAGGACTGAGGAACACCTTGGGGTAGATCCACATACAAATACATTGGCGCAGCGTATGTGAGATACGCTACGCCGCTGTAACTTACATTATGCCATTCGAATCCCCAAAGAATTTGCGCCGTAAGTTACGGCGGCGTAGTGTATCTCAAGCGGCGTAACGGCGCGGAATTCAAATCAGCGATTAGGGGGCGTGTTTCATTTAAATGAAGCGCGTCCCCACACCAAATGAACTGCGCATGCTCCGTTTCTAAATTTCCCGCCGTGCATTGCGTGAAATGACGTCGCAAGGACGTCATTTTTTTAACTTAGACGTGAATTACGTCCATCCCGATTCACGGACGACTTACGCAAAAAAAATAATTCAAATTTCGACGCGGGAATGATGGCCATACTTAACATGGCAAGTCTAACTATACGCGATGAAATAGCAGCTTTAACTATACGCCGGAAAAAGCCGACTACAGACGGCGTAAGAGAATGCGACGGCCGCGCGTACGTTTGTGGATCGTCGGAAATAGCTAATTTGCATACCCGACGCGGAAAACGACGCAAAATCCACCCAGCGGACGCCAAAGTATTGCATCTTAGATCCGAAGGCGTACGAAGACGTACACCTGTCGGATCTAACCCAGAAGCCGTCGTATCTTGTTTTGAGGATTCAAAACAACGATACGACGCGGGAAATTTGAAAGTACGCCGGCGTATCAGTAGATACACCGGCGTACTCGCTCTGTGGATCTACCCCATTGTGTGTGTGGACCCACCTTTTGGGACCTAATGGAAACAACTGGGACAATGGCTAATAGTACTGTGTTCTGCACAATGTATTATGAAGAGGATGTATTGCTGTGTGTGTGTGTCCATATCTTCTCAAATTCCCCTTTTTTGTCCTTCACTACTTGAATCTACCTTTCGGCTTCCATTATCTGATTGACCTCCTTTTTCCAGTCTAATAGAGTTGGGCAGGCGATCTGTTTCCAAAATCTGGGGATTAATAATTTAGCTGCATTCAGTAAGTGTGGTATAATATTCTTCCTGTAGGCTTTAATGGAGCCGGGCGTTTAATGGAATAGGAAGCATAGGGGCGTAAACTCCATAGGTGTAGGGGTCAACCTCTCAATCAATGGTGCAATTGTTTCCTGGGGCATTCCCACCACAAGTGCTCACACCCTCTCCAACACCGGGCATTTGCCGCTGGGTACATCTGATTTAACCTTACTGGTGTCCTATACCATCTTGTCATGAATTTATAGGCCATTTCCTGAACATACAAACTTATAGATGTAAAATAAGTTAATTTAATCTTTTTTTTTAATTTGTTCATCTGACAATTCCTTATTTAATTCTCTTTCCCATTCCCTGATAAAGTATGGGACTGTACTCTTTTGGGAGCCTAATATCAAGCTATACATCTGAGACAGCAGATGCCTAGCATCCCTCAAGTGCACACACTGGCCCTCAAACACTGTAATTGAGTTTAATGATCTCAGTAGGGGTTTCATCTTATTAAAAAAGCCTGTCATTTGATAGTATCTCCATCCTGATGTGGGTATATTCCCTAAAGCTGTAACCAGGTCCGGATAGGTTGCTAGGGTTCCCCGTGGGGCGAATTTACCACATGTGGTATCTCCATCCCGACCCCATGCCCCCAGGAATCCCACCCTCCCCCGGTGGGAACCACTCCAGTAGAGCTGGGGGGGGGCACCTGGGGGGAGCACTCTCCTGTTTTATTCAACTTATCCCATATTAACAAAGAGTTCCAAGTCAGGGGAACTGTCCATTTCGAAAGTCCTCTTGATATACTCGGGATCCAAGGGGCCCCTGCAAGGTTCCTCCCCGCTATTGTTTTTTCTGGTGGGGCCCACATTTTATTAGAAGAGTCATGGCACCAGTTCAAAATTCGGACCAGCAACATTGCTTGTAGTATACTGATATATCTGGCAACCCCATTCCCCCTTCTACCTTACTTCTGTGCAGGATGTCGTAGGCCAACCTTGGTCGTTTGTCATTCCACACGAATGCTACAAATACCTTCCGTATCTGTTTAAAATAGGTTTCTGGTAATTTAATCCGGACTGTATGTAATATGTAGATAATTCTAGGTAGTATACACATTTTAATGACACTCACTCTTCCAAACCATGTTAGATATTGTCCTGTCCATTTCTTTAGTTCCCCCACTATCCTGGCCATTAGGGATGCATAATTAAGGTCATATACATTTTTTTGATCTGAGGTGATATGTACCCCCAAATAGAACAAGGAGTCCTTCTTCCATAAAAAGGGGTACTCCCTCCTCAGCATCCTCGCCATCTCTTGAGGTACATGGCTGGCTAAAAGTATTGATTTTTCAAAATTAATTTTAAAATTGGACAGATACCCATATCTGTCCACTTGCTGCATAAGGGCTGTTAAGGATGTGTGTGGTGTTGAAAGGTAGAATAATAAGTCATCAGCATAGGCCGATACTTTGTGTTCCACATCCCCAATACATGTCCCCAGAGCATTTTTTCTCAGAAAATAGGTGCAGGAACTCAACCACGACCCTGTTCAGATTTCACAAACAGTAGAAGGGCCTTAAAGGGGCATTAAATACCAGGATTGCATTACATACAGAATGCAGAGTTCAGGTGGTTACACACAGAGTGCAGAGCTGTCACTTGTAAACACAGAAACCAGACTTCTGTGTTACAAGTGATTGTGGTGAGCGGGCACCAAAGGGTCTGAGCCAGAGGTGGTGGAACTGAGTTCCCCCAAGTTCCCCCTGAAAAAAATCCCTGCATGTCCCTGATATCTCCCCATTACTTCTAATCTTACAAAGAAATGCCTCTAATATTAAAGCAAATATTAATAGTGAAAGTGGGCAGCCCTGTCTTGTTCCGTTTCGTATCGTATATTAAGATAGTCCGGTACTGTGCCATTTACTTTAACCCTTGCTCTTGGATCTGCATAAAGGGCCATTACCCATACCGTCATGCGGTCACCCAGGCCCACCCCCTCAAGACTTCACTCATAAAGCCCCAATTAACCCTATCGAAGGATTTTTTAGCATCCATTGATAGTACGATCTTTGGGGCTTTCTCTGGACCATATTGCATCCAATGAAGAAGGTGAAGTGCCCGGATGGTGTTATCCCTTGCCTCACGTCCTTTCATAAAACCTGTCTGGTCTGGGTGAACTAAATCCCTGATATGTTCTTGTAATCGCAGAGCTAGGATTTTGGCCAACAGTTTAGTATCTGAGTTGAGCAGAGAAATAGGCCCGTAGTTGGCACAGTTATGAGAGTCTTTCTCTTCCTTTGGAAGTACAGTAATGTACGCCAACAGGGCTTCTGGAGGCAACAGATAAGTTGCATTAATTGTGTTAAAATAATTGCACAGCGGTTTTATAAGCTTAGAGGAATTTTTTTTATAATAAGTATATGTCAATCTGTCCGGGCCAGGACTTTTTCCTGTCGACAAGGCTGCTATTGCTCTGCTCAACTCTTCTACTTCAACTTTGTGTTGATCCCAGTACTGCAATGATCTCCAGCAGCATGGCGAAAATCCTTATGTGAATGGCCAGCTTAGCAATGACACACAATACAACAAATACACCTTGCATACTATCACATTTTCTTAAGAATTCTCTTTAATAACAAGTGCAGTCACATCAATGGAAGCTTGACAGATTGGTGGCCTGTTGACAGCCCTTGTGCTCTGTTATGATAAACATGCCCTGCAGTGGTTTCATGGACCTCCTGGTGACATTGTCCCTGTCAACAAATTCCAGGTCACTTCTGTCACCTCCCACCTGTGAGCACCACACCCCTCTGGAGGCAGATGTCACCTTGTATAAATAACACATTCCAGTACTTTGTAATCATTACTCTGTGGACACATTATAATTACATACTTGTAAAAGGAGATTTCTCTTGATTTGTGTTTGCTTTGCATGAGGCAATAACTAAAGATGAATTTTAGAGTGTTTTACTCTTCTCTGAACTGTCATCAGATGGTTTACAATGTTTTCCAGAGCACAACGGATTCCATTTATATGCTGAACACATAATATGGCCTTTATTGGGCAATTATTTTAAAGCTGATCTCTGGCCAAAAATAATTTTTGGTTATTTGCAAAATAAATAAACGCTGATGAAGTGTGTACAATGTGTGACCACTTCTGTGTTATGTAATAAGCTGGCCATACACAATTAGATTTTCTCTTAAACATCCTTTGTCATTCTTGCCAACAGTGGCCCAGATTCAGGTAGATCCGCGCAATATTTGCGTGGGCAAAGAGCAAAGATTTTTCTCTGCGCCCACGCAAATATTTCGATTTGCCCCCGATTCACGGAGCAGTAGCTCCGTAAATTGCGCGGGCGCTATGCTAATTAGCCCTGCGTAAGGGCGCCTAATGTAAATGATCCCGCCGGGGGCGGGAATCATTTAAATTAGGCGCGCTCCCGCGCCGAGCGAACAGCGCATGCTCCGTCGGGAAACTTTCCCGACGTGCATTGCGGCAAATGACGTCACAAGGACGTCATTTACTTCTAAGTGAACGTGAATGGCATCCAGCGCCATTCACGAATCACTTACGTAAACGACGTGAAATTTAAATTTCACGAGCGGGAAGGGCGGCTATACTTTAGCATTGGCTGCCCCTGCTATAGCAGGAGCAACCTTGCGCTAAAGTCGCCGTACGGAAACTCCGTACCTTGCGTGCGCAGGGCCCGCGCAACTTTTGTGAATCGGTGGTAGTATGCAATTTGCATACTATACGCCGATCACAATGGCCGCGCCCCCTAGCGGACAACGCAAGAATGCAGCCTGAGATATGAAGGCATAAGGATGCTTATGCCTGTCATATCCTAGGCTGCAGTCCGCGTAGCGATGTTCCTGAATCAGGGGCATTCGCTACGCTGGAGCAAAACAGCTATTGCGCCGCGCAACCTATGGTTGCGCGGGCGCAATAGCTTCTTGAATCTGGGCCAGTGAATCAACTAATTAAGTTTGTAAGGTCTTAAAATTACACCTAGATCTTCAATTACCTCCCAGACATATTAAACAGGTTTCATCACAATGTCGATTTTTCCCAAACCAAAAAAACATTCAAAGTTACATATTAGTTAATTACAGAAAATTTTCAATCGTGCTCTTTAGAATTTTCTCATCACTGTGGTTGTAAACAAGCATTGATTTGACTTCACTCACCACTGGAAAATGTAATGAACGTTCTGAAAAATGAAAACTTTTCAACGAAATTCTCCTGGTGTATGTCCATCATTTTCAGAGGAGACATGTGTGATGTTCTGCAGAGCTGGGAGAGGGGAGACAGGTGTGATGTTCTGCAGAGCTGGGAGAGGGGAGATAGGTGTGATGTTCTGCAGGGCTGGGAGAGGGGAGACAGGTGTGATGTTCTGCAGGGCTGAATTTAGTGAGCGGTAATGATATGCTGTAACCTCTTGCAACCAATGAGTGAGCGGTAATGATAGGCAGTAACCTCTAGCAACCAATTGGTGAGCAGTAATGATGTATAGCAGGGGTAGGCAACCTCAGCCCTCCAGCTGTTTTGAAACTACAACTCCCATGAGACATTGCAAGACCCTAACATTCACAGGCATGACTCCTAGAGGCAGAGGCTGGAGGGCCGAGGTTGCCTACCTCTGATGTATAGTAATGTGTAGTAACAAATCAGTGAGCAATAATAATCTGCAGTAACCTCTAGCAACCAATCAGTGAGTGTGGACCAGCTCTTTGATCACAGTATTAGGCCTCGTACACACGGCAGAACATGTCCGCTGAAACTGGTCCGCGGACCAGTTTCCGCGGACATGTCCGACCGTGTGTACGGCCTAGCGACCAGGTTTCCAGTGGACAAAAGTTTCTTAGCATGCTAAGAAACTTGTCCACTGGGTAGCTGTCCATCAGACATGTCCGATGGTTAGTACGACTCATTGGACATGTCCGCTGGTTATGACGTATAACCAGCGGCCCGAAATCCTGCGCATGCGTCAAATTGATTCGACGCATGCGTGGAAGCATTGAACTTCCGCGTTAGAGAACGTCGGTGTCTTCTACGTCACCGCGTTCTCTGTCCGCGGGGATTTTGGTCTGATGGTGTGTACACACATCAGATCAAAACCTCCCAGCAGACATGTCCGATGAAAACGGTCCGCGCAAAAAAAAAGCGTGCCCAGGGTCTAATCAATTATTTCTAAAGACGGCCCAGTGTTGAAGCTTATGGTTCCAGCTACACTACACAGATCACAGCACATCTCTTTCTCTGCAGCACATCCATTCTGAAAACATATTGTATTATTTTCAGTGCATGCAGGGCATTCTGTGATTGAAGGATCGAAGATTGTGCAATTAATTTGCACCTCCTCCAATCAAAGTGCTCCTTGCATTCAGTGAAAAGAGTGCAAGAATATTTCAAAAGGAGCAGATTTTATCAGCCCGCTGCCAGTGTGCCTAATTAATTGCTGCCAGTGTGCCCATCAATTGCTGCCAGTGTGCCCATCAATTGGCGCTACTGTGCCCATTAATTGCTGCCAGTGTGCCCATCAAATGCTGCCAGTGTGCATCCCCCATCAGCCCTCCACTTACCTGTCTTGGTGGGGCAGCGATGTCCTCCACTCTCCTTGATGTCTTTTCCTGTCCTCTCTTCCCGTTCTCTGCTATGATTGGACGCCTGATAGGCATCCAATTACAGCGCCTGTTGTTTCAGCCAATCAGGTGATAGGTAACAGACCCGAGCACCTGATTGGGGGGTGGCACCTGTGCGCCCTTTATGGAGGCACCGCCACTGCCTCATTAGATACATTGATAGCAGCAGGAGCCATTGGCTGTCAATCAAATCCAGTGACACAAGAGTGAGGGGGCCGAGTCCTGCTGTCTGTATCAATGGACACAGCAGCCGGGACTCATGAGCCCGCCAGCACGGCTGCCCCCCCCCTGGAAAGCGTTTTTCCGTGGGGGCACCCGATGAAGAGGAGGGGCCAGGAGTGCTGCCGGGGAACTCTAGAGGAGGAGGATAGGCAGTGCAACTTTTACAATTACTTTAAATGCTTGCTTTGGGGTTTAGGTATGCTTAAACGATTTCAGTCATTCTACAAGTCTATTGTAAGAGGAATTTAAGAATAAAAAAAATCCTATTCGGTACTCAGTGAACCGGAGTCACTTCATTTTATTGCCATAACAGCATTTTTTTGTTGAGATATTCTCGGGTATTTTTCTTATGGTTTCTCTAATGGTAGGTTTCACCTCCTATGACCTTGCTCTGTTGATCAGCATCCATCTCTATGTGATTTCCTAAAACAGTAACCTGGCTGGGATTCAATAAATGATGTTAAAATGCCTACACCCATAATATCAAATATTTATCTCCTGTCTCTCTAGGTCAGCCAATTGAAACCAGTTATTGTTAAATCCACATTCCACGGAGTGGGAATTCATGTATAAAACAGCCGGTATACTAACGATTACTAGAGTGTAAACACCCAGATTAATACAACATGAAGGCAGATGCTCAAATACTAAATCAAATATATAATTAGGCCTTGTTCCTCACCAATGAGTTTATTTTAAGGCTGAACTTCAGGCTAATGGCTAAAAATGCAGATGAAATACACATATGAAAGCAGTTTTGTATTTCTGACCATCCAGTCTGGAGATTTACAGGGCTCTACTACACAGCACAGTCCTCTCTGCCAAGGGAGGGGCCTTAGAACTTTCTCGACAGCAGTTTTACGTTCAGCCACAGGTAGCATCCCCACCCTGCGATTGGACAGTGAAAAGAGAAGCAGCAACCTGGTGCTTATGTCACTCTGCTCTCTTCTCCTATCAGCACTGCAACATCTAGTTGGCTCCCTATGCTGCTTCTCTCCCCCCCCCCCCTAATTTAGGTTGTACAGAACATTGCAAGAGGCTGATGACAAGTTAAATGTAATGTATTAATGAATACAGAACATTAACATGTCTTTTAAATCTGTCTAAAGTTCAGATTTAAAATAAAATAAAAAAACAAGTACAACTGCTGAGAGTTAAACAATTATCATTTTTTTTTAATTTTAAATTTAAAAAGTTGCAGAAGGAAGACCCATTGTCACACATCTCTACATTCTCATGGCTCTACCCAAAACATCTCTGTTTCCTTTATTGATATTAGGACATTCAATGAGCAAGTAACAAGTTCTTTGGGATGACTACTTCAACAAATTCTTCTTACTGTACATATTCACATGCAATTCCATATCTGCATTTGTATACAGTAAAACCTTGGATTGTGAGCATAATTCGTTCCAGAAGCATGCTTGTAATTCAAAACATTTGTATATCAAAGCAAATTTAACCATAAGAAATCATGAAAACTCAAATGATTCGTTCCATAACCATTTATTCATAAGTCCTTCAGTTTATAGTCCATATAAAAAGATTATAGCAATGTGGAAGCCTCCACAAGGGGGTTAGAAGTAAAAATCCAGCAGGAGCTACAGAGTATAAAAGAGAAGAGAGGCGCCTCCAAGTGTAGCAATATGTTAATAAATGTTGTACCTTCATTAAAGTGGGAGTTCACCCGAAAAAAATTTTTTAACATTAGATTGATGCTCATTTTGTCAAGGGGAATCGGGTAGTTTTTTTCAAAATCAAAGCAGTACTTACCGTTTTAGAGAGCGATCTTCTCCGCCGCTTCTGGGTATGGTCTTCGGGACTGGGCGTTCCTATTTGATTGACAGGCTTCCGACGGTCGCATACATCGCGTCACGAGTAGCCGAAAGAAGCCGAACGTCGGTGCGGCTCTATACGGCGCCTGCGCACCGACGTTCGGCTACTTTCGGAAAATCGTGACGCGATGTATGCGACCGTCGGAAGCCTGTCAATCAAGTAGGAACGCCCAGTCCCGCAGCCCATACCCGGAAGCGGCGGAGAAGATCTATCTCTAAAACGGTAAGTACTGCTTCGATTGTAAAAAAAACACCCGATTCCTCTTGCCAAAACTTGTACTCAGTTGTGACATGACGCTACTCTTATATCAAGACATCGCTTGTATATCAAGTCAAAAGTTATTTAAAAATTTAGCTTGTCTTGAAAAACGCTCTCAAACCAAGGTTTTACTGTACCTTCTAAACGTCTGTATTGTAAAACACTCAATAAACATGCAGTGTTTTTCCTTTCCATAAACAATTTTTTTATTGACTTGTGCTTCTGACATTTTACACTTTCAGTAGCACAGCCCCCTCCTCTTCTGGGAGTGTCTCTTTGCTCTCTGTGCTGACCAAGCTCCTCTGCCCTCACCTCCCTACATAATCATGATACACTATATTGTCAAAAGAATTGGGGGCCTGCCTTTACACACATGAGAGGTTTAATGGAATCCCAGTCTCAAGCCTCGTACACACGACCGGTTTTCCCAGCAGGAAAACTGCCAGGAGAGCATGTGGCCGGGAATCCTGGCCGTGAGTATGCTCCCTAGCAGTTTCCCTGTCAGGAAAACAGCCGGGAATCCCGACGGGAAAATAGAGAACCTGGCTCTCTATTTTCTCGTCGGGATTCCTGGCAGAGTGTTTCCTGCCGAGAAAACCGGTCGTCTATATGCTTACCTGTCCATGGTAAACCCGCGTATACTCGACACGACTTTGACGCATGCACGGCAGCATACAACGATAGTGTGGGATGTAGCAAGATGGCGGCGACGGCATTGAATGTGACAAACGCCGGCTCGTCATTGTCGATGACTTCACTGCATTCTTGCCATTCAAAAGAACAGCGGTTCTTTTGAATTGCCGTCTGTATGCGTGGCTTGGCAAGCCAAGCTTGCCAGGAATCCCGTCAGGAAAACCAACGTTTTTTTCCTGACGGGATTCCCGGCCGTGTGTACAGGGCTTCAGTCCATAGGGTTTAATATTGAGTTGGCCCACCATTTGCAGCTATATCAGCTTTAACTCTTCTGGGAAGGCTGTCCACAAGGTTTAGGAGTGTGTCAATGGGAATGTTTGACCATTCTTGAAGAAGCGCATTTGTGAGGTCAGGCACTGAAGTTGAGAAGTCTTGGCTCACAATCTCCACTCCACAGTCTTCTATCAGGTTAACATTAGAACTCTGTGCAGGCCAGTCAAGTTCTGCCACCCCAAACTCGCTCATCCATGTCTTTATGGACCTTGCCTTGCGCACTGATGCTCAGTCATGTTGGAACAGGAAGGGGCCATCACCAAATAGTTCCCACAAAGTTGGGAGTATGAAATTGTCCAAAATGTCTTGGTATGCTGACGCCTTAATAGTTCCCTTCACTGGAACTAAGGGGCCAAGCCCAACCCCTGAAAAATAACCCTGCACCATAATCCCCCCTCCACCAAATGATTTTTGGACCAGTGCACAAAGCAAGGTCCATAAAGACATGGATGAGAGGGTTTAGGGTGAAAGAACTTGACTGGCCTGCAGTCCTGACATCAACCCGATAGAACAGCTTTGGGATGAATTAGAGCGTAGACTGTGAGCCAGGACTTCTCTCCAACATTAGTGCCTGACCTCACAAATGCGCTTTTGGAAGAATGGTCAAACATTACCATAGACACACTACTAAACCTTGTGAACAGCCTTCCCAGAAGAGTTGAAGCTGCTATAGCTGCAAAGGATGGACCAACTTATTATTTAATCCTGTTGGCTAAAACTGGAATGCCATTAAAGTTTATGTGTAAAGCCAGGCGTCCCAATACTTTTGACAATATAGTGTATGTAGAAGCTGGGAAAGGAGTGAGGCCTCATACACATGACCGAGGAACTTGTCGTAAATAAAACATAGTTTTCCTCGACGAGTTCCTTGTTAGGCTTGTCGAGAATCTTGACAAGCTTTCCTTGCATACACACTGTCAAGACAAAATCTCGTCATTCTCAAACGCGGTGAAGTTCAACGCGTACAACGGCACTATAAAGGGGAAGTTTGATTCCACTGGCACCACCCTTGGGGCTGCTTTTGCTAATCTCATGTTACTGCGTGTTAAGTAAAAGTTTGGTGAGAAACGATTCGCGCTTTTCAGTCTGTTACAGCGTGACAAATGTGCTATCTCCATTACGAACGCTACTTTTACCGAAGGCACACTCCCATCTCATACTTTATTCTGAGCATGCGCGGGTTTCTAAGCATACACACGAACGTGTTTCTCGTCGTAAACCAGGCCGACGAGAAACACGACGAGGAAATTGAGACTCCCGACGAGGAAAAAGAGAACTTGTTCTCTTTTGTTCTCGTCGAGTTCCACGACAGTTTTCTCGACGAAAAACATACACACAACCGTTTTCCTTGGCAAAAAAGCTCTGCCAGCAAGTTTCTTGATGGATTCTGTCAAGGAAAACGGTCGTGTGTACTAGGCCTGAGGCATAGAATAATATTGAGTGACAGTTCTCAGTCTGCTGGGACTGTTGACATCACATCCAAGATGGAATCCAGCAGCAGTCTTAAAGCTTTTGGATGTCTACACAAGAGAGGATTTTACAGGTAAATATGAAGCATTACATATATAAAATACACCTACTAATCTATGGGAAGATTGTTGTTGAAATAAATGGCCTGGTGACAGGGTCTTTTTAAAATAAAGAAAAAGCAGCAGTCTGGCTGACAAATGGGCTTCCCCTTGAAGGGAATGGAGTCTACAATTTCTATCATCTGTGATGTGAGGCAGATTTAATAACTTGTTGTTCAGTAAAAGAAACAAGGGAGGCTATAATTAGAAAACCAGGGGCTTTATATAGATTTAGAGCAGTAACATAGGTCTTTTTTTTTCTAAAATCCACTGGCAGTGTAAATTAAACGTTAGCCGCATTGGTCCAAACACACAAAGGACTTTAGTTCGACTCTTGAGAGAAGTAGGGAAAATAAACACAAAAAGTGCACTTCTTATGTCATGGAGAGTTACAGCAACTATATTAACCACTTATCCACCGCAAAATAATGGCGGCAGGGTGGTTCCTTAACTCTGGGAGGATGTTATAAAACGTCCTCCCAGAATCGCACTCCCGCGTGCCCCCTGGGGCACGCACACGGGAGTGTCCGTGACCGCTGGGTCCAGAGGACTCGTAGCATCACGGATCACGGTAAATTACCGCTGATAGCGAAAGTTTACCACGTGATCGCCCCGTCAAATGACGGAGCAATCACTTGTAAACAAACCAGTGTCATGTCATGATGCCGGTTTCTCTGTCCCCTCTCTGTACCGATCTGTGGGCTGGATCTGTGACAACTGCAGTCACAGATCCATCCATCCATGCTCTGCCATGCCTGCAATACTCTGCCATCCATGTCAAAAAAGTTAATAAAAACGCACAGTTTTTGACAAGCCCTTTATTAAAGAAAAAAAAAAAAACAATGTCCCTAATGTAGATCCATTGTCAATCCTGATGAATGCTACGTGCCGACGAAAAAAAAAGTCCGGTCTGCACCCGACGATGGCTCTTGCTATCTGACAGCTCCACCGCCCCCCCCGCCGCTAAACAAACTGGGGTCCTGGTAGATGAGGTCACAAGGGGCGGGGCTATACAGTGATGTAAAATATTAGTGTTTTTTTAACCAGCTTTAGCAGTTTTTAGCTTCAAGTGTGCATGAAGCCTTAAAAAGAGTTCACCTCACTTCCTGTCCCGCTGACAATGTTTTATTAGACAGGAAATGAGAGAAACTCTCCCAAAGCAACACAGGCAGAGTAGAGAAAGGCAAGAACCCCATCAGATCTATTTCTGTGTCCCTGTTGCAGATTTCCCCTCACTTCCTGTCTGGTGAAACTGTTGTCAGTAGGACAGGAAATGAGGATAAACCTCTTTAACAGTGACCTAGATAGCAGTAAAAACCCAAGAGGATCGAAAAGTACAAAAAAGATTTTGTCATGACATACACTTTAATTTAAATGTCAGACAGATTTAGTCTATAAATACAAATATCTGCAGTTTAGTAAGTTTAACAACTTGTAAATATAGGCACTACTGAGATATCTCTGTGCAATATATACTATTATATATACAATATACTGTACACTACTGAGATATACCTGCATATACACGCACAGGGGATTGACAGCATAGTAATGGGGATACAACTATTCCTTATAAGGTGAACTATATATTGGTAAACTGATGGAACAGTCAGTAAGACATAGGGATACAAAGTACTTTCTGTGTAGATGTAGAGCCAAAATAAGAAAAGTTTACTCATTTACCCTTCAGGTTCAACTGTGAGAGTCCTGACTGTGGTTTAGAATTACACTTGGGAAAATATCAAAACTAAAAAGTAAAGAAACCATGGCTGACAAGCAGACAAGCTAAAATAACACTGAGATCGCTGGAGGCTTTGAAAGAGATATGTGCTTACTAGGGAAAACCTGAGCTGTGAGCTGTTTTGAAGAAAGTATTACCGAAACAAAAAGAGGAAGACTATCCATGTGTGGCTACCTTAACTGGACTCTGTAATGGTTTGAATGTAATGTTATTTTAGTCATTTCATTTTTATTTTACACATAGTTAAACTGTTGTTTATATCTATTTGTTTTCACTTTCGCTTTACAATCTGTTTTACAAGTAAACATTTATTAGATGATAAGGACTCCCAGAGCACTATGGGTCAAAAGGTGTAAAAGGAGAGCGCAGCAGAACAACTTTCTTTGCAGCTCCCTTTTTCTAATTGAAACCTCTGACTCTGATTAGTCAGGAGTCACTGCTGTGATGGCATATTCCACTTCTGTAAACAATGGGCTTTTTCAGCCTAGTTGAAACTTTTAACAACTTGCCCTCCGGAAGGTTAAGGCCCCTTTCACACGGACGGATAGAATGGTGCTTTTAGCTGCGGATTTTACCGCAGCAAAAGCACACAATGCTTTACTATGTCACCCTTCACACACTACGCTTACCTGCCGTTTTGTTACCCGCGATTTTGTGCGGATAGAAAAAATAGAATTAAATGCGTCCAGCTATCGGCACATAACCGCAGGTAACCGTAGTGCACTGTGTTAGCTGCGTTTGGTATGAATCTTGAGAGGGAACTCCACGCCAAATTTCAAATAAAAAACCGGCATGGGTTCCCCGTTTAGGAGCATACCAGGCCCTTGGGTCTGCTATGGATTTTAAGGGGAACCCTCGTACGCTGAAAAAACGGCGTGGGGGTCCCCCCAAAATCCATATATACCAGACCCGTATCCGAGCAGCAGCCCAACCAGTCAGGAAGGGGGGTGGGGACTCTTATGACATCACAGTTCCATCATGCTTCGGGTAGTGACGATTTAAGGGGGCGGGGTCACTGGGTGATATCCAGTGATCAGTGCTTAAAAATATCACTGTACTAATGACACTGGCAAGGAAGAGGTTAACATCAGTGGCAAAAAAAGGGTTAAATGTGTTCCTAGGGAGTGCTTTCTAACTGTTAGGTTGGTGCTTAAACTGTGGGAGGAAATCTGTTTTCCAGTCAAGCAGAAACAAAGGATCTCTATCTTCCCTACTAACAGAACGGTGATCTGCCTTGTTTATTTGAGTATGTTTTACCTGCATTAGACAATCACGTTAGGAAAAAATGTAGCCACTTACATTGCTGAGGTATCAACAGGTAGATCATGGCACCTGGGGCAATCGATCTCCATCTAACTTCCATTGGTCTCATGCCTGCAGCTATTACAAAGAGTAGGAGTCCTACCTGCTTGTGTCTAGAGGAGCATAGCTGAAAAGGTAGGAGTTGCCGATCTTTAGGACAGACACAGAGATCCTTGTGCAATGTTCAGCCTCTGGCATTGGGAAGAGAGTATATTATAGGCTTCCTGTTTGGTACTGTGGGCCAAGCAGCAGACAGAGAGGTTGCCTGTTTACCTAGGAGCAAGCAATATCCAAGATGAAATGAGATAATTTGCGGCACCCGCAGAAAGTGAAAAGGTGGGGAGGAGAGGAAAAAAAAAGGAGAAATAAGAAGAAAAAAAGGATGTGAGTGCTGTTTAAAGTGGAAGTCCCCAACTTTTCTCTCTAGGCAGGGTACCCTAGGGTGTCCTACGTCTTTTTAGATGCGAGCTACAACAAATCTTTTCTCCACATATCAACCAAACCGTCTTCTCTGCACCTCCCAAGACCTCCTGCTCTCTAGCTCCCTTGTCTTCTCCTCACATGCTCGTCTCCAGGACTTTACCAGAGCCTCTCCCATTCTATGGAACTCACTACCCCAATCTGTCCAGTTATCTCCTACTCTGTCTCCACTTTTAGACGATCCCTGAAAACTCATCTCTTCAGGGAGGCCTAGTCATCCTTCATAGTTACTATCTTTTGTTTCACCAGACCCTTCCAAATAGATTGTAAGCTCACAGGAGCAGGGACCTTCTAACCCTCTTGCATTGAAATGTATTGTTGCTGTATCGTCTCCCTTTATTTTGTACAGCGCTGCGTAAACTCTTGTCGCTACATAAATCCTGTATAATAATAACAATAATCTTGCCGTATATAGTCATGTGATCATGCATATACTCCAAGAAGCTTCAGTTCTGTTAGCGTCAAGAACATAAATAGTAATTTTATATAGCCAACTAGTGTATCAGGGTTGATGTCCTAACTGACAGAACGCGTAGGTAGATGAATAAACTGTTAAGATAAATCCTGACATATTATACGGTAAGCTATCCTGACATTTCAGACTCGCGTCACACTGTCTAATTCTACACATCCTGCTCTTTACTGCAGTTTTGTGTTGTTTGTTTTGTAAAGTCAGACATACATGTTTAGCAACTTATTCACTGCAGGCAAAGAAACAAAGTCTCAGTTGTTTCTGCCATTAACTGTTCTCAGGGTGACAATATCTAATCTATTTCCCATAGAAATGTACACCGAGGGTGGAGCAAGGTGTACTTACCACAAGAATATGTCACAGACGGCTCTTCATAGATGCTATTGTATGTACACACCAGTCTGCTGCACCTTCCTGTTTATAGAGCATTTTGAGAGGTTCAGAGCATAACTTCCCAATGTGTCACCCGGTCATAAGGAATTAAATCATGAACAATAGTCTATATGCCATACCAGTTGCATATGAGTATTTTTCTAAATGTTTTCACTCAAGATTCACAAAACTTTCACACATTTTTTTCAACCGAACCCAATTAGGTCTCAAAACCCTAAAAATATTTTAGTGCTAAGAACATGTTTTTCAGAGACCTGGAACAGAATAGATGGATTCAGCTACATAGCTCAATAAGCACAATTGCTTGGTATAGCATTGGCTTCATTGGTTCCAATTCACTATGAAGTTGTAGAAATGAGTCAAGTTTGACAATGTAGTCAGGTGCAATTGGTTTGCTACTCTTGGCAGGCCATGAAAAGTGTGAACTGGGCAAACCAATGTGGTCCTAAACCCACACATGTGTGCATTTAGAGCAGCCTTTTTCAACCAGGGTGCCCAGCCACCATGAGGTGCTTTCAGGTTTCTTCTGAAGAAGACGCCGTTTATGGGTCGAAACACGTCAAGAATTTGTATACATACAGATGCATTTTGATATGTAACGCTGTGTAACAATCTTACATAGTTACAAAGTTAGTCAGGTTGAAAAAAGACACAAGTCCATCCAGTTCAACCATAAAAAAAATGAAAAATAAAATAACAATAATAATATCATACAATCCCATATACCCACAGTTGAAGGCGAAAAACCCCAGCAGAGCATGATCCAATTTGCTACAGCATAGGAAAAAATTCCTTCCTGATCCCCCGAGAGGCAATCGGATTTTACCTGGATAAATTTTACCTATAAATGTTAGTACCCACTACCCAGTTATATTATGTACATTTAGGAAAGAATCCAGGCCTTTCTTAAAGCAATCTTCTGAGATGGCCAGAACCACCTCTGGAGGGAATCTAGTCCACATTTTCACAGCCCTTACTGTGAAGAAACCTTTCCGTATTTGGAGGTGAAGTCTCTTTTCCTCTAAATTTTGTGTTTGCATTTTTTGTATATGTATTCATTTAATAATTTTCTCTGCCAGAGCTCATATTTGAACTGTTATGGCCATAATATACATCCACATTTAATAAAGCCAATACTTTTAACCTATAACATTTTTGGTTATTATACTCTGCTGCTAAAAAAAAAACATTGCCCAATTTAAATTACAGCCGATAAGATGGCAAAAGCTCACGCATCTCCAAAGACTAATCAATACGGGGGTTCTGAAAGGTCTTATCTCAGAATTATATGAACAGATCAGTGATCAGTTAATAGAAAAAGAGAAGCTGAGCAGGAACAAACAGAGATGGGAGGAGGATATTGGACCTTTAACGAACGACCAATGGGATAGGATACTGGAATTAGGGACAAGGGTCTCATTAGCCCCGTCACAACGTGTCTCCCATTTATTCCTCATACACAGGGTCTATTATACCCCAAAGAAACTATATGGATTTGGATGGAAGCTGGATGATAAATGTCCCAGATGTCAAAATACAGGGGACCTCATCCACATGATGTGGAAATGTCCAAAATTGCATAGATATTGGGTAAAAATCTTGGATATTATAAATGCAACCTTCAGTGTTACGTTGGAACCTGAAGCTAGGGTTTGCCTGTTAGGATGCATTGAGGAGAGAATGGGGCAGAGGGATACATTAGAAGCAGTTATAAGATGCCTGTTTCAGGCGAGGAAATTAATAGCATTAAAATGGCAAGCACAAAATCCACCCACAGTAGAGGAATGGGTCAATGTAATGAATAGCACAATTGGGAAGGAAAGGGGAACATGGATTAGAAGGGGTAACCTCAAAAAATTTAACGCAATATGGGAGCACTGGTTACGTAAAATAGGCCGCTCACTTTAAATCAGGGAAAATTGGCAAAGAAAAATCTAAGGAAAAGAATGGAATTAAAAACGTGTAAGCACTTTAAAAACAAGATAGGAGGGAGGGAGGGAGGTGAGGGGAGGGGTGGGAACGGGATGTATGGTTATTTTTTATTGTTGCAATAATTTTTTTCTTATATGCACATAAAATGCACTAAGTATATAAAAAGAATTGATCTGTAAATTTTTATTTGTAACTGTATGGAAATAAAAAAAAGTATTGAAGTCAAAAAAAAAAAAAAAAAAACATTGGGGGAACCTTCCCATTTTGCATTTCTCGGGGGTGTGCAGCACCTCTCACCACATGTGTCTTTCCCATTCCAGGTTTCTTTGGGGTGCCTTGGCAAAATGCCTAAAATTTTCCCACAAAATTGTATACAAACCAGCAATTGTATACAAGCCAGGAAGTCTGCCTTTTACTTACACAAACTCACAGGTTTTCATTGTGCACATTACAACCTTCCAGCTGCCAGTGTCCTAACATCCAATGTCGTCATCAGTTGATGAGGAGGACATTTAGTGCCTGCACAGCATCCTTGTTTGCCCCTCCCCTGCCCCTCTCTGTCAGCACTGGGGTTTACATTGGCAGGGTGTGGGAGAGAAATAGAGAGTAGAGAAACAATGGATTACTAGTCGGTACCAGTGTGTGAAGGTGTATTTGCTTTGGAAGAATAAATCACCTCTAATGTTGGGTGTCCTACGTGTGTGGATGTTATAGAAACATAGAAAAGTGACCGCAGAAAATGACCGAGTAGTCCATTGAGTCTGCCTATTTTTTATAAATTTTTTGGGTGGGGGGAGGGGGTTGTTTTTTTCGTTAACTTTGTTGTCTGACTATATATACATGTTTATGAAGAATGTTTGAATCTTTTTAGACCCCGTTTACACCTGAGCATAGCGTTTTCAGGCAGACAGTCGCGATTTTACAGTGTATTTTGCTGTGTTTTTTACCGTGTTTTGCCGCGATTTTGTACAGGTCACAGGGTCACTAATGTAAAAAGCAGAAAAATGCCCAAATCTCCCTTAAAAAAAGTCCAAGAACTTGTTTGAGCTTCAGGCGCTTTGGAGTGGAGATGTGAACCATCTCCATAGAGAATAATAGATTTTTTCCCCTCCAGCGTTTTGTAGCTTCAGGCTTCAAGCTACAAAACGCTCAGGTGTGAATGGGGTCTTACTGTTGACTGTCTCACTACCTCTGCTGGTAGTTTATTCCAAGCTTTAACTAACCTTTCAGTAAAATAAGACTTTCTAAGATTAGTTTTGAACTTTCCTCCATTTAGTTTGAAGTCATGTCCCCATGTTCTCGATTTTGGTTTCATATTGAAAAAACTGCCTTCCTAAAAACGTATTCACCCCCTTGATGTATTTAAAGGTTTCAACCATGTCTCCCCATTCTCTTCTTTCCTCCAGAATGTACAGTTCCTCAAGTCGCTCTCGATATGTTTAATCCCCCAAACCTTTCACCATTTTTGTTACAAGTCTCTGGACTCGTTCCATCCTAATATCTTTTAGTATGTTGTTGTGTTATGTAAAACTATTAGTTGGATTTTTTACATTTTAGAATTGGGTGCCTCGAGATTGTACATCATTTTAAAGGGTACCTTGACTGAACAAAGTTTGAAAAATACTGATTTAGAACAGTGGTGCCCAACATGTTGCCCACTACCCACATGCACCTCACCAGGTCCTTGGCTGGGCCGCCACCTGTTGGGCACCTCTGAACTGCAGAGTGGGAGAGGGGCTGTGGGTAATTTTTCAGCAGCTGGCACTGAATTAGACAGTACTGGGGACACACTACAAGTATAGTCCCATCCTCATTGGAGAGAGAATGTGACGAGGGAGCGTGTGAACACTAAAGAGATGGGTTAAATTGCACATCCTCTGCAATGAACACCAATTGGGGGGGGGGGGATTCATTAAATTTTACTTTAACTGTACTGACCACAAATGTGGCGATTATTTTTTTTTATGGTCACTGATACCAATGCTGGGGGTTATTACTGCTGCCACTGACACCAATGATGATTCCAGCTTCAGTGTGCATTGTGGTACATTGCAGCAGAGCCAACATTTCCAGGCATTGAGGAGCATCACATCCCATGTATAGAAGATATGGAAAGCAGCTTTATTGTATGTTAAAGCTGGAACAACTGTGACCCAGTGCCACTAGTGGGAGCAGTTACAGTGGATATAAAAACAGCTTTAATATCCATGGGAGAATATTTTGCAGTATGTTTGCACATATGATGGTCAGCTCAGGAATGGGTGGTGACTAGGGAATAGGAGTCACCATCCTGGCAGTAAGAGTTAACCCCTGTGTAGCATGGGCCCCAGGTGTTTAGTTGGACTCCTGGAACCCTAGCCTGGACTACATGAAATATAGACCTACAGGTAAAGTCTTCCGGGCATAAGGGGTTATTGTGGACAGTGACCAGGGTGATGTGATAGGAGGGTCTTGGACCAACATCTGTGCACATATATAGAGTGTGAGATTGGGCACTGGTACTAGCGGAGTGGCCCTGATGCTCTGTCTGAGAGACTGATGTGAATGTACAATATATATGTAAAGCACTGCATAAATTTAAGTACCTGTAGTCAATAATTACCACTGATGATACAGCATAATGTTTGTTGCCAATTCAGCACCTGTTAATGTACAAGCTTCTTGGTGGTCCACCTGTACTGGAGGGTTGATGCATTCCCTCATTTTTGCACCATTATTATAGCTGCCATATTAGGAGGGTAGTAGCCTGAAACCTGTCAGATAACTTTCCTGATACAGTGTTTCTTGTCACCAAAATAATGATTAATACAGTGCCATATGACAATTTTGGTTCCTTCCATAATCTGTGGAAGAACTAAATTTAGCCATAAACAGGTTTGTTTTTTGGTTCAACCAGCAGGCGGAATAGAACAAACTAACCTGAATTCTCCCTGCTGTGACCTTGTATTCTGACTTCCCCGCTGTCAGAATACATAGATACACTTTGCAGGACTGATCGAGAGGCTTTTTTCTATCAGGGACGTTAAACTGAAGTTGATTGGTAGATCGACTTTTGTTTAACCACCAAGGCCATACATGGATAGAAATTTAGCCGGTCCCTGCTGAACTGAATTTCAATCCATGTATTGGCAGCTAAAGAAGGAAATGTATGAACATTGGGCTATCAAGGACAATTCACTGTAGCAACCAGTATCCTTGTTTTAATTTCTAACAATGATTTGTTGAAATAATGGATTAGAAGCTGAATGGTTGCTATAGGCATCAAGAAAATGTCACATTTGGTGCACATTTCAAACACAAGTGCCTAAATGATTTAATGGTTTGGACACTTTCAGTATAGAAGATATTATAAAAGAAGCAAATGTTATATAAACTCTCTACTTAGTAACGTAGATAAAGCAAAGGTGGATAAAATAAAAAAAATAATGACATATTCACAGAATGAGCTGTCACACTGAGCTAACAATATCCACTTCCTCATTGTATGGGTTTGAGTGCATGCTGGAGGTGTAGGATCAGTGATCAGTAGACAAAACACACATTGTCCCTGCAGGTACCACAAATTCTCCATAGAAGCAAGCTGGCTCTCACTCCTAGTGAAACCAACAAGCCCAGAGGCAGCCTTTGTGCCTTTCTCTCCTTCAAGATTGTTGTGGCCTAAACATGCCTTGACTTGTTTCTTCAGTCCCCACTAAAAAAGCTATTGTTTCATATGCTTATGGCCTTTTCATAGTGCTGTTGACATTGACCTGATCTAAAGAATGCAGGTCAAGAGTGTCCTCAGTGATCAGAAACTTTGTGCATTTCAGAAAATGCTGAGAATTTCTCATTGATCCAGCTCTGATTTCCACTTGGGTGTAAATAAACTCATGGGTACTACAATGCAACTAAACCAAAACCCCAAAATAATCCCTAATATATATGTAAATGTCTCACACAATTCTCCAAAATCATGAAGCATTATCTGTTGAATCATGAAAAGTGTTTATTGAAATTTTCAAAGAAGAAAAGTCGCAAGCCAATATCAAAAGACAACGGTGTCAGGTAACAGGTGCCAATGAGGCAGTAGAGACAAGGGAAACAAAGGTAGTATAAAGGCAAATGGGTGGTGTAATAACAACCACCAACGGTATCTTACGGGATGCAACCGTAGGTCCATCACATCAGTGACGTCACATGGAGAGCAAGGAGCAGTCCAGGTTCAAGCCGGGCCTTACGGCGCTAGGGAACAGGGCGGAAAATTGACAGTGTCACTGTGTCAGTGTCTCTCTCGTCTCTGCGAGTCCCAGGATTACACACAGCAGGCATCTCCCGCTGTGTGTATTGGAGCTTAGTGTGTTAACTTTGGCCGCGCTGTGAGAAAAGTCCCGCCCTCCTCCTAGATCAGCTGGTGTGATAGGCAGAACAATGCGTCTATCACACAAGCTGATCTAGGAGGAGGGCGGTACTTTTCTCACAGCGTGGCCAAAGTTTTTACACTAAGCTCCGATACACACAACGGGAGATGCCTGCTGTGTGTGAAGTGTAGAGGAGGAGCGAGGAAGGGTAGCGCTGCAGCCACACTGGCAGTGTGTGTGATGAATTCTCTCTCATGTCACGCTGCCCCGGCGGCCCCTCCTCTCTTTTCGTCCATCCCCATTTGCTTGTGACATCATCTGGGATGGACGAGAAGAGAGGAGAGGCCGCCGGGGCAGCGTGACATGAGAGAGAACTTATCACAGATGCTTCCTGCATACTGGCTGCCAGGTAAACGCTGTGCCCCAATATGCCCCGATGTGTGCCAATATGCCCTGATGTGCACCAAGTGCCCTGATGTGCCATGTGTCCTGATGTCCCGTGCCCTGATGTCCTGTGTCCCAGTCTGCTGTCCCTCAATGTCGTGTGCCCTGATGTACTTTGACCTGTGCCCTGATGTGCTGTGCCCTTTACCCTGATGTGGCCTGGTGTGCTGTACCCTGATGTGCTATGCCCTGATGTTCACTGTGCCCTCATGTGCCCTGATGTGCACTGTACTCTCGTGTGTTGTGCCCTGTCCGTGCGTATGCGCCAGGGGGGCAGCAAAATGAATTTTTGCCTGAGTTGGCAAAAATCCTTGCACCGGCCCTGGGTTCAAGTGTTCATTATAGGCCACCCATGGTTCCCACACCTTCAGGAATTGGGTGTGTGTGACATTCAGAATAGAGGTGAGCTTCTGATGGTCCCCATAAAGCGATGTTTACCTCAGAAGAAGAAATTGCTGATGCCAGGCTTTAGCCAGTGTCTGGCGGGTCACCTAGCCGACAAAGTCCACCCACTTCCGTTGGTGTTTAGATAGAGACATAGAGATAGAGACATAATAGGCTTATGTAACAAAGCCTCCCATGGATTATGCACCAAAGAAAATTTCTGTATGATTCTAATCAATGTACATATTTTGGTCCAATATGGACAAGTCCACCAGATGTGGAGCAAAGTGCCCAATTCTCTACACCCTAAAAGCACATTGGAGAAACATTAGGGAAGAATCAAGTTATGTGATTGGGGTCATATACCAGCGAGAGAGCAATTTTAATGCATTTTCTTGGGTGAATATGTTTTAAGAGCACTAAGAGGAGATTTTCCAGATACTGGTCCGGAGACCTATCCAGAACAGCCTGCTATTTCAACACATAAGACAACTGACCCGAGCTTCCCAAGTAGGAATCTCTCTGGCACCGATTCCTACAGAGGTGTTTTGGGAGAATGGAGCAGTGCTTAAGGAGACCGCGGATGGGATGAGCAATCTGGAGTTGGCAATAGGCTTCTGAGGCTGGTACCTGCCAATGCTCCCGAAGATAGCTAAAGGGTTTTTTACGCTATCTCATGATAAAAGCTCATAGACATATTTAACCCCTCTCTCTTGTCACCTGAGAGCATGAGGCCATTTTATTAGCTCCCTATGAACCAAATCCCTCTTTCTTGCTTAGTTGTCCCTTTTTTAGTCTGATCTATAGAACTTGAAACAAAAATGTATGATTTAAGTACCAATAGTGTTATACCACCCCAAACCTTTCATCAAGCAACTAGATTATTGTATTTGTTATTTTGAAAAGCCAGATAAAAAGTAGGGGTGATAAAAAGCACTTGTGGGTTTAACCAATCATTCTTTGTGTATTAAAGTAGAACTTAATTAAAAAATGTATGTGCAGCAGCCCTAAATTATAAGTGCATCTGCACTTATGCCGCGTACACACGATCAGTCCATCCGATGAGAACGGACCGATGGACCGTTTTCATCGGTTAACCTATGAAGCTGACTGATGGTCAGTCGTGCCTACACACCATCGGTTAAAAAACCGATCGTGTCAGAACGCGGTGACGTAAAACACAACGACGTGCTGAAAAAAACGAAGTTCAATGCTTCCAAGCATGCGTCGACTTGATTCTGAGCATGCGTGGATTTTTAACCGATGGTCGTGCCTACTAACGATCGGTTTTGTCCTATCGGTTAGGAATCCATTGGTTAATTTTAAAACAAGTTGCCTTTTTTTTAACCGATGGTTAACTAACCAATGGCGCCCACACACGATCGGTTTTGACCGATGAAAACGGTCCATCAGACCGTTCTCATCGGTTTAACCGATCGTGTGTACGCGGCATTACAGTTTTCTCTTAGTCCCCATGCAAAGTTGCACAAATACCTGTTGATCCTGACAGTTAAAGGGTCACTAAAGGAAAAAAATTTTTTAGCTGAAATGACTGATTACAGGGTATAGAGACATAATAGTTAACTGATTCCCTTTGATGTACAGAGCCAATAGAGGGCAGTGATGCTTTGTAAAACTAAACTGGATTGGTGCTGAGGGGTTATAGACACATAGTAATCACACTTCCTTGATTAGTCACCACAGTGCGAAATCTCCCAGTACTGTGGTGATCAGGAAACAGACAACCAGGAAGTGTCCAGAACAGAGAGGAATTACAGCAACATCAAAGCAAAAACGAACAATGAGGACATGAAACCAGGACTGTAGTAAGGTAAAAAAAAAAAAATTCCTTTAGTGACCCTTTAAGTTCATCTAATGCAATGTCAGAAACAGCGTGGCAACAATGTTGCACTGCTCCTAAATTCAGAGCAGAGTTACCACTCCCATGTAGACTGGGACATCTAGCAGTACTTCTAGCAGACTTCTAGTGGTGTGATATAAAATGTTTCATGGTGGCTATCAGCATTGCCCCTGTAGATTCACAAGTCTGTAGCTTGTCAATTAGCACCTAGTTCTGCCCACTGCTTTCTGGACTCATAGCACTGCCTCTGTTGCTAGAGGCTCCATTGTAAGCTGCAGTGTTTGGGGAAGTGAGGAGAGCATGTGTGACCAAACTAAATGAGGATTCAGCTAGGAAAGTGAAGTAAAATACGTTTTTTGTTTACTTTATGAGGCTTGTACAATATATGGTAGCTAGATTTGTTACTTGTTTATACTGTCACGAACAAGACTTTAGTTGTATTTTTATTACTTGTGTTTTGTTTAACAGGCAGTGTGACAGGGTGTTTCCTTTGTCTACATACTTTATACTTAACGGTGTCCCTCCTCATCTCAGAATTACATTTTTAGATATACTGTATGTGTCTTGATTGGGATAAGAACAAGTACTGCATTTTAAGGCAAAGACATTTAGGGCCCTTTCACATGGTGAAATCAGTGTCAGTTTTTCTGGCGGACCCGATCCTGTCCGCTAAGAAGAGACGGAGTGGGCTGTGTCTGTGTCGGCTCTGCATAAGCAGGGTGGACATGAACCAGCCATCCGCCTGATCCAAACAGATTCCACACTGAGCAGTAGTGTTAAGTGGAATACGCCATATTCGATTTCGCGATATATCACGAATATATAGCCGAATATTCGTGAAATATTCGCTAAAATCGAATATTCGTGATATTTAAAAAAAAAAAAAAAATTGCGAAATTTCGCTAATGCGAATTTATTGCGAACATTTTGTGAATTTTTTTTTTTTTTCTGATTGGCTCTGATGCAAAAGAAGGGCTGAGAAAGTATTCTCGAATATTCGGAAATCGAATATTCGGAATATTTTATCAAAAAAAAAAATGTTGTGAAATATTTTGACAACTGTGGTAGGAGAACTCTGATTGGCTATGATGCAAAAGAAGGGTGGAGAAAGTATTTGCGAATATTCGGAAATCTAATATTCGCGAATACTTTCTCCACCCTTTTTTTGCATCAGAGCCAATCAGAGTTGTCAAAATCTCGCAATCAATTTCGCATTCGCATTAGCGAAATTTCGATAAAATATCACCAATATTCGATTTCCGAATATTCGCAAATACTTTCTCCGCCCTTCTATTGCAGCAGAGCCAATCAGAGTTCTCCTACCACAGTTGTCAAAATATTTCACAACATTTTTTTTTTGATAAAATATTCCGAATATTCGATTTCCGAATATTCGAGAATACTTTCTCCGCCCTTCTTTTGCATCAGAGCCAATCAGAAAAAAAAAAAAATTCGCAAAATGTTCGCAATAAATTCGCATTAGCGAAATTTGGCAATTTTTTTTTTATATTCGGAATAGCGAATATTGGCCGCGAAATTCGAGATATTCGCGAATACTCGAATATGCCATATTCGAGCCGAATATTCGCAATACGAATATTCGTGAGCAACACTACTGAGCAGGCGGACTCCTATGGATCCTGCCCTATGTGTAAGGGGCCTTATGGAGAGGCACAATATGTGGCTGTATTTCTGTGTCACATTTTCTTCTATTGCTATAGGACATACTTGGCTGGAGTTTAACATTACTGCTTTTAAACTACAGTGGAACCTCGAATTGCGAGTAACACGGTTAACGAGCGTTTCGCAATACGAGCACTGTATTTAAAAAAATCCTAAATCGGTTTGCGAGTGTTGTCTCGCAAAACGAGCATGATTCAAGCCAAAGTGGTGTGCAGTACCGCGTTTGGCCTGAGGTGGGGGCGCCCATCACAGCTGATCGGCGCTGTTCGTAAATGCACAGGAAAGGCCCGAGGACAGCTCGGCTGACCTCGGCAAACCTCGGGAACAGAGTCTTTCCGAGGTTTGCCAAGGTCAGTCGAAGTGTCCTCGGGCTTTTCTGCCCATTTCTGAGGCTCTCCGGCGCCCCCCCCCCCCCACCTCTGGCTGCATGCTGTATTGCATGCCATTGAAGTCAATGCGGAACGAATAATTTTTGTTTCCATTGACTTCAATGGAGAAACTCGCTTTGATATGCGAGTACTTTGGATTACGAGCATACTCCTGGAACGGATTATGCTTGTAATCCGAGGTTCCACTGTATAAAGATGTTTAAGTAACAATAATACTGATGAACATAATGTTATTTGAGCTAGAGTTATTTGTTTTTTTTAATGTTATGTATAGTACTATAATATTTTGCTGAATTAAAATGACAGAAAACCCAAAATGCAGGAAAAAGGCAGTTTTTCATAGTATAATTCCATACACAATTCTTTAGGTCTGCAAATGAACCTTTCTTTGGAATGTCAAAACAGCGCGTGCACGATATTTATGCCATAACATCATCCACAAACAATTCTCACAAGAATACTAGCATGGGGACACAGACAAAACATGAAAGTTTCTGTTATATGGGCATGAAAATAAAAAAAAAACTTAGAGAAAGAAAGAAAATGAAAGGCAAAATGCATTTCAAGTCACTTCCCGATTTGTGGTACATATATCTTTGGTTTGAGCGCAATTAATGTTTTTTTATTTTTTTTTTCCAGAAAAAAAGCATTAAAATAACTGCCTGAAAGAATCAAAATTCACACTGTTTTATATATTGATATCTGGGAGGCAAAAATGAGAACCAGCCAATCAAAAGTACAAGTTTAATCATGAAAAATGTGTCTCCCCTAAAAAAAACTGTTGTTCTGATCATTAAATATATTTCTGGATGGCTATTACTGGCCTCCTTCTGAAAACCAATGGACATCGGTCTATGGCTGGCTTCAATACTATATAATAGTTCCACTAATTTTTGTGTAGCTGCTGACTCTTAATAAACACACACACCTGTCCCACAGTCCGGCGATGCGGCTGCCCGAAACCCTGGCCGGGTGCGCTCTGCGCACGTGCGAGTCACGTAGCACCTCCCCATTGGTCGGAAAATCCTCTGGGACCTGCGACGTGTCCCAGAAGTATGAAAGGAGGGGAGGGGGAGACTTCTGCTCAAGCTGCCTAGGCGACCCGAGCTGAAATGGGAGCAGGTACCTGTTAAAACTGGGTACCTGCCCCCCCCCCCAAAAAAAAATTATATGCCAAATGTGCTTTAAGCGTAACTTCCCCTTTTGGGTGGCGCTACACTTTAATGATAGATGCTGGGGATTTGTTTTCTCCCCAGCCCGCAGTTGAAAAATATGTAAACCTAACAATTCATATTCCTAATATGTGCCTGCTGTACCATGTACTTGTATGAAAAAGTATCTTGTTCTCTTTGTATTACTTCCTTTGTGGGAAATCCCTGTAGTTTCTGCTAGTCACTCTGCTTTTCAATTAAAAGCTGACCACACTCTAAGCAAGAGAACACAGAGTGGTCAGTTCTCTTGCTAAGCGGGGAATTCAGCCTCCCCCTCCCACATACACACACACAGCCTTTCACTGGGAATTTCAGTGTGCCGTTGTCTACCCCCCCCCCCCCCAGTTCTGATGCAGCTGAGAACAGATCACTTAAAAAAAAAAAAGGGGGAAAAAAGGTACCGTATTTATCGGCGTATACCGCTCACTTTTTTGCCCTGAAAATCAGGGCAAAATCGTGGGTGCGCTATATACGCCGATACCCGCTTTCCCGCGCCGAGTTTGAATACTGCGCCGTACAGGACGTCAGCGTGAGAGAGGAGCCGAGCCTGCCCGACTATACACGAGTGTACTGCGCTCTGTATATGTCGGCGTAGTATTCAAACTCGGCACGTGAAACGAGCGGGGAGGACGCGAGGACGCCGCACCTGACGAAGAGGGCACCCGAAGCCGCAGACGGACGCCGGACCAGACGAGGCAGCCGATGAACGCCGGGCAAGACACCAAAACTGTAAGTACAACAAATCTTTTTTCCACAGGAATTTCGGGCAACTTTAGGGGTGTGCGCTATACCCCAATAAATACGGTATTTATACTGTGTTTTTTTTTTCATATCTATACAAAAATGTTTTAAATACATTTTTTTTTTTTACAAGGTGAGGGTTTACAATCACTTTAACTGAATTTCAATTCTCCATGTGCCCAAGAACCACCTTAATCTGGTATGAAATAGGGGGGGTTTGCATATGGCAAAAAAACCTGATATAAAGAGCCATAGGATGCAACATCAGCACACTCAACATCAGGCATTTTCAACTAGGGTTCCTCCTGAAGTTGCCAAGGGTTCCTTGATCTGAGGCTTATTGACCTCCAATTTGATGGATCCTGCATAGTTCCAGGGCCAATACCACTTGGCAAAGCCAACAGCATGACACAAATAATCTTCTTAGCTGTCTGTTAGGCCCTGTACACACGGGCGGATATCTGATGAAAACGATCCGCCAGACCGTTTCCATCTGATAATTTCTGCTCCGGATTTTGATCTGATGGCTGTACACACCATCAGATCAAAATCCCCGCGGAAAACATCCGCGGTGACGTGTCGCGACGTGGCCGTGCCGTCGCCGCGACGATGACTCGGCGACGTGCGCGACCCTGGAAGGTAAATACTTCCACGCATGCGTCGAATCACTTCGACGCATGCGAGGGATGGGGATCGGTCGGATTTATCCGGTGAGTCTGTACAGACGACCGGATAAGTCTGACGGACAGGTTTCCAGCGGATAGATTTCTTAGCATGCCACGAAATTTTTATCCGCTGGAAAACGATCGGCTGGACAAATGTCCGCCGAAAATTGTCCGCTCGGCCCTACACACGACCGGATCTGTCCGCTGGAACTGATCCGCGGATAAATCCCAGCGGACAGATCCGGTCGTGTGTACGGGGCCTAAGGGTGGCATTCTGATTGCCACTGTAAGAGGGGCATTCTTCCTACTGACCATTTATGTAGGGGGCATTTTTCCATTGAACCCTGATGAATTGGTTTCTAGAAAGGGTTCCCAAGACCTGAAAATTATTTCAGGGTTCCTCTGGGGTAAAAATGTTGTGAAAGCTGCTCTATGTGGTAAACCAGATTTGATAGGCTCGTGGAGTTTGGAGAGTAATTTCCTCTTTATCCCCAATCCTCCTTTGTACCCACACAGGCTTCTATAGCAGTTGTTTTGTTGTTGCCATAAAAAAAAAAAAAAAAATCATATATAAATGTAAAAATGTTGTTACAGTGTATTTTTAGTTTAAATTGTGTAAATTTCCTTCTATTCAAAAAATAAATAAAAAATACGAAGGGAGACAGTCACTTTAAGTGGATGTCCAGCTAAAAAGGCAGAGGGTAACCATCTAATTCTGTACCCACCTCTCCTGGAGGAAAGTTCCTTCAACTGAACTCATCTGTCAAAACTCACTGACCTAGTTCTTTTATTGTTTGGCTCTTTCATCTTGGGATTATCAAACAATTCAATTTTATAATGCCGTGGTTATGATGACCTTCTATAAAATGAATACCCTTTCACAATGCCATCTCTGTGTTCCCCTGCTTACTGGTGTGAGTTCTCTTCCTTTGTGATAAAGAAATTAGGAGTGAGGACAGTCATTTTTATGTTCAATTCGTTTAGGTTTTTTTTTGTATAAGGGTAGCTCCAGACAATATTTTTTTTACATTTTGAATGGAGTTGGAAGGAGATAAAACAATAGTGATGTATGGGCAGTGGCAGAAATCTATTATAAAAAAATTTCTTTATTAAAATTGTAAATTTTCTCAGGGTAACCTGGACCATTTTGTTGTTAAATGACCAGGCCACTTTTTGCGATTCGGCGCGGCGTCGCTTTTACTGACATTGTGCGATGTTGCGTCCTTTTTTCCCCACAAATAGACCTTTCTTTTGGTGGTATTTGATCACCTCTGCGGTTTTTATTTTTTGTGCTATAAACAAAAATAGAGCGACAATTTTGGAAAAAAAAGCAATATTTTTTTACTTTTTGCTTTAATAAATATCCCCAAAAAATACATAAAAAAAACATTTTTTTTCCTCAGTTTAGGCCGATACGTATTCTTCTACATATTTTTGGTAAAAAAAATCGCAATAAGCATTTATTGATCGGTTTGCACAAAAGTTATAGCGTCTACAAAATAGTGCATAGTTTTATGGCATTTTTATAAAAAAAATTAAAATGTTTACTAATAGCGGCGATCAGCGATTTTTATTGTGACTGCGACATTATGGCGGACACATCATAAACTTTTGACCCATTTTTAGGACCATTGTCATTTTTACAGCGATCAGTGCTATAAAAATGCACTGGTTACTGGGAAAATGACACTGGCAGTGAAGGGGTTAACCACTAGGTGGGGCTGTAGGGGTTGAGTGTGCCCTAGTGAGTGATTCTTACTGTAGGGGGGATGGGCTACATGTCACAAGACAGTGATCACTGCTTCCGATTACAGAAAGCGGTGATCACTGTCATTGTCCCGTTCTTACTTACCGTGAGACAATCGCGGGTGTCCCCGCGGCGGGGCTCACGGAGCTTGTGGTGGGCACGCACGCCCGCAATGCCGCGATCTGTCCGTGCCATGCTGCCGATGTATATAGTCGTGCGCTGGTCGGCAAGCAGTTAAACATTTGATATGTTTTCTATTTTATGTCGTGAATAAAATATGGGCTTATAAGTTTTGCAAGTTGTTGCATTCTGTTTTTATGTAGATTTTACACGGTGTCCCAACTTTTTTGGAATTGGGATTGTTGTAATTGTGCAATTATTTGTTTATAGGTGCTGTGTTTAATTAGTTCTTGTACAATTATTATCTTTTTTAAAGTAATTGTAAATGATTTTTTTTTTAACCATTTGACCTCAGGAAGATTTACACCCTTCATGACCAGGCCATTTTTTGCGATACGGACACTGCGTTACTTTAACTGACAATTACATGGTAATGCGACACTGTACCCAAATTACATTTTGTCTATTTTTTTTTACCACAAATAAAGCTTTCTTTTGGTGGTATTTGATTGCCACTACATTTTTAATGAAAAAAAAGAAAAAAAAAAGAAGACAAACAATGTTGAGGAAAAAAAACAATATTTTTCACTTTATGCTATAAAACATATCCAATAAAGCCATTTAAAAAAAATCGAATATCTTCTATATATCTATAAAATTTGGCCAAAATTTATTCTGCTACAAGTTATTGATAAAATAAAAATCCCATAATGCCACGTACACACGATCGGTCAAACAGATGAGAACGGTCTGATGGACCGTTTTCATCGGACCAAACCGATCGTGTGTGGGCCCCATCGGTTATTTATCCATAGGTTAAAAAAAAGCAATCTTGCTTTAAATTTAACCGATGGATACCTAACCGATAGAAAAAAAAACGATCGTTTGTAGGCACGTCCATCGGTTAAAAATCCACACATGCTCAGAATCAAGTCGACGCATGCTTGGAAGCATTGAACTTCATTTTTTTCAGCACGTCGTTGTGTTTTACGTCACCGCGTTCTGACACGATCGTTTTTTTAGCCGATGGTGTGTAGGCACGACTGACCATCAGTCAGCTTCATCGAATAACCGATGAAAACGGTCCATCAGACCGTTCTCATCGGATGGACCGATCGTGTGTACAGGGCTTTAGTGTATATCAATTGGTTTGTGTGATCGTTATAGCGCCTACAAACTCTGGAATATATGCAGGAATTTTAATTTTGGGGGGAAAAAAAAAACGATTTTGGTTTACTTTCTGCTATAAAAGATATCCAATAAGAAATAAAACAAACTTTTATAGATTTAGGCCAATATGTATTCTACTACATGTTTTTGATTATAAAAAAATCCCAATAGGCATATATAGATTGTAGGGTTGTCCCGATACCGATACTAGTATCGGTATCGGGACCGATTCCGAGTATTTGCTGGAGTACTCGTACTCCCGCAAATACCTCCGATACCGAAATAGAATACTTCCCCCCCCCTGCCGACGGACATGGCTGGATATGGGGGGGGGGACATGGCTGGATATGGGGGGGGACATGGCTGCATATGGGGGGGACATGGCTGGATATGGGGGGGACATGGCTGGATATGGGGGGGACATGGCTGCATATATGGGGGGGACATGGCTGCATCTGTGGGGGGACATGGCTGCATATATGGGGGGGACATGGCTGCATTTGTGGGGGGACATGGCTGCATTTGGGGACACATTTAAAAAAAAGTATCGGTATTCGGTATCGGCGAGTACTTGAAAAAAAGTATCGGTACTTGTACTCAGTCCTAAAAAAGTGGTATCGGGACAACCCTAATAGATTGGTTTACACAAATGTTTTAGTGTCCACAAACTATAGGATACATTAATGGATTTATTTTTCTACATACTAATAAAAGCAGAGATCAGTGACTTATAGCAGGGCTACGTTATTGCGGTGGACAATTGGACACAGACACTTTGTGGGAACCAGTGACACTAATAAAGTGATCAGTGCTAAAAATATGCACTGTCACAGTACTAATGACACTGGCTGGGAAGGGGGTTAAACATCTAGGGCAATCAAAGGGTTAACTGTGTGGCTGCAAGTGTTTTGCATACTGTATGTGCTGCTTTCACTAAGGGAAGAGAATGATTGTAGTCCCTGCTTTGCAGGAATACAGAATCCATCCCTTCCATTCTGTCTGAACTGAGATCTGCCTTGTTTACACAGGCAGATCCCCATTCTATGTAGTTTACTGTCGATCAATGCCGGAGGACATTGAGTGCCCGGCACCTGCAGATCGACTTCTGCCGTTAATATTTACAGCAGAGGTGTCCCGTGCACACCCCCTGCAGGCAGAAGTGCAGAATCACATATATATACGTACAGTATATATAAAACTGCTATGGGATGGGTGGCAAGTGGTTAAATAATGAACAGGTTTATACTTACCTGCTCTTTGCAATGATGATGCCTAAACATTTTTTTACCTTAATGCAATTACCCCCTTCATGACCAGGCCATTTTTTGTTATTCGGCACTGCGCTATTTTAACTGGTAATTGCTTGGTCATGCAATGTTGTACGCAAAATTGATATTTCTTTTGGTGGTATTTGATCAACAATGGGCTTTTTATTTTTTGTGATATAAACATAAACGTTATGCTATAAAACATATCCAATAAAGAAATTTAAAAAATCAAATTTCTTCATAAATTTTGGCCAAAATGTATTCTTCTACATGTCTTTGATAACAAAAAAAAAAATCCCAATAAGTTTGTATTAATTGGTTTGCAAAAAAGTTATAGCCTCTACAAACTCTGGTATATATGCTGGAATTTGTCTTTTGTTATACTACTAATGGCGGTCATCAGCGACCTATAATGGGACTGTGATAGTCCGGCAGGAAATCTGACACTTATTGCCACTGACATCACCAGTGACATTAATACAGTGATCAGTGATAATACTTTACACTCTTACTGTACTAATGACACTGGGTTAAGGGTGGTTAAGGAATTAGATGTGTGCTTAACTATTTGTACAGTGTGCTGCTTTTACTACTATATCCCTCAGTTTCTCATCCCTGCTATGCAGGGATGAGAAACTGACAGATCGCTCCCTCTGTACAGAGCTCTGTGTCGTTTACCAACAGAGTTCTGGGCTGTGCCCAGGTAGTAAGCAATACTGCTGCAAGTTTGAAAATGACTTGCTAAACTATTGCTAGACTTGCCAGGCTTCACAAGTTTGTTGCACAATTACAGCAAGTCCGCATTGCATGATTCGAGATCAATTTTCTTTTAGTTTCCAATATTTTTTTATTGAGTTTTCAAAGAAAGAAAATAGGGTATACAAAAAAAAAGGGGGGGGAGCCAGGGGAAGAAAAACACTTGTAGTCATCATCTGGAGGACTAACATACAGATACAAATTATTGCAAGTATACACATAACATTTGCATATCTTATGTCTTTGAGTGCTCCCTCTAGAACTATCTCTAAACAGGGATAACTTCGAACCCAGCTCGGGCTCGCCCATTTGGAGCACTATCTAGACCCGGAGGGCCAACAGACAACAACCAACTGTAGCTGATTTAGTATCGTAACAATGGGAAGTAACAATAGTGAAGCAGAGAAGAAGGAAGAAAAGGAGGAAAAAAAAAAGATAGAAGAAGAGGCAAGAAAAGAAAGGGAGAGAGGGAAAAAAGAATGGTGCATCCCTACCTTAACCCAAAAAGGGAAAGCCCTTGCGTTGATGCGGATCAATTTACATTCGTGAGATAGGTGATCCAGGGATCCCACACCTTGTCAAAAACCCTGACCTTATCGTTCAGAATGGCCGACAACCTCTCGTTCACCATAATCCATGACAGTTTAGACTTCAGAAGACAAAAGGGAACAGTGGGGGTTCTCCAAGACTTAGCAATGGAGATTCTGGCTGCCACAAATATAAAAGCTATCAGTTTTCTCAAGTGCTTTGAATTTCCCTCTGCCGGACGTCCCAGCAGTGCATGCAGAGGCGACTTAACAAGATTAACTTGGGTTAAAGAATAAATAAAGTTATAAGTGCGCATCCAAAATCGTCTCACCTTTGGACATGTCCACCAAATGTGGTACATGGTGCCATCCTCATTGCACCCTCTAAAGCACCGTGGGGACGCCCCCGGAACAAAAGTGGCTATTCGTGCAGGGACCATGTACCATCGCATCAACACTTTATAATTAGCCTATATTAGAGGGGTATTAATATAAGACCTAGAAGCCCCCAGTACCAGTTTACTCCATTCCGCAATGTCCAATTCCATGCCAAGATCATGTTCCCACTTTTGCATGTAAACCATCTTTTGAGTATTGGAGGACAACAAGCTATAGATTAATGATATTTTCTTTTCAAACATTCTGCAAGTCTGCTTCAAGTTCTGGTTCAGTTATGTTGTGCAATAGTCGTCCCACTGAATTTTTAAGCTGTAGAGTTGCTAGAGACTTGCCACGCAGATTTGCTACAATTAGGAAAAGTGTCAGCTAGAACCTGTGCTACAAGTGTGCTGCAAGTGTACAACTTGTCAGTGAAATTGTGCAGCAAGTTAACAAACTTACAATTCAACACTGCCACAAATTTCATTGTACACAGCCGATCAGCAGGTCCCAGTCGTGAATCATTGACTTGCATACAGACTCCCGGAGTGAACAATCCCAGCGAGTGTCGGGCCTGGGTGCACACGTGTGCGCCCTCATCCCAGAATTAGGCAGCGACGTACAGGTACGTTGCTTTGCCTACAATGGGCGCTCGCCCACAGTACATTGCGGGCAGGAATAAGTTCAGATAATAAATGTTTAGGCTTTATAACCATTTTAAGATCCAAGAAAGACTGATGTCCATGGACCATGCCACAATAGTGATCCTGTTGCTGGCAAGATTCACCAGCAACAATGCTTTGCTTGTCTCAGCTGTGCACTAAATACAGTAACAACATATCAACAGGAGACGTAACATATTTACGGTGTGTAGGACTTTTATCACCCCAGCATATTCTTCAATTGATACCTGGGTCCTGGTTGCCAGTCCAGTGTGTTATGCAGCAAGTCATCTGTGAACATGCCTGAGCATTCAGAGCAAATACAGATACATCTCAGGGGGCTCAGCCAGCATGAGGTCAACTGAGGCAACACAACCAATACGCAAACTGTGAAAACAGATGGGAGTATTTATTTCCTCAATAAAATAAATATACATAAAAGTTTTTAAAAACACAGCACAGTGATTTGTTTATAAATATCATATATAAAAGGCAAACTGTATACAGCACCAGACCAGGGTTATTGGATTTTTCCCCAAAAAGCGGCTTTCATTTCAGCAGCTCCATTTTCCAACCAGAATATTTGCGTTCTTCTATTTGTAAAAACAAGCACAACATAACACAGAGCAACTGGCTGTGCATGGTTTGATCTAGCCATGGAATCATAAGATTCCACAGCTATGAGACTCACCAATCTTCCTTGTATAATTAGTACTTAGTATGCTAACATTTTATAAAGTGTACAAGGAGAAGTCCAAAAGTTTTATTCGCACTTCTGGATTTTTCAGCAGGGGACCCCTGGTGCCAAAAAAAATATACACTAAAAATCCTAACATTTACAAAAAAGAACCAGAAATCAGATAAAGCTAGAAATTATTTTGGATTGCAAGCTCTAAAGACAGCCTTTTTCAGCCAGGGTGCCCAGGCACCCTGGGGTGTCTTGAGGTTTCTTTAGGGGTGCCTTTGGCAAAATGCCTAAAAATGTATAAAAAATGTTATACAAAACACAAAGCCATGGGTTTTCATTAACTAGTTACCGACCGCCCACCGTCGTTATACGTCATCACTTTAAAGATGAATATCTCGGTAACGGCAGCAGCTGCTGCCACAATCGAGATATTCATCTCTTCAGTGGGCGGTCCGGTACACGATAACGGCGGTCTCCGCGGCGGATTCGCCGCGAGAATGCCGTTATCGGTGGCGGGAGAGGGCCCCCCCTCCCGCGCCCTCTGCCACTTACCGTAGCCGTCGGTAGCGGCGGAGGCGATCAGGACCGTTCGGCAGCTGAGCGGGGACGAGACTGAAGGAAAAATCTCCTTCGCCCGTCCCCCATAGCTCTGCTGGGCGGAAGTGACGTCAAAACATCAGTCCCGCCCAGCGTCTTAAAGCAACATTTTTTTTTTTTGTCATTTGAAAAAATGACATTTCCAAATTTTTTTTTTTTTTTTGCATTTAAGCCTAAATATGAGATCTGAGGTCTTTTTGACCCCAGATCTCATATTTAAGAGGACCTGTCATGCTTTTTTCTATTACAAGGGATGTTTACATTCCTTGTAATAGGAATAAAAGTGATAATTTTTTTAATTTTTTTATTTCAGTGTTAAAAATTGTAAAATAAATAAAAATAAATGCGAAAACCAAAAAATTTTTTTTTTAAAGCGCCCCGTCCCGACGAGCTCGTGTGTAGAAGCGAACGTATACGCGAGTAGCGCCCGCATATGAAAACGGTGTTCAAACCACACAAGTGAGGTATCGCCGCGATCGTTAGAGCGAGAGCAATAATTTTAGCCTTAGGCCTACTCTGTAACTCAAAAAATGCAACCTGTAGAATTTTTTAAACGTCGCCTATCGAGATTTTTTTGGGTAAAAGTTTGACGCCATGCCACGAGCGGGCGCAATTTTTAAGCGTGACATGTTGGGTATCATTTTACTCGGCGTAACATTATCTTTCACAATATATAAAACAATTGGGCCAAATTTATTGTTGTCTTATTTTTTAATTTAAAAAAGTGAATTTTTTCCAAAAAAAAGTGCGCTTGTAAGACCGCTGCGCAAATACGGTGTGACAAAAAGTATTGCAATGACTGCCATTTTATTCTCTAGGGTGTTCGAAAAAAAATATATAATGTTTTGGGGTTTTAAGTAATTTTCTAGCAAAAAAAAAATGTTTTAGTCTCGTAAACACCAACTCTGAAAAACAGGCCCGGGGCTAAAGTGGTTAAGCACCATTACGACTTTCTAGACACTGGCATCCTAACAAACCATGACATCATCAGTTAATAAGGAGGATGTCTGTTGCCTCCGCAGCATCCTTGTTTGACCCTCCTGTGCCCCTCTCCCTCAGCACTGGGGTCACATTAGCTGATTGATAGAGATTGAGGGAGAAGAGAAACATTGGAATACTAGTCACTACCAGTGTGCAAAAGTATTTTTGATGGAAGAATGAATCACCTCTAACCAGGGGTGTATTCAGGTTTTGTGCTGCCCTAGGCCTGACTAAACTCGTGCACCCCCTAATATAAATATGACCCACCCCTTCCTGTCAAGGCCACACCCCTTGCGGTTTAAGACCCACCCTGAAATTTTCAAGTGGGGACACTAGTTCTGATGGCCTGGGGGGGGGGGGGCAATGGATTCCCTTAATTTGCATAGATTTCCTCTCACTTCCTGTTTGGCTATGGGACATGAAGTGAGATCTCTGCAATGGGACAAGGATGGTAAAAAATTAGAAGCGACGCCCCCCCCCCCCCCACAGTTGCAGAATGCCAACCGCCCGCAAACTGGAAGCAGTGCGGCCGATTTACGGGGGGGCTAAACTAATTTGCCCAACAGTGTAGCGCAAGCTGGCGGGGACACTGTCCGTGCTGCCACCCTGCAAAGTGCTGGCCTAGGCCTGGGCCTTGTTGGCCTAGGCCAGGATACAGCATTGCCTCTAACGTTGGGGGTTCTATGTGAGGATGTTAATGCATTATGTAAAACTTTTAGAATAGTATTTTACATGTTAGAATGGGGTGCCTGGAGACTGTCCACGATTTTTAAGGGTGCCTTACAGATTTTCCTGTATTGAATTGTATACAGGATTCAAACACTTAAGTTCAGTGGCATCGATGTCCAATAATTACATGGAGCACAATGCCTGAGCCACTATTGCTTTGCCTGTTGGCCTACACAAGAAATGTTAGGGGCACTTTGGTCCAGCAAATACAGATTTAAAAAAAAGAATAATAGAATAATTCTAATATATAATAATTATAAATACTACTATTAATCACTTCACACTCGGAAGAATTAAAAAAAAAAATGCAATAAGCGTATATTGATTGGTTTGTGCAAAAGCTATAGTGTCTACAAAATAGGGGATAGATTTATGGCATTTTTGTTATTATTATTTTTATTAGTAATGGCCACGATCTGTGATTTTTATTGTGTAAATGACACTGGCAGGGAAGGGGTTAAACACTAGGGAGCGATCAAGGGTTAAGTTTGTCCTAGGGAGTGATTCTAACTGTAGGGGAGATGGTCTCACAACAACATGACAGGTAGCAGCAGATTGGATTGGAGTTCAATTTTTTTTTATTTCTGTTCGTTATCCCATCAGATAGATTTTTCCTAATTTTCTGTCTCTTTGATGTGCATGCATGACATGTGGATATGGCTATAAGGGGATACTGTAGGTTTTAATCTTTCCTAACTTTACTAAAAATGTGTTTTTGTCTATATCCTTCAAAAAGCATTCACAAACACATTAACTAGATCCCAGATTTGTACACTATAACACTGACGTGAGGCTTACCACGGCCTATTCTTCAAGTCATTTTAGGCCAAAACCAGAATCGACAAAGGCTGCCCACCATTATTTCATTGGTTTACTCAGTTGTTTCAAACATGAGTTTGCTTTTCCTCTTCAGTTCTGAAGATATATGTCTGCCAGTGCATCTCATGTCTCTTTAATATCATCCAAGTTGTAGATCAGGCCTACAGGCCCTTTAGGGCATTTCCACAGATCTGAAGAGTTTGTTCTTTGCCTTGCAACAAAGTGTGTGTGACACAAATGGTAGTGATATCTGGCACAAAGTGTTATGTCATCAGGCTCCTGTGTGGAAGTGGTGTGTCAGAGGGAGTCTGCTGGGGACACCTATTTGATATTTACAGCTCATGATGTCCGTCTTGACGTCCGCCTCTCACACAGAGACATCTTCTATGCCCGCTGTAAATGTAATTGAAACAGTTAGTTCATGATGACACACAGAGAAGATGAGATATCTCCCACTGTGACTGAGGTAATAGCACATCGGTATCACTGACAAGCAGACTGATAGGAGGATAATTCCTTGTATTGACCCTGTCTCTCCCTGCAAGACTTGTTGTCTACATGTGACAAAGCAGCACTAATTCTCTGTGTGATGGATTTTTTTTTTAAATCTCAGACATAAAGCCCAAAATGAGAAAAGAGTTAATGTATGTCCTCTCTGTCCTCTATGAAAGCTGTAAATGTATTTACCTCTTGTACTTATTTGTACCTTTTTTGTAAAATAAATTTCACACATCATTTTTCACTTGATAAGCAGTCAGGCACATCTCATCTAATACCGTATTTTCTATCAACAACCAAGGTTTTTGTTTTAATATTTTACAATAACGAAAGAATATATACCACTAAAATCCAAGTACAAAGCTATACCTAGGTAATACACAAGACTTGGAATACCTTCTGTATGTATAGATTTGAATTTATGGATGAAAGTATATCACTTACTGCAAGAGTGTGATAATTATTTTCTGCAGTTATACAATATATATATATACACAGTAATGTGAATAGGTTTGTACACCCCATGGGAATTGTTGGCTTTTTCAATACATTTGAACAGGCAAACAGTATATCTTCATTCAAATACTGCCTACGGATAAGGTGATATTCCTGTATAAAAACACATGGAAAATTGGTCTTCTCAATCATTTATTCAACAAAAATATCAAAAGATGTAATGGAGTACTGTGTCAAGTCTAATTACCCCCCTTGGTTTTTATAAGCTGAGATTGCCTTCTTTTGCTGGAAATTACTTCTTCTGGGCGATTTGCATTATTGTTCACCAGTCTCTGACATCTGGCCATTTTTTACTGCAAAATTCCTTCAGCTGCAAGAGGTTTACGGGTCTCCTTGACCATGAACTGCCTGTTTTAGATCTATATTGATTAAAACCAGGGCTCTATATAGGCCAGTCCATAACACTTCATTTTTTCTTTTTGAGCCGCTCCTTAGTGGATTTACTAGTGTGATTTTCCTTGTTATTGTTTTGAAAGACCCATTTTGGGTTCAACTTCAAACTTCAGAGAGTTGGCTTCCCATTCTCATCAAGCACACATTACATTATTTAATTATGAGTTTTTATCATTACAGAACAAAAAACCCAAATGGTACAACCTATTACAGAATAGCCTAGGTATCTCATAGATTGATCAGACCGTAGAAAATACCTTGAGGCTGGATGGGGGTAGGCTTGAAAAGTTGAAAAGAATTAGGTTGAAAAGAAGTGACAGTGGATGTCATCAAGCACAATTTGATATGATGCAGAATTCATAGATGATTCAATGACTGCAAGATGCCCTGGCTTCGAAACAACAAAGCTACCCTAAACTATAACATGTCAACCACCATGCTTCACAGTTGGTATGCGGTTTTCTGAAATGCTGTCTTTTGTTTCTGCCAAACATGTTTGGTGTTACCGTGGTCAAACGCATCTATCTTTGGTCCATCAATCCACAGCACATTGTTCCAGAAGGCCTAGTCTTTGTTTATAAGTTCAATGGTGAACTGCGGTCTTACCCTTATGTTTTTTTTTTAGACAGCAACCAGGCCACATCCCATTCAGGTTAAACTGGTGCAATTTTTATCCAATTGTAGATGCATGCATTTTCACACCAATTGTTGCTAAAGTTACCTGCAGATTCTGAAATTAAACGTTGGGGTTCTTGGAGGCTTATTTTAGCATTAGGCAGACATCTTTTGGGCTGAATTTGATGGGCAGAGCAGCCCTGGACAAATTAGCAGGTCTTTGAAATTTATGCCGCTCGTAAATAATTTTCAGTACAGACAGGTCTTTTCTTTAAACACAGGTTCTCCCCGCATACTCTCTAAGGAGATTCTAATCTGGAACACAGACTCTAATTAATGGCTTTGAAGTGGTGGTAAATGTATGAGTGTACTTACTTGTTCCATTTGACGTATCTGCATTTTGATTCATTTGAATTATTAGAATAAATACATTGTATCGATTTTATGACTCATTAGTTCAAGTTATTTCCCTTTATGCATAGCGACTGTTTAAATGAAGATCTAATGTCTGCCGTTTTAAATATGTTGAAAAAGACAACAATTTCAGTGGGGTGTTCTTACTTTTTCTCATGACTATATGGTAATATTTGCTTATCTGAATGCTGTATTCACATTACCGAATCCCTATTGTTTCTAAATGCCACTCCTTATACATATCTTATGGAAAGTCTAATACAAATGTGTTGCAATGTAATACATTTCTATTAAAATTAAAAGTATATAAAAGACTAAACCCCCGTACACACGATTGGACCTTTGTCTGACTAAAATCACATCGGAATGCCGTCAGAATTCCATCGAAGTAAAAGAGAACATGTTCTTTATCTAAACTTCCGATGGGGCATACACTTGGTCGAAATTTCCGTCTGACTTTTTCCATCGGAAATTCCGATCGTGTGTAGGGGGATTAACATGTCAATGGTTTGAATGAAAACTGTTTTATTTTTGCTCCCACTTTTTATATGACTGGCAGACTACCAGGTGTAAATAGAGCGTATGACAGTAGGCAATAAAAAGGAAACTGGACATGAGCAGGAATTGAATTTACTCAGTTCTTTATAATAAGAAAGGGGGCACAATAGGAGCCCACTTAAGTGGGATTGTGGCCACCACATGTGTGAAGTGGTTTAAGGTTTAAAATGTAATGTTTGTAGGTATGCAGTGAGATGTATAGGATGTTTTAAATTTAGGTACTGTGGCTTTAAATTTGGGATCAACAGCCAGTCAATGGGATGCAGCGGAAGGTACTGGTAGCCAGGAAGGCTTTATAAGGATTGGCTGGGAATCTCCCTCTTTTCCTGTCAGCAAGCACCGGTGGAAGAACTCCCTCCCTCCCCAGTCGCGGCAATTTTATGTGGTCGGTGTCACCCTGGATGTCTAGGGGGGACGTGTTATTTCATGATATAATGAGGTAATGCTGCTTGAGTTCCGAAAACTAAGCAGTTGCACAGTTGGTTGGTTTTCATTAAAGTATGATGTTTGATGTTGAGTAATAAAAGTTTATATGGTTGATTTAATTTATTGTGTTTAAACCAATAAAAAATGCCGCAGCCATTATTTGCCAAACTTGGGTCAGTAAATTTATTTTGATTATACCTGGAGTAAGGTTTTATGGGGAATATGTGTGGCCTACAGTCCCATGCATTTGTGTGAACTCTAGGAGAGCCAAACACGTGATGATCAATGTGCAAGTTGAAACAAAGTATTCCCAACCAATTCATAAAATAATGCGTAACATACTTTTCTGAACACTGTGCACAATTTCCCCTGCACCTCCTTTCCTTATCTATTATGTTACTGAGACATGGAGAACTCCAAAACACTTATTTTATAGACACTACTGAGAAAAACACACAGCTTTGAACATAATGTTAACCAATAGCTATCTAAGAACACCTTCATATTTTTTTAACACGATCCCTTTAAAGGCAAAGTTCACCTTTACAGATTTTTTTTTAATAAATGCACATTTTTTTTGCAGAAAAAAAGTGATTTTATATTTTTTTCCTGCAGGAGCCTGGAAAGCACTGCACCCACAATCTGTAGATCACAAGTGCAATGTAGTCTTCTGCAGAAATATCCTGCGACTTTCAGTCTATTCCTCTAGAAGAGCTTTCTGTTTGAAATCCAGAGGACATGTCAGTAGGACTATAAAATAGGGCTGTTTCTGGGGGCAGTCCCGGGATTGAGAACACTGTCCCCGGACCAAGTCTGTCCCCGGATTGGATTTGAACAGGGGCTGGGGCAATTTCAAAGACAGTCAGTGTAGAATGGAAAATACAAATTCCTACTAGTTTAGGGGGGTGTATTTTTTCCATTATATGTGCCCCTTCCTGATGATCATGTACTGGTCGGAGCGGAGGGAATATTTATTTTGGGTGCATGCCCATTCAGCTTTGCTCGCTTGTTCTTCTGCCTTGGCTCAAGTCCCAGGAAGCCGCTTGCTTATCTCCTTGCCTTCCCAGGCGGAGTGATCTTTCTCCGCTCCCCACCAGTAGTAGCCGGGGCCCGGAGTGTAAGACTTGACAGGCTGTGAGGTGGGCGGCGGTGACAGGCAGAGAGTTGCTGATTACTGCCATTACTAGTATAAAAAAAATATGTCCCCGGATTTCATTTAAAAAATCTGGTCACCTTTTTATAAAAGCACTCATCAGCACCTCTGCAGCCCATAGACGCTACAAGTCCATCTGCTGTGATTGCAGACTGTACTTGCAGTTTATTCATTCACAGGAATCTTTGAATGAATTAGTGGCTGTGTGGGCGGAGCCTGCTGTCAAAGTGGGGGTCCGGGGGGAGAAGCTGGAACATGTTACGTTTCACCCTATATGTTCCAAAGGTGAACATATCCTTTAAACAAAATGGCTACCAAGTATGTGTGTATTTTTCTAAATAGAAGTGATGCCCTGTACACACGGTCGGTCCATCCGATGAATACGGTCCGATGGACCGTTTTCATTGGTTAACCGATGAAGCTGACTGAAGGTCAGTCGTGCCTACACACCATCAGTTAAAAACACGATCGTGTCAGAACGCGGTGACGTAAAACACAACGACGTGCTGAAAAAAACGAAGTTCAATGCTTCCAAGCATGCGTCGACTTGATTCTGAGCATGCATGGATTTTCAACCGATGGACGTGCCTACTAACGATCGTTTTTTTTCTATCGGTTAGGTATCCATCGGTTAAATTTAAAACAAGATTGCTTTTTTTTAACCTATGGATAAATAACCGATGGGGCCCACACACTATCGGTTTGGTCTGATGAAAACGGTCCATCAGACCGTTCTCATCGGTTAGACCGATCGTGTGTACGTGACATTAGACTTTACCAGACTGATCATAAATATTTAGATACAAAGAGAAGCATATTAGAAATATGCAAAACCAAAATTGATTTGTGTTGCACAGCACTTAAAAATTTAGAAAATCTTTGACACGTGTGCTAAAAAGATGGCCTGTGGGAATCGATGCACCTTTCACCTATCAAACGAGGAATATAAATCACAGCAAGGGAGTCGTGTCTGAGAATCTGTGTACAGATCTCCCACCAGAGGAAAGAGATGAAATATCTGAGATGTCAGTGTAAAACCCCATCCATTCTTTACATAGTTTTTGACATTCTCTCTTGGACTCAGGCCAACAATCCTCTTGGCTGCCAGTTCCACCCGCAGATAATGGCATAGGATTATGATTACAGGATTTATAGACGGAGCACATATATAATGGCTTTCAGGGCTTATTGCAATCAGTATTATTGACAGGAAACCTGGCATAGCTGAAATGTCCCTGAAGGAACTTGCTCATACATATTAATATTCACATGCATACTTACGTTTTACCGATAGGAGAGTGTTACCATGGCAACATGCCACTGAAGTTACTGTATAGGGGTGGCTCTCCTCCAGTTGAACCATTTTAGGTACCCCGATCCCCTCGTCTCTGCGTCCTAGTCGTCCTCTGGCTCCTTTCCCCCATGTGGAGACTTGGCCATCTGCACAGAAATGGTCTATAGGAGTTAGTGGAAATCACCGTACTGCAACATAATGCAAACAGACAGTGCTGCTCCCATGTTGTCCCCATAAAAGCCTTACAGTCACAAAACTCTGCAGTAACACACTTGTCCAAACACTGTATTGGTTTGTTTTTCGTGCATCTTCCAGGGACTGTCCACACACATTTCACAGATTAAAACAACATTTAGAAAAATAAAAAATTGCTTTTCTAAGGGCTAAAAAAAAAAATGCCTTTACAGGCACTGGAGCTTTTATATTTCTGCCTAAATAGCTTGAAGAAGCTTGTGTTTTTTTGTGCTCTTATGAGTGTTTTTATTGATCTTCTTTTAGCTTTATTGAGCACAAGCGTTTTTTTTTTCACAAACCCTTCCCTCGGCTCATTTTATCCTTTTTTTGTGCATTATGGAGCTTTTTCATGCATTTTTGAGCACTTGGGCGTATTTTCTTCTCTAAAGCGCCTCTCAAAAACATGAGTTTGGCAGGGGGGTTTTCTGCCTGTAAGAGCATATGCCCGTAAACTCCAGAAAAAGTCATAGGCCCGGATTCACATACATCGGCACATATTTATGCGGGCGTAGCGTATCTAATATACGCTACGCCGACGCAACGCAGAGAGGCAAGCACTGGATTCACAAAGCACTTGCTCCCACTCGCTCTTAAAGATACGCTGGGTTTCCTCGGCGTAAGCTGTCGTAGGTGGAAGTGGGAGTGAGCCATGCTAATGAGGCGTGACCCCATGCAAATGATGGGCCAAGCGTCATAGAAGTACTTAAAATGAACGGCGCATGCACCGTCCCGTGGCCGCATCCCAGTGCGCATGCTCAGAATCACGTCGAAACAACTGCCTAAGATACGTCGAATCACTGCCTACGACATGAACGTAACCTACGCCTAGCCTTATTCACTTACAACGTAAACAACATAAAATACGACGGCTCTGTTCCCTGGTCCATACCTTTGCATGAGTTGCGCCTCCTATATGGGGAATAACTTTACGCCGGACGTACGACTTACGCAAACCGCGTATTTTATGCACCGGGCGCAACTACGTTCGTGAATCGGCGTATCTCCCTCATTTACATATGTGCATAGAAAATCAATGGGAGCGGCAAATGCGCCCAGCGTAAATATGCGCCCACGATACGACGGCGTAGGCAAGTTACGTCGGTCGTAGGAAGCCTATTTTTAGGCGTATCTCAGATTGTGGCACGGCGCACAGATACGACGGCGCATAGTTACACATTTACGCGGTGTATCTCGAGATACGTCGGCGTAAGTGCTTTGTGAATCCGGGCCATAGTGTGCATGGACACATTGGCTAACATGGACGGGAGTTTAATGAGAGCTCAAAAAAGCTCAAAAGCTTGTAGGAGTAGTTTCTTTGAGCTTCGGTAATGACACCGTCCTAAACTGTGCGACGGCGCATCTGCGGTGCTGCACAGATTTCAAAAATAGTTTCTGTACCGATGTCTCTGTAATCGCGACCAAAATCGGCCGCGAGCTGTATTTACTTAGAACAACTTATAATATCCAAATGAAAGATATCACACCAACATGTCAGAAAAAATATAATCAAAAACAGAATCACTGAGTTGGAAAAAGGATTACCCCTTTGTGTCAGTATTTTGTTGGACCATGTTTTGCTTTAAATACAGCCTTTAGTCTATTGGGATATGTCTCTACTAACTTTGCACATCTAGACTTTGCAATATTTGCCCTCTCTTCTTTGCAGAACTTCAGTTAAATTTGATGGTTACTGTTTGTGGACTGCAGTCTTCAAGTAATTCCACAGATTTTCAATGGGGTTTAAGTCTGGGCTCTGACCAGGCCATGCAAGGACATTCACTTGTTTCTCCTTTAAAAACTGTGTGATCATTTATGCTGTGTGATTTGGGTCATTGTCATGTTGGAAGGTAAACCTTATTCCCATTGATAAGCAGAGGGCAGCAGATTTACCTCAAGAATTTGATGGTATTTTGCCCCATCCACATTTCTTCCATCCTGATAAGTGCTCCAGTCCCTGCTACAGAGAAACACCCCCATAACAGGATATTACCACCTCCATGCTTTACTGTAGAAATGGTGAGCAGTATTGGATTTTTGCCAGACATATTGTTTGGTGTTGAGGCCAAACAATACAATTTCATTCTCATCTGATGACCTTAAAAACGTACCTTGAAGATTCACAGGCCACATGGTTATGGTCAGGTGAGACTAAAATTGAACTATTCAGCCTCAACACCAAACAATATGTCTGGCGGAAATCCAATACCACTCATCATCCAAATAACACCATTCCTACAGTAAAGGAATGATAAAACAAAAACAGTGGCTGTCTTCATTTCAGTCTGCAAAGCAACAAAATTTGACTTTTAAAGGGGGTGATTCTTTTCTATACCCAAAGTAGTAGAGCTCGGTGTCTACATAGCATACACAGCACAGCACTTAGGCCCCGTACACACCAGAGGATATCCGCTGGAAACGGTCTGCTGGACCGTTTCCAGCGGATACATCCTCTGAGGGATTAGGATCTGATGGCTGTACACACCATCAGATCGAAATCCGCGCGGAATACATCCACGGTGACGTGTCGCGCCGTTGCCGTGGCGATGACGCGGCGACGTGCGCGACGCTGGAAGGTAAATACTTCCACGCATGCGTCGAATCATTACGACGCATGCGAGGGAGGGGAGCGGACAGACTGATCCGGTGAGTCTGTACAGACGACCGGATCAGTCCGCTGGACAGGATTCAAGCGGATAGATTTCTTAGCATGCTAAGAAATTTTTATCCGCTTGAAATCCGTCGGCCGGATTTTAATCCGCGGGGAAATGTCCGCTAGGCCGTACACACGACCGGATCTATCTGCTGGAACTGATCCGCGGATCAATCCCAGCGGATAGATCCGGTCGTCTGTAAGAGGCCTTACACAGCACACAACATAACTAGGGGTGGCACATAGTGCACACACAGGTCACAGCAAATAGAGCACAAAGACTACAGAAAATGCTACTTACAGTTTGGCAAGCAAACAATATGAAGCTTTTTCAAAGGCCATATATACAAGGGAACAAGCTATTATGAAATATTTGCTAACTTGGCATCTTGCAAAATATTATTTACTATCGGGAAGACGTCTATTAAAGGGCATGTGACGCCAACACTTTTTTTTGTGTTGGAAAGAGTAAGAATGGGTTAAAATACCTTATTGTTTTGTTTTGTGCCCCACTGGGATGATTTTTTTACTTCCCGTTCTGGGGACACAACAGGAAGTAGGGGGAAATCTCTACAAACCTGTGAATTTCCGTGGTAGACAGTTGTTCTCCCCAATGAAAAATGTACCCTTGCCTGCTGCTTTGGTGACAACTGTAAAATTTTGGATTTACCACCACTTTTTGTCTTTCTGACAATGGTCAACAAGACAGATAGAGTGAATCTACCCAAAGGGAAAGACAGCAACAAAAACCTTATAATGATTCTAGCCCTTGCCGACTCAATCCAAAAGTAAAAAAAAAAAAACAATGTTGGTTTGAGTAAGGTGGACATAAGCATGGCCTGAAAGATGTCACAAAACAATGTGGCTTTTCTATACTCATAGAGCCAACTTTGATGAGCTATTTAATAAAACTGCCATATAAATGGCTAATGTACTGTGGTCTACATGGGTAAAATGTACCTGAGCCCGATCCTGATCCAGTGGTGTGCTCGAGAGCTGAGGCTCTCTCCCTCCTCATTGGCTCAGATACAGCAGCAGATACACAGCCATGGCAAGGGAGCGGAGAGGGCGGGGCCGAACTATACTTTGTGTGTTGTATGAAAACACAGATCGGGAATTGTAAGCCAGCACGCACGAGTGCTCCCCTAGCAAACAAACGCCTTGCTATGGGAGCCCTATAGGGGGAGGGGGACAGGAGAGCTGGTGGGGGAGCCGAGAAGAGGAGGATCGGGGGTTCTCTGTGCAAAACCATTACACAGAGCAGTTAAGTATAACATTTGTTTGTCATTTTAATAGAAACTGAAGTATTATATAACACTATATATAAGTATTATAACTAATGACACATAAACTGGACCTTAACAAAAGAGTGAAAAGTAAGACTCCTCCCCCCTCCTCCCCTCTGCCTCTAATAAACATACATTTTCTTCTTTTTTTTAGGGAGCGGGTACCTTTTTGTGACAGGTACATGCTCTCATTCCCTCAAGTCTCACCCAGAAGTGGTATTAAGCCTCGAGGGCTTTCACACTGGAGCGTTGCAATAGCAGGACGGTAAAAAAAGCCCTGCTAGCAGCATCTTTGGAGCGGTGAAGGAGCGGTGTGTATACCGCTCCTGCCCATTTAAATCAATGGGCACCGTGGCTATACCGCCGTCAAAGCGCCTCAGCAGAGGCGTTTTGCGTTGGTTTTAACCATTTCTCGCCCGCTAGCGGGGGGTAAACGCGCCCCACTAGTGGCCAAATAGCACAGACGCCGCCCCCCACCCCAGTGTGAAAGGGGCTTTTGGGATAAAGGTCTAACATAAATAAATAGAAGCTCATTTTAAGCACCACTGCCAGTGTAAATGTCTCACCCCTGTATCGGCAAGAGACCGTTTCTGTTGATAAACAACAGATTTACTGGCTGGATCACCAGAGGAAAATATAAGAAAGAAAAGCCTAAAATGGAAACTAATGCAGCCATTACATCTAAGAATTGGCAAGCTGTAATATAGTAAAATGTTGACTTTTGGATTTAGCACTGCTTTAAGCCAGCTTGGCGCCCCCTCCCTTCATACTTGCAGCCTCCTGGGATGGAGCACATGTTCCAGAAGGTTGCAGGACCAGTCTTAAAATGCTGCCATGCCTTGACATGTGCAGTGGGGAGCCAGCTGTGAGACTTCAGGAAGTCACAGCCAGCTCCGATACCCAAGGCGGTGTTGCTTGATAGCTGAAAGTGGTTGTAAACCCTTGTGTTTTTTCACCTTAATGCATCCTATGCATTAAGGTGAAAAAACACCTGGCAGTCACCGGCCCCCTAGCCCCCCCATTTTATTTACATGAGCCCCTTCATCTCCTCGCACCGTCCTTCTCGTCCTGGAGTCCTGCCTTTGATTATATAAACTGATAGCAGCGCAGCCATTGGCTCCCCCTGCTGTCAATCAAATCCAATGATGCGGGTGCTGGGGGGGCGGGTCCAAATCATACACTTGGCGTCTATGGATGCAAAATGAATGACTCAGGAGCGTGCCCACAAGGTAACCCTTCTCCTAGGGGGTTACCTAATGGTGGGAGGAGCCACAAGAGCCGCCGAGGGACCCGAGAAGAGGATGTTCGTGGCCACTCTGTGCAAAACAAGCTGGTAAGTATAACATGTTTTTTTTTTTTTTTTAACTAAGCTTTAGTATCACTTGAAGCCCATCAAAAAAATTGGCTCTGGAGAAGACAGTGCTGAACGCCATGGTCTGTTAAGTGTCTATTTCTTTAACCCCCTTAGCGGTATCCCCGAGCGTGACTCGGGGTTGTTTTTCTATGCTACTATCGGTATCCCCGAGTCACGCTCGGGGTAGATGTGCAGAGTGTGCAGCGGCGCGGCTTACCTTTCGCAGCATCCACAGACAAGTTACTTACCTTGTCCCTGGATCCTGCGATGCATCCCCACTGCGTGAGAGAGCGGGTCCTCGCTCGATTCACAGTGTCCCCGTGTGCCGCCGATCTCCGTTCCCTGCGACGTTACGACGCACGGGGGCGGAGAACGGCGCCAAATTCAAAAAAGTAAACAAACACATTACATACAGTATACTGTAATCTTATAGATTACAGTACTGTATGTAAAAAATACACACCCCTTGTCCCTAGTGGTCTGCCCAGTGCCCTACATGTACTTTTATATAATAAAAACTGTTCTTTCTCCCTGCAAACTGTAGATTGTCCAAAAGTGTCCCTTTATGTCAAAAATGGTTTTAGATCAGCTAGAAAACAGCGATAATAAATTATAATTACTTGCAGAATTGTGTGATAGCGATTTGTGGGGAAATTCGTCATAAAAAAATAAAAGTATTGACAGCGACAATTCTGCAACTGAGCAAATTTCAGTGATTTTGAGTTGATTACATTATTGAATAATTTTTATTATAATTATATTATTATTTGTTATAATTATTTATTATATTATAATTTATAATTTTGTTTTTAAAAAAAAATCATACCCGGGATGCCTACTAGACTCTTGTTTGGTCAGATTTAAATAAGTTATTCCTAAGAATTGCAGGCCTACAGTATAAATCGCCAAATTTCCTTGCAAAATAATTGTACTGCTTTTGGTACGTAATTCCAGACAGAATCATACCGCCAGGGAGGTTAAAGTCATAAGTTATAATATTTTTAGATTCTGATTTTTATTTTAAAGAGTAAAGTTTTTCTTTAAATAAACCATTCGAAGAATGAACACACTTTGCTAGTAACAAGAATGTCTAAGTCACATCTAGCACTGCAGTTGCTAACCACAGCATATAAGGCATACATACATAAGAATAAACATGAATAAAACCTGTGGTTTTCCAAAACAGAAATAATCTGAAGTGCATCAGTGCTGATTTTCTCACCAGTAATGACTAATGTGAGTTTGTTGGTACACAGTACTGCACGTCATCAGCTACACTCTACATGAAATTTCAGAACTGCATGACTGTATTTAGAGTGGAATAATTGTATTTACATATAGTGAGTGATTCAATAGTGAAGCTGGAAAATAATAAGTTACTAGAGTTTAATGTCACATCAAAGCCTTATGCCCCGTACACACCATCACTTTATGTGATGAAAAAAAACAACGTTTTTAAAAACGTCACTTTAATTGACCGTGTGTGGGGGAAAACGTTGTTTTATTTCTTGTAAAAAACGACCAAAAAAAATTGAAGCATGTTTCAATTTTATGTACCGTTTTTCAAAACGTCGTTTTTTACTTCACAGAAATTGACCGTGTGTAGCAAAAAACGTTGTTTAAAAAGACGTTTTTACACCCGCGCATGCCCAGAAGCTAGTTATGAAGCGAGCTTCAATGGAAAAACGTGGTGAACGTAACCTCGCTTTGCTAGAGCACTGTGAGAAAAGCGATGGTGTAGGCAACTTCGTCTTTGAAAATTGAAGTTTCAAAAAGGTCATTTTTTACTTCACAGAAAATGTCGTTTTTTTTCATCACATAAAGTGATGGTGTGTATGCGGCATTACAGTATGAGTATACTACACTGCAACTATAAAGTGATTAATCTCGAATCTCATGTACCCTTGTGCAACATTTAATTGTTTTTTTAACTGTTTAGTTAAAAAAAAAGTACCAGACAGGAGAGCGGCTTTTAAATACCAATTTAGAAATGATAAAAATCAATTATTGTTAATATCTGTTCCAATAAAGTGCATACAGAAGAAGAGCATATGGTAAACAAACATAACACATAGAAATCTGGGTACGGATGTGATCTCAATAAAGAAATTTTCATACATTAACAAACAAAAGTTGGTGGTCATAAACCTCTTCTTTTTGCTTCCTATGTAAAAATGCAATCAATGTTACCTCATACCTGCTAGCTTATCTCCCTTGTACATTCTGATTTGTGCCTTCAGGTAACATTGATGATGAGTGGTTTTGTATACTGAACTTCAAGCCATACCTTAAAGCTGAACTCCAGGGAAAAAAAGAATTAAAAAAATTGCTGTTTGCTTGGTTCAGCTTAGTTACCTTAAATTTTTGGTATGTTACATCCAGAGGGTTGCTGTGGATGCTAAAAAGTTCCGTTGTTCATACAGTGATGATATGGGATCGCTTGCTCTTTAACTCGTCCATTCAGAAGACATCTTGTATTCTTTTCAATGACTACAAGGCTTTCTGAATGGAGCGGATGATGAACATCAGGATCTCACCTTGTCCATTTAGAGAAAGCCTTGTATTCAGTGAAAAATTGAAAAATACTGTACAAGAAGTGCCCTGGATGGAGCAGCTGAGAAGGGAGCAACCCCCTAATCATCACTGTATAAGTGGTACTTACAGTAACCGAAGCAGAAAATCAAAAAGGATGTTAGGAGGCTCCTTACAACGTCCTTTTGATAATCAAACACATGGAGTAATGCCCTGTACACACGATCGGAAAATTCCGCCAGCAAAAGTCCGATGTGAGCTTTTGATTGGGAATTCCGACCGTGTGTATGCTCCATCGGACATTTCCTGTCGGAATTTCCGCCATCAAAAGATTGAGAGCTGGTTCTCAAATTTTCCAATGGAAAAAAATCCTATCGGAAAAATCCGATCGTCTGTAGCAATTCCGACGCGCGAAATTCTGACGAATGCTCAGATAAAAAATTTTACGCATGCTCGGAAGCATTGAATTTCTTTTTCTCGGCTCGTCGTAGTGTTGTATTTCACCGCGTTCTTGACGGACGAAAGGTCAGAGAACTTTTGTGTGACCGTGTGTATGCAAGCCAAGCTTGAGCGGAATTCCGTCGGAAAAAACATCCAAGGTTTTTCCGACGGAAAATCCGATTGAGTGTATGGTTTGGACTGTGACACAGTTTTCATTCTTTGGATTGCACAGGGAAAGTAAAAACCTGTGGAGCATTTTATACAGAGCGTAATCGGCACATCTTGGTTCTAGGCACAGTGCTGAGCGAGTACATTTTTATATACTGTATGTTTTTAATTTCTAATAAATGGTTTTACACTATGGGAGTCTCTTTGTTTCATTCTGGTGCTTACTTATCTGGGCAGTTATGAGGAATAATCTATGAAGGTGATTATAAAGATCAGTTCATAATAAAGGGTCAGACACTCCTATGGAGAACCCAGAGAGGAGGGGAAAGAGAGAAGAACCCACGATTGACTGCAAAATCAACAGCTTTTAGACCAATAACCACTGGAGGGTCTAAAAATCTGGTGAGCGTATTCTCCTAAGGGGTACGGAAAAGGAATTACACTTAAATGGTTAAGTTGTCAGCCACAGAATGTTACTTTTTCATTTTTAAGGTATTAATGATTGAATATTTATGAATAGTATAGTAAAATACAAGCACTATTTTGCACATAACTTTAATTCAGACCTCACTCAAAACAAGCATTTAACTCTTTATTTAGTGCTACATATAACTTAAAATAGAGTAATTTTGAATATCAGGGAGATATTCTTCAGATATTCAGTTTGTTTTCATCAACAGGAACCCCTTACCTACATTTTTTTTTTTTTTTTGTAAAGGGTAACTCGACTTTTGTGGGGAAATAAATTAGCAAATAACAAGAAATATATATATATTATAGTGTATACAATTGTGACTGAATCGTATTGTAATTAAATGTTATTAAAAATGACCTTTCCTTTTCAATATGCAGAGCTGTACTTTTCTGTAAAATGCAATGCAATTTGGCTACCTGGTTGTGTTCTGTACCTAGACTGTGTACAGAACTCCCCCTGAAAATGGAATTTCCTGCTTCTGTGATTGGCTTACTGATTTTACCAGATGTCTACATTAAGATAAAAAGTCAGATTTTTGGCAAAATTTTATTTTTAGTGAGATACTTAAGAAATTGCATCTCAAGAGACACAGACTCTGCTAATTTCTTCATAAGGCTGCATTCACACCTGAGCGTTTTGTCGCCTGAAGCATGAAGCTCCAAAACGCTAGAGGGGAAAAAATACATTATTCTCTATGGAGATGGTTCACATCTCCACTCCAAAACGCCTGAAGCCGAACGCCTGAAGCTCAAACAAGTTCCGGACCCTTTTTTGTTGGGCAGATTTGGGCGTTTTAGAACATTTGTATTCCCATGGAAACTCTCGATTCAAGCGTCTAGCGCGACAACGAGCGTTTCTACGGGTGTTTTGTCGCTTTAATCTGTTCTGTGAAATAGAACATTTCACCCAGGCAGAAGATAAAAAAATCTACAAACATAGCAACAAGTGATAAAAGAGATGATCATTTTTCCTATTGGATAAAATAAAAAACGGTGAAGTTCAAAAACGTCAACGACAACGCTGCATGCAAACGCGCGAATACGTGTGAATACGTGCGACAAAACGTCGGAAAAAACTACCAAAAACACTACGCTCAGGTGTGAATACAGCCTTAGAGCCCTGCAGGAGCAGCAACTGATCAATAATTATAAAACCACCCCCATACATATTCACCCGGAACATGGACACAGACAAACAAACAGCTATTCCTTTAGAATAACAAAAGGTAGGAATCTGCAACAAAGTTTGTTAACCCCCTTAGCGGTAAACCCGAGCGTGACTCGGGGTGGATTTCCAATGTTAGGATCGGTATCCCCGAATCACGCTCGGGGTGGACGTGCAGAGTGTGCAGCGGCGCGGCTTACCTGCTCGCTGAATCCACAGGCAAGTTACTTACCTTGTCCTTGGATCCAGCGATGCCTCCCTGCTGTGTGAGCGAGCGGGTCCTCCTCGCTCGATTCACAGTGTCCCTGTGTGCCGCCGATCTCCGTTCCCTGCGACGTTACGACGCACGGGAGCGGAGAACGGCGCCAAATTCAAAAAAGTAAACAAACACATCACATACAGTATACTGTAATCTTATAGATTACAGTACTGTATGTAAAAAATACACACCCCCCCTTGTCCCTAGTGGTCTGCCCAGTGTCCTACATGTACTTTTATATAATAAAAACTGTTCTTTCTCCCTGCAAACTGTAGATTGTCCATAGCAACCAAAAGTGTCCCTTTATGTCAAAAATGGTTTTAGATCAGCTAGAAAACAGCGATAATAAATTATAATCACTTGCAGAATTGTGCGATAGCGATTTGTGGGGAAATACGTCATAAAAAAATAAAAGTAATGACAGCGACAATTCTGCAACTGAGCAAATTTCAGTGATTTTGAGTTGATTACATTATTGAATAATTTTTATTATAATTATATTATTATTTGTTATAATTATTTATAATTATTTATTATATTCTAATTTATAATTTTGTTTTTAAAAAAAAATCATACACGGGATGCCTACAAGACTCTTGTTTGGTCAGATTTAAGTGAGTTATTCCTAAAAATTACAGACCTACAGTATAAAACGCCAAATTTCCTTGCAAAATAATTGTACCGCTTTTGGTACGTAATTCCAGACAGAATCATACCGCCAGGGAGGTTAAAATCATTGTAATGTACATAGATCACCCAGAGAGAAGGTTTTTCTTCTCGACAAAAGTGGAGTTACTCTTTAGAGGTTTAATAACATCTATTTAACATCTCTAACCGTGAATTTTTTTTTTTTTGAGAAACTGTTAAATTGGTGGGTTTAATCCCGATTTAAACGGTTTGTTGCACCTCAAACTGAAATTTTGCTAAATGGCTTGGTTTTTAAAGGAAGTTGAAAAACGATGGATCTTCCAGCCAGGTCAACAGGTTATAAAAATATGCTGCAAGGGGACTTCGGTGTTGATGATATTGACAGACTGCATTTTATTTTATTTGCTGATTACATTTTAAAGATGAACTTTAGGCGAAAAAAAAAAGAAAAAGACACTCATTAAAGCCCAACTCCATGTTTTTGTCCTTTTTAAATAGTTCATTTTGACCAAGCTGGCCCAGACAAACTATTTACTGCACTAACAGGTGTGCCTTCTGGGCACACTGTACTCTGTATAAAGAATCAGCCACTCCAGGAACAAAAGAGAGTTGGCCTGAGTGCTAATCATCCATTATACAAGAAGCACTATATTCTATTTATGAATACAAAGCTTCCTCTGAATGGCTGAGACTGAGAGGCGGACGGATGACGTACAATCTTCGCCTCAGCCAAACAAAGAAAGTTTTGTATTGATTCATAGAATACAAACTCTCTGTGAATGGCTGAGCAGCGTTCAGTCTGACTCTTTTTTGTCCTGGGAGTGAGATGGGAATATTTGCTTATTTAGTTGAAGGCATGAAGAAATAATAAAAAACTGTTGGGCTGTTTGGTAAAGGGGACTGTAAGAACACAAAGTCAGACATTCTGCTACATACTAAGTGGTCATAATTAAAATGATGGCATTCTGAGTAATCATGATCACAATCTAGAAGCAGTATCACAAAAAATGGCTGATAACCTTTAGCTGGAATTGAACTTAAAGTGGAACTTCAGTCATTTTTCATCTGTCCATCTATTAAATCTTCTGCCCTTGTTGTTTAACTTTGGATAGTAAAACATTTTTTTTCTGCAGTAAATAACTTATACAGCCCACTTTCTGTTTCTTGTCTGATAAAAGCCTAGGCTTAAGACATAATGCACAGCACGCTCTCTCACTCTTGTGAGAGTTTGCCAGGAAGGGAGGGGTGATGCATAAGAGGGCCAATGAGAGCTGCAGAGCTAAAGGTGTGCCTCTGTGTGTCTGTATAAATCCAAGAAGTGAACAGTCAGCAGCCTCAGCTGCCCACAGTTAAAATGGATGCAGCCAGACTCAGCGGAGGGAGATTTTTCAGCATATTTGCCAAGTACAGAATCACAGTATATATAAAATAATATGCAAAGTGGTTGGAGGGAAGCTTCAGAATGGCAAAGATTTTTTTTATTACAAATTATGTGAGCGGACTGCAGTTCCTCTTTAAATCTCTAGTTATTCCAAATGGGCTTACCCTAGGTATTTTTGTTAGACCTTGATCTACATCAGTCTACATTCTGATTATAACCACTCGCTTTATTTTTTTTATTTTTTTAGCTGAATCTCCTGTGGTCATAAAGAAGCTGTAAATGTAATGGTTGTAATGTGTACAATATACAATATAAGACTCACCTGCACAAACAGCGACAGTGAAGGCATCACCACATGCCACCATTGTCACCTTTAACCCTTGTGGTGCACTGATGAGATAGGGCACTCTACTGTTTCGGTGAGCACTGGTGCCTAGCTGCCCATGTTGATTGCTGCCAAAGGTGTAACACTGACCCCGACCTTTCATGGAGAAAGTAAAAAAAAAAAAAATACAAAAAAAAGGTAAGGGAATGAGAGTAATCTTTGCAAAGTTTCCACCCTCGTCTTTCATGTCTCTGTGTATTTGCACATACAACAGCTTGTCACCACAAATGTTAGCTTTAGAATGTCAAAGTGAAAAAAACTTTCCTAGTCATTCACAAAAGCAGAGAACTATTGGTCATTCAGTTCAACACAAACACAAAATCCCATTGTAAACATGCTGTTCTCTCACTTTTCCTACACATTCTACACATTGTATGTTCTCTTGTCTCCCTACTGACCTGTTACTACAGCGGAGTGGGAAGTGCCCACATCTGCGCACAGAATGGCCTCCAGATGCAGAGGTGCCGATTGGACTGGACTGAAGGTGTAGACCTCTTCCACTTGATCCTCAGAAGGTGGTTCACTAACAGTCGTTATCTTATCTAAGCCAAGCTTGTTAAACCTGAGAAAACCAAAGTAGTGCTTCAAGTTTATATTTATTAGAAAAAGTAAGCCAGATATTTCACACAAACATATGTAAGATTCAAAAAATATATCATTATACAATCACAGATCATACAAGTGCAGCTCTCATAGAACATAACACAAACACTGACAAATCAACATTTAAAAATGCATATGAATAAAAATACATATTTAAAAATAAATCACATCACCCTATCCTAACTATTTAACTTACTGAACTTAAAGTGGAACTTTACCCATAATAACTTGATAAAAATAATGTTCTTTAGCAAGGAACATACATTCCACAATAATAATTATGCTACCAGAATTAGTGTGTGCTGTAAATTGCCTCCAGCATTGTTCTGTTTCTTCTTGCAGGAGGCGGCCATTTTGCTGAAGCCCAGAGCCCCTGAACAGTAATTCTTTAGGCTGTCAGCAGATCGGCCTCTACAAATTTGACAGTGCCTAAAAACAGAGGGGTGGATTCAGGTAGGGGCGCGCAAAACTGCGGCGGCGTAACGTATGACATTTACGTTACGCCGCCGCAAGTTTTACGGGCAAGTGCTTGATTCACAAAGCACTTGCCTGTAAAGTTGCGGCGGCGTAGCGTAAAAGGGGCCGGCGTAGGCGCGCGTAATTCAAATGATCCCGTAGGGGGCGTGGATAATTTAAATTAGGCGCGTTCCCGCGCCGAACGTACTGCGCATGCGCCGTCCCTAAAATTTCCCGACGTGCATTGCGGTAAATGACGTCGCAAGGACGTCATTGGTTTCGACGTGAACGTTAATGGCGTCTAGCGCCATTCACGGATGACTTACGCAAACGTGGTAAAAATTTCAAAACGCGACGCGGGAACGACGTCCATACGTAACATTGGCTGCGCCTCCTAATAGCAGGAGCAGCCTTACGCCGAATACGACGTACGCAAACAACGTAAAAAATGACCGCCGGGCGCACGTACGTTTGTGAATCGGCGTAAGTATGCAATTTGCATACTCTACGCTGACAACTACGGGAGCGCCACCTAGCGGCCAGCGTCAGAATGCACCCTAAGATACGACGGTGTAAGAGACTTATGCCAGTCGTATCTTAGGCTACAGTCGGCGTATCTAGCTTTCTGAATACAGAAAGTAGATACACTGGCGCAACTTAGCAATTATGCGGCATATCTATGGATACGCCGGCGTAATTGCTCTCTGAATCTACCCCAGAGAGCACCTGAGAATGTGAAAAGCAGGGTGAGGCAATGGGGTAGATTTACTAAAACTGGAGCACTCAGAATCTGCTGCAGTTGGTACCAATCAGCTTCTAACCTTGGTTTCTATGCAGGGTTGCACCAGATTCTGCACACTCCGGTTTTTGTAAATCAGTCCCAATGTATTACTGCATTTAAAACAGTATAGGCACTTATTTTTACATAGCTATACCTGAAAAAGAGGCAAGCAATAATTTAGCAGGACTTCATTTTCTGACTAAAGTTCCACTTTAAATGCTGCAACGGCTGAGTGTAAAAAAAATGTAAAACTATTTGGAGGAGCCCCAATGGCCCTATAACACTTCCCCAACTGCAGCATCTCAAAAAAAAGAGTATATTTAACCACTTGCTGACCGCTGCACACCGATATACGTTGGCACAATGGCCGCGGTGGGCAAACGGGCGTACAGGTACGTCCCCTTTAAATTGCCGTGGCGGGTGCGCGCCGTGGGCCCCGCAAACTCGATGTTCGTCAATGGCCCTCAATCGTGACACGGAGAGGCAGAACGGGGAGATGCCTATGTAAACAAGGCATTTCCCTGTTCTGCCTAGTGACATGACAGGGATCTACTGCTTCCTGTCATCGGGAGCAGTGATCCCTGTCATGTCAGTGGTAGCCCATCCCCCCACATTTAGAATCACTCCCTAGGACACACTTAACCCCTTGATTGCCCCCTAGTGTTTAACCCCTTCCCTGTCAGTGCTATTTACACAGTAATCAGTGCATTTTTATAGCACTGATCTCTGTATAAATGACAATGGTTGCAAAATAGTGTCTGATGTGTCCGCCATAATGTCGCAGTCACGATAAAAATCGCAGATCGCCGCCAAAAAAAAAAATCCTAATAAAAATGCCATAAATGTATCCCCTATTTTGTAGACGCTATAACTTTTACGCAAACCAATCAATATACGCTTATTGCGTTTTTTTTGTATACCAAAAATATGTAGAAGAATACATATCGGCCTAAACTGAGAAAAAAAAATGTTTTTTTTATATATATTTTTGGAGGATATTTATTATAGCAAAAAGTCAAAAATATAGGGCCAGATTCACATACAAATGCGTTACGCTGCGGCAGCGTAACGTATCCCATTTACGTTACACCGCCGCAAGTTTACAGTGTAAGTGCTTGATTCACAAAGCACTTACCTGTAAACTTGCGGCGGCGTAGCGCAATTCCGCCCGGCGCAAGCCCGCCTAATTCAAATGGGACGGGGACCATTTAAATTAGGCGCGTTCCCACGCCGAACGTACTGCGCATGCTCCGTCCCTAAAATTTCCCGACGTGCATTGCGCTAAATGACGTCGCAAGGACGTCATTGGTTTCGACGATAACGTAAATGGCGTCCAGCACCATTCACGGACGACTTACGCAAACGACGTGAAATTTCAAATTTCGACGCGGGAACGACAGCCATACTTAACATTGGTTAGACCACCTAAGGGCAGCTTTAGTTTTATGCGACGTATCTCTACGGAAGCGGACGTTCGTGAATCGGCGTAACTAGTCATTTGCATATTCTACGCCGACCGCAATGGAATCGCCACCTAGCGGCCGGCCTAGAATTGCAGCCTAAGATCCGACGGTGTAAGTCACTTACACCTGTCGGATCTTAGGGCTATCTATGCGTAACCTGATTCTATGAATCAGGCGCATAGATACGACAATCCTATCTCAGAGATCAGGAGATACGCCGTCGTATCTCTTTTGTGAATCTGGCCCATAGCTTTTTTCAACATTGAGGCTTTTTTTTTGTTTATAGGGCAAAAAATAAAAAACGCAGAGGTGATCAAATACCACCAAAAGAAAGCTCTATTTGTGGGAAAAAAGGACGTAAATGTTGTTTGGGTGCAACGTTGCACAACCGCGCAATCGTCAGTTAAAGCGACGCAGTGCCGTATCGCAAAAAGTGCTCTAGTCAGGAAGGGGGTAAATTCTTCTGGGCTGAAGTGGTTAAACAATGCCATTTGCAGTCTTTACCCAAGAAGCAATGTCCTGCACAGCACCATACAAAAAAAGATAAAGCTGTAAAGACATTAAACAGTCCAGTAAACCCAGTAGTGTGCATGCATGAAACCCGGAACACTGGAATGAATCGAAGGATTATCTACAATCAGGTGAGCTCTGTCAAAGCATTTGAAAACTGTATGGCTGTATCCTTTTTGATGGGAGTTTTATTATTATTATACAGGATATAAATAGTGCAGACAGTTTACAGCATAAGGGCAGACAGTACAATTACAGTACAGTTTAATAAAGTAGAAATCAGAGAGCCCTGCTTGTAAAAGCTTAATGGAGTGTTTAGAGGTGGGGGGTAAATATACACGAGAGTCTTTAAATTGCCCTTGATATGAAGCACAATGCATGAAAACTATTGGAAGGCAGAGATCTCGATTAGGTTGTGTTCTCTATACAGACTAGATTGTCAGAACACAAGTGGTGAAGGTGAATGAAAAAAAGTTTTGCTTGAGACATGGGTGCTCAGCCTGTGGTCCTCCACTCCAGCTATTGCTGCAACAGTTGGAGGGCCAAGGTTGAGCACCCATGCATTAGGAGTTAAATAGAAAAAAGCACTTACCTGGATGTGCCTAAAATGACTGGCATATAAAAAATAAACAAACACGAATGAATATTATTGTATATAAAGTGCACCATCAAACCTGTTCTATAAATGTTTCAAGACAAACACTGCTGATTCTGCAAAGTAGGGTAGGGACCGATACCGAGTGTTTGCGGGAGTACTTGTACTCCCGCAAATACCCCCGATACCTAAATAGAATACTTGGCCCATAAACGAATGCCGCCGCCTACCCCGTCGCATACCGCAAGAACGCCGCCGCCGCATGGGTTAAACAGTGTGCGGGGAATATCACAGCTTTCATTTGAATAGCTGTAGTATTTCCCGCCAGGCGCCTCGTATAGACACTCCCCCTTGCTCGGGATCTGTCCAATCCCGAGCAAGGGGGAGTGTCTATACGCGGCGCAGCGGGGAATACTACAGCTATTCAAATGAAAGCTGTGATGTTCCCCGCACGCTGTTTAACCCATGCGGCGGCGGCATCTAGGTATGGGGGGACATGGCTGCATATAGGGGGGACATGGCTGGATTTATGGGGGACATGGCTGCATATAGGGGGGACATGGCTGGATTTATGGGGGACATGGCTGGATATAGGGGGGACATGGCTGCATATAGGGGGGACATGGCTGCATATAGGGGGGACATGGCTGCATATGTGAGGGGACATGGCTGCATATGTGGGGGGACATGGCTGCATATATGGGGGACATTGCTGCATATGTGGGGGGACATTGCTGCATATGTGGGGGGACATGGCTGCATATGTGGGGGGACATGGCTGCATATGTGGGGGGACATGGCTGCATATGTGGGGGGACATGGCTGCATATGTGGGGTAACATGGCTGCATATGTGGGGGGACATGGCTGCATATGTGGGGGACATGGCTGCATATGTGGGGGTACATGGCTGCATATGTGGGGGGACATGGCTGCATATGTGGGGGGACATGGCTGCATTTGGGGACACATTTAAAAAAAAGTATCGGTATTCGGTATCGGCGAGTACTTGAAAAAAAGTATCGGTACTTGTACTCGGTCCTAAAAAAGTGGTATCGGGACAACCCTACTGCAAAGAACTGAATATTATCATGAGCAGCAGAACTAAAACTGGAGAGTGTGAAATCTGGTGCAGTTGTGCATGGTAGCCAATCAGCTTCTAACTTCAGCTTGTTCAATAAAGCTTTGACAAAAAAAAAAACTGGAAGCTGATCAGTTTCTATGCAGAGCTGCACCAGATTTTTCACCCTCCAGTTTTAGAAAATAGCCCCTTAATGTTCTACATAATGTGACCCAAATAAAGCTAAATAAAGGCAACCAATTAAAGTGTTCCTAAACCCACAACAGTAAAATCAGTCTGTATATGCAGTAAAGCACGTTTGTTATACTCACTGTGGAACCTAAGGGGTTAATCCTCTGCATTGTGTAAAAAGGCTGTTTGATCCTGTATGCATAGATCCTCCTCTTCTTGCATTGTCCCCAAAATATTTCCAGATAAGACAGTTAGTGGAGTCAGTCTGCACATGCTCAGTTTGGTGTGTATTGCTAGAGAGTTTTTTTTTGGGAGAGTGCGTGTGATCTGCACAAGGCCAATCAGCACTGTCCAAACAGATAGTCAGAGGTCCTGCATCCTGATAAAACAGCCAGTGCCGTATGAAAACTCCTCCTACAAGCTTTAACCAGGCACCGATAGAAGCCACAAGGCTTCTATATACTGCTGATGATAAAAGGTATTTATCAGTTGATATTTACTAATAGTTGCATTTCCATGTTCTGTGTACTGTGAGAGACCAGATATAGTAAATGCAGGGTTCTGGGTTAAGTAACACTTTAAAAAAAGACAAACCCAACCCCTTTAACTGATCACAGGCCATCCTGTATCTTCTCCTAGTCCCTGCAATAAGCTGGGTGCCAAAGCCCCGAAGTCCACTCTTTCTCCACAGCAATCCACCATCTAAATAATGGGGCTGCACAGTGAAGATATTCAACTCCAGCCAGAGTTCCTGCCATGACAGCACACTGCTCACTTCCACACTTTGGGTGGAAATGAGTGGTGTGCTGTAATTAAAATAAGCCTTGGCCAGAGTCGAATGTCTTCGATGACCAATAATGATAACATGAACATGCACTACAGTAAGATCAGGAAAAGATGTTGGCACCAGTGAGGACACTTGTGGCATGGCATTGCCGGAAGGGAGGCGAGTGAAGTAGAATTTAGTTCTTCTTTAATTCCCCCCTCTCAAACATCATATACTGATTGGGGATGCAATGATACCCTTTTTTTATTGGCGAGTACGAGCAACAAAACTTTGCTGTGCGATTTGCGTCCATACAAAATAAATGGGCGCAAATTACACTGCAAAGAATTGCATGCGAATTAAACAAGAATGCGGTGCAATTCCTGTCCGAAACGTTTACAACTTCCCCAGCGCTCCTGTACGAACCCAGGCTTGTCATAGTGATTTTGAGTCTAAGGCCGCTGTGTGTGTGGACCCCATCGGTCAGTTATCCTTCGGTCAAAAAAATTAGAACTTGCTTTAAAATTGAACCGATGGACGCCTAACCGATAGGTCAAAACCGATCGTTAGTAGGCACAACCATCGGTTAAAAACCCGCACATGCTCAGAATCAAGTCGACGCATGCTTGGAAGCATTGAACTTAGTTTTTTTCAGCACGTCGTTGTGTTTTACGTCACCGTGTTCTGACACGATCGGTTCATCAGACCATCAGTCAGCTTCATCGGTTAACCGATGACAATGGTCCTTCGGACCGTTCTCATCGGATGGACTGATCGTGTGTACGCGGCCTCAGTTCACAAAGGAGTGGGGAAACCACCTGACTGAGGACATCTGCGGCTCCCCCTGCCTTTCCCATGGCTTTGTCCTCCACAGCAGCTCTCTCGCCCCAGCCTCCAGCGGCTCTCTTCCCAGCCCCCATTGGTTTGAGCCATCCACTGGACCATCTCCCCATCCCCCCTTCCCGCTGTACCAGATTGCAGATCCCACGCTGTCAAAAAATCTGTTTCACCAGTCCAGGGATTTGAAATCCATGTGGCTTTCTCTCCTATCCTGGCAGTAGAGGCTAGACAGCTTCTGATTGGTCAGCGCCATCCATGTCAGCACTAGAAGGCGATGGCTCAAACCGCTGGAGGCTGGGGGTACAAAGTCAGGGGCCAGGCAGGAAGAGCCGCAACCGAAGATGTCCTCAGGCCTCGTACAGACGAGCGGACATGTCCAATGAAAACGGTCCGCGGACCGTTTTCATCGGACATGTCTGCTGGGATCATTTGGTCTGATGGCTGTACACACCATCAGACCAAATTCCCCGCGGACAGACGACGCGGTGACGATGCGGTGACAAGGCTGCGACGATGACGCAGCGACGTGCGCGAACCCAGAAGTTCAATGCTTCCATGCATGCGTCGAATCACTTCGACGCCATGCGTGGGTTCTCGGGCCAGCGGACATGTCCGATGAGTCGTACTGACCATCGGACATGTCCGACGGACAGGCTTCCAGCGGACATGTTTCTTAGCATGCTAAGAAACATTTGTCCGCTGGAAACCTGTCCGGTCGGCCGGAAAATTGTCCGGTCGGCCCTACACACGACCGAACATGTCTGCTGAAACTGGCCCGCGGACCAGTTTCAGCAGACATGTTCGGTCGTGTGTACGAGGTCTCAGTTGAATGGGAGCCTGAGATGGTGGAACCCGTCATGCCAGGAGGTTTCCCGCACCGCTCCTGTATGAACTTCTGTATGACAAGCATTGGCTTCACACAGGAATGGTGGGAAAACTACATGCGATTCTGACAGAAATTGCACCGCAATCCTGTTCAAATTGCATGTAATTCTTTGCAGTGTGATTTGCGCCCCTTCATTTTGTATGGAGCAATTCACACTGAAAAGTTTTGTTATGGTATCGAGAGCATGTTTACGAGTGAAATTACTGGTATCGGTGCATCCCTAATACTGACCTTTTCATTTTTTCAAACCTTCCTCCATTCATCCGCCAGTAGCAAAGAATAAAAGGCTGATGTAAGCTCCAAAGTACCTAGATGCAAGTTATTTCCTTCACTCCCAGCAAAGGCAAAACACAGGTTTGCTTTAACACGAGACACATCAATTCAATATCAAACTTTCATTTTCAAAAGTTATTTTTAAAGAGAATTTCACGATATACATTTTGGTGAAAAGAGGTCCTGTGGCCTCAAAAAAGTGCACCCACACGATTTGTGATGTGATCATTTGAAATAAACAATTGGACTAATGTTGTGCTGGTGACATGTTATTATTCTTTTGTTTTTTTATGGGATAAAAATAAGCTGACATTTGTACAATGTTTGGGGCAGATGGATAATATTAGGACACAAAAATCATTCTGCAGACATTATGCAAATGTGGTATTGCAAAACCTCCATTCTTATGCAAGATTTGTCTGAAGTGTTGAAATTCATAACATTTATATTCAAATAAGAATTTGTTACATTGTTATCAATCTTTAAGGGGTTGTAAAGGTACAATTTTTTCCCCTAAATAGCTTCCTTTACCTTAGTGCAGTCCTCCTTCACTTACCTCATCCTTCCATGTTGCTTTTAAATGTCCTTATTTCTTCTGAGAAATCCTCACTTGCTGTTCTTCTGTCTGTAACTACACACAGTAATGTGAGGCTTTCTCCCTGGTGTGGAGTGTCATGCGCGTCCCCTCCCTTGGACTACAGGAGAGTCAGGACGCCCACTAACACACAGCTCCTTTCTCTATCTGCAACGTAGAGAGCGTCCTGACTCTCCTGTAGTACAAGGGAGGGGGCAAGCATGAAACTCCACACCAGGGAGAAAGCCTTGCATTACAGTGTGTAGTTACAGACAGAAGAACAGGAAGTGAGGATTTCTCAGAAGAAATAAGGACATTTAAAAGCAAAATGGAAGGATGAGGTAAGTGAAGGAGGACTGCACTAAGGTAAAGGAAGCTATTTAGGGAAAAAAGTGTAACTTTACAACCCCTTTAATGCCCTTTGTGTGCTATGTTTAAAACATACAAACCTGTTACTGCCACAGGCCAAGAGCTGATTGCCCACAGTCAGAATCATAGAACTGTCAATGCCACATACAACTTTCTGGGGTTCGTAGTCCTGAGGGATTACCACCTGCTGAGGGGAATTATGAGAATCCTGGCTACCTAAACCCAGTCTTCCTGCAGTGAGGAAAGAAATAAGATCAGTAAAAAAGGAAAACATTGGATTGGATTGGTGAAAAATGAAAATTCCCGCCCTCCTCCCCACTGTATATGCATCAATAACATAAAAAACATATGATATGCACCTATTGCTAAAAATCCAAAACTAGGGGTTTACTAGCTTTACTTTATGTGCAGAGAATTTTTTTTATTGATTTTTTAAATTACAGTAACGTGATTGAGTATATGCATGAAAACCTAAAACAAGCAATTTATACAATATAATAATACAATTAATATTCTGTTATATACGTCTTATTAGCTCTCATCAGTGCAAGATTTGAACTGCAATGTACTATGGCATACAGCTTAGAGCTATCAATAATTAAAAAAACAATCATGCAGGGACTTTTCATTCGAGGTCTGTCGGTGGTGTTGGCCTCCCACAGCCGCATTTCTGCTGAATTATGCCGCGTACACACGATCGGAATTTCCGCCAAGAAAAGTTTGATGTGAGCTTTTGATCGAAAATTCTGAGGCCCCATCAGACATTTCCGACAGCAAAAATTTGAGAGCTGGTTCTCAAATTTTCCAACGGCAAAAGTTCTTGTCGGAAATTCCGATCGTCTGTATGCAATTCCGACGGCCAAAAATCCTACCCAAGCTCGGAATCATTAAACTTAATTTTTCTCGTTCTTGACGTTCTGAATTTCCGACAACATTTGTGTGACCGTGTGTATGCAACACAAGTTTGAGCCAACATTCCGTCTGAAAAAAATCCACGGTTTTCTTCTCAGAAATTCCGATCTGGAAAAATTTGAGCTGTGTATGGTTAGATTAAGGATTTCCAACTCACTATGTCACCGGCGCTTCCCTATTCCATTAACCGCTTAAAGGACCCAACCTTTTTCTGACATTTGTTGTTTACAAGTACAAGTCTGTACTGTATTTTTCTGCTGGAAAATTACTTAGAACCCCCAAATATATATATATTTATTTAGCAGAGACCCCAAATCTCTCCTCTACTCTTAAAGCAAGAAGGAAAAACATTTTTTTTTTTTAATCTTTTGCTTGAAGAAAATAAAATATGTTTACATGGGTCAAGAACCAGGAGTGACATCATGAAGTCACTCTGGTCCTCCAAGGGCATAGAGATGAGCGGTGGCCATCTAGACATCGCTCATCTCTCTAGGAAAACACTGCCGACGCCGGACGGTTCCCGGGCTCACCGATCGGTATGTAAGCCGAGGAACCACTGGGATGGGGCGGGAATTGGGGGGGCACGTGATCCTGCATCGAATTTGCCTCTGGGATACATTTTTATCTGAAAGCAGGTCGCTTGAGGGAAAATAAAATACTGGGGTTATGGCATCTAGCTACAGCCACAACCCTGGTATTGAACGTCAAAGTAATGATGTAAATTCCCAGTTAGGCGGTCGGCAAGTGGTTAGGGAAAATGGCAGCTGTTTTTTCAGTGAATCACTAGTGTGGCGTGGCTTATAGTGCAGCAAGTAGGTTTAATTTTACCGCTCTTATAAAATCCTAGAGTACGTTTTAGGGTCTAAGGCAATAGGTAAGCTTAGTACACTTGTAATATAATGCATCTTGCATTAAATTTTTCTATTTATTTTTTGCAAAGGGTACAATAGAGTTTAAAATAAGCATTAACAGGAAACCTCTAGGAAAGGATACGTCAAACCTAAAATGCATTTTTGTGTTAGGAAATCTGACATTGCTTTTACATAACCTATAAACATAGGTGTGTGCGCAGGGTGTGCCAGGTGTGCCTGGGCACACCCTAATCACGCTGTGCTGCACAGATTCCCCCTGCTGCTTGGCTGCAGAAGAAGGGACTGGTGAATCTCTGTGAGACATCAGGGGTCTGTTTAGATCTCTGATATCTCACCAAAGCCCCCCAATGGAGCTTTAAAAAAAATTGGATACAAAAAAATTATAATAATAAAATATTATTAAATAAAATTAAAAAAAAGTTATGATAAAAAAATAAAAAAAATAAACTACTGACATCAATTTCTTCCCTACTGACCTACCGTCCACTGCTCTACTGAGATATATATACATATATATATATATATCTCAATATATCATATATATATATATATATATATATATAGATAGATATATATATATAGAAATAGATATATCTATATATATATCTATATCTATATAGATACACACACACACACATGTGTGTGTGAGCTTTGGGTACACACTCTATAGGTATAGGTGTGCGCAGACCATGGCATTAAAGCTATGTGTCGACTATTATTCAATGGTATCACCTATTCCAAGTTATCAAGGTTGTATTCAGCTGGATTTTGGTCAGCTTTATGCAAGAAAACCCTAAACCAGAATTCAATCTTATTCTAGGTAACTACCTGCAATGTTTATATAAATCTGGGTGAACATTTTAAACTGTTCCTTTATATTAGCAACAGCATTTTACATATAGTAGCACTTTAAATTAAATGATAATACCACTACATAGAACAACTTAGAAGGTAATGATATATTCTCTATTAACCAGCAGTAAGTTGTTTACAGGCCCTTTAAAGTAAATGATAATGCCACTATTCTGAACAATTGTGTGAGATAATGATATATATTTGTAAAGTATACAAACACAATGGGAAAACTCTGTAATCAGTAACTATGATAAAATCTAAGGGTCACCACTGTACACCAGACCTGGATGTTCTGGTTCTACCTGTATATAGCTCACAGCCCTTGCACTCTTGTTTGGTGTACTATAAAACTGTCAGAGTCTAAAGAACTGATGTTAAATGTATCTTAAAGACCAGAATGTAATAGAAATGTCAGTTTTCAATCACAGAGGTGCTTGTCATACAGATTTATGCAGGCGGAGGTCAAAACAAGCCTTACCATTGTCCCCACGGCCCCAGGAAAACACTTCTTTCTCATTAGAAACAGCAAGGACGTGTGAAGCCCCGCAGGACACATGAACTATCTCATAACCCAGAAGAGCTTCTACAATCTTAGGCTGTAAAAAAAAGCACAGCCTTAAGTTTCATAAAGCCAATTATAATAATAGATGCAATACTTTATAGCCATTGCCCATTGGACAGTCAGTGAGCAAGGGCCACAGGAAGCAAGCCAGAAACTGACATTGCAATACACAATTAACATATAGGACAAGTATATGCATGGTGGGAATTAAAACAATGAGAGACTGGGGGGTCTGTAGTGGCTGCAAAATTTGTCATGACTGTGGCTTGTTGGCCACACTCAGCATGAATCGGGGAGGGGGGGGGGGGGTATATACAGGGGTCTCAATTGCGACCCAGTGCAATGATTCAGAGGGCCTTGTACACATGGATAGGAGGGATGATGGGGGCCTTGCTCACTGCAAGTGGAAAATGGAGGGGAACAGTTCCTTTACATGCTATCCCGATGCCCCTCCTATCCACCTTCTGCTGTGATGGGGCCCCTGTATGATCCCCTGGCCCCCCATCTGTCAGCATGAAGCGCAGGGAAGGGGCCAGTAAATGTGTCATTTACTGTCACCTTCCTTGTCCTAATGAATAGGTGTTTAATATGCTTCTGTTTGTGAATGAATGGAAAGCTCTGTACAGAGCTATTCCTGTCCATACATTCTGTGCTGCTAAAGCTGCAGAGAAGGAGATTGAGGGTTGTGTCCTTAATCTTCTTTCTCTGTCTCAAAGGTGAAACATGAGAGTCTTTTTAGACCCCTGAAATATCACTTAATCCCCTTAACAGGGCTACTAAAAAAAAAGTAAAAAAAAAAGAAAAGGCACAAAATAATAATAATAAAAAAAAAAAAGAACAAAACTAAAAAACGACTACCATTAGTGGCGGAACTACCAGGGTCGCAAAGATCACACTTGCGACTGGGCCCTGGCGTTCTGCCACTGTGGGGGGCCTTTATGGTTTCTTGCACCGGGACACCTGAAGGTTCTAGTTGCCCCTCTGACAAGTATATATTACACTCAATCTCACCTAACAGAAGTATAAGAGGCTGCTACAAAAGAAGCAGTGTGAACATCAACATCAAATGGCTGTACTACACTTTCAATGGTCCATTCTGGTCAGCTTGAATGAACAGAGGCCTTAGAGGGTATTTAAAAAAATCGAATTAAACAATTAAATTGGACCGACTGTAGGGACTTTTGTGTACTGGGGGCTTTGCTTTGTTGTCTGGAGTTCTTAGCAAGACTAATTAGACAGCACTGAATCGCTTATAGAAAGCTGATCCATTTGGCAGTGACAGCAATATAACATATGTAAATGCAGACCTATGTGTCTGAGCAATATTTATTTGCCTAAACAAGCAGACAAATGGGAATCAATGCCAAGGAGAGCATGTTCTTTTTTTCATCGTTATTAATTAGATGTCACAGCTTTGCAAATATTTCTGCCCATGTTGTGCAATAGGAACATATGCTGTTCTTTTGCTAATGTGGTATCCCTGGAAAAATACAGCTTTACGGCATTAATTAAATAGAAGTATATGTTATATAAAACCAGATACTGATATTTTTAAAGCAGAACGCCAGTCAGGAAAAAACAATTATGTACACTCTGCACTTTGTCTCTCTAGCTGTGAGCTAAAGAAATGCATGTAATGAATTCTGCAAAGTATGGTGGAGGATTCTGTAACAGAATGCAATCTGTCTAATTGCTACTATGAACAGAAAAAAAAAAATACTTGCTGCCCAAAACTTTATGGAAAATTCTGTCAAAACTTAAAACAGTATTAAACCCCAAACCAAAAAGGTAAGATATTTCAAATTACTAATCATTAGATGTGGTGGCTGCATTTGTTTTAGCCTTTCCCCCCACCTGTTTTCAGCTGGTGATCTGGCAATTATCACACCTGCTTTATTAGAGAGCCTCCACTCTGTATGAATGAGTACAGGGGGCACCTTTGGATAGCAGCATTGTCAGTCTGGGGGAGGGGGGTGTTAGGCCTCGTACACACGATAGGTTAAACAGAGGACAACGGTCTGATGGACCGTTTTCATCGGTCATAACCTATCGTGTGTGGGCCCCATAGGTTATTTAACCATCGGTTAAAAAAAAGCCAACTTGCTTTAAATTTAACCGATGGATTCCTAACCGATGGGAAAAAAAACGATCGTTAGTAGGCACAACCATCAGTTAAAAACCTGCGCATGCTCAGAATCAAGTCGACGCATGCTTGGAAGCATTGAACTTCGTTTTTTTAAGCACGTTGTTGTGTTTTACGTCACCGCGTTCTGACACGATCGTTTTTTTAACCGATGGTGTGTAGGCGCGACGGACCATCAGTCAGCTTCATCGGTTAACCGATGACAACAGTCCTTCAGACCGTTCTCATCGGATGGACTGATCGTGTGTACGAGGCTTTAGATGTACCTACAGATTTAGCTACACTAACACATTGAAGACAAACTCCAGCTCTTTTTTTTTTCCTTTTGGGATAAAGGTTTTACATGAATAAATAAAAGCTGTTCATTGTAAGCACTCCTGTCAGTGGTAAATGGTTTGTCTCAACACTCTAACTGCTACATCTGGAGGAAGACTTTTCAGCTGAAAAACAAGAGAGACTTTTTTGGCTGGATCACCAGATAAGTAAATGTTTTTGGGCTTAAAACCGCTTTAGTGGAAGACACAGGAAAATAGATGTTCACTTCACATAGTCATACCTGAACATGGTGTCATATCTGGTGTCCTCCTTTAGGATTACACAATCCTGTTTTAAAGCATATCTTTTCATCAAATAGAACTATGGTCTCCAATAAAAAAAAGTGTTTCAGCACTTTATTATAAGTACTAGAAGTTATTGCTTAGTTAGGAAGTCTTTTGTTTTCTTTATGAGGCTTGTGCAACACATAGGGCGTTATTTACGAAAGGTAAATTCACTTTGCACTACACGCGCACTTGAAATTGTACTGAAAGTGCAGTCGCTGTAAATCTGAGGGGAAGATCTGAAATGAGGGGAAGCTCTGCTGATTTCATTATCCAATCATGTACAAGCTAAAATGCTGTTTTTTATTTTCCTTGCATGTCCCCCTCGGATCTACAGCGACTGCACTTCCAAGTGCACTTTCAGTGCAATTTCAAGTGCACTTTGCACTTGTAGTGCAAAGTGAATTTGCCTTTAGTAAATAACCCCCATAATAACTGTAAGGCAGGTCATATATTATAATTTTTCTTCCATTCAACCATTGGGTTGAAAAAAAGAAAGAAAATTACTGATTCCCCCATCCACACATTCGTTGTGGATGTGGGAATCGCTTTCGCTTAGCTATTTTATTCCACCAGCAGAATACAATGATCAGTGTTGCTGGCTATAGCCGCTTGGACTGATCATTTAGGTAAAACCTGACAAGCTGGTTGTACAACAATATAGCCAATACATGGATTGAAATACACTCAGCCCCTGCTGAACCAGCAAAATATCGATCCATGTATGGCCAGCTTAAGGGGGACTTTCTGATTTTTCCTTACTTCATAGCTAAACTTCATCAATTGCCACTCCTCTTCCTAATGAGAGTCCTACTACAGGCCACTGATGTCAGTGTGTATAGGGTGAGGAGTACCTGTTGTAAAGAATCATGTAAATCTGTGGTCTGGTTCACATGCAATCTGGGTGCAGTGTGATTTCAGCCCATTTATTTAAATGGGCTGAAATCACACCAGACCGAACCAAAAGTAGTGTATGCACTACCTTTTAAAACACACAGCAACCGAATCTGGGACAGGCAAGCGCACTGCATTTGCGACCTGTGTTTTGGCGTGTCATTAAGTTAATGACACATCTTGCAGATCGCAAGTGCACTGCGTTTTGAACTCGCTGCGGGAAATGCACATGGAACGCGGGTTTCCTGCACCGTGTTCTGGTGTGAACTGGCACTTACTACAGCGATCACTGTGATCTGCCAGGTCCTGTGCCAATCAGCTGCCCCAATGTGTCCGGGTCCATGTACTTGTCTGTGCATACTAGTCAAACAAGGCTGTGCAGGTGAGCCTGTACAGCCAATGTGAACCCATTTACTTTATACGGGCTGCGTGCACGATGCTAAGTGATAGTGAAAAAAATAAAACAAACAGGTCAGCGTGCTGCATGGGGCTGAGTATCTGAGTAAATGAACTGATGAACTTACCTGTGTGACATCATTAAAATTAGCATGTCCCAAGCAACCGTTGCTGCCACTGCCAAAGGTCATAATTATGCCTCTGTCTAGAGAAAACCAAAAACAATGTCATAAAAACATTTATAATTTAAAGTATACGTATAGCCACAATATTTTATTTTAGCTTCATGGCCCGTTCACAGGGGCAGACCCGATGTCAGTTTTTCAGGCAGAATCCGCTGACATCCAGTCCCCATATGGATGGGATGTGTTCCCAATTCGTCTGGCGGAATAAGATCGGATGGCAGTCGGGTGTAAACTGACAGGCGGTCCTTTTACATCCGACCGCCCATAGGAGGTAGAGCGGGGTGTGTCTGTGTTCGCTCTGCATCTGTGAAGCGGACACGGACCAGCTCGCTGGGGTTCACCGGACAGATTCGCGTGGTAGAGGCCTAATGCTGCGTACACACGGTCACTTTTTGTGATGAAAAAAAACTACATTTTTAAAAACGTCATTTAAAATGACCGTGTGTGGGGAAAACTTTGTTTTATGTCTTCTGAAAAACGACAAAAAAAAAATTCGAACATGCTTCAATTTTTTATGTCGTTTTTCAAAACGTCGTTTTCATAAAAAATGATCGTGTGTGGGCTAAAACGTCATTTAAAACTACGTTTTTAAACCCGCGCATGCGCAGAAGCAAGTTATGACGCAAGCTTAAATGGAACAGAGAGCCGCTGAACGTAACCGCGCTTTGCTAGAGCATTTTGAAAAAACGATGGTGTGTAGGCAACGTCGTTTTTTAAAATGAAGTTTGAAAAACGTCGTTTTTTTTCATGAGAAAAACAACGTTTTTTTTACAAGACAAAAAAACAACCGTGTGTACGCGGCATTAGAGTAGGCAAGGATTCAAATTTGCTATCAGTTTTTTTTTTTTGTGGTCTGTGTTGTCATTGGAACAGGTGTCTTATCTTCCCAGTGAGAACTATCTTAAAGGGGAATTCTAGTTACTTTGTAGAGATTGCCTTTCACTTTCTGTTGCATTTTCAGTAAAGGAAGTGAAGGGTAATCTCCCAAACAGGATGCACAAAGAAAAAAAAACGCTCAAAGGTATGTGTGAACCCTTCCATACTAAAATAAAACGTTTTGGCCCCCTCCATCCTGCAGATCCTGGGTTATTTCAGAATTTAGAATTTAGTAAAAATCTCTCTTAGGCCGCGTACACACGGCCGGACATGTCCGCTGAAACTGGTCCGCTGACCAGTTTCCGCGGACATGTCCGACCGTGTGTACGGCCTAGCGGACAGGTTTCCAGCGGACAAAAGTTTCTTAGCATGCTAAGAAACTTGTCCGGTGGAAACCTGTCCGTCGGACATGTCCGATGGTTAGTACACCTAACCATCGGACCAAAATCCCCCGCATGCGTGGAAGCATTGAACTTCCTGGTTCGCGCACGTCGCCGCCACGTCGCTGCCACATCACTGCGTTTTCTGTCCGCGGGGAATTTGGTCCGATGGTGTGTACACACATCAGACCAAAAGCTCCCAGCAGACATGTCCGATGAAAACGGTCCGCGGACCGTTTTCATCGGACATGTCTGATCGTGTGTACAGGGCCTTAGAGGGGGGGGGAGAGAGAGAAGAGAGAGAAAGAGAAAGAAAAAGAGAGAGAGATACGGTCTGCTTGAATCTGATTAATTCCTGAGTGGCGGCTTCAAGGGAGGGAGGGAGAGAGAGAGAGAGAAAAAAGAGAGAAAGAGATGTGGTCTGCTTGAATCTGATTCATTCCTGAGTGGCGGCTTCAAGGTTTACATGCAGTGGCTCTCTATTACATGCAGTGTGGAGCGTTTTTAATATCTACCGGTATTTATGCCAAGTTCTTTCTATTTGTATACGAGTGCATATCTTTTAAATTAAGAACATTTTCAGTGACCACTATGACGTTTTTTCTTTCTTGAGCTTGGTGGCATCCAGCTCTTCTTACAGCCTGGGTTCATGGAGATCAAATGCTTTCTGGAGATGCATTGATGTTTTGTTTGATTGCCTGGATTAACCTTGTCAGTCTACATGGGAGAATCCATCTAAGAAAACCTGTCTGTTCATAGTTCTTTCAATATTAAAATTTGACCTTTGTAATGGGGGAGTCGGTGGAGGTTGTCATTGATTGGAGAACATCACTATTAAGCACAGATGTTTTATGTTTACTATATTTGGACTGTAGTTTCATAATTCACTAATATTATTAGCATCACTATTAGGCCCTGTACACACGAGCGGATATCCGATGAAAACGGTCCGCCGGACCGTTTCCAGCAGACATTTCTGCTCCGGATTTTGATCTGATTGGCTGTACACACCATCAGATCAAAATCCCCGCGGAAAACATACGCGGTGACGTGGCCGTGCCGTCGCCGCGACGATGACGCGGCGACCCTTGAAGGTAAATACTTCCACGCATGCATCGAATCACTTCGATGCATGAGAGGGATGGGGATCGGTTGGACTTATCCGGTGAGTCTGTACAGACGACCGGATAAGTCCGACGGACAGGTTTCCAGCGGATAGATTTCTTAGCATGCTAAGAAATTTTTATCCGCTTAAAAAAACGGTCGGCTGGAAAAATGTCCGCCGAAAAATGTCCGCTAGGCCGTACACACGACCGGATTTGTCTGCTGGAACTGATCCACGGATAAATCCCAACGGACAGATCCGGTCGTGTGTACAGGGCCTTAGGGTGTAATGTCGCGTACACACAACCGTTTTTCATGAAGAGAAAACTGCCATTTTTTAGATTGGTCGTGAAAACCGGCCGTGCGTATGCTCCATAGCAGTTTTCTCGTCGTTTTTCCCGTCGTTCTTTTTCTCGTCACGAAAACCGCTCGTGTGTATGCTTTTCCAAGGGGAAAAAAACGTGCATGCTCAGAATCAAGTATGAGACGGGAGCGCTCGTTCTGGTAAAACTAGCATTCGTAATGGAGATGGCACATTCGTTACGCTGTAACGGACTGAAAACCACGAAGACTGAAAGGCGCGAATCGTCTCTCACCAAACTTTTACTAACACACGGTAACATGAAATTAGCAAAAGTGTCCCAAAGGGTGGCGCCATTCGAATGGAACTTCCCCTTTATAGTGCCGTCGTACGTGTTGTCAGACTTGTACATCACCGTGCTTTGCTTGAGCGTTTTTTTTTCATGAACGTGTGTATGCAAGGCAGGCTTGAGAGGAATCACGACGAATCACGTCAAGAAAAACGTTTTTTTTGGATGACAGGAAAAACGGTTGTGTGTACGGGGCATTAGGTATTATCAATAAAACCCCATAACCACCGTGCCACTACCATCAATATACATCTAACAAATAACAATCTGTGTGTTTTATATTAAAGCAATTATAGTGCAAAAAAACACCATTGGGCTTTGCTGGGATCGCGGCATTTGTTATTGCAGCCGGAGCTGATTGACATATATAGGCTTATGCATTTGTTACCTAGTGTTGACACTTGAATAATGTGAGTGCTTTTAACAAATTGTAATAAACAAGCATCTTTTAGATTTTAACAAAAAGTTTGCATTATATTTTGTTAGTGTGTATTACATTTTTTTTTTTCGTATTATGTCCTGAAAAAATACATTTGGTAAGAAGCTGCGCAAGTATTATGCAGCACTAAAAAATTGTAATGGCCACCATTTTATTATCCAAAGCCTCAGCTTTCAGAAAATGTCTAACGTTTAGGGGTTCTACGTTTTTTTTTTAGCAAATATGCAGATTTTAACAATAATTTAAAAAATGAAAAAAATTGCCCCGGACAGCAAGCGGTTAAGGGAATTTTCCATTTTCATAAAACTTTTGCCAGACTCTGGCTATACCTGTTAGGCAAGCAGTAAAGAGGTCTCCACAGGACACATGTTGGATGGTAACACCAGACTGACCCTCCAGAAATCGTGAGATAAACTGAGGCTGAGCATGTTCTACAGCACCAGGAAGTGAGGGTGCACCAGTTCCTATGGGAGGCGCCTAGAAAATAAAAAATAAATAATATATCTAATCCAAGTAACACAACAAATACAATTATTTGAATGTTAAACATCTCATATCTCATTTCCAAAAAAGCACAGAGGAGGAACAGGCAGACAGCAAAGATCAGAGTAATGGGCAGAGGGACACAAGAGTATTAAGCCTCTTCTTTGGCAGGTTGTTACTCCAAACTATGCATATGGTAAATATGTATTCAGTTAACATTTTATAGTATTTTCCATTGCAAAGCCTGGAGATGCTTAAAAACTAAGGCTCCTTTCATACGGACGGACCGTTCAGGTCCGCCTGTCAGTTTTGTCGGCGGACGTGAACGGCCGCTCCGTGCAATCCTATGGAGCGGAGACATGTCCACTGACATCCAACCCAATCCGATCCGCCAAAATCAGACGTATGGTGATATATCCCCATCCGTCCATGGCGGATCGGATCGGTGAGATCTGATGAAAACGAAATCTGATGCTGTCTGTTTTTATCAGATCTCTCCATAGGAGACAGCGGCGCTGCACAAGCCCCTCCCCGCTCTGTGAGCAGAGAGGGACTTGTCATCCACCGGCTCAGAGGAGATCAGCGGAGAAATCTCCCGCTGAGTCGTGTGAAAGAAGTCTACGGGCCCCCGTACACACGATACGAAAATCGTAAGTAAACTTTCATCTGACGAACGATCTGCCAAATTTTGGATCGTTAGTATGGTACTTTCGACAGCCGGTTTTTCGTCTGACTAAAGCTGGATGTGCAGACTATAACATTTTTGTCGTACGTGGACTCAACATCCAATTTTTATTTAATTTGTATGGTTTTCATCTGAAAAAAATCGTAAGAGCAAGACTACACATGCTCAGAAAGAAAGAAATACATACAAAACTAGTCAACACATTACATCACTTCTGAAGTTGTATTCTGTCCTACGAGAATTTTTGTATGGGGAGTAACCTCTTCACTTTTGACATGAGACTAGCATGCAACAAAAAATGGACAAACGGGCATCTGAAAATCTGATCGTTTGTACGAGGCTTAAGGGTTCTTTCACATGGGCTTGTCAATTTGACCGAAATAGATCCGTTGATCCCCGCTGAGCAGGTGGATGACAGGTCCGTCTCCGCTCACTGTGCTGAGACGGACCTGTCAGAGTCCCGCTCTCCTCTATGGGAGATAAGTGGTTTGTTTCATCCGATCCGCCAGATGGATGGAAAATAGGGTCACCATCCATCTGGATTTGGTGGACGGGATTGGATCGGATAGCAACGGGTGTCAGCGTACATGTCACCACTGACATCCGCTGCCCCATAGGGGTGAATGAATGTCCGATCAGGTCCGCCTGAAAAACTGACAGGCAGACCTAATCGGAACACCAGTGTGAAGGGGCCCTAAAGCCCCTTTCACATGGGCCTCATCTGTTCAGTCTTGCTTTTTGCCCCAAAAAAAAAAAAAACGAAAATGGATTCAGATTACATCAGTTTGCACTTCCAATTTCGGTTCAGTTCAGTTTACTTCAGTACTGTATACATCTGTTTTTGCATCCATATTTTTAGTTGTTGCAAAAACCAATCAGAGGTGACAACTGTATAAACCAAAAACTGTTCCTTGCCTAAAAACAGATATAAACATACTGAATGTAAATGGACGTCATCCGTTTGCATCCATTCCATTTCAACGGATCTGGACGTTGGCTGTTCCATTTTAAAAAAAATGGAACTGAACAGACGAGGATGTAAACAGATATAAACAGACAGATAGTGGGTCGGATTCGGCCTGCGGACCTTGTGTTAGACATATGTCCTCTAAAATGTTCATATTACCATTAGTAGATGGAACTACATTTTGCATTATTTCTCTAAACTTCAGGAGGTACAGGCGGGCAGGGCTTACAAACATACATTAGCCCTAAGTCACTTTTTATTTACCGATGGGGGCAGGCCTTAGATCATTACCGAAGCACAGCTGCTTAGTGGTTAGCACTTCTACATTACAGTACTAGGGTCATCAGCTTGAATCCCAACCACAGCCCTACCTGCACAAAGTTTGCATGTTTTCCCTGTGCTTGCATGGGTTTCATCACACACTCTAAAGACATGCTAGTAGGTTTATTTGCTCCTGTCTAAATTGGCTTAATAATGTGTTTGTATGCATGTAAGGTAAAGAACTTAGATTGTATGCTCCTCTGGGGACTGATGTAAGTGTACAATATAAATGTAAAGCTCTGCGTAAATTGTCAGTAAAATGCCTGTAATAAAATAAAATAAAAATAACAGGGCCTACTGGAATGCTTCACATCAATAAAATAATGCACGATGTCTGTGCACATTACCTATCATTGTTAATTGTACCTCACTGACCTACAGTATATAAACAATTTCCATGTTTTAAGTAAAACATTTTTAAGAAACTGTTCTTTAAAAGAATGGGCCTGATGAACCATCATAGTTGGCTACCTTGGCAATCCTTAACATTCCCAAATCACAGTTACAACACTTATTCAACTAGGGATAATATACTATACATGTATCCCAGGTCATATGAATGTAGCCCACCACTGTGAAAAATAATTGTAGAATTCCTTATATTACTCTTTATGATGTGCTTGCACATGCTTGAGATACTTAAGAATTACATATTTCTCTTGGCGGATGCCTAGCGGTAGAAACCTGGGTCAGAGTTTTCTGATGCTCACCTCCCACATGATGAGCCTTCCAGACTTGGTGACTCCAGCTTTCTGTGTCCTTCCAGCTGATACCTGGACTACCTCTGTATTCAGCATAGGCAGTCGGAGAGGGGAGGTGATCCCACTACCCCATGTGTACACCGAGGACAGTGGGGGAGGAATGCCTGTTTTCGCAGAATACCCAACACGGCCACCTGATTGTAACAAATCAACACAAATATGACAGTTAGCCGGAGCTCTCAATATAACATTCCACAAAAACATGCTGTGGCTAAACCCTGGTGATAATAAGAGGAAATAAAGGAATGCATTAAAGAAAACTCCCTCTGGCTTGCTAATAGGCACCTGTCATGTTAAATAAATGGACAGGAACTCTAGAGAAGTATTTCATTAGCGCAAAGATGGGATGTTTATACTGGTGACAAATGATATTCATATATCTCCTCAGGAAATAGTGCATAATTCTTCAGATATTCATTAGGAGGTTTACAACACAGGATCAAGCATGAGCTGGTAACTCACTAAATTATGTACGACTTCAGTGTTGTATTCCAGCAGAAGGAAGTAGAGCAAATTACTATATCAACCACTGTTGATAGCAAACTAATTTATGGGACTAGCGCACTGCACCTAATGGCATGAATTATCAAGTGCATTACCCTACAGTTCAAATCGGCTCACCTCGGGATCTGGCGCTGGGGATCCGTCCAGCCGGTCGGCCACGATTCACTGCAGGCATTGCTGCCATAGGCTTCTCTAGCCTGCAGAGAAGAAATATTTGGTTATTAAACTAAGTGAAAATGAGAAAAAATGCAAAATGTAATCAACAATAGGTTGGACTACCATTACATAATACAAAATCTGCCCCATAAACAACTATTGAGGATATAAAATAAAAGTATATGATTGACAGGAGGTTTAAGGTACACTGTTGTCTGCCCAAAACATTGCCAGACATTTAAAAAAAGAAGATAGATACAATTTGTGATAAGATTGTCATGGTTTTGTCATTTATCTCCCTCAATTATTATACTATCTCTACCACCACATTTAACACTTTTCTCTTTCGACCCTGTCACTGGAGAGGCAGTTATTTTCTGGTACTTACCTCACCACCTGCCCCCTAGACCCAGTTCACTTACTAGGGTCACCCTCTTGCTCTATTCTACGCGCTCTTATTCACAGCTTCATTTTCTACATCTATAATGGCTTCATTCCCTCCCCTCTAAAACATGTACTGGTTACCCCCTTAAATAAAATGCCCACACTGGACCCCACCAGTCTGAACAGCCTAAGACCTATCCTTTTACACCTCATTACCTTAAAGTAGAACTATAGGCAAAACTTTTTTTTTACATGTTGGATAGAGTAAGGGAGGGTTATAACCCCTGTCAGATTTTTTTTTTTCACTATCTGTGTACCATTGCGGAGATTTCCCTTCACTGCCTGTCCCATAGCCAAACAGGAAGTGAGAGGAAATCCCTGCAAATTAAGGGAATTCCTTGGAGAGCCCCGGTCACCAGAACTTATATCCCCCATTGGAAGATTTCCCCACCATTACTTTTCCGGGGACAACCGAAAATGTGTGATTTTTCTTTTACTTTCACTTTCAATGATAATTGTGAACAGGACACATAGAGGGGGGAATCTCCTTAACGGGGGCACAGATAGCAATAAAAACTGATAAGCGTTCTAATCCCCCTGCACTCTATCCAAAACTTAAAAAAGGGTTTAGTTATACTTTAAGCTGCTAGAACACCTAGTTTACAACCATCTGAGCTGCTACCTCACTGACAACAATCTTCTCAGGCACTTATAGTGTGGCTTTTAACCACAACACTCCTCAAAAATTGCCCTTATAAAACTTACCAACAACTTACTAACTACTAAAACTAAATGCCACTACTCGGTGCTCCTACTTTATGACCTTTCTGCTGCCTACGACACAATTGACCACAGGCTCCTCCTACAAAAAATGAATTTCCTTGACCTCTAATAGTCTGCTCTTTTTTGGTTCTCTTCCCACTTACCTAAGCGTTCCTTCAGTGTCACCTACAACTCTCTCTCCTCCTCTTTTCATTTTCTTTAATAGGGATCCCTGAGGCTCTGTACTCAGAGCCCTTCTGTTCTTTATCTACACCTCTTCCCTTGGACAGTTAAGCATCTCGTATGGATCCCAATATCATCTCTACGCACCCAAATCTATCTTTCTACTTCTCAGCTCACCACTTCGAGCTTCTTGCACATCACTAAATTACTAACTGACATTCCGGTATGGTTGGCAAACCACTTACTAAAACAACTTTCCCATCATACCAGGGTGTTAGATGTCACCTTCACCTCTGCATTACTTCCAAAACGCGCCAATTCCTAACCAACAACACAACCAAGCCTCTATTTCACTTACTTGATATCACTTATCTCTACTACTGTACTACAAACTGCCTCATCACTGACCTACCTCTATACATGCTCTCTCTTCAGTTGATCATGATTGCTGATAACTGCTCAGTGTCTGCAATCCTTCTATGCCAACCCTGGTTTCTATTAGCCCAACAATTAAAATTCAAAATATTAACAACTTACAAAGCCATCCACATCTCTGCCTCTACATCACCAACCTCATCCTAAACTATCAACCAAATCATTCTCTTTGCTTCTCCCAAGACCCCCTGCTCTCTAGCTTCCTAGCCACCTCCTCCTATTCTCGTGTGCGGCACATCTTCAGAGCCTCTCCTATCCTCTGGAACTCCCTACCCTAATCTGTTCAGCTGTCTCCTACTCTGATTGTCTTTAGACAACCCTTAAATATCATCACTTCAGGCAAGCCTATCCCGCCTCAAGTAAATTTTACTTTCCCCAACAGCTCATCCCCATACAGTTACTACCACTTGCTCTTACCTTTTGATTGTAAGCGATCATGAACAGGGACCTCTTAACTTTCTTGTCTTGAATTGTAACTTTACTGTCTTTATTTTGTAAAATGTAAAATGGAGCTATATAAATCCAGAATAATAGTAACAATAATAATACTCATTTAATTTGGGCATTGATCTGCTACTGCTTTTTGGTAGTTATTAGCTGGTATCATTTTGCTTCTAAATGACCATGAATCTGACCCCGTAAAAGGGCAGGTCAAAAAGTTCCAAATTTACAACACTAAATCTATATTGCTCCAGTCCACACATACTGAACCACTTGGGAGAAGGTTGCAATCTGCCCACATAAACACTAAAACACAGGGTGGCTACAGCCCTGTTAACACACACTGGAGCACAAAAGGGTTCATGCGGCCTTTCCCACACACAGTGGAGCATGAGAGGGAGGCGGCCAACTTGCACACACAAACTGTGGCACAAAGGGTAAATATAGAGTGACACACCTGTGTGTCAGAAGTATTGCAGAGGACATGAGAATAGGGTGCAAGACAAACGTAATGCATTAAAATCATAAACACTTTATGAAGGGAAGTCTGTTCCTTTTGGCTTGAAAAAGGGAGAGGAACAAAAAACTCAATAAAAAAGTATTTAAAAAAAAAAAAAAAAGGGGAGAGGAACCTCTCCCGGCACATAGCCATAGCAGCCCCACTGTCTTTCCCCAACTCAGTAGTGTGCGTTTTTTAAAAGCTGTGATGCTCAACCCTTAACATGTTTTATAATACGAAAATCAAAAAAGATAAACAGGTTTTTTTTCATCAAAAGTTTTAGTTTTTAATTTTTTTCTCCTTTAATTTCACCTGGTAATTCTGTGAATAGCTTACTTCCACTCCCCAGGTACGCTAACTCCTCTACAGTATCTAAAGATGGGGTCATGGTTGCCACCCAAGCTGGACTTCAAACAGGCCTGTCTTTGTCCATCTCCATTACATGGGGTATGTTGGAATTAGTCATTTATATTACATAGAAGACTTTTGGCCCTCTATATGATGCAAAATGTTTTGTTAAAAAGCTTTTTAAACCCTCACAAATTTTTTTTTTAAAGCTCCCCCCCATGTACTTGCAAATATACATGTAGACATGCACCTTGTGGGTGCCTACATGTCAACACGTCTCCTTTGCTACACATGTTACATATCTCCATGAATGTTGGAGTGAGGGCAATAATTCTAGGCCCATTATTCATGGTTACATCTATAAACAGTAGGGGATTTTAAAGTGTCGACTATGAAATTTTTTATAATAAACCACCTGCACTAGTTGCCATAGGACAATGACCTCAGAGAGCCATGCAATAATATTGCAAATCATTTGGGGTTGGTCTAATTATCATTAAAAATCATTCCCATCATAATGAAAATCAACTTCCATGTTCATTCTGCAATGAGCAAAGAAACACCACCTCTGTAAATGATAACAGCTCATGCTTGGAAAGCAGCAAGTGATTAAATCTGGAATCAGTAGTTTACCTTGTGTAAAATAGAAGGGTATTTATGGTGTGTAAATGGAAACATGTAAAAAACTATAGTAATCAATCAAATGTTCATATTTTTGCTTGCATTGTAGCTGATTAATCTACAACCTTTACACTAAGTGCAGTTTAGGCTCAATAAGGTATTTTTTAGATACATTAGGCAATGCTCTATTTCTGTACTATTTCAAGCATTTAGAAGTAATCCACAAAACACACTTACAGACTAGAAGCAGAAGAGACTTTAATTATACTGACCTCATTTTGACGCTGCCAATGTCACTGTACAGATTAAGAAGTGCAGGTACACAGATATGATGAGCCATAATCTCATTTAGCTGGGGTCGTTTGGAAGGGTCTAGGTTCAGCATGCTAAGTATAAGCTGTCGGAGTTCAGGACTGTATCGGTCAGAAATAGGCGCAAAAGTCCCACTCATGATCTTCAGCACTAAAGCAGGCAAGTTCTACACATAAAAGGAAGAGCACACACAATATTATGAGGTTGTAAGCACGAGGAACATTGTACATTTACACCACAATTTACATTAACATCACATCTATTTATGCTTTGTGACTGTTTTAAGACTTTAGTATGTCTTAGACTTGCTACTCACAACTAGTCTGCTCACCCACTATTCTACACTCTCCAAGGCTGGCCATAGATGGATTTTTTTCCCGATCTAGCAGGCCAATCACAAAAACAAAATCCTCTCTGCTGTGCTCAAATTACAGTACACTGATCAGCGCTGGTTAAATATTTTCCAACATTCCTGTTCGACAGAAATCAACCGGTTGTGTGGAAAAGACCATAGATTAACCACTTAAGCCCCGGACCAAAATGCTGCCTAAAGACCCAAGGGGTTTTTACAGTTCGGGACTGCGTCGCTTTAACAGACAATTGCGCGGTCGTGCGACGTGGCTCCCAAACAAAATTGGCGTCTTTTTTTCCCCACAAATAGAGCTTTCTTTTGGTGGTATTTGATCACCTCTGCGGTTTTTATTTTTTGCGCTATAAACAAAAATAGAGCGACAATTTTGAAAAAAATGCAATATTTTTTACTTTTTGCTATAATAAATATCCCCCAAAAACATATATAACATTTTTTTTTTCCTCAGTTTAGGCCGATACGTATTCTTCTACCTATTTTTGGTAAAAAAAATCGCAATAATCTTTTATCGGTTGGTTTGCGCAAAATTTATAGTGTTTACAAAATAGGGGATAGTTTTTTTGCATTTTTATTTATTTTATTTTTTTTACTACTAATGGCGGCGATCAGCGATTTTTTTCGTGACTGCGACATTATGGCGGACACTTCGGACAATTTTGACACATTTTTGGGACAATTGTCATTTTCACAGCAAAAAATGCATTTAAATTGCATTCTTTATTGTGAAAATGACAGTTGCAGTTTGGGAGTTAAACACAGGGGGCGCTGTAACATTTAGGGATCACTGTGTATGTGTTTAGTAGTGTAGGGGGGTGTGGCTGTAGGAATGACGTCATCGATCGTGTCTTCCCTATATAAGGGATGACGCGATCGATGCGCCGACACACGGCTCTCCCCGTTCTTCAGCTCCGGGGAGCGATCGCGACGAAGCGGCTATAAACGAATAGCCGCGCCGTCGTCCCGGATCGCTCCTGAAGCCACGGGGACCTCCGCATGTACCGGGGGGGGGTCCCGATCGGACCCCCGACCCACGTCAAGCAGGGCACGTATATATACGTTGATGTGCCTGCCTGTGCCATTCTGCTGACGTATATGTACATGAGGCGGTCCTTAAGTGGTTAACTGAAATTTGTCCGATCCCTGCTGAATCTGACAAATTTCAATCCATTTATGGCCACCTTAACTCACATCTTTTAACTCTCCCTCTCTACTAGACTTGTTCCCACTTATAAAACTGTACTGATCACCCCCCGAACTTAAAAAGCTCTTGCTGGACCCCAATAGTGTAAAGAAAAAACAAAATCAAACTTAAAAAATGCCTACAACTGTCTGAACTACCACCTCAATGATAAAAACCTTTGTGACCCCTTGAAGCCCGACTTTCGCCTGCAACACTTCACACAAACTGCCCTCTTAAAATTCCCTAATGGCTTACTATCTGCTAAAACCAATGGGCTTACTCTGTACACTAAAGCTGAGTATACACGTTCAGTTTTTTTCATAGTTACATAGTTGGTATGGTTGAGGACAACGGTCCATCCAGTTCAAAATGTGTGGGCCTGTGTGTTCAGCGGGTTGAACGAAAAAAACCTGACAGATCCCTGCATCCACACAATGAGGGCAGTTGTTACTGAACCGGCCAATTTTCGGTATGTGTATATCGAGCTACTATGTCCTAAAACCAAGGGTGCTACTTCATACCACTTAGTTTCAAACATTTTTGATGCCTTTAATACAGTTGACCACCACTCTGCCTCAAAAAACTCTACTCTCTTTATCTCTGAGACTCTTTTCTGATTCTTTTATCTCTCTACACCTGTTGTATCACCTAAAACTCTACCTCTTCCTCCTCTCCTCTTTAAGGTTTCCCCCAAGGCTTTGTTCCTGGACCCCTTTTATTCTCTATCTACATCTCCTCCCTGGGTCAGCTGGTAGCCACCCATGACACCAAACAAAACAACCCAAGTGGTGAATTTTGGATGGTTCTTCATGAACATTTACAATGTATGACCAGTAATCCAGTAAAGTAACCCAGCACAGTTAAATTCCACCATGCACATGTATGCACCCTCAGGTTATAAAATGATTTTGAACAGTGCAATGTCCACCACCAAGGTAATTCTAAATATTAGGGTAGTTAGTCTTACTACAGCTATGCATTATATGAACAACAGAAGCCTTATAAAAAAAAACAACATGTTCTCATTTGGCATTTTTAAGCTTGGTTTTATATTTTGACCAGAATGTTCCTTTTGCACTGTAGATTGCAGAAAGATTAAAAACTAATATAAAGCCATACATGCCACAAGTTAAAATTAGTAGCCCCTTGGAAAGCTATGCTAAGCGATATTGCCCAGAACAATATGATTTTTCATCTGACATAATAACTGGATAGACAACAAATTTGCCAGAGCACAGACCAGATGGCTTTAGATTGGCCCTAGATGTGTAAATTGGTAAGCTCAACTCAAAAAGTCCTCTAATTGAATTTCCTAATAGTGATGAACCATAAATACACTCATAAGGCCCTCAGATGATAAACACTTGCTGTACCTGCCTACCAAAGTTGATAAATACCAGTTTTGGGGTGACCCAATTGCAGCTTTTACTAGGTAAAGGTGGCAGCTAATAAAGGAGCTGGATAACAACGTAATGGGCTCAATAATGGGATGCATAGTGGCACATTTAGATGCCATTTAATGTCACACAAGCCTACGGGGTAGATCCACGTACAACGGCGCATTATTATTATGCCGGGCGTAGCGTATCTAAGATACACTACGCCGTCGTAACTTACCTTTTTTTTTTCGAATCCTCAAAGAATTCGCTCCGTAAATTACGGCGGCGTAGTGTATCTTTGGCAGGGTAATGGCACGGCATTCAAATCTCTGTGATGGGGGCGTGTTTTATGTAAATACGTCGTAACCCGATGTAAACAAAGTTTTTTTTAAACTGCGCATGCGCCGTCCGTGGGGGTATCCCAGTGCGCATGCTCGAAATTAACCCGGAAAAAGCCAATGCTTCCGACGGTGACGTCATTCTACGCAAATCCCTATTCGCGAACGACTTACACAAACGACGTAAAAATTTCAAATTTCTATGCGGGAACGACGTCCATACTTAACATTGAGTACGCCACCATATAGCAGCTCTAACTATACGCCGGAAAAAGCCGAACGCAAACGACGTAAAAAATGCGCCGGCCGGACGTACGTTCGTGGATCGCCGTAACTAGCTAATTTGCATACTCGACGCGTAATTCGACGGAAACGCCACCTAGCGGCCGCCGAAAAATTGCATCTTAGATCCGACGGCGTACTAAGACGTACGCCTGTCGGATCGACCTGAGATGCCGTCGTATCTTGTTTTGTGGATACAAAACAAAGATACGAGGCGAGAAATTTAAAATTAAGCCGGCGTATCAATAGATACGTTGGCGTAATTCTTTTGTGGATCTGCCCCCGTTTTTCTACTGCACTGTCAAATTAAAATGGTATTTTATCATCTAGAATAGATTATAGTAGGGGCTCACAGAAGAATTAGGGAGTCAATAAGGGCCTCAGTTTTAAAAAATCCTATAATTATACTGCACCTCAAATAAAATGTGCCAATTGGCCATGTCACAATATATGGTAGTTCTCAGAAACACCGAGTCAAAAGGTGACCAGATAACATCACTGTCTGGAAGTTATGATATTTCACAGAAAAATAAAGGTTCAGGTATCAGGTGTGAACCTGTCACTGAGATACTTTTTAAAGATAAGTTATTTCCTGCGCTAAAAAAAAAGAATGCCACAGGGTTGTTTGGCTGCACTTGCATGAAACTGTCACCCGGACCTTACCCTTGTAGAAAGGAGTCTTGGTTTCGTGTCGCAAACAAAAAATGTAGAGTATTAAAAAGGTTAAACAGTAACCCAGTTCATTAGCTTTAGTAAACATTATGTACCTGAAATATGTTATCCACTTGCAGACTGCTTCATTTTTCTTGCCTTTTACATCCTACAAAGTACTCATAACAACTGTTCAGACACCTCTAAGCAGAGCAATTTTGCAGAAAGAATTACCCGTTATCCATTTTCCTGGTAAAATCACTACTGTTTTTCTAAAATGAGGCTGTTGCTATGATGTCTGCAAAAGTCATAACCACAAAAAAATCAACTGATGTGATCATCCACTTAGTACCCCAATCATTCTACAGAACAATCATGAGGTGGTCAGACCTATCTTATGTATAAGGGACCTTATACTGCAACATTTATAAATACATTGCTTTGTATTTCTGGTAATTTTCACAGGATTTTTTAATGGGTCCACACAGATTCTATGCCTGGCTTTTCCCTTAGATCAGTGGTTCTCAACTCGGGGGTCAAATGACGATTTGCCAGGGGTCACCGAATCCTGGGCGGTTTCTGAAGCCCGCACCACTCTCCCAGCCTTTTCGTGGCCGCCCAGCAGGGCTGTCCCTGGAGCCTGTGGCTGCCCAGCTGGGCTGTTCGTGGAGCCCATGGCTGCCCACTCATCCTCTTCGCAGCCACCCATTCAGTTCATGGCATGGCTGAGGTGAAGAGACTAGAAGACAGCTGACTGGTGAGGAATGTGAAGTGGGTGGGGCTGAAATCTTCTGATTTCGGCATAGGTGTCACTGCTGCGAGAGGCCACAAAGTCGGAGACACAGTGTATTACACTACCTGTGATTATAGTTTCCATTAAAAGTCCCCACTACAGTTCTCAGAACAGCAGATGACCTTGATCAAGAGCACCCAAGTTGGTCTCACCCCCCCCCCCCCCACCAAAGAGTAAGAGAAGGAATAAAAATAGAGAATACACGGAAGGGAGAGGAAAAGAGAGGGAGGAACAAAGAAAAAGGGGGAGAAAGAATAAGAGAAAGAACAAGATGGACAGCTAGAGAGAGGGGTGGAGGAAAAAAAAAGAAATGAGGACAGAGAGAGATAAAAGGGAAAGAAAGGAGAACAAAGAGGGAGTGTGGTACATCCTAAAATGTACCATAAGGGGTTTTAATACTGTACGAGTGGAAGGGACTCAGGGAGCGCTAAATATCCGTGGGTTAGGGGTACAAATTACTTGTCTTGCCTTGGGTACTGACAACCAACGCTACGAAAATAATTTTACTGTTAGGGGTCCCCACAACTTGGAACATTTTATCAAGGGGTCACAGCACTGGAGGGTTGAGAACCACTGCCTTAAGCCTCGTACACACGGCCGGTTTTCCGACAGGAAAACTGCCCATAAACTGCCCGACAAAAAAAGAGGACCAGCTCTCTTTTTTCCCGCCGGGAAAACCGGCGGACTTTTGCCTGGCGGTTTTTGGCAGTTTTCCTATGGTGATGGAGTATACACGCGGCCGGGATTCCCGACCAAAGCTCCATCGCAGTTTTCCTGTCGGGAAAAACGGCCGTGTGTAAGGGGAAAGGCTGACCGAGCAGGTTCTCGGCTTTCCCCTCGGGATTTTCATCAAGAACTTTTCCCTGTCGGAAATCCGCACGTGTGTACGGGCATGAGAAGATCCCCCTGCTCTTTGTCTTGTGAGTCTCTAACCCCTAACCAGAGGGTAGCTACAAGTTCCAACATGCTCTCTGATACGTAAAGTTCTAAAACAGCTTTGTCTGCTCTAAATGAAGACAGGGGGTGACACCATAAGGCATAGTTAATCGAGATTTGCTCTTACTGGTGCCTCAAATGCCCTCTTAAGACTTGCAAGTTCATAGAGGACACATCCGAGTGCCCAGATGTCACTTTTCTGGTTGTAGGGCTTTCCTTCACATAGTTCTGGAGAGATATAACATGGAGTTCCCACAACCTGCAGGAAAACAAAGTAATTAGTATGATTTTACATACAATTAGAGGGCAATCAAAAATCCTTACTAAAATGATAAAATAATAATTTGTGACATCAATAGCTAATCAATAATGTAAAGCAGCTTTTCTCAATATCTTTAACATGGATGAACCCTCAAAGTAACTTTCAAGTCTCATGGAACCCCTGATGAAAATTACTATTTCTAAAGCTCAGGGTACACTGGTGTGACAGGGGAGTTAACATAAAAATAAATAAAAGAATAAGAATACCGTAGGGCTGTTGTATATGCCAAAATCAGGTGCTATGCAGGGCTCAATTGAAAAGCCTGTGGCATGCATAACACAACCCAAAAACTTCACCCGGTGCAGGAAAAAATGTGCACACACATAAAGAGTGAAACACAAAAAAAACTGACGGGTGCATCGTCAAGTGGCCCTCCGAAAAGGGCCCAGCTCTGATCCCCCGGGGCGTTAGGCTCCTGGCAGGGAAAAGAGTAAACTGCGGTCCATGCAGCCGAAGCCACATGGACCCACCTTGGCCCAAGCAGCCGAAGCCACAAGGACCCAACATCCTCGTAGGGACTGCCGAAACCGAACCCTCCTCGGTGAGGCTCCCCCGAAGGGAGACCCCATGAGAGCAGGCGAACTAAGCCAGAAGGCCATGTCCACCCACTCCCAAGACTTTCAGAGCAGGCCCGAGGACCAGCACCCTACTCATCACACTAAAAGTGCAGTGCACCAAACAAAAAGAAGACAAAATGTGACAAACGGGGGTAAAATAAAAAAGAAAGTGGGGGAAAAGGAAGGTGGGAATTGTGAGTGGAAAGTGGCCACCGTGCAATACGATGGCTCTTGTAGACTGTGAAAGCTGTCTGCTCATACTTCATACAGGTAGACAGTTACACACTGACAAGAAGCATCAACAGCACCCTGGCAGTTCATTGAGAACCGCTATTGGTAAAGGCTGATGTAAGGACACAAAGCAATTGCATAAAATAAATATGTAACATAGTTGTAGTCACATGATCCTGTGTCCAACTCTCATCAAAGACATTGAGTTTTCATGATCGCCTAATATTTGTGTGTACTCCTCCCAGAGGTTCTAGTTTGCTCTTACAAGAAAATGCTGGTTGGTTAACTGGCATCTACTCAATTTAGCCCTGGGGTGTGCGTGTTTGTGTGACTGTGGCAGGTACATTAGATAGTAAGCTAATTCTTGGGCAGGGACTGATGCAAAGTGCTCAGTGTTCTCTGCACTGGGCTGAAGGTTAGGTTGGACCCGATATCAATGAGTAAAAACTATAAAAATAGCTCAGGTTTAAATTACCACTAAGACTAATGCCACATACACACGACGAGAAAAATGCAATTTTTTAAACTGGTCGTGAAAAACGGTCGGCGAGAAAAATGGGCATTAAAAATTTAGAACCTGCTCTATTTTTTCTCGTTGTTTTTCACGCCATGAAAAAACGGCTTTTGTAGGCTTTAACGACGGGGAAAAAAAGTGCATGCTCGGAAGCAAGTTATAGGAAGGGAAATTTGCATAATCAGCCCAAAGGGTGGCGCCATTCCAATGAAACTTCCCCTTTATAGTGCCGTCGTACGTGTTGTAAGTCACCGTGCTTTGCTCGAGCATTTTTTATCACAATCTGTGTATGCAAGGCAGGCTTGAGAGGAATCACGTTGAGATAATAATAATTTTATTTTTGTTTCACGTCGAGAAAAACTTCGTTTTTTTCCATGACATGAATAACGGTCGTGTGTACGCGGCATTAGAATTACATTTCAGGGATAGTGAGGGTGAATGAATATATATATATATATATATATATATATATATATATATATATATATATATATATATATATATATATATATATACACACACACATACATACGTACATACACACACTGTAATATATATATATATTAGGGCTGTTACTGATCAAAATTTTTCTGTTCGATTAATCGTTTTGTTTTTTAATCGATTAATCGACTAATTTCGATTAATTATAACGCACATACAGATCCAACTACTTTTAGCTGATCTCCTTGCAGGCTGATTCCCAGTGCAGCTACCAACCACTGGAAAAATGGATAGAAGGATACAAAAACCACACAAAGGCTGCGCTCGATAGGAATAGCATTAAAACTTTTATAGTCTTCAAGTAGGTAACCAAATAAATATTGCACTGGAGATAAAATCGATGTAGCTACATAAACTGTAAAAATGGTGCGCATAATACCAAACGGTACCAAAAGCAGTCATAAAAACATGTAGCTAAGTATGATACTGGTATAAAAATGTGTACAACGATGCCACTTCTGAATCCAGATGAGGATAGGTTAACATCAGTCCGTCGGCATGTAGATGTCCCATGAAGGGAACTATCACAACTCCCAGTGGATGGTTGTAGAATCCCAGGTTGATATAGGGAAGTGATAGAGGGAAGTGTAACAGCCCTTGCGTGTGGCAGATAGTAAGGTCCCGCCGGCATGCAGATATGAAGGCACAGCAAAGGAGCCCTTCAGATGGACACGGCAAGATTAATCGATTAATTAAAAGTTAATTTGCACAGCCCTAATTTATATATATATATATATATATATATATATATATATATATATATATATATATATATATATATATATATACACACACACACATACTGTACATATAAGTCCATCAACAAATAATAACAAAAACTGCGCACACCCTAATGGCCAACACTTTTTTAAATGTATGATAGAGTGAAAAAGGGGTTAAAGACACCCACTTTGAAAAACACCCCCTAGCATTTCCGGCAGATGATTTATGTAACATTTACTTATTGGAATCCATCTGCCCTTAGCTCAGGCATACAGACAGAAGGGTTTGAATAGATAAGAAAACCCCTCCCCAAGGTTCCTGGGATGTATGACATTATTTGCCTAGGCCTGGAAACCAGGAAGTAACTTAAGAAATAAATAAAAAAATTAAAAAAGTTTAAAACAAGTAAATATGATATACTTTTCTATCTTCCGTATTTATCGGTGTATAACGCTCACTTTTTTCCCCTTAAAAACAGGGGAAATTCGTGGGTGCACGTTATACGCCGATTCCCTGTCTCTGAGCGCCGCCGCCGACATATACCGAGCGCAGTAAACTCGGGTACACTCGGCCACGCTCGCGGTCACGCCCTGCGGGAGGAGCCGAGCCTAGCCGAGTGTACCCGAGTGTACTGCGCTCGGTATATGTCGGCGGCGGTGCTCCGAGACAGCGCCGGAGAACACCACGAAGTCCGAAGACGGACGCCGGACCAGACAAGGCCGCCGATGGACGCCGGGCAAGACACCGAAGAGGGACATTTAAACTGTAAGTACATTTTTTTTTTCCAGGAAATTTCCCTCCTAGAACTGGGTGCGCGTTATACGCCGGTGCGCGCTATACCCAGATAAATACGGTATTTATTCACTAATGCTAGCAGCATAAGGATTAAAAATAGTCAATGTTGATTGAGAGAGTGAAGTTCCACTTTATGAGATACATAAAGCCGTGTACACACGATCATTTTTCGGCATGAAAAAAGCGTAGTTTTAAAAAAAATCATTTAAAATGATCGTGTGTGGGCTTCACATCATTTTTCGGGTTCTGAAAAACGACAAAAAAAAGTTCCTAACATGCTGCATTTTTTAACAACGTTTTAAACTATGTCGTTTTTGGGTTGTAAAAAATGATCGTGTGTGGGCTAAAACGACGTTAAAAACCTGCGCATGCTCAGAAGCAAGTTATGAGATGGGAGCACTCGTTCTGGTAAAACTACCGTTCATAATGGAGTAAGCACATTCATCACGCTGTAACAGACAGAAAAGCGCGTATCGTCGTTTACCAACACGGAATCAGCTAAAGCAGCCTCAAGGGTGGCGTCATCCGCATGGAACTTCCCCTTTATAGTGCCGTCGTACGTGTTGTACGTCACCGCGCTTTGCTAGACTATTTTTAAAAAACGATGGTGTGTGGGCAACGTCGTTTTAATGATGAAGTTGGAAAAAAGTTTTTTCTAAATGCCGAAAAACATAGTTTTTTTTCATGCCGAAAAATGATCGTGTGTACGTGGCATTAGAAGTTTAATTTGACTTGCAGAAAAGATTACATTTTACAGAGCATGAAAAATCAGGAGCCTTTCCAAGGGCAAAGTGTTCAAATCTGGGACAGATCCCTAGAAAGCGGAGACAGCTGACAGCTGTGACACTGAAATGTCAGAAAACATATTTCCAGTATACATCGTGGGCCAGATTCAGAAAGATCAGCGTATCTTTCTGCTGGCGTAACGTATCGCATTTACGTTACGCCGCCGCAAGTTTTTCAGGCAAGTGCTGTATTCACAAAGTTGAGCCGGCATAACGTAAATCCCCCGGCGGAATTCAAATTCCGAGGGTAGGGGGCGTGTAACATTTAAATCAAGCGCGTCCCCGCGCCGAACGAACTGCGCATGCGACGGCCGCGACTGAATCCCAGTGCACATGCTCCAAATGACGTTGGCAACTCGTCATGCTTTCGACGTGAACGTAAATTACGTCCATCCGTATTCGCGAACGACTTACGCAAACGACGTAAAAAATTCAAAACTCGGCGGGGGAACGACGGCCATACTTAACATTAGCTACCGCTCATATAGCAGGGGTAACTATACGCCGGAAAAAGCCGAACGCAAACGACGTAAAAAAAAAGCGCCGGGCGGTCTTTCGTTTCTGAATCGGCGTAACTCCTCATTTGCATATTCCTCGCGTAATAATACGGAAGCGCCACCTAGCGGCCGGCCTGGAATTGCAGCCCAAGATCCGACGGTGTAAGTCACTTACACCTGTCGGATCTTAGGGATATCTATGCGTAACTGATTCTCTGAATCAGTCGCATAGATACGACCGGCGGAACTCAGAGATACGACGGCGTATCAGGAGATACGCCGTCGTATCTCTTTCTGAATCCGGACCCATGTGTCTAACCTACAGATGTCTCTGGTTCTCCTAGTTCCAAGTGAACATCAATTTATAACTTTTTTTTAAATGCTTTTCTTCTTGATTTTTTGTTGTTATTCTGTCTCTCTCTGTTAAAATAAACCTACCATTAAAATTATAGACTGATCATTTCTTTGTCAGTGAGCAAACACACAAAATCAGTAGGGGATCAAATACTTTTTTTTCCTCACTGTACCTGCCTAAAGACAGTGTCACTGATTTAGGCCGGGTTCACACTGGTGCGACACGATACTAGTACTACTTTAGATCCAACTTTGCCCTGCGACTTGAAGCCAACATACGTCCGACTTTCAATGAACGGGGATCCGACTTGGATCCCTGCCAATACCAGGCACTGTGTTTGATATGAATCTTGAGGGCGAACTCAATGCCAAATTTTAAATAAAAAAACAGCATGGGTTCCCCCTCCAAGAGCATACCAGGCCCTTGGGTCTGGTACGGATTTAAAGGGGAACCCCTATGCCGAAAAAATCCACACAAGACCCTTATCCGAGCAAGCAGCCTGGCTGGTCAGGAAAGGGGGTGGGGACGAGCGAACGCCCCCCTCCTGAACCGTACTGGGCCACATGCCCTCAACATCGGGGGGTGAGTGATTTGGGGCAGGGGGGCACACTGTGGCCCCCCCAACCCAAAGCACCCTGCCCATGTTGATGAGGACAGGGCCTCTTCCCGACACCCCTGGTTGTTGGGGTCTGCAGGCAGGGGGGCTTATCGGAATCTGGAAGCCCCCTTTAACAAGGGGGCCCCCACATACCGGCCCCCCACCCTATGTGAATGAGTATGGGGTACATCGTACCCCTACCCATTCACCTGGGGGAAAAGTGTCAAGAAAAAAATACTACACAGGTTTTTAAAGTAATTTATTAGGCAGCTCCGGGGTCTTCTTCCAACTTCGGGGGTCTTCTTCAAACTTCGGGGGTCTCTTCCGACTTCTGGGGCCCGGTCTTCTCCGCCGTCTTCTTCCCTCTTTCTCCTGTCCCGATGTTGACTCAACAAGCTCTCCCGCTGTAATGCCGTATGAGGGGTGCACAGACATCACCCGGTGACCACGCCCCATGCCTATATAAATGGTTGCGCACCGCTCACACGGCATTACAGCGGGAGACCTTGAGTCAACATCGGGACAGGAGAAAGAGGGAAGAAGACGACAGAGAAGACCGGGCCCCCCGCTAGTAAAACAGCTGCAAGAAGATAGTGGAGGGGCCCGACAGAAAGCACTGGAGAGTGCGGAGAAGAGAGCGGAGAGTCGGAAGAGACCCCCCGGAGTCGGAAGAAGACCCCCGGAGCTGCCTAATAAATGACTTTAAAAACCTGTGTAGTGTTTTTTTTTTCTTGACAATTTCCCCCCCAGGTGAATGGGTAGTGGTACGATGTACCACATACTCATTCACATAGGGTGGGGGGCCGGTATCTGGGGGCCCCCTTATTAAAGGGGGCTCCCAGATTCCGATAAGCCCCCCCCGCAGACCCCGACAACCAACGTCCAGGGTTGTCGGGAAGAGGCCCTGTTCTCATCAACATGGGGACAGGGTGCTTTGGGGTGGGGGGCTCGCTCGTCCCCACCCCCTTTCCTGACTGGCCGGGCTGCATGCTCGGATAAGGGTCTGGTGTGGATTTTGGGGGGACCCCCACGCCGTTTTTTTGGCATAGGGGTTCCCCTTTAAATCCGTACCAGACCCAAGGGCCTGGTATGCTCTTGGAGGGGGAACCCATGCTGTTTTTTATTTAAAATTTGGCGTGGAGTTCCCCCCTTAAGATCAGCAGAGCACAAGTCGAAGCCTAAAAATTCACTCCATAAACTGATCAGTACTGACCCAATACATTCCAACCACACTGCTCCAGCCAAGGTTGCCAAACTCTCTCTGGCCTCGTCTTCTACAGACACAAACAAGAAAAGAAACAAGACAGGACTCCTCCCTACACAAATATATCTCAGGAAAACGTGTCAGAAGTGACTCATGCTGATAATAGAGGAATGAAGCACCAGAGAGAAACTGCACTTAGAGCTTTGGAGAGAGATAAGTAAACAATACAGATATAAGTGCTTTGTTTAGATTCCATTACTGAGGTTTACAACCACTTTAAGGCTAGCCTCTGTTTTGAAAGAAACATGCTATAGCAGAAATGAGAAGGTTGAGACCAACTACCACATCCAGCATAAACTATAATCCAGCAGTGTAGATAGTATAGAGTAGGATAACCAGCTGTTTATCTTGATGGTGGCGCCACTGACATGACAGTATCCTAGTGCAGCAGGAAACATGTTGTGGTATTCCACAAAAGGTAAGTAGTGTCAAGGTATTCAAGTCAGCAACAAAAAGTTACATAGTTGATAATACCTGCACACAATTTTATCATGGTTTGTGGCCGTTAGGATGACAAGTTGAGCTTTACCAAAAGAGGTTTTGCAGCAATTTGCTTTTTTTATGCTTTTTTTGGGGGGGGGGATTTGTTGCTGGGCAGATTTAAAAACGCAAATTACAGTAAAAACGCACTACATGCTTTTCTGCAGCTTCTCCATTAACTCCTACAGATCTGCGCTATAGCCAAATGACAGCTACAATGCGGATCGGCTTTGCCGGGTAGCCGTCCTTTTCTTTGCACGCTCCCCGCGCCCCCTGCAGGGCTCGTGCGGCGTGCGCTCGTTATCATCGAGTCACCGCCCCCTTACCACGTGATCAGCTGTCAGCCAATGAGCTGTGCAAGGGACATCGGCTCCGAAGAGGAAGAGGCACATCCGCCTCATCTGTGCCCACAGGCACCGCCTGCCAGTGCCACCTGCCAGTGCCCACAGTGCAACAAATCAGTGCCACAGAGTGCAAATCAGTGCCACTTATCAATGCCCACAAATGGTGCCAATCAGTGCCTCATCAGTGCCACCTAGCAGAGCTGCCTATCAGTGTCACCTACCAGTGCCGATCATTACCACCCATCAGTGCCCATTACTGCCACCCATCAGTGCCACTTCTCAGTGCCCACCAGTGCCACCCAACAATACCCTTCAGTGCCACCTTTTCGGTGCCCATCAATGCAGCCCAAAACCGCAGAGGTGATCAAATAGATTAAGGCTTACCTGAAGGTGTTTGCAATATCTCCTAAACCTACACAGTTTAGGAGACATTTGCCAAAAAGTGTACACCGATATCTACGGCGCAGGTGCACTGTAAATGCCGCTTTTAATAACAGATAATGCCGTCTTTTACAGCTCCTGCGCGCATGCGCGGAGTGACGTCATCGCCGCTCCGGCCAATCACAGCTCCGGAGCGGCGATACCTGGAAGTAACCTCCGGAAGAGATGGCTGCGGCTGGAGGGGGAGACGAGGACGGCATCGGCGGCTTCGATCTAAGGTAAGTAATGCATAATGAGCTAGTATTTTCTTATTACGTCATCTTGTATCCAGCTTGCTGCCGTCTAATATGTAAACATAAAACATGCAGAAATAAACAACTATATCTGTCAATATGTAACAGACGACCTGGAGAAGCTTTCATAATATGAATATATTGGCATGAAGTTCAGATGACAGCCCCTACATATTCACTAACATGAGGGTCAAAGTCCACACAGCGCAGGCTGGCTGAATAAGAACACGGGGAAAGTAAATATATGCAAGCTTGACAAAGAATTCTGGAGTCATCAACATCAATGATGAACAACTGACAGGAATAAGGGAGCGAGAGGTGAAGGCAAGGCCATGCACATACAGAATCCACAATTACTATATTAAAGTAAATCATGACAAGGTTTTTGTTTTTATTTATTTTGTTTTTATCCCATGATTCTTTGAAATGTTTAATGAAATAATTAAAAAAATATCAAGAATGCATTTTCTAAAGAAAATAAAGGTACCGTATATACTCGAGTATAAGCCGAGTTTTTCATCACATTTTTTTTGTGCTAAAAATGCCCCCCTCGGCTTATACTCAAGTCACCTTTTTGCGCCTGATCTCCCGGACTTTGGGGACCCGGTACCGGCCGGCCCTGGACCCCAAACTTGGCACACATGTAGCCCCACTCTTCCTCTACAAGTGTGCAGCGTTTTTTGTCTGGGGGACCTACGGCCGGTAGCACTGATTTTTCAAAGCCAGGCACCCCTTTCATAGACTCCCATGTTAAAAATCAGTCTAGTCATGGGCACAGTGAGGCATGCACATGGACACAGTGAGGCATGGGCAGAATGAGGCATGGGCAGAATGAGGCATACACATGGACACAGTGAGGCACAGTGAGGCATACAGATGGACTCAACTTCTTTGGTGGACCATGGCGAGGCCTGTTCTGAGTGGAACCCGTGCTGTTAAACCGCTGCTGCTGCAGCTCAGTTTCAGGGTCTTTGTAATCTTCTTATAGCCTAGGTCATCTTTATGTAGAGCAAAAATGTTTTCCGATCCTCAGAGAGTTCTTTGCAATGAGGGGCCATGTTGAACTTCCAGTGGCCAGAGTGAGAGCGATAACACCAAATTTAACACACCCGCTCCCCATTCACACCTTAGATCTTGTAACACTAATGAGTCACATAACACCGGGGAGAGATAATGGCTAATTGGGTCCAATTTGGATATTTTCACTTAGGGGTGTACTCACTTTTGTTGCCAACAGTTTAGACATTAATGGTGTGTTGAGTTATTTTGAGGGGACAGCAAATTTACACTGTTATACAAGCTGTACACTCACTACTTTACATTGTAGCAAAGTGTCATTTCTTCAGTGTTGTCACATGAAAAGATATAATGAAATATTTACAAAATTGTGAGGGGTGTACTCACTTTTGCGAGATACTGTATATAACTCCCAATGGTCCAACCAATACCAGGAGATTTGTTTATAGTATCAGTATACAAAAATCTACGTTTTAGTAGTCAATGGAAACTAAATTTCACACTCTTCTTGGGTTTCTTGCTTTAGTATTTGCCATGGGAATGCCTGGTATAGATATATACTGGTACTTGCAAAAGTTACATTATATTATATTTTCTCTAAATATAATAGTGATGATCTCAGTTTGCATGTGGTGAACAAATGAAACTGTAGTGTTTGGTTTCTGCAGAATAGGGTGAGACAAAGAGGAATCCCAGGAATGGATAATTATGTGAGAAAACCTATGTAAGTCACCAATAAAATATGTAGAAAAATAATGTTTAAAGGAAATAGTATGCTAACATCATAAGAAGTGGCTATAAAGGCATAAAGTTATTTTGCTAAAAATATCAAGTTACCAGAAAAACAGCTGCGCTCACTGCAAAAGAGGACTCAGGATAAATATGTCATGAGAGAATTAAAGCCTACCTAAACCCAAAAACAACAAAAATGTCATATATTACAGCTTACCAGTCCCAGTGTTAAGACGTGGTGTTTTTTTCAGGCTTTCTTGCTTTATTTTCACCAGTTAATCCTTAAGATAACACACTACCTGTCTCTAGGAAAGTGTTTCTCAACCAGGGTACCATCTAAGTTCCCCCAGGGTACCTTGAGCACAGGACACAGTATGCCCTCGATCAGCATTGTATTTAGCATTGTGTGTGTGTGGGTTGGGTGCCAGCACCATAAGAACCTATGATGCTTGAGAGCTAGGACGCATGGCGTCATTCATTGCTATGCTCACCAACACCACGGCAGTGGATGACTCTGATCCAGGGCAAGGAACAAGTAGGACTGCTCCCAGCAATCAGAAGAAGACAGAAGTTGGCCCTCTTCCCCTGCCACGATGCTGGAGCCAAAAGGTAGGGCTTTGATGTGAAAAGGGGACTGTGTGATTGGGGGGGGGATTCTGTAATGGAGGGGGCCTGTGTGACCAGGAAGCTTTGTGATGGGGGGGATTTCATGTAATGTTGGACTCTTTGGAGATTGGAGGGACTTTGGTGTTGCAAGTCAACAATATGGTCCTCCTAGAACACCTTCATTACGCTTTATTAGGTGAACCCGGTTCAGCTCATGACAGCAAAATTCTGAGAAATTGTTGTGCAGGAGCATACTCTAGGGTGGCACACACTGAGAAAAATCAGAGGAAAAAAATCTGTTTGAGGAGCGATCGTTCGATTTTCGTATAGTGCAGGGATCCTGAAATTATGGCCCTCCAGCTGTTGTGGAACTACACATCCCATGAGGCATTGTAAACCTCTGACATTCACAGACATGACTAGGCGTGATGGGAATTGTAGTTCCTGAACAACTGGAGGGCCGTAGTTTGAAGATCCCTGGTATAGTGTGTACACAACTTTTGACATTCGATTCAGATACAAATTTCCGAAGGGGACAAACCCCAAATTTTTTCTCATAAGTGAACAGAACAAACGATATCTGTTTAACCACTTCCATACCGGGCACTTACGCACCTTCCCGCCCAAGCCAATTTTTAGCTTTCAGCACTGTCGCACTTTGAATGGCAATTGCGCGGTCATGCTACAATGTACCCAAACAAAATTGGCGTCCTTTTTTCCCCACAAATAGAGCTTTCTTTTGGTGGTATTTGATCACCTCTGCGATTTTTTTTTTTTGCGCAACAACTAAAAAAAGACTGAATATTTTGAAAAAAAATTATGTTTTTATTTTTTTCTGTTAAATTTTTTGTAAATAAGTAAGTTTTCTCTTTCAATTACGGGCACTGATATGGCGGCACTGATGGGCACCGATGAGATGTCACTGATGGACATCGATGAGGTAGTACTGACGGGCACAGATGAGGTGGCACTGATTGGCGGCGCTGGTATGCGGCACTGATGGGCACACATAGGCGGCACTGATGGGCACACATAGGCGGCACTGATGGGCACACATAGGCGGCACTGATGGGCACTCATGGGCGGCACTGATGGGCACTCATGGGCGGCACTGATGGGCGGCACTGATGGGCACTCATGGGCGGCACTGATGGGCACTGATGGGCGGCACTGATGGGCACTCATGGGCGGCACTTATGGGTGGCACTGATGGATACTTATGGGTGGCACAGATGGGCACTGATAGGTGGGCACTGGGCATGGATGGGTACTGTGGGGTGGCACTGATGGACACTGTGGGGTGGCACTGATGGACACTGTGGGGTGGTACTGATGGACACTGTGGGGCGGCACTGATTTACCCATGTTGCCAATCAGTGCCCATTTGTGGGCACTGATTGGCATCTTTTTTTTTTTTTAATGCTTTTTTTTTTTTGCCCCCTTTTTTTTTTTTTTTTGCCCTTCCCTGGTCCAGGGTGGGCTTCCCTGGTGGTCCAGTGTGGCGATCCGAGGGGGGGCTGCGCTGATAAACAATCAGCGCGAACCCCCCCTGTCAGGAGAGCCGCCGATCGGCTCTCCTCTACTCGCGTCTGTCAGACACGAGTGAGGAAGAGCCATCAACGGCTCTTCCTGTTTACATCGTGATTAGCCGTGGTTGGACACGGCTGATCACGTGGTAAAGAGTCTCCTTGATCGGTGTTGCGGGGTGTCAGACCGACACCCTGCAACAACGATCGCCGCGATGCGCGCCCCCGGGGGCGCGCAGAGGCTCAGAATCCTGAGGACGTCATATGACGTCCAGTCAGGATTCTACAACCACTTTGCCGACGTCAATGTGTCATTGGCGGGCGGCAAGTGGTTAATGTGTACCGTTTTTGTAGAAAACGAGAAAAGTCAAAAAATGAAAGACTGCACATGATCAGAAACAATAAACAAACAAAACCAAAACTTTGTCGAACGAGAATTTTCGTACATTATTGCTTTCCTCAGTTCCGACTTGTTGTGAAACAATAAGGAAAATTGGACAATCGTTCACCTGATTTTCTCATAGTGTGTACCACTATGATACTAAAGTGTTTTTTTTTTTCATTAAAAATAACAAACATGTTACTTACCTTCTTTGTGTAATGGTTTTGCACAGAGCAACCCAGATCCTCCTCTTCTCAGGCCCCTCTTCGGTGCTCCTGACCCCTCCCTCCAGTTGAGTGCCCCCACAGCAAGCAGCTTGCTATGGGGGCACCTGAGCTGAGCCACAGCTCCATGCGGCCATTCAGACACAGAGCCGTGATCCGGCTTCGACCCTCCTCTCTCCTCATTGGTTCACTGACTTTGATCGAAAGCAGCGGGAGCCAATGCGCTGTGCTGCTGTCTCAGCCAATGAGGAGGGGAGTCACGGACAGCCGACTCTCTGGCAACATCACTGGATCTAGATGGGGCTCAGGTAAGTATTAGGGAGGCTGAGTGGGCTGCTGCACCCAGAATGTTTTTTATCCCCCACTGGGCGAAGGCAATGGGCCGGCAGGAGGAATTCCCGCAGTGTCTGTGTCGATGGGGGAATCAAGCTAATTTCTTTCCTGCAACTCGTGGCTGCAGGAAAGAAATTAGCGCCTTTTTTTGGCCGGTCTTATAGTTTTCCACTCTTAACAGCTTTTCTAAACAAAGCATCTATTTAAAGGCATGTGTTCTCATTCATGGAGATCAGCCATTTAGATAACATTTCATACTTTTACACCATGGAGCCATTTCATACATATCTGTACGCTTATCAGTGACTCTGGATTATTGTCCTTTACTTACTGTATAAGCCTTGCTCTTGCTACTGAGAATTTTTGAAATGCCAAAGTCTCCAATCTTGACAATCATCTGATGTTTATCCAGCAGGATGTTCTGGGTTTTCAGGTCCCGATGAAGAATAAGCTTATTGTGCACATGATGGAGAGCAAGGAGGATCTGGACGAAGAAGTGCAGAATAGTGTCTTCGTCTAGAAGGGAATTACAGCGTTTCTGGATAAATTCAGCTAAAGTGCCACCTGCAAACCAAGAATGCCATATTACTCTGTGAGTTTTTTTTTATCTGCTAAAGCAAGTTTTAAAAGCCACATCTTCATGATCATAATCTATACACAGATCTCTAGGTTCCTTCGCCCTCTTGTTCAGTCAGCATAATTACCGTATATATACTCGAGTATAAGCCAAGTTTATCAGCACATTTTTTTGTGCTGAAAATGCCCCCCTCGGCTTACACTCGAGTCACCTTTTTGCTCCAGATCTCCTGGACTTTGGGGACCCGGTACCGGCCAGACGTAGGTTGGCACATATGTAGCCCCACTCTTCCTCTACAAGTGTGCAAAGTTTGTTGTCTGGGGGACCTACGGCCGGGGAGCACTGATTTTTCAAAGCCGGGCACCCCTTCCATAGACTCCCATATTGAATGGTAATTTCTCCGGTGACTTTGTGGACCCGGTACCGGCCGGTCGTAGGTCCCCTGGACCCCAAACCTGGCACACATGTAGCCCAACTCTTCCTCTACAAGTGTGCAAAGTTTGTTGTTTGGGGGGACCTACGGCCGGGGAGCACCGATTTTTCAAAGCCAGGCACCCCTTCTATAGATTCCCATGTTAAACGTTAGTCTAGTCATGGACACAGTGAGGCATGGGCACAGTGAGGCATGGGCACACTGAGGCATGGACACACTGAGGCATGGACACACTGAGGCATGGACACACTGAGGCATGGACACACTGAGGCATGGGCACAGTGAGGCATGGGCACAGTGAGGCATGCACATGGACACAGTGAGGCACAATAAGGCATGCAGATGGACACCCTAGGCTTATACTCGTGTCAATAAGTTTTCCCATTTTTTTGTGGTAAAATGAGGTGCCTCGGCTTATATTTGGGTCGGCTTATACTCGAGTATATACGGTATATGTTTGTTATTTGTTTCCATTCACACAGCACACCTAAAAAATGGGAATGGATGGGGGAATTGGGTCTTTTTTTTTTTTTCATTCAACCTATTGGATGAAAAAAAAAACTAGTGTAGAGGACCCAGAAGAGTTGGCAGCCTCCCAATGATGTCACACAACAACATGGCAGTAACCACTCTGGATGAAGCCAATTACATTATAAGCTACATAGATATTGTATTGTTTTCAATTAGTCTGAGTAGACAGACTTGTGCTGAGAGAAAGGATCAGTAAAGTACAATCACTCCACGCCACTACTTAACTGAAATAACTCGTAATGAGTATATATGCTTACTGCTTACATGTACATATGCATATATGAATACAACAGATAGAAATAATTCCAAAATGAAAATATAACCACACAATAATAACATTGTTTATTTTGCATTGTCATTGTGCACTTTTAATGCACTTGCAATTAAAGGCTCGTACACACGATAGGTTAAACCGATGAAAACGGTCTGATGGACCGTTTTCAGCGGTCCAAACCGATCGTGTGTGGGCGCCATAGGTTATTTAACCTTCGGTTAAAAAAAAGCCAACTTGCTTTCAAATTTAACCGATGGATTGCTAATCGATAGGTCAAAACCGATCGTTAGTAGGCAAAACCATCGGTTAAAAATCCACGCATGCTCAGAATCAAGTCGACGCATGCTTGGAAGCATTGAACTTCGTTTTTTCAGCACGTCTTTGTGTTTTACGTCACCGCGTTCTGACACGATAGGTTTTTTAACCAATGGTGTGTAGGTGCGACGGACCATCAGTCAGCTTCATCGGTTAACCTAGGACAACTGTCCTTCAGACCGTTTTCATCGGATGGATGGATTTGATCGTGTGTACAAGGCTTAACTTCACACATTGCGTAAAAACTATGAATGTCAGAAATGTTGACCTATACAAACAGAAATTAATTATTTTTCAATTGTTAATCGTGGAAAGGAAACTTGAGCCCTGGTTCACATTGATGCGATTTGGCATGCAATTTGACATGTCAAATTGGCAGCTATTGCCCGCAATGGAACCGTCCGAATCGATGCGACTCCGACTTTGCGGTGCCGCACAAATTCCCAAAAGTCGTTTCTGTACAACTTTTGCCAAATTCAGGTGCGATTTCAATAGACATCTGTGCAAGAAAACGCATAGATGTCTCTGAAATCGTCGGACTGACATGAGAGAATAAAATTGTGTAAGTTCAGCTGAATCCTGCAGCTCAGTGTGAACCTGGGCTTAGTGTTAAACTAGATCCCAAAATAAGTGTCATTTAACTTACTAAAGCAATGAGCATCGTAAACAGGCCCCATGGGTTTTTTTCTAATGGATGAGATTTACTAAAACTGGTGCAGCTGTGCACAGTAACCAATCAGCTTCCAGGTTTAAGCCCTTGTTCACACGGAGGGCAGGTTTCTCACACGATTTCACCCCCGTGCAGGTTTATGCACAGATGACTATTAAAATAGCCCCTGAAGTTGCCAAAAGTAGTGCAGGAACTACTTTTGGAAACCGGTGTGGTGTCGCACCCATTCGGACGGTGCTATTGCCGGCAATAGGCTCTGATTTGGCATGCGATTTGGCATGTCAAATTGGCCCGATGTGAACAGGGGCTCACCGTCAAAAGATTAATTGAACAAGCTGAAGTTAGAAGCTGATTAGTTACTATGACTATGCACAGATTAAATAGATAGATTCCGTGTGCACTAATTTTAGTCTCTTTCAGCCACTTCCTGTCCACAGGTGGCCCTCCAGCATTGGTAGCACATCATTGCTCTGGACTGGCTTCCTGATAGCGACAACAGGGGACTATGCTTGGGCATTGTGTGCCAGCACAGCCATCAGGGGTGTATATGATAGGGTCGCAACTCAGAATATGAGCTGTAAAACAGAGTCAACTCATAATAGAAAGTACCATATTTATCGGCGTATACCGCGCACTTTTTTCCCTGAAAATCAGGGCAAAATCGTGGGTGCGCGGTATACGCCGATACCCGCTTTCCCGCGCGGAGTTTTGAATACTGCGCCAACATATACCGAGCGCAGTACACTCGGGTATAGTCGGCCAGTCTCGGCTCCTTCCGCGCTCACGTCCTGGACGTACAGGACGTGAGCGCGAGTGTTGCCGAGCCTGCCCGACAATACACGAGTGTACTGCGCTCTGTATATGTCGGCGCAGTATTCAAACTCGGCGCGGGAAACGAGCGGGGAGGACGCCGCAGAAGGACGCCGGACCCGACGAAGAGGACACCTGAAGCCCGCAGACGGACCCCAGACCCGACGAAGAGGACACCCGAAGCCCGCAGACGGACCCCGGACCCGACGAAGAGGACACCCGAAGCCGCAGAAGGACGCCGGACCCGACGAAGAGGACACCCGAAGCCGCAGACGGACGCCGGACCCGACGAGGCCGCCGCGCAAGACACCAAAACTGTAAGTACAAAAAAAACTTTTTTTCCACAGGATTCAGGGCCACTTTAGGGGTGCGCGGTATACGCGAGAGCGCGTTATACCGCAATAAATACGGTACTTGAACAGGGACCATCATGGCAAAATCTAAAGCTGGGTACACACGGCCCGAATGTTGCCGGTTCAAGAAAAAACGCCCGACATTCGGCCCGTGTGTATGTTGGTCTGTCTGACATGCTTGACATGCCTAAACGATACTTAGAGATAACTACAGGCATTTTATTCTTTGCATATCTTTTTTTCTTCTTTTCCTCTATATTCTTCTCATGGCGGCCAATTTCACTAAGAAGAATTCATCGCCCATTACTTCCCATAACTCCGGATATGCCTCCTGGGCCTTGTGACTATGAGGGGGAGGCACTGGTGATGTAGTCTTCCCAGGATGCATCTGTAAGACTCTTGCTACATCACCAGTGTCTCACTTAACCAGGAAGTGGATAAACTGTAATTGTAAGCAAAAGCAAAAAACTGTAAAAATGGTTTCATATCAGAAAGCAGAGCTGAATGCTGATGTGATTTTTAGTGAAAGTTTTGCTTTAATATTATCAGTACTTATGAACTAAATCATAAAAGGTGGAGCTGTTTTGACTGAAACAAGGACATGAGAGTGGCAAGGCCCGATCTGTCACTAATAGACAAGATGAACTTGGAGCCACATTCCTGAATCAGTGAAGAATCTGTATGACGAAACAATGACCGTCCTTATGTCAACAATCTGAGTCACTCTGTTTTCTGACCTGAATTTACATAAGCAGCTGGTTTCGGTCCTGTTATCAGATTACAATAAAAGTAACAAAGCAGCATAAAAAGTAAAAGAAAACAAGTCAGATACTTTCAGCTGGGTGTAACCAATACATAAATGAAGAAATTAGAATTATACACAGAAAATGACCCAATTTTATTACGGATTATTAACTAGGATAGCATTATTTTTTCACAGGATTTCAGTGTTATTTTTTAGGCTTTGGGCTTGTGTCAATACTTTGATATCGGTTTGAGACATTTCTGTGATCATTCGGAATTCAATTACAGGGGCATATGACCTGGAGTTGGCCTCCTTCTGACTTGCTACAAGTGGGTTTTGTATTCTCATGGATTTTAACCACTTAAGACTCGGACCAAAATGCAGCTAAAGGACCTTGCCCCTTTTTCGTTTCGGCACTGCGTCGCTTTAACTGACAATTGCGCGGTCGTGCGACGTGGCTCCCAAACAAAATTGGCATCCTTTTTTCCCACAAATAGAGCTTTCTTTTGGTGGTATTTTATCACCTCTGTGGTTTTTATTTTTTGCGCTATAAACAAAAATAGAGCGACAATTTTGAAAAAATGCAATATTTTTTACTTTTTGCTATAATAAATATCCCCCCAAAATATATATATATATATATATATATATATATATATATATATATATAAAAATTTCCTCAGTTTAGGCCGATACGTATTCTTCTACATATTTTTGGTAAAAAAATCGCAATAAGCGTTTATCGGTTGGTTTGCGCAAAATTTATAGCGTTTACAAAATAGGGGATAGTTTTATTGCATTTTTACCAATTATTTTTTTTTTTACTACTAATGGCGGCGATCAGCAATTTTTTTCGTGACTGCGACATTATGACACATTTTTGGGACCATTGTAATTTTCACAGCAAAAAATGCATTTAAAATGCATTGTTTATTGTGAAAATGACAGTTGCAGTTTGGGAGTTAACCACTAGGGGGCGCTGTTGAGGTTATGTGTTTCCCGAAGTGTGTTTACAACTGTAGGGGGGTGTGGCTGTAGGAGTGATGTCATTGATTGTGTCCCCCTATAAAAGGGGTGACACGATTGATGCAGCCGCCACAGTGAAGAACGGGGAAGCCGTGTTTACACACGGCTCTCCCCCCGTTCTTCAGCTCCGGGGACCGATCGCGGGACTCCAGCGGCGATCGGGTCTGCGGGTCCCAGTCACGGAGCTTCGGACCGGGTCACGGGTCACGCGCCCGCGACCCACGGCTGGGTACTAGTACAGGACGTACCTGTATGTACATGTGCCCAGCCGTGCCATTCTGACGACGTATATGTGCAGGAGGCGGTCCTTAAGTGGTTAATGCGAAACCCATTGGAAGCGAACAAAAGCTGCTAACACTGTTTCTATGGCTAAGTTCACATGACCGGCCGGGGGAGGCAGCAAAAACAGGTGGTGGATCTGCTTTTTTACCACCCCCGACTGTCTACCTACAATATGACATGGCAGCCACTCTGTCTGTTTGTATTGCTGAAATTGTGATGATTTGATTCTCTGATTAATTCAGCATGCATAGTAAGAACACATGGGATCTAAATGGCTGCATTTACAGAAAAAAATTCAATTAATTACAAATATAAAATTGCCAAAAACTGCAAACCAGCCACTGTGGGAACAAGGGGTAGAGTCAACACATTTTACGACAACTAGCACTTACTCCTAACACTAGTTACTATGAAATCAGCCACTGTGGGAGCAAGGGATAAAGTCAACGCATTTTGCACCAACTAGCGCTTACTCCTGTTTTCAATTTATTTTTATTGATCTTTTTCTCATATACAAAAAAATATACATTAAAACAAGATTCTATCACATTATACATTTATTTCTATTCAATATACCGAATCGTATTCAATGTTCATAAATCGCATTGCCTTCTAAAAGACGGTTTCCTACATCATATACCAGGGATATGCAATTAGCGGACCTCCAGCTGTTGCAGAACTACAATTCCCATGAGGCATAGCAAGACTCTGACAACCACAAGCATGACACCCAGAGGCAGAGGCATGATGGGACTTGTAGTTTTGCAACAGCTGGAGGTCCGCTAATTGCATATCCCTGTCATATACCCTCCATTTACTCACTATCATACATTCTCATTCATCCTCCCAACCAAAAAAAATAAAAATATATGTCCCTTATATTTTCTCTCTTTCCATCCAATCATTCTATATTTCCCTTTTCATAATTTTTCTTTATTATATATATTCTTTCATTCCTTTTGAGAGCCGAAATTCATCCCATTTTTTCCATATATCTGGCATTGGACTATTTATATATTATTCTCCTATCTGTCTTTCCGTATATTGTATTTCGTTCATTTCACATATCCATTCTGCTATATTTGGACTTTTGTTTCATTTCCATTTGCGGGCTACTCATAAGTCATGAGTAAGCGCTAGTTAGGGTGAAATGCGTCAACTTTATTCCTTGCTCCCACAGGGTCTGGTTTTCTGTTTTTGGTATTTTTAACATTTGTAATAAAATGGATAATTTTTTTCTAAAGTGTTTTCACTAAGCTTGGCTCGATGAGCAGAGGTGGCACCTGATGAAACAAGAGGTAGAGAAGATTGCAGTGGCATACCCACCTGGAATAGCAGCATATGTATTGCACATATTTTATTCAGCATGTTGAGTTTGATAGGCAGCTTTGCCTGCCAAACAAGCCCACTTAAATCAATTGGACTGTGCTGCAACCGCATGCCAAACACAGCTATGTAGGTTGCAGCAAGGAGATTCCACGTAATGTGTTTACAACGCAAATGCACAAAAAATGAATACAAAAAAAAATAAAAAAAGAAAGCTTAGAAAGTGTTTAAAGCTGTGTAATATTGCCTCCTACAGTATAAGCTGTGAGTAAACGTTATTACACTTGGCTGGCACTGCTAAATGAATTGAACAATTAGGTTTATGAGGCAATAAGGAAAATCTGTGTTCTTACAACAATTAGCATACAGATAACATTAACAAAGTCCAAATCAGGAAAAAAAGTATTACTGGTAGCTATTTTCCCATTTGGAGAAATGTTTAAGTCTTTCAGCATATGGTTTTTCATCCATAAACATCCCAAATGTAGAGTAGTGGTAAGTAAGGAGCAGGGACGTTCAATCAGGGGAGGCAGAGCCTCACCTGCCATGAAAAAATATAAATAAAAATGATCGAGCTACGAGGGTCGTAGCTCATCGACTTGGGGTAGCCAAAGTCCTACCCCGCCACTGGTCAAAATTTGGGGCTCCTGGGACCTTTGGTTCCAGAGATATAGGGCTCCTTGTGCAGCCTGTCCGAACTTACATACAGAGCGGCCAGTTTAAATACAAGCTGGCACACTCTTAGGTAGATTCACAAAGAGTTAGGCCGGCTTATCAGTAGATAAGCCGACCTAACTCTGAATCTACGCCGGCGTTTGTTTAAGTGTATTCTCAAACAGAGATACACTTAAACAAAGCTAAGATAGGCCGGCTTGCGCTGTTCTATCTTAGCTTGCAATGTTTCTGTTGGCCACTAGATGGCGCTTCCATTGCGGCCGGCGTAGATTATGTAAATGAGGGGATACGCCGATTCACGAACGAACGACAGGCCTACACCATCGCATTACGTCGTTTCCGTAAGGGATAGGCCGCCTAAAGTTATTCCATCTATGAGGTGGAATAACAATGTTAAGTATGGCCGCCGTTCCCGCCGCGAGGTTTGAATTTTTTACGTCGTTTGCGCAAGTCGTCCGCGAATCGGGATTTACGTCGTTTACGTACACGTGGAAATCAATAGGCCCGTACGGCGTACTTAGCCGCAATGCGCACTGGGAAATGTAGTCGCCCAGCGCATGCGCAGTGTCAAAAAACTTCAAAAAACGTGAGGTCAAGCCTCATTTCCATACAACACGCCCCCCTCCAAGCAATTTGAATTAGGCGCGCTTACGCCCGCTCGTTTTAGGCTACACCGCCGTAGATTAGCAGGTAAGTGGTTTGTGAATCACTACTAGCCTAAAAAATTTACGGCGGTGTAGCCTAAAAAGGCTAGGCTAGGCCGTCCTAATTTTAGGCCAAGGTACGTGAATCTACCTATCAGTTTGCAGCATACTGAGAGGATGAGCTCTCAGTGCCTCTCCTCACTTCTTGTCAGAGGCACTGAGCTCAATGGACAGCTTGGATCCTTGGACCAATGGCAAAGCACTATTGGTCCAAGATTTAAAAATCATAATTTATTGGCTAGAAAATTACTCAGAACCCTCAAACATTATATATATTGTTTTAGGAGACCCTACGGCAGTGATCGCGAACCTTGGCACCCCAGAGGTTTTGAAACTACATTTCCCATGATGCTCCAGCACTCTGCATTGTAGTTGAGCATCAAGGGAAATGTAGTTCCAAAAACATCTAGGGTGCCAAGGTTTGCCATCACTGACCTAGGGTATAAAATGGTGGTTGTTGCAACTTTTTTATGTTACAAAGTATTTGCGCAGCAATTTTTCCAAATTTTTTTTTTTGGAAAGAAACTATTTCACGAATACAAAAAAAACAAAAAAACACTAAAATGAGACAGATTTTTTTGTATACAATGAAAGATGATGTTACACCGAGTAAAAAGATACCTAACATGTCACACTTTAAAATTGTGCACACTTGTGGAATGGAGCCAAACTTCAGCACTTAAAAATCTCCATAGGCGACGCTTTAATTTTTTTTTTACAGGTTACCTGTTTAGAATTACAGAGGGGGTCTAGTGCTAGAATTTTTGCTCTTGTTCTAACGTTTGTGGTGTATGTAACCTGTCTGTATCTGGCTCTGATACAAGCCCGTGCCTCACCAGCCACTAACCTCACTGCACTATGGCTGGCTTTAGGTCTTAATAGAGCATTAAAAACGTTTGTGGTTAGTCTGTCTGACTGTCATCAGTTAATAGTCACAAAGTTAAAAATGTAATGCGCTGCGAAAATAATAGGTACAGGTATTTTGGCTGCAATTTTTAGAGATTAATGTATATTGTATAACTGCAGGTATGTCATCAGAAATTTCCAGTATTATACAGATGACCACATCTGCAGTGGTAAAACCTTTTTACTCACCAGGAGCATACTCCATTGCAATCATAAGGGCCTTGTCTTCTAAGAAATTCTCATAGTATTCAATGATGTTTGGATGATTTAATAGTTTCAGCACTTGACATTCATTCTGAGCTGCAAGTCGCTCATCTTTGGTCATCTGCTCCACAGGTATTTGTTTGATGATCACCAGCTTCTGGTCTGCTTTTCTCAGGCAGAGGTGCACAATCCTGCAAATACACAAATATCAATTACCTGCTAGAAGAGACCCCAAAGATCATTGAAGAACTACAGCAAATCAACTTTAGGACATTGGTCATGTGCTACTTCCATTAAACATCAGATTTTATGTCATGAGTCTAGTATGTTATCATTAGGGTTGAGCGAACCCGAACTGTAAAGTTCGGGTTCGGTACAGACTTTGGGTTTTTCCCGAACCTGAATAATTGCTGAAAGTTCGGGTCCGGGTTCGGAGTTCGGGAAAAAAAAAATACGCGGAGGTCCCTCCAAATTCAATAACCAGACCCTTTAGGTCTGGTATGGATACGCAAGGGCTGTCCCAGTGACGTAGCAGAGTGTGCGTCAGAGGGGGACGGGGTCACGTGACGCGCAGCCCGCCTCCCCTATAAAAGAAACGTCAAAGCATCGGCGCGTCATTCGCTGAGCTGTGCTCTGAATGGATGGATGTTCTCATCGCTGGACCAATCGCTGGAGACATCACCCGGCGCTGGAGACATCACCCGGCGCTGGATAGAGACAACGATGGAGCGGCGAGCAGCACCGATCGTCTATTATCACCGCTGGATTTTTATTTGGTTTAATTAATAAAGTAATTTGTTCTACGGTGTGTGTGTTTTTTTTTCTGAAAACTACTATTTACACTTCCTTCGTGAAATGGTAGGGGTACAGTGTACCCCATTACTATTTCACACAGGGGGGGCCAGGATCTGGGGGTCCCCTTTGTTAAAGGGGTCTTCCAGATTCTGATAAGCCCCCTGCCCGCATACCCCCACAGCCACTGGGCAAGGGTTGTGGGGATGAGACCCTTGTCCCCATCAACATGGGGACAAGGTGCTTTGGGGGGGCACCCCAAAGCACCCTCCCAAAGTTGAGGGCATGTGGCCTGGTGCGGTTCAGGAGAGGGGGGGGGGCGCACTCTGTCCCCCCTTCTTTTCTGCGGCCAGCCAGGTCAACGTGCTCGGATGAGGGGTCTGGTGTGGATTTTAGGGGGAACTCCACGCCATTTTTTTTTAAAATTTGGGGTGGAGTTACCCTTAAAATCCACACCAGACCTGAAGGGTCTGGTTATGGATATTTAGGGGGAACCCCACGTCATTTTTTTTTTTTTAATTGACGGTGGGGTTCCCCTTAATATCCATACCAGACCTAAAGGGTCTGGTTATTGAATTTGGGGGGACCTCCGTGCATTTTTTTTTTTTTTACTAAAAGTCTGTGTCCCATTGACTTCAATGGGGTTCGGAGTTCGGGTTCTTTTTTTTTAAAGTTCGGGTTCGGGTCCGAACATCCAGGTGTCCGCTCAACTCTAGTTATCATAAATGAATGCAAACTAAATTGGTACTGGAAGCACTAGCAATGGAGCATTGCCATGTAATGCCACGTACACACGATCGGTTCATCCGATGAAAACGGTCTGATGGATTTTTTCATCAGATATCCGATGAAGCTGACTTTCATCAGTCTTGCCTACACACCATCAGTTAAAAAAACGATTGTGTCAAAACGCGGTGACGTAAAACACAACGACGTGCTGAGAAAAATGAAGTTCAATGCTTCCGAGCATGCGTCGACTTGATTCTGAGCATGCGTGGATTTTTAACCGATGGACGTGCCCCACAGACGATCGTTTTTTTCTACCGGTTAGTTAACCATCAGATTTTAAAACAAGTTCCTAGTTTTTTAACCGATGGATAAAAAAACGATGGGGCCCACACACGATCGGTTAGTCTGATAAAAATGGTCCATCCAGTGACCCCGCACCCATGCCAATATAAGTAGTGGCAGCGGGAGAGAGAGTTGCGTCAACATCGGAAGAAGAACAGAGGGAGAAGACACAGCAAAAGACAGTGGACAGAGTTAGAAGAACTGGAGAGGGCTAAAAGACATCAGCAGAGAAAACCCGGAGAGGGGAGAAGAAGTCGGAAGAGACCCCCGGAGCTGCCATAATAAATTAATTTAACACCCTGTGTACTGTGTTTTATTTTCAAAACGTTTTTTTTTTTTAGGTGAATGGGTAGTAGGACGTACCCCATACTCATTCACATAGGGTGGGGGGCTGGGATCTGGGGCTCCCTTGTTAAAGGGGGCTTCCAGATTCTGATAAGCCCCCGCCCGCAGACCCCGACAACCAACGGCCAGGGTTGTCCGAAAGAAGCCCTTGTCATTATCAACATGGGGACAAGGTGCTTTGGGTGGGGGGCGCAGGACCTGCCTGCCCCAAAGAACCCCCCCCCCAGGTTGAGGGCATGCGGCCTGGCCTGGTACGGTTCAGGAGGGCGCTCGCTCATCCCCGCCCCCTTTCCTGACCTGCCGGGCTGTGTGTTCAGATAAGGGTCTGGTATGGATTTTGGGGGACCCTCCCATGCTGTTTTGCCCCAGAAACAATTAGCAATTATCAGATGGGGGCAGGGATTCAAAGATAATCTGAACCTTAGAGGAGCATTAACAACTCTGGTTGTGAAGATGCTGTGCTGGATTATTTTAGGAATTGTGCTGTAGCTGTCCATGCTGAGCTGCTGATTGCATGTGTTTCCATGCCAAGGGCACCCACACATGCGCAGATGAGCGCAATGATATAACTGCATCCAATCCGCACCTTTTTTAAAACCACTACAGCGGTGTTTCATTCCAGTCATGGGAACACTGGGTGACTGACACATTTTCCACATACAGAGGCGCTCGCCATTCCTTGCCACAACACCAAAAGGCACAATCTTCACCTCTCACAGCAGGCGTGCCCCACAGGGCCTTCAAGGTCTAAACTCGCCAAGGAGATCACTACCCTGGACCTTCACAGCACCTTGTCAGTGAGGTAATCAGTTACTGGGTACCCCGAGATCGCTGCCTGCAAGATCCAGCGCCAAAGGGCAACATCTTCAGAGAGACCTCATAGGCACACCCATTACCTAAGGACACTAGCTAAAGACTGAGGCTGAGCTGAGCTGGGAGGGGTTATGCTTGTGTGTGGAATTGTTTTTTTGCCCAGTGTCCTGCAGGTAGCAGCATAACCCAAGAAGTCATGAATATGAAGCTCCTTATGTCCTCTGAGGTACGAATAGGAACATCCATTTACAATAAAGTTCATCTACCAGTATCAAAAAAGAGAAGTGGCGGCGGAGGACTGTGTCTGTGTCCCAACTCCCAAATTAATGGAAGCAAGCAAACGTTCATTGATGGGTGCTGGTGAGGCTGCATTGATGGGTGCTGGTGAGGCTGCATTTTATGGGCGCTGGTGAGGCTGCATTTGATGGGCACTGGTGAGGCTGCATTTGATGGGCACTGGTGAGGCTGCATTTGATGGGCGCTGGTGAGGCTGCATTTGATGGGCGCTGGTGAGGCTGCATTTGATGGGCGCTGGTGAGGCTGCATTTGATGGGCGCTGGGGAGGCTGCATTTGATGGGCGCTGGTGAGGCTGCATTGGTTGAGCACTGGGGAGGCTGCATTGGATGGGCGCTTCATTAAAAAGGTGGGTTGTATACATGGGCAGGGCAAAGGGGGTGGAGCCAAGGGGGTGCAGCAAAATTAGGTTTTGCCTAGGGTGTCAAAAAACCTTGCACCAGCCCTGTATACCACATGTACCTTCATAAATGTATAGCACCAAGCTTGGATTATGCCCATGCTCCTGTTCTCCCACAATCAGCAACGCATGGTGTCACTCATTCCCTTTCTTACCATCAGCATCCAGACAACATAAATGTAAAGAGGAAGTGCGGGCACGTAATTCTCAGTCTATTGACAGGCACACGAGTATGCCGCTGGGTATACATTAGGTAGGCGCAGAAATACAAAGGGACGCTGGGATGCAAGCTGGCATGCATGCTTATGGACTGTTATTAGTGGTGGGCGTCCGTTTAGGAGAGAGCCTTTGATGTCATGTGCCCGCCTACTGATATCTGAAAACAAAGCAGAGCTGACTGCAGGCTCCTATTCGCAATGCTGCCAAACAAAGATAAGTGTAGGAATCAATATATTGAATATGTTTATTTTTATCGGTCTGAATAACTTGACGCTTGTCTATTGATTTGGTGACTGTGGAACTTTATTTCCCCTTTCACACAGGTTGCCAGAGGGCAGAAAAAAAATAGGTTTGGCCTACAGATACACAAGAAATTTGGCAACGCACCGAGTATCATAAACAGCTGCCAAATTCTTATATTTATAGCTGAACTGAAAGTAACAATCCTCCCCTGTAGTGGGGCTGCCCCTTCACTGCAAAGGTTAAATGCTTGTCTAGGGGCCACAAAAAGTACTTTCGTTACCTGATCCTCCTCTCCTGTAGGCTCCCTCCGCACTGCTAGACTGCAGCCGCTTCTCCCCCATGCTGTGGGGGTCGCAGGTTGTCATCAAGACCAATGCAGAGCCCATAGCCTTACATTGGATGTGAGGACACCGCCACAGTGTAGGAGAGGAGAGGTGAGCCGGGGAGAAGAGCATCAAGTAAGAAACTGCTTTACAAAGTCCCCTAAACCTAACTAAGCATTTAAACTATAACTAAAAGCAAAATGTATTTTTAGTATTGGAGAGCGTGGAGAAGGATTAGAACCCCTGTCAAGTTTTTTTATTTATTATTGCAGTCTCCATTAGGAAGATTCATCCTCTACCGTATATACTCGAGTATAAGCCGAGTTTTTCAGCCCTTTTTTTAGGGCTGAAAATACCCCCTCGGCTTATACTCGAGTCAGTACCTGAAGGGCCGCGAGCGTCCATTGTTTAAAAGTCGCGGCTTCCCCCTGGTCCCTTCCATCATTGGCGTTTCCCAGCAGACACTGTGTTCAGTGTTCTGCCTATCACGGACGTCTTTTCATCCTCGGACAAGAGAACGTCCATGATAGGCGGATCACTGAACACAGTGTCTGCTGGGAAACTGAGTCCGAGGATGAGAAGACGTCCGTGATAGGCTGCTGGGAAACGCCTATCACGGAACGGGACCAGGAGGAGACCGCGACTTTTAAACAATGAATGGACGTCCGCAGCCTGTAAAAATTTCAGGTACACTGACTCGGACACAGGGAGGCTGCAATGGGCACAGTGAGGTCGCAATGCGCACAGTGAGGTGGCAATGCGCACAGTGAGGTGGCAATGGGCACAGTGAGGTGGCAATGGGCACAGTGTGGTCGCAATGGGCACAGTGAGGTCACAATGGCTACAGTGAGGTCGAAATGGGCACAGTGAGGTCGCAATGGGCACAGTGAGGTCGCAATGGGCACAGTGATGTCGCAATGGGCACAGTGGCAATGGGCACAGTGAGGCGTGCAAATGGACATTGTTGACCCTCTTTTCTGCTTACAGTGGCTGCTGCATTCTCACCCTAGGCTTATACTCGAGGCAATAGCGCCTGCAAACCGACCCTAAACAGTTGCTGTTTCTCCAGTGTGAAAGCCCGAGGCGCTTTACAGGTGCTTTTTTTAACGCTAAAGCGCCAGAAAAACGCCCCAGTGTGAAAGGGGTCTTAGGGCCCATTCACACTTAGGCAACTTTGGACATCAAAAGCCGCAGCCCATGACTTAACCCCTTAAGGACCTCCTAACGCTGATATACGTTGGCAGAATGGCACGGCTGGGCACAGGCACGTACAGCTACAGGTATGTTGCTGGGTCGCGATTGAGCCGCCGGGCCCGAAGCTCCGTGACCGCGCCCGCGGGACCCGATCGCCGCCGGTGTCCAGCGATCGGTCACAGGAGCTGAAGAACGGGGTGAGGTGAGTGTAAACAAACCTTCCCCGTTCTTCTCTGTGGCAGTGACACTGATCGTCTGTTCCCTGATATAGGGAACAACGATCAGTGACGTCACACGTCCAGCCCCGCCCCCCTACAGTAAGAATCACTCCCTTAGGGCACACTTAACCCCTTAGCGCCCCCTAGTGGTTAACCCCATCACTGGCATTGTCATTTTCACAGTAAACAATGCATTTTTATAGCACTTTTATAGCACTGTGAAAATTACAATGGTCCCAAAAATGTGTCAAAAGTGTCCGATGTGTACGCCGTAATGTCGCAGTCACGAAAAAAAATCAAAGTCATGTGCCCCCTCACAGGCTCCACCCAGTAGCCTGGAATTTCTGATTGGCCCATAAAGCACAGACTGCAGTGTAACTCTGCAGTGCTGAACGGATGGTGACATCTGAACTCTGCCAGGAATCCCTCCAGCCCTGACTACTCACCATTAGAACGGCTCCCTAATAGTGACAACGGTGGAGCCGAGCGCGCCTGCACAATGTGCATCAACCGAGGGGTGACAACACAGGTGTATGTGTGACAGACAGTTGTCACCCCATAACAGGAAGTGATTACCAGGCATTACTTTAAACCAAGCTGAAGCTTTTAAAAGATTGAAAACATTTTATGAATAAAACTTCTGAATAAAACTGAGATTTTTGTGATTGTTATTTATTCTAATATCAAATGTGCACTTACTGGTTACATAATATACATAAAACAAGAGAGAAGAAGGTGTGAGTGTGGATAGCTGGAAGATCTGACAGGAAAGGTAACCCCACACCGAGCATGCTGGGATTAGTAGTTCCACAACGGCTGGACAAGCCATGACTAAAACCCTCCATTACCCACACACTGTGCTCCCGAGGACACCCTTCCTATATCCTAACAAGCTCACCCAAATGCCCCTCGGCCGACCACCCGGATTCTCTGGTATTTCTCCATCTTGCAGACCCCGGGCACAAACTTCCCTTCGTCTCCATGGGAACAGTTCCGACAGAGCCTACGGCGGCTCCGGGGGGACAAACAGCTGCAAAACCTCTGCAATCGCAGAGATGTGATTGGAGTGGGGCTGGGTCACGTGACTGCTGGGGGTCGCTGCTGTGCGGACAGTGCGGGTTCGGATCTCCGTGTCTGTAGACTAAAGATCTGTATATAATGAAGAGTTGTCCTGTAATAGAGATCTGTATATAATAAACGTGTGTATTAACTATCTTTACCTATATATAATAAAGAGTTGTCCTATAATAAAGATCTGGATATAATAAAGAGTCATCCTGTAATAAAGATCCATGTATAATAAATGTCTGTGTATAATAAAGATCTGTATATAAGAGTCTTATAATTCAGTGGCGGCTGGTGCTCAAAATTTTTGGGGGGCGCAAAAGAAAAAAAAATGCAGCCTCACTGTGCCCATCAAATGCAGCCACTGTGCCATCAATTGTCACCACTGTGCCATGCCATCAAACGCAGCCACTGTGCCATCAATTGTCACCACTGTGCCATGCCATCAAACGCAGCCACTGTGCCATCAATTGTCACCACTGTGCCATGCCATCAAATGCAGTCACTGTGCCATGCCATCAAACACAGCCACTGTGGCATCAATTATGACCATTGTGCCATGCCATCAAATGCAGTCACTATGCCATCAATTCGCACCAATGTGCCATGCCATCAAACGCAGTCACTGTGCCATGCCATCAAACGCAGCCACTGTGCCATGCCATCAAACGCAGCCACTGTGCCATCAATTGTCACCACTGTGCCATGCCATCAAACGCAGCCACTGTGCCCCTCAATTGTCGCCACTGTGCCAATTGTCACCACTGTGCCCTTTAATTGTCGCCACTGTGCCAATTGTCACCACTGTGCCCTTTAATTGTTGCCACTGTGCCCATTGATGCCACTGTGCATGTCACTGTACCCTTTAATTGTTGCCACTGTGCCCATTTTTGCCACTGTGCATGTCACTGTGCCCTTTAATTGTTGCCACTGTGCCCATTGTTTTTTTTTGTGACTACAGGAGGGGGGGGGGATATCTGGGATGTAGAGGGGTCAGAGTGCTGGGGAGATATATGGGGTGTAGAGGGGTCAGAGTGCTGGGGGGATATCTGGGTTGTAGAGGGGTCAGAGTGCTGGGGGGATATCTGGGTTGTAGAGGGGTCAGAGTGCTGGGGGGATATCTGGGGTGTAGAGGGGTCTGAATGCTGGTGGAATATCTGGGGTGTAGAGGGGTCAGAGTGCTGGGGAGGCATCAATCTAGCAGATATATTACAGTATATGCACAGCTTTGGTACTTTAAGTATGTAGTTTTTTCCCACTGTTTATTTTCTGTACAGAATGATTGTTCATGTAGTTAATGCGGAGCTCCACCCAAAAGGGGAAGCTCTGCTTGTCTGCCTTCTACCTACTTATGTCTGTTTACCTGCACTGTCTCCATTATAGGGGCCCCAGAGCATTACTTTACCCAGGGGCCCATGATGCTATTAAGACGGCCCTATGTATGGGTGTCCCAGTGGTTGTTCTTCGTTTCTGTTATAACATTTTGTAAATAAGTAGGTTTTCTCCTTCACTGATGTGCACTGATGAAGCTGCACTAATGAGGAGCCACCAATATGCAGCACTGATGGGCACTGATAGGTGGCACTGATGGGCAGCCTTTATGGGCACTGATGCCCAGAGCTGCGATGCGCTCTGGGCGCCGCCTCTTTGTCATCCTTTCCTCAGCCCCCTCCTAGGGCGGACGGGGGTGTTAGGGTTTGCGTACACAGCACATCCGCGCCACGCAGCACCTACGTCAGCACTCCTCCTAGTTTGTGCCGTGCCCGCGTGACGCTGGTGATTGTCAGCGTGCACCTGTGCGGGGCGTTGATATTGAGGTCCTCCCCAGACACAGACTTGCCTGTCACTCTTTGGAGACACCACGCCAGACCATCTCACTCCATTCTGTTCCCCTGTATCCCGGGGTTCTCGGTACGCCAGCACAAGGTTATTCCTGCTATCACTATATTTGGGGTATCTGTCCTCCATTTGGCTTAAATATAGTCTGACATCATGTCATTGTATCATCTTTTAGATTTCCTTTGGCTGTCACCATCGGTTTTACCACTTTGTGTCATCATATATGCCAGCATACCAGCTTCTGTGTCTGTGGAGGGTTTCCTCTGCGCGCCTTGCCGGTGTGCGGCCAGACATCACCTCAGCTCCTGTGGAGGAACAATTTTTCGGCCTCGGCTCCATGCTCACCACACCTACCGCCTAGATTTCTTGTAAGTACTCAAGGTGGACCTTTTTGTTTCATCTTTTATTTGTTTTGATCACCACCAGATCAAGTAACTATACCCTACATTACTTATTTTGTAGATATCCCAAGCATCAGCCCCTGATGAGTGTCATCGACACGAAACACATCGGTCACCAGAGATGTGGATATATGTCCTTATCGTATTATTTAAGTCGATGAACATTATTTTCAACCCTTGATGGTTCCACTTGTTTTAACAATTTTTATCTTCCTCGTTATTGCTGTTAATGTGATATCTGTACATATGTTAATTCATATAATGCACTCATCGATCAATACAGACCACTGTGTGGCACCAGGTTATGCACTGTTGTACTCTCGTTGCCTATTTTGCACATACTATATGTGTGTGTTGGCACTATGAAATGACATTTACACAAAATGATTGTTTCCTCTATGTCAGTGGTTCTCAACCTGGGGTCGGGACCCCCTCGGGGGTCAAATGATGATTTACCAGGGGGTCTCCAAATCCTGGGCTGTTCCTGAAGCCTGTATGGCCCCATGCACACGAGAAGCAAATGCAAACACATGTAAACTCAAGTTTTCAAAGGCAAAAACCAGCGTTTAAAACGCCTGTTTTTGCTGCAAATTTCGCTGCGTTTTGCCGCGTTTGCGGCTATCAGCTTTTACAACAAAGACATTGTAGACCCTCCCAAAGCTTTGAAATGCAAAAACTTTTGCGTCTGAACCCAAAATTTTGCTTCTGAAAAAACGAGCCTAAACCCAACTGCTTTAAAACGCAAAAAAACGTGAATGTGTGCATGGGCACATAGGATAACATTAAATGTGCTCAGGGGCAGTTGAAAAAAATGCCCAAATGCCTCTGAACTCGAGTTTACCAGCGTCTCGTGTGCATGGGGCCCATCACTCTCCCAGCATTTTTGGAGCCCCCCAACAGTGCTATCCCTGGAGCATGTGGCCACCCATCTGGGCTGTTCCTGGAGCCCGCAGCTGCCCACTCAGCCTCTTCGCAGGCACCCATTCAGTTTACGGCATGGCTGGGGGGCAAAGACTAGAGGTCAGCTGACTGGTGAGGAATGTGAAGTGGGAGGGGCTGGAGGAGACCCTGTCTCCTGATTTCGGCATAGGTGTCACTGCTACGAGACACCACAGAGCTGGAGACACAGTGAAGCTGGAGACATTGAGTGACACTACCTGCGATTATAGTTGCCATTACAAGGACTCAGGGAGCGCTAAATGTCTGTGGGTTAGGGGCGTAAATTACTTGTCTTGCCTTGGATGCTGACAACCCGCGCTACGAAAATAATTTTACTGTTAGGGGTCCCCACAAGTTGTGAAATTTTATCAAGGGGTCACGGTCCTAGAAGGTTGAGAACCACTGCTCTATGTGTTTTCTGTTTTTGAGACATGTCATGCAATTTTTTCTTCCCTTTATCACCCACACCATGTCTGCAGCCTCATTTAAAGTCCCAAATTTCCTTTTTTCAAATCTTGTTTTAGCTTTAGACAGATTTTAGTCGCTTGACTAAAATGCCATTTTAGTTTTAAGTCATATTTTAGTTATCTCAATTGTTTTAGTTTTAGTTGTATTTTAGTTATCTCAATTGTTTTAGTTTTAACCGTATTTTAGTCAACTAAAATGGTATTAAGCCTCTGGGTTGTGATCCTGTTCAAATTGTTGAATGTGCATAGTATGTGAACTATGTGATGTCTTGTTCTGTATGGCATTATTCTTGTCTGACAAATTGTCTATTGCTGTTATATTATGTATTCTGTTTTCCTTCAATAAAGCACTCCTGATCGTTAAAAAAAAAAAAAAAAATGGTATTAAGCCAACGTGTCAAAAGTCTCTGGTTTTCCAGCCAGGACTAGACTGAAAATGTAAACTTTAGTTTTCATGCTTTTTTTTCTTATTGAGTTTTCCTGACAGAACTGATGACCCTTGTATGAAGGGACCCTAACTGATACATTAAACGAGGTGTCCTTCCATGTGATCTTCACACAGGATAATCATGTGGACTCCAGTCTTAGTTTAAGACAAAATCCTTTATGCTAGATACAATGTACATTATTGAAGACGACATTATTTATTTGACCTCTAAGTGCTTACTCCATGAGATTGTGAAATGCTGTGTTTTGTTTTGTGCTTCATATCAATGCTATTTGTGCTGTTATTATGTGACACAGAGAATTAAATTGGCTTCCACTGATGTGTACACAAGATCAACCGATACCGGAGCCACAGACAAAATTCCAACACTGGCTGCACAGCAACACCCAACACAACCATTGTAAATGGAGAGTATGACAAACAGCTACTTCCGTGTTGTGCTCTGTGAACCGGGAACATTATTTTAGTTGGTTTATATTGCTCCCAACAGGACAGGCAGAGTAGAAAGTTATGTGCCAGTCAGTAAAGAAAAACAAAACCGATCTCCTATAAATGCTGGGCCTGTACTAAAAATTGAAGCCTTTCTCAGAGAACCTAGAGGTAGGTGCAGTCTACTTTCTCCACTGCAGGTGGTGCTCATTCATAGCAGCCCTGTAGCTGGAGAGGTAGTCAAGAGGAACACAGTTGCTCTATGGTTTCCTGGGTCACTGGGTCCAGCTCGATGCTGCCGCCCCATGTAACTCTGGCAGCCATCTGGGGTCAGGGAGAGCCTATTTAACCTCCCTGTTGGTGTGATTCTGTCTGGAATTACGTGCCAAAAGCGGTACAAGTATTTTGCAAGGAAATTTGGCGTTTTATACTGTAGGCCTGCAATTCTTAGGAATAACTCATTTAAATTTGACCAAACAAGAGTCTAGTAGGCATCCCGGGTATGAATTTGTTTTAAAAACAAAATTATAAATTATAATATAATAAATAATTATAAATAATTATAACAAATAATAATATAATTATAATAAAAATTATTCAATAATGTAATCAACTCAAAATCACTGAAATTTGCTCAGTTGCAGAATTGTCACTGTCATTACTTTTATTTTTTTGATGACGAATTTCCCCACAAATCGCTATCGCACAATTCTGCAAGTGATTATAATTTATTATCGCTGTTTTCTAGCTGCTCTAAAACCATTTTTGACATAAAGGGACACTATTGGTTGCTATGGACAATCTACAGTTTGCAGTCAGAAAGAACAGTTTTTATTATATAAAATGTAGGACACTGGGCAGACCACTAGGGACAAGGGGGGTGTGTATTTTTTACATACAGTACTGTAATCTATAAGATTACAGTATACTGTTTGTAAAGTGTTTGTTTACATTTTTGAATTTTGCGTCGTTCTCCGCCCCCGTGCGTTGTAACGTCGCAGGGAACGGAGATCGGCAGCACACCGGGACACTAGGAATCGAGCGAGGACCCGCTCGCTCACACAGCGGGGATGCATCGCAGGATCCAGGGACAAGGTAAGTAACTTTGTCTGTGGATGCTGCGAGGTAAGCCGCGCCGCTGCACGCTCTGCACATCTACCCCAAGCGTGACTCAGGGATACCGATCCTAGCATGAAAAAAACACCCCGAGTCACGCTCGGGGATACCGCTAAGGGGGTTAAGGCCCTAGAAGTAAGGGTTAATAAAGCGCTATCATCAACCTTAATTATTGCACAGTGATCCAATATGTAGACAATTATTTTGATACAATATGTAAACAATTATATTAATATCCAGTGAACCTCCACTAAAATAAATAAATAAATAAAGTGGTTCCGAAAATAAATGAAAGTGCTTTCCGAATATCTATTAATGTTAAAGAAAAAAAAATCAGACACCACTCCTTGGTGAAAATAGAAATCAGGAGGACAACGATACCCAGGTTATCAGGATTGGAGTCTCCAATGATGTGATGGATTGTTTTCAAACCTTCATTACTTTCAATCCTTCATAGACCCACGTTGCTCAAAAAGAAAAGAGTGACAAAACTCATTGCGCAAATAAATGAACTGGGATCCCTAATCCATCCAGACACAGAGTGGCGGTTCGGCCCCACCCCCTCTCTCTCATGATTGGCTAACCGACTTTGATTGACAGCAGCGGAAGCCAATGACGGCACTGCTGTGTCTCAGCCAATCAGGAGGGAGAGTCCCGGATGACCGAGGCATTCATGCACATCGCTGGATAGAGAGGGGGCTTAGGTAAGTATTAGGGGGGGCCGAGGGGGGGGGGGGTGCTGCACACAGGAGGTTTTTTATCTTAATGCATATGCATTAAGATAAAAACTTCTGCCTTTACAACCACTTTGAATCCTTTTTCCTCCAGATGTAAAGAGTGCCTCCTTGTCCTTCGTAATGACCTGAAAGTGAATAACATTACACCAAGTTCACTATACAGACCACTTAGGCCCCTTTTACACTGGCGGGTCTCTGCGCTCATCGCCACTGAGCAGGCAGATGACATATTTGTTGATCTGTTGATGCACATCCGTTGGTTGATACAGAGTCCTCTATGGGCTGTGGGATGGAAACTGACCCCCGACTGTCATCTGCAAGATGGATGGGGAACGGATCCCCTTCAATCTGTTTTTAGCGGACAGGATAGGATCAGACATCGGCGGGTGTCCATTGACATCCGCCGCTTCATAGAGAGCAATGGATGGTCTGATCACTTCAGTCTGAGAAAGGCGGACCCGATCGGTCTGTCCATGTGAAAGGGACCTTATGTATTTATACATGGTGATCATAATAAATTCAGTTCCTCTAATCTTTCCTCATAGCTGAGCTCCCTCAAGTATATTATCGGTTTGATTGTCCTCTGCACTTTTTATAGCTGTGTTTAAAATATGTGTGGTCGCACAATTAGCTTTAAGGATACTTATTTAGCTTTTATTTTTTTTTTCATGGTGTGTGTGTTAGCCTTAAACCCAGGTCTGAACACATACACCAAAGAAAGATAGCAACAGGGTTAGCAGAGGAAGCAACAACAAGGCTCATGGCTCTATGCAGGCGCTTTGCCTGTATTCGGCACGTATGCCTCCAGTTCCTGTCTTTGCACCAGGTGAACCATTGTCATTTATGCTTTGTGTATGCAGAGCTTGTCCTGACACCTGCACTGAACAGATCTTCCTGGTGCTCTTGAATAGGGCTTAATATTAGCCCTATGAGAAGTGTGTGTCGGATATACACATGACAGCTCCGGAACACAACTCAACTCAAGTGTAAACTACTTTGTGTCATCCACTTGTGTGGACATGCTGCTTGGGGCTTCCATGGGCAAAGCAAGTATGCTTCCTGTGTAGGCTAAGCCCTATTCAGGAGCATCAGGAACATTCTTTTAGCCTGCACTCAACAAATCCATCATGCATAGTTCTCAGGTGCACAGCAGAGCTTAGCTCCCAACTGTCCCTGATTTGGAGAAATGTCCCTCTGTCCCTCTTTCCTCCTCATTTGTTAAGGTGACCAGATTTTTTAAATGAAATCCGGGGACATATTTTCTTTTACTAGTAATGGCGGCAATCAGCGACTCTCTGCCCGTCGCCACCCGCCTCACAGTCTGTCAAGTCTTACCCTCTGGACCCCCAGGCTACTACTGGGTGGCGAGTGGAGGAAGATCACTCCGCCGGGGAAGGCAAGGAGATAAGCAGATAAGGAAGCTGGCTGGGACTTGAGCTAAGGCAGAAGAACATGCGAGCGGAGCTGAATGGGCATGCGTCAGAAACTGCGGCATTGCAGGGGGAGAGGAAATCAAGAGGAACACCGTTCCTCTATGGTTTCCAGGGCCACTGGGAAAGCTATCCGTTTTGATGCTGCCACCCCGTGTGACTCTAACAGCCATCTTGGGCCAAGGAGAGACGCTTTAAGGTCCTGGCTCTTGGCTTGGTGAGCATTTTGCATGAGGGTAGTATAGGACAGGTCACCCGTCTTACAGGGAGAGTGATTAGTGGTAGGGTGAAGTTCCAGTTGAGTAGGGAAAGGATAAGGACACTCCATCCTTCTGGGGACCTCCTCATGTCAGGACTGGCCAGACCACATTCTGTCCCTCAAAACAGATTCTGTCGGCACATCTGAGACCTGCCTGCTCTGCTACACATTGCTGATATTGCCATGAGTGTTCCCGGTTGGGTGCCTTCCCGCCGGGTTTGTTGTGCATTACTGGATTCTGCATTAGTGCAAGTTCTATTCTCTGCAAATTGTCTGGCATTGGCCGGGTACAATATAAACCGGCCGACGTTCGGCCTGTGTTCGGCAGTCAGTCTGACAGCAGCTTCTGTCGAAGGTGAATGACCGAAGAAGGTCTGCTGATCGGCATCCGATCAGAGCTCTCAGCCAATGGCTGAGAGAGCTGACCAGTGTGTTCACATTAGGTACTACAGTGGCTCCTCCTGAGCTCTTCAACCGCTGCGATGAACAAAAAAAAAACAAATAGTGTGTACTAGACCTTAAAGCGGAGTTCCGGCCACAATTTAACTTTTTAAATATAAATACCCCTGTAATACACAAGCTTAATGTATTCTAGTAAAGTTGGCCTGTAAACTAAGGTCCGTTTTGTTAGGTTGTTACAGCATTTAGACACTTTATAAAATAGAAATTGACTGGGGCCATCTTAAGTGTGGGCATCATGAAGCCAGACTGTATGACTTCCTGGATTTCAGCCTTGCAGATCTCGCACATGCTCAGTGCTGCACAAGCAGTGTCAGATCAGGTTTCAGCACCTGTGCTGTCCAAGTCACATGATTCTTTGAGACTGGGGAGTGCACAGACTCCTGGAAAGTTACACCCACTACATTCCTAGGAGTCTGTGCGGTGTAGGTTAGGAAGCATTAAGCACCTAGGTGCAGGAAGTGGGAAGATTAACTATTCTGCCTAGCAACAACACTTTGAAGGCATCTAAAAAATAAAAAAAAATTTGTAAAGGACTAATGACATTTTTTTTAAACTACTGATGTAATGTTATATTTATGGGTGGAACTCCACTTTAAGATGGCCACAATTTCTGTCAATGGGCCAAAATTCTAATCGTGGGTGGCCCTGTCGGCACCATTTGGGTGTTGGCTGTCAGAATACAAAAGCCATCAGGGGAGATTTATCCACCCTCTTTAGCATGGATGGGGTGTTTGAGTGATATCTCTCATTCGGCTCACAAGTGTGTTTGGCCAGCTTAAGACCCCTTTCACACTGAGCCGCTCATAGCGTTGGTGGTAAAACTGCGCTATTTTTTACCGCTTATGCTATGGGTGGATTTGCGGTGCATTTCGGCTGCTAGTGGGTCAGTTTTACCCCCCCGCTAGCAGCCGAGAAAGGGTTAAAACCGCCCGCAATGCTCTGCTGCAGCACACTGGACTGAATGTGACGGCTGTTTAGGCTGCATTCACACCTAGGCGTTTTTACGCCTGTAGCGCTACGCTGCTGCCGCCAGAGGGCTGAAAACAGATGTCCCTCTATGGAGATGGTTCACATCTCCACGCCGAACGCCGGACGCCTGTCGCCTGCCACGTGAAAAAAGGTCCCGGACCTTTTTTTCAGGCGTCTTCGAGCGTTCGGCTAGGAGATGGGAATCATCTCCATAGAGGGGGTCATCTTGGGGCACATCTAGGCGGACAATACCGGCGTTTTGTCGCCGCAAATCGCGGTACAAAACGCCGCTATTTTTACCGTGATTTGCGGCGACAAAACGCCACGATTTCTTCCGCCTAGATGTGAATGCAGCCTTAAGGGCGGTTTGCAGGCGCTATTTCTAATGCTATAGCGCCTGCAATACGCTCCATTGTGAAAGGGGTCTTAGATAAAACCAAAGAACACACGTTCTGTTTTTAATAGAAAAAGAGGGATCAATTGACGATTAATCATTTTGAAATTTTCAAATTACTGTAAGTGAATAGAAATACCATTAATATTCTAACCCTACATAACCATTTTCGTATGTGGTGTTCATATCTGCCATATTGTTTGCATTTATTGGGATGCATATGGCCAATTATGCATTATGTTTTTAGGCAATAGAGTCATAATTAGCACATTTTTTTCATTGGTTCTGTTATGTTCAGGCAATTAACATTTGATAAGATTAGAAGGATTTAGTCAACCTTTTTTAAGAGCAAACCAGAACACAATACTGTGTCCTGATCTATTCAATCTCAAGCTAATTAAATGCCAGTTTTATTGCCTGTTCACAGTATGATGACATGCTGCTGCTTTTTAATTGCCATGGCTAGTGGCAGTCATTAGCCACCTCCAGAGAGGTGTTTATAGATATATGTGGGTGGGGGAGGGGAGGGACGGCATCTTCTTGTATTATATGCAATACATGAAGTGTCCCTTTGTATTTCTAGCAGTCACTGCTTGAGGCCTTAACCGATACCATGAGTTCCGTAGCCTGCTGAGACCTAAGAACATCAAACAGGAGACACTGGTCCTGGTGGGTGGGTGGCTGCAAAGAAGTCACCTTACATTCCAACACATCATCAAAGCAGGCTCTGTGTAATAATCCCATTACTGTCCTGAGAATGTGCATTCCTTGTCTGATTAATCATAGTACTCTAATGTTATGTTGCCTGTGGAACTCTTCAGTTCAGAAGCCCAGAGAATGCTGTCACTCCTCAGAAATTTGCTCATCATTTGTGTCCCTCTGCAAAAAAAATGTAGGCCTCAGCAAGAATTCTTAGCTATTCAAATATGGTGGCATGGCTGTGGGTGATACAAGTTACAGCACAGGAAGTGACTCCTCTTTTTTGTTGGCGATATCAGAGAGGATACATCTGGAGTAAATGCAGGAGGGGATGATACGATAGCAGGAACCACCCAGTAAGATAAAGCTTGCCATAAATTAGTAAAATTTCACTCAAGTGTTCATAAAGATATTCCAAAAAATGATTTGTCAGAGTTTTCGATTGTCCTTTTGTAGACCCTACAAGACCCTACAAGTCTTGATTAACCACTTAAGGACCGGACCAATATGCTGCTAAGGACCGGACCAATATGCTAATGACCCAAGGGGTTTTTACAATTCGGCACTGCGTTGCTTTAACAGACAATTGCGCGGTCGTGCGACGTGGCTCCCAAACAAAATTGGCGTCCTTTTTTCCCCACAAATAGAGCTTTCTTTTGGTGGTATTTGATCACCTCTGCGGTTTTTATTTTTTGCGCTATAAACAAAAATAGAGCGACAATTTTGAAAAAAATGCAATATTTTTTACTTTTTGCTGTAATAAATATCCCCCAAAAACATATATAACATTTTTTTTCCCTCAGTTTAGGCCGATACGTATTCTTCTACCTACTTTTGGTAAAAAAAATCACAATAAGCGTTTATCGATTGGTTTGCACAAAATTTATAGCGTTTACAAAATAGGGGATAGTTTTTTTTTTTTTTACTACTAATGGCGGCAATCAGCGATTTTTTTCGTGACTGCGACATTATGGTGGACACTTCGGACAATTTTGACACATTTTTGGGACCATTGTAATTTTCACAGCAAAAAATGCATTTAAATTAAATTGTTTATTGTGAAAATGACAGTTGCAGTTTGGGAGTTAACCACAGGGGGCGCTGTAGGAGTTAGGGTTCACCTAGTGTGTGTTTACAACTGTAGGGGGGGTGTGGCTGTAGGTCTGACGTCATCGATTGAGTCTCCCTATAAAAGGGATCACTCGATCGATGCAGCCGCCACAGTGAAGCACGGGGAAGCCGAGTTTACATACGGGTCTCCTCGTTCTTCAGCTCCGGGGAGCGATCGTGACGGGGCGGCTATAAACGAATAGCCGCGCCATCATCCCGGATCGCTCCTGAAGCCACGGGAACCGCCGCATGTACCGGGGGGGGGGGGTCCCGATCGGACCCCCGACCCACGTCTAGGCAGGCACGTACAGGTACGTGGATGTGCCTGTCCGTGCCATTCTGCCGACATAAATGTACATGCGGCGGAAGTGGTTAAAAACATGAAAAATCATGTTTGATTGCCAATGTTTCGAGTTCAACGATCAATTCTGGGATGCACATGCTCATTTCAGTAGGGGAGATATTCGCCAAATGAAATGATAGAAAAGGGGAGACGGTTTCAATTCCCCCTTTTCTCATGGGAAAGCGGCAGGACAAAAAAGCAGGTTCAAGTCCCCCTCTGGGAGCCTGCTAAGGCTCTCAGGGGAACACCTGGTACTCACGTGGGCTAGAAATAAGAAAATTTGACTTTCCCGGGCTTTTAGAAAACACCTGGTGTTCACATGGCCTTGGAGAGACTTACACGTGCCTTTTCCCGGACTTTTAGGGTGCTGTGTCCCCGGTACCAGTTATTTCTAGCTGAAACCAGTACCAAATAGGGCTATAAAAAGGAGGTTCTTCCCAGTAGTTTTCAGTCGCCTCAGAAGACAGGATCTGTGGTGTTCTAGGAGTTATGTCCATTGAACAAACAGGGTCTTCTGAGGCCGGAAGATGAGTCTACTGCGTCGGCTGATCGAGTGAGCAGGCGAGGACGGCGGTGAAGAATGGATTCGGCAATGCTTGGACCTACCTCGGGCTCTGTGTCAAGAAGCTCCGGTGGGAGCTGCAACGGCTGCGGTTGACTCCGGTTTCCCCGCAGTGGAAGGCAGATCGTCAGCGGAGGAGCTTCCCGTCGAGGTGTCAATGGCTGGCCCGGAAGAGGAAGGAGTCCTGCCGCCAGAGGAAGTCCCGTGTTGGGGGAGGAACAGCAGCATCACCTCCGTTAAGGGGAGTGCAGCAACGAAGAGAAGGCAGGGCCCGTCTCAGAGATTCTCCCTGTCACCTCCGAGTGCTGCATCGGCCGGAAGATCAATTCGCCCACCTCGAGGAGGCAGTGTCACTCCGGCAAGAGCAGCTGGGAACTCGTCGAAGAACATCGTCGCGATCGGGAGCGAGGAGAAGTCCGTCTGGAGCTGCGGTGAGAGGCGGGCACAAGAGCGGAGGCGGAGCGATGGGCGATATTCCTACGCAAGACGCACGCCTCTCTCAATGTGAGGCTGAATCGCCATGGCAACATACAACGCGGCCTGAGATCAGTATGAGGTCGGCGGGTTTTTCAAATACAGGATCAGCTCCTTTGATGGGAACCGAGGATGCTGTCTCTTTCCAGGCTCAGGGTGCAAGTTCACAGGGTGGTGAGTTATCTAATACACCTGCTTTGACTGCTATTACTGAATTGTTATCTACATTGGTAAAAAACTTGCATTCAGCCAGAAGTACACCTCAGGCTCAGGATTCAGTCGTTGGTATCTGGTCGCCATCTAGTGGCCAGTTAGCAATTGACGAACAAGTTTCACAAAATGTTTATTCTACTATATCTTCTGCATTTCAAGCTGCAAAAACACAGAATTTACCTGAAACACGTTTAAGAGAACCTATCCCTTGCGAAGTATCTCCTTTAGGTTATCATTTGTCTTTGTCCGTGAAAGAAAAGATATGGAGATGTGAGTTTTTAGACATCTTGTCTTTGCTTCCATCTGTCAAAGATTTTGTAAGTAAAGAAAAAAAAAAGAGGATGAGGATAGAAGGCCTGTGACCAGATCTTTTAACAACTGGTTTCAGGCCTTCTGCATTTTTTCTGCAGTTCTATGTGAAAAATTTCCAGAAAAAAGCATAGGTCTTTTTCAACACTTATGCCGCATACACACGATCGGTCAAACCGATGAGAACGGTCTGATGGACCTTTTTATCAGACCAAACCGATCGTGTGTGGGCCCCATTGGTTATTTATCCATAGGTTAAAAAAAAGCAATCTTGTTTTAAATTTAACCGATGAATACCTAACCGATAGAAAAAAAACGATCGTTTGTAGGCACGTCCATCGGTTAAAAATTCATGCATGCTCAGAATCAAGTCGACGCATGCTTGGAAGCATTGAACTTCGTTTTTTTCAGCACGTCGTTGTGTTTTACGTCACCGCGTTCTGACACGATCGTTTTTTTAACGATGGTGTGTAGGCACGACTGACCATCAGTCAGCTTCATCGGTTAACCGATTAAAATGGTCCATCAGACCGTTTTCATCGGATGGACCGATCGGGTGTACAGGGCTTTAGACATTATTTTGGAAGCTTTTAAGAGTTTTGGCGGTACTGCATGGTTTCAATATGATGAGGCCTTTCGTCAAAAAATAGCTGTGCACACTTCTTTGAAATGGGGAGTTAAAGGGTCACTAAAGGGAAAAAAAATGTTGCCTAAAATTAATGTCTGCAAGGTAGACAAACAGAATAGTGTAATGATTCTGTTAAAAAACAAGTAAATACATATTAAATTCCTTCATCTATATCACCTCCGGCGTTCTAGTTTCTGTTCTCTCATTCACTTCCTGGTTTGCATCGTTCGTTCATGTAAGAACTACATTTCCCAGTATGAATTGCGGCACGCCCAGTAATTCACACCTCCCTTGAAGTCTCTAACACGTAGAGAGCGTCCTGCCACACAGATGTAGTTCCCAGGAGGGGGTGAGCACGTTACTGACCACCGCAGTAAAGCCTCCCTTCACAGTGGTCAGTAAAACAGACAAGCAGGAAGTGAACAGAACAGAGAAGCAACTTCTGAGCAAAAACGAACAATGAGGAAGTGAAAAGAGGAATGTCTGCAGGTAAAGGATGCTTATTGTGAAAAAAAATGTTTTCCTTTACAACCCCTTTAAGGATGTGGGCCTTTGGGTAAATCTCCCTAAAAAAAAAAACCTCAACCAGCCATTACTACTGTCTACAAGAAAGGCATATGTTTCAACTTCAACGATTGGTCAATGTAAATGGCCCAATTCGTGCAGGTATCGCCACGAATGTGCATTTTGTTCCGGAACACATCCTATTTCCAAATGTTTTAAAAGAATGTCTTCATCTAACCAACAACCCGGAGCTCTTTCAAAAAGCATGCACGCCAGTGAAATGGCAAGATAAGCTCCAGTGGTTCAGAATGTTTCCAGACCAGTCGAGGGCCCGGTTGCTCCTGGAGGGCTTTAGGGACGGTTTTATTTTGCCTTCCTTTTCTGGTACGGGTTGTGCTATAGTGAACAATCTAAAATCAGTTAAGTATCCTGATATAGTTGCTGCAAAGATTTCCAAGGAGGTTTTGGAGGGTAGGGTTGCCGGTCCTTTTAGTTCCCCCCCTTTTAAGGATTTTAGAATTTCCCCTTTAGGTATTGTACCTAAAAAAGAAGCAAATTCTTTTAAGTTAATTCATCACTTATCATTTCCCAAAGGTCAGTCTCTCAATGATCAAATTGATGAAAATCTTTCATCAGTTTCATATGCTTCTTTTGACGATGCTTTATTAAAACTTAGACTTTTACGTAAAGGGGCCCTTATGGCCTTCTTCCCATGAATCCAGTTTGTTTAAACTCTTTAGGTTTTTTCTTTGCTGGTAATTTTTATTTTGATAAGTGTTTACCCATGGGTTGTTCCTTGTCCTGTTTTTATTTTGAGTTATTTTCCTCTTTTTTAGAATGGGTTGTTAGTTCTGTATCTGGTTCAAAGTTCCTCATTCATTATTTAGATGATTTTTTATTTCTAGGCCCTTTTGATTCTCCTGATTGTTCACTTCTACTAGATAGCTTTTTTGACATTTGTAGCCAAATCGGTATTCCTCTTGCTCTCGAGAAGACGGCATGGCCCTCGAATTGTCTAGGATTTTTTGGGTATTACCATTGATTCACATTTAATGGAATTTAGGTTACCTGATGAAAATTATTAAGCTCAGATCCCTACTACTAGGTATCATTTGAAAGAAAAAGGTATGCTTAAAAGAGATGCAGTCTATGCTTGGATTATTTGCCTTTGCCTCCAGGATCATGCCAGTTGGGAAGGTGTTTTCCAGGAGATTATACCTTGCTATTTCTGGTTTAAAATCCACATTTTCCCACATTCGGGTTACTCATGATATGAGGGAGGATCTTTTGGACTGGTTGCAATTCTTATCTTACTTCAAAGGAAAGTCTGTTTGGCAGGAAAAAGTCATTCTAGATAAGGATTTTTTTCTGTTTACTGATGCAGCCGGGTCCTGTGGTTTTGCTGCTATTTGGCAATCACAGTGGTGTGCTGATCAATGGAATCCTAGTAGGAAACCTAAAGTTTTTTTAAAGAATATTGTTCTTTTAGAATTATTTCCCATTATTGTAGCTTTGGAAATATGGGATAATTATTTTAGAAATAAACGCATACTAGTCTGGACTGATAACAAGGGAGTTATGTTCGCAATAAATTGCTTGACATCAAAATCTCTGCCTGTCATTGTCCTGCTACGTCACATGGTTTTTGAGTATGAATATTTGGTTGAAGGCGATCCATGTGGCAGGCAAGGACAATGATATGGCGGACTCTCTATTTCGCTTTCAGATGGATCATTTTTTTCAGCTCTGCCCGAATGCAGATCCAGTAGGAATGCAACGCCCACCAAATTTATGGGAGCTGATTTAAAACCCATCTCTGATTATATCAAGAACTCAGTGCCGCATTCAACCTGGGTTGGATATCGATTGGCCTGGTTGTTGTGGCTCTCTTTTTTTAATACTATCCAAAAACCTGCTGGTTCATTTTCTGAGACTTTGTTTTTACTCTTTCTAAAAAAAAATATTTGAAAAAAATTATTCATGGTCTTATATACAAAAGACCTTGTCGGGTGTGTCTTTCTTTCACAAACTCAATGGTTTACTATCTTGTATGCAATTATTTTCTGTCCAATTAGCTTTAAAGGATTACAAGAAAAATAACTTTCATAAGGATCACCCCTTACTCCATCTATTTTAAAGTATCTTTGTTCAGTCACTGCTCAGGTTTGTTTTTCCAATTTTGAAGCCATACTTTTTCGTGCAGTGTTCTCATTAACATTTTTTGCAGCCCTTAGGGTGTCAGAGTTTAGTTTTATTCAGGCTTCTGATGTCATTATTTCAGAAAAAAATGGTAAAAAAAATTATTCGTCGGTCAAAAACTGATCAAATGGGCGTAGGTAACTGGATTAATCTAGTTGCTTCTAGTAGCTCTCCTGTATGCCCTGTGAAATTATTGTCTCAATATGTTAATATTAGACCCCCTTCATTTAACACATTTTTTATTCATGAGTCTGGTTCTCCTTTAACCAAGTACCAATTTAATTGCGTTTTTAAAAAATGCTTGAAGGTGCTAAATTGACATGAATCCCATCTTACATCACACTCTTTTAGAATAGGAGCAGCTACTGAAGCATCTCGTTTGGGTCTAAACTCTGATATAATTAAAAAAGTTAGTAGGTGGAAGTCGAATATTTACCTTTTATATATCCGCCCTAACATTCACGTTTGATTTATTCTAGGTGAATGCAGAACAGTATGGATTCTGGGACATTCATTTCTTTTCTGGGCACATCAGAGAGCCACGGATAGAATATATTCTAGCAACCTGGGTTTGGACCCTTCTCAGTTTAAAATGTTATGGTTTGGCAGGAGGGGTATGGTTTGGTCCAATTTAATGTTTGAAATGCATAGGCTTCTTCAGCTATTCCCTCCTCCAGATGTGTTAATTATACATCTGGGGGGGAATGACATTGGAAAGTTTGGACGTTAGATATTTTTTTTTAAGATTAGAGATGACTTATTTAGAATTAAACTATCTTTTCCTAGTACAGTCATCATTTTTTCTGAAATAGTGCAACGGCTGAGATGGATTTTTCTGCCTTTCGTTGCGTCCTCTGGAGAAAGTTAGGCGTAGGATTAATAGGGCAGTTGCCAAGTTGTCAGTTTTAGGAATTTAAACCTGAGCTAGAAGGTTTAATTGAAGGTTTATTTAGAGAGGATGAAGTGCACTTGTCAGAGGTGGGATTGGCCATTTTTAACGCAAATTTAGGCACTTGTGTTGAGATGGCCGCAGTTTGGGGAGGTTGGGGACAGGTGGGTTGGTATCCACCTGTCTTTTGGATAATTTTGGAAGTCTGAATATATTTATGTGCAGCCTGAGCCGTAGTGGCTATTTTAAATAAAATTTGTCTGAAATCCAATATTAAAGCAGCCACGGCCATACATATTCCAACACTGGTGTGAATTTGTTTTATTTTAATTTAAAGTTAAAGTATAGTTATTAAGGGTTCCTGCCTGCTGTCCCATGATAGAAAAGGGGGAGATGGTTTCTATTCCCCCTCTTCTCATGGGAAAGCGGCAGGACAAAAAAGCAGTTTCAAGTCCCCCTCTGGGAGCCTGCGAAGGCTCTCAGGGGAACACCTGGTACTCACGTGGGCTAGACATAAGAAAACTTGACTTTTCCGTGCATTTAGAAAACACCTGGTGCTCACAGCCTTGGAGAGGCTTACACGTGCCTTTTCCAGGCTTTTAGGGTGCTGTGGGCCCGGTACCAGTTATTTCTAGCTGAAACCATTACCAAATAGGGCTATAAAAAGGAGGTCCTCCTCCTCCTCCTACCTGGCGGCGGCCCTCCTCTCTGTTTACACCCACAGAGGAGGAGCCTTCACTCATGGGACATACCGCTGGGAGTCATACTACTGGGGGTGTCTGTACTACTTGGGGGGGGATTGTGTGTGTGTCTGCACTACCTGGGGGGGGGGGGGTGTTCCTGTCTGTACTACCTGGGGGGGGGGTGTTTCTGTCTGTACTACCTGGGGGGGGGGGTGTTTCTGTCTGTACTACCTGGGGGGGGGGGTGTTTCTGTCTGTACTACCTGGGGGGGGGGTGTTTCTGTCTGTACTACCTGGGGGGGGGGTGTTTCTGTCTGTACTACCTGGGGGGGGGGTGTTTCTGTCTGTACTACCTGGGGGGAGGGGTGTGTCTGTCTGTACTACCTGGGGGGGGGTGTGTCTGTCTGTACTACCTGGGGGGGGGAGTGTCTGTGCCGAGAGAGGGGGGAGTGTCTGTGCCGAGAGAGGGGGGAGTGTCTGTGCCGAGAGAGGGGGGAGTGTCTGTGCCGAGAGAGGGGGGAGTGTCTGTGCCGAGAGAGGGGGGAGTGTCTGTGCCGAGAGAGGGGGGAGTGTCTGTACCGAGAGGGGGGGGAGTGTCTGTACCGAGGGGGGGGAGTGTCTGTACCGAGAGGGGGGGGGGGGAGTGTCTGTACGGAGAGGGGGGGGGAGTGTCTGTACGGAGAGGGGGGGGGAGTGTCTGTACGGAGAGGGGGGGGGGGAGTGTCTGTACGGAGAGGGGACTATAGTTGGTGGGGGTGGGTGACACCATTTTTTTTCTGCACCGGGTGATGCCACTGCAGTGGGGGAGATGTGGATATTACAGTGGGGGGGGGGGGGGGAATGTGGATATTACAGTGGGGGAGAATTTTTTTTTATTTGCTGATCCGAAAAATGACCCGATCCATGACTCCTGATCCGAGGAACGATCCAAACTGAGTTTTTGATCCGTTGCACCCCTAGTTGTAAAGGTTCGTCTTTTATTCTCTAAATAGGTTCCTTTAAGCTAGTGCATTGTTGGTTCACTTACCTTTTACTTCGATTTCCCTTCTAAATGTTTTTTTTCCTGTTTGAATTTCTCCTCAGTAAGCTTACCACCATCATCCGAGCGGTGGAAAGTAATTTAGAACAGCTTACTGAGGAACGGGAAGTGAGAAATTCAGACAAAGAAAAAAAACATTTAGAGGGGAAATTTAAGAAAATGGTAAGTGAACCAACAATGCATTAGCTTAAAGGAACCTATTTAGAACCTCTCAGCAGTCTCAAAAGCATGAGACAGGCTATTCTAGGAGAGCTGGACAAGGACGTGGAAGGTTCTTAATCTATCAGCAGGACCAGTATCTGCTCTTTTGTGGACCCCTACAAAGTTACCTCTAACAGGCCAATGGTGTGAAAGTCTGACCATACAATCCGAAACAGACTTAATGGGGGGGGGGGGGGCGCTGACATCCTTTAGTGGGCTCTGTGCTCACAGCTCATCACTGTGGAGCTCAATTGGCATTTGCCAGTGAACACCAGAATTGGCAGGTTCACCACTGATGCCCAGTGCTTTTCAGATTAGAGCAAGTTCACCCTGAGCACATGACAGTGGTGAAAGTGTCTGGAGGTTATACCTCCACAGGCTAGACAATGGCACCCTGACTTGCATTAGGTATCGGAATGAAATTATTGGACCCATTGTCAGACCCTACACTGGTGCAGTGGGTCCTGGGTTCCTCCTGGTGCATGACAATGCCCAGCCTCATGTTGCAAGAGAATGCAGGAATTTATACCATTCAATGACCCCCCACACTCTCCTGACCCAAATCCAATTGAACACCTCTGGGACGATGTTTCGAACCATTCCAACATCACGAGGTTGCACCTCAGTCTGTTCAGGAGCTCAAGGTCTGTGGAAATACCCCAGGACACCATCATCTCATTAGGCACATGCCCCGACATTGTCAGGCATGCATACAAAACTACAATTTTGAGTTGCTGCAATGAAATTTAAAGGAGTTCTCTGACCTAAAACTTTTAACCCCCGCTGTGCCCGGGCTGTAAAACTATACAAAATAAACTGTCACTTACCTGCCTACGATCCCCCGTTGTTCCGATATCGCCGTCCCGTTCTCCGGTCCCGGTCTCTTCCGCTTCCTGTGTGTCAGTGACTCATAGGCTGAGCGCACTATCAGTGGCCGCAGCAATGTCCCGTCGCGGCCGCTGATAGGCTGAGCGCACTATGAGTCACCGACACACAGGAAGCGGAAGAGACCGGGACGGCGATATCGGAACGGGGGATCGTAGGCAGGTAAGTGACAGTTTATTTTGTATAGTTTTACAGCCCGGGCACAGCGGGGGTTAAAAGTTTTAGGTCAGAGAACTCCTTTAAGCAAAATGAACCAGCCTGCTGCATCATTTTTTCACTTTGATTTTAGCCTTCTGTAGGTTATAGGAACACTTCGAAAACATATCAGATCTCAATGGGCAAACATCTAATGATAGATATCTATACTGATATGGACTGGGTAATGTGTTAGGAATGAAAAGGATAGAACATCATTTGATGGAAATTAAAATTATCCACCTAGAGGGCTCAATACAAAGACACCCTGAAAATCAAAGTGAAAAATGATGCCGCAAGCTAGTCCATTTTGCTGAAATTTCATTGCAACAACTCAAAATGGTCCTCAGTAGTTTGTATGGCCCCCAAGTGCTTGTATGTATGCCCCTAATGAGACAATGGATGGTGTCCTGGGGTATTTCCTCCCAGATCTGGACCAGAGCATCACTGAGCTCCTGAACAGACTGAGGTGCAACCTGGCGGCAGCGGATGGACTGAAACATAATGTCCCAGGAGGTGTTTTTTCTATTTAGGTGAGCGTGGGGGCCATTCAATGGCATCAATTTCTTCATCCTCCAGCATCTGGCTGCACGTTCTCGCCACAAGGCCTGGCATTGTCGTGCACCAAGAGGAAACCGACAATGGGTCCAAGTTTTTCTTCCAGATACCTAATGGCAGTCAGGGTGCCATTATGTAGCCTGTAGAGGTCTGTGCGCTTCATGGATATGTCTCCCCAGACCATCACTGACCCACCACCAAACCGGCCATGCTGAACGATGTTACAGGCAGCATAAAGTTCTGCAGACCCTTTCACGTCTGTCACATATGCTCAGGGTGAACCTGCTCTCATCTGAAAAGCATGGGGCACCAGTGGCAGACCTGCCAGTTATGGTGTTCAATGGAAAATGCCAATCAAGCTTCAGTGTCCTGCAGTGAGCACACTAGAGGACGTTGGGCCCTCAGGCCACCCCCATGAAGTCTGTTTCGGATTGTTTGGTCAGAGACCTTCACACCAGTGGCCTGCTGGAGGTCATTTTGTGGGGCTCTGGCAGTGCTCATCCTGTTCCTCCTTGCACAAAGGAGCAGATACTGGTCCTGCTGACAGGTTAAGTACCTTCTACAGCTCTAGCTCTCCTAGGAGTAACTGTCTGTCTCCAGGAATCTCCACCATGCTCTCGAGACTGCTGGGGAGACACAGCAAACCTTCTGGCAATGACACTTATTGATGTGCCATCCTGGAGTTGGACTGCCTGTGCAACCTTTATAGGGTCCAATTATCTCCTCATACTACCAGTAGTGACACTGACCCTAGCCAAATACAAAACTAGTGAAAAACCATCAGAAAAGATAAGTGGGGGGGACATTCCTGTTTTGGAAGTCGTCTCATTGTTGCCCATCTAGTGTTAATTTCAACTAACAGCAAAGCAGCTGAAACAGATTAACAACTCCCTCTGTATACACCCTCCCCCCTTGCTACTTAACTGACCAGATCAATATCCCCAAAAGTTCAGATTAAAAAAAAAAAAGTGTTCCTTTAATTTTTTGAGCAGTGCATTTCTATCTCCGGGCTGTTAGTCTTAAGAGTGGATTTTCTCCTCTAACCATATAAGATAGTCATTTATATTTACCACTACATATTGATTATTCAATACATGTGAGGTTTTTATCACAATAAATCGGCTAATAGATTTAGAAAATAATAGTTTGTTGCAGCCCTATACACAGGTGAATGCTGTGCCACTTTTCTGGTGTTAATCACTCTTGTTAAAGGGTATTGTGTCAATTTCATGAAGCATCTGCAGAAGTTTTGGGTCCAACAGCGACTCGTGCATTAAATTCAGAAAGCTCTAAAATGCGCCACTTATTGTCGCACACGAATTGGCCAAAATCAAAATAAAACCTGGGCAGTTCATCTTACAAAAAGTAGAGCCATGTAAGGCCAACTCTTTAGAGATTTAAAATGGTAGACAGATTTTGCAAAGGTGTCTTACATGCATTCTTTAGTGGTGCAGCAGGCAATGTATTCAAGTACAGGTTCTAGACCGGCAAATAAATGAGACTTCAGAACACTGATATTAACTCATCCCTGCACAGCCCTAACACCATTTGTAATGTAACCATTACATAACAAATGCCCAGTAATATGTGCAGGGTTTGAGGGAAAAAAAATTCAATGTTTCATAGAAATGAACCTTCAGGATTCTTTTTTAGATCAATGCGATTGAGAAAAAATGATTAAAAAAAAAAAAAAAAAAAGATATTGGTCAACGGGAAAGATACAATGTTTGATATGGCTAGTAGCAGATGAGAAAAGGATCATAGGGCCAAGCAAAAACCCCAATGCTAAAGAAAAAATAGCTCTTAAGGCAGCCAAACATGGATTGAAATTTAGCCAGTTCAAGCAGGGACTAGCCAAATTTTGAGCCACAGAAGTCAATCTACCAACTGATTTCTGTACAACCACCCTGTCGGACTTTCCCTAGCTCGATCAGTGTTGCAGCACTGATTTGTGTGTTCAGAAGAGAAGTGTCCCTGGTGTCAAAATACAATTACTCAACACACCCCCCCCCCCCCCTGTGGATGGGGGAAATCCTCCCAGCTGAGCTAAGGAGTTAAAATATTAGAAACCCTGAAAGAGGCAAGTAAAGCTTTTCTATTGCAGAGGACACACCCCACATTTCCATTTTTTAATGGTGATAACAGGATTTTTTAAATGACCCATAGACCCTTTTTTTATACGTTAAAGATCAAGTTTACTATAAGCAACTTTTTTTTTTTGGTAATCTTGCATCCATCTGGCCCAACGAAGCGTTTGGCAGTTTTGTTACCCCCATCAAAAAACAAAACAAACACAAAAATGTTTTTAAAGGATTTATTTCTGTACAGAACATGCGCGCCAGCCGGTTTAGATGATGCCAATCTGTAACAGAAGAGATAATGTATTAGAACACTAAAAGCATGCATATTTAAGACTACCAACTCAACCATCTGAACAGTACAACACAGAACATAAAGCAATATGCAGTACTATAATAGAAGCTACAGGCAGTCCCTGGGGGTTATTTACTAAAGGAAAATCCACTTTGCACTGTAAGTGCACCTGAAAGAGCACTTAGACGTGCAGTCGCTGTAGATCCAAGGGGGGGGGGGGCATGCAAGGAAAATAAACAGCATTTTAGCTTCCACATGATTGTATCATCCAATCAGCAGAGCTTCCCCTAGTTTCAGATCTTCCCGAGATCTACAGTAACTGCACGTGAATTTTTTTTTTTAACCCCATTATGTTACCGGCCGATTAATCGATTATGAAATTAATCGATTACCATTTTCATAATCGATTAGTTGTTTCGGCCCTAGTTTCAACTTTTATAAAAATGCCACAGAACAAACCTATAGAGCCGATTCATGTTTGTAACCCGAGGGACTGCCTGTAATCCACAATAGCCTTTTGTACTGTAAGCTAAAATGGTACTATAGGTTAACAAGCCTAATCTGTCCAACCACAGAAGCGGCCACATCAGCGACAGCTATGCATTGCTTGATATAACATACCTTAAAAGGGGTTGTAAAGGTGCAATTTTTTATTTTCCTAAATAGCTTCCTTTACCATAGTGCAGTCCTTCACTTACCTCATCCTTCGATTTTGCTTCTAAATGTCCTTATTTCTTTTGAGAAATCCTCACTTCCTGTTCTTCTGTCCAACTCCACACAATAATGCAAGGCTTTCTCCCTGGTGTGGAGTGTTGTGCTCACCCCCTCCCTTGGACTACAGGAGAGAGTCAGGACACCCTCTACATTGCAGAGAAATGAGCCGTGTTAGTGGGCATCCTGACGTCCAAGGGAGGGGCGAGCACGACACTCCACACCAGGGAGAAAGCCTCACATTACTGTGTGTAGTTACAGACAGAACAGGAAGTGAGGATTTCTCAGAAGAAATAAGGACATTTAAAGGCAAAATGGAAGGATGAGGTAAGTGAAGGAGGACTGCACCAAGGTAAAAGGAAGCCATTTAGGAAAAAAATAAAATTGTAAGTTTACAACCCCTTTAAGTAATGCTGGCAATAGACAATGAACACAACCTTCTAAAAGTATAGCTGTACAGTACAACAACCCAGTCAACAAAGATGTACTTGATAAACCCGAGTCATAATACTGCTAGAATATTTGGACAATGATGTGCCCATGGCCAGAATTAATCGGCATGCATTTTAAAGGGTGTACAATTAACCTTGCTGTGCATCAGTGGTTCCTTTGATCACATCAGTGTATTCAGAAAGAAAGTTTACATCATTTGCACAGTGAACTTTATCAAAAAGATCCTTTTGCTCTTTACAGTGGAAGTAATGAACACCAGCATTGCAGTTTCATACACCCACACTGAAGTTACTGGGAAGGTAGAAACAGGTCAATTTTAACAGTTCCAATATCACTTGACTGCAATACCAGCCACCAACCCCACATAATAGATCTACATAGTAGATGTACCTGCTTAGGTTTTTTTTGAACAAGTAGTTGGCACAATTGAAGTAACATTGTTGGACAGTGGAATAAACTGAAAGAGCCAACAATTACTATCCCATGTCACACCAATACTAGGAAAGTAGGCAAGTCATTAACTTTACCTTGTTAGCAACATCTAGCGCGTCATAATCGGGAGCAAGACGAACGTATGCCTTCTTCTCACCGTCTGGCCTGCAACACAAAACAGAACTTCATGTTACATGTCTTTTCACACTATTGTGATTTTACACCTTTCACCAACATGCATCAGTGGTTCCTTTGAACACATCAATGATTTCAGACAGAATAAATTTACATCATGTGCATTTCCAGTCAAGAAAAGACCAAATTCATATGTCTAGGCCCTCATTGGAAAACATTGCCCCTTACCTAATGAGGGTGTTCACTTTGGCGACATCGATGTCATACAACTTCTTCACGGCTTGTTTAATCTGGTGCTTGTTTGCTTTGACATCAACAATGAAAACCAGAGTGTTATTGTCCTCAATCTTCTTCATTGCGGACTCAGTGGTCAGAGGGAACTTAATGATGGCATAATGGTCAAGCCTAAGATAAAGAATACCATGTTAGTTAGAAATATCCACTGCAACATTTTACAACTTCAAAAGTCACTATAGGACTGAAAAATCCATGTTCACAACAGTTTACATAAAAAAAAAAAAAAAAAAAACCCACACACACACCACCAAAATCGTTTGATTTTTTTGAAATCCTGCCCACAGCTCGCCTGGGAAAAGTCTGCAGCGTCCGGCCTCTTCCCGGGATCGCAGCGAGCAGGATTTTTTTGGCCCTGCATATCTCAATAAAGAGAACTTGCCACCTAAAAATAAAGTTACACCCAAGTACAAATTCCCCCCCACCTATACACGTGCATGAACGTAAACTTATGTGCTGGGCACCTATGCGTGAAAACGTTGATTACGACAACGTTACATATCACTGCGCACGCCAGAGTAAGCAATAATTCTAACACAAGACCTCCTCAGTAACACTAAACCGATACCTATAGGGGGATGGTGGAAACCAGATACACCTAGCTACTGTTCAGGGAAGTCTGGTCAAAAGTGGCAACAAGGCCACGTGACAATTCTGCACAAACACATAGAAACTGGGGTGCAGAAAAAAGGCAGCAGTGCTCTGGTGCTCCCCTAGCCATTGTCACACTGAGGAGATGAGATGAAGGGGGTTGCAACAGGAGCTGGAACAGATTAATTGTTCCATGCTAAATACAGGTGGAACATGCAACATGTTCCAAAGGGTCATCTAGCCCTTTACATTTTTTTAACCCTGGATAGCACTTATGACAAAGGCAAGCAAGCGATTAGCTGAGACGGATACATCTACACCTAAATATGCCTAACCCAATTTCTGCAAATAGCCTAGGGCCAGAGTTTTTATTCACTTGGTGTTTAACACTGGAATTGCCCTTTAATTTGAATGAAAAAAAATAAAAAAAATAAAAAAAAAAGTAATCTTAAAAATAAAAAAGGATAGTACACAGGCCTCTTAAATATGAGTACCGACATGGGTACTGGGTCATTCCGTTTCATTTCGTAAAGACCTAAATAAGCAAAACCGGGTCAAGAAAAGAGACCTTAAAAAGGATCAGTTTTGGAACACGTTACATCTGCAGTGGGCTGGGGGATCTTCCCTCCACACCTGCAGTCACCATTTATACTCTACTCACACAGCTGCATCACTCAATTTTCTGTGAATAAATGCCTACAAGTACCATCAGCCATTGCAGCCAGCTTGTAGTTTTCAATGAGCTGCAAGGGCACTGGTGAGCATCCTTGTAGTTCTTTGATTCTTCCCAGCTGAGTCTGCAGGAGCTTGAACTTCTCCTTTAAGGCCCCTTACACGCTGGTGCGCTTTTGCCTTGCTTTTCCAGGCCAAGAAAAACACATGAAAAGTGTTCCAAATTAAATTCTATGCAACTGTTCATACTACAGGTGCAATGCGCTTTCAAAAGTCCTGCATGCAGCATCTTTGGTTCCGTTTTTGAAAAGCCATGTTCCATTAGAAGTCAATAGGAACACATCAAAAACAGAGTTAAAGGGGCTAGAATTTAGTAACAGCCATTTAAAAAGAGGAGCTCAAGGGTCCCCTCAAAAAAAAATTAAGTCAGCAGCTACAAAAATTCCAGCTCAGTTTGCTTCAGCAAGTGGGATAGTGTACCCATCAAAACCAGGTACCCGCTTGCCCACCAAAAGGTGACAAATGTGGCAGGGGTAGACATACTGAACTTTGCTTTAAAAACTATAATTTTAGTCATAAGCTCGTCCCTTAAGCTTACGAGTCCTGAAAAATGCCTGATCCAAATAAAGCATACAAAACACATCTAAACAAAGGGCAATGGATTTTGACAATAGCTTCAAAGTCACCAAATTCTGGAAGCTCTGGGTACATCAGTAAGAAAAAAGTGCAATCATGAAATATCAGTCTTTGATCGCTATGAAAACATCATCTGTACCATAGAGCCTCCTAGCAGACAGAAGGTAAGGGCCTCACTGTCAATGCAAATTTAGAGAGAGAGTGGTCACCAAAATAGGTGTCCCCACAGGAATCATTCCTTTTCCTGGGAAAACTCACTTTCTCCATTGCTTTCAGTCTAAGACAGTGGTCACCAAGGCAATTAAAGCGGCTGTAAAGTATTTTTTTTACTTTTACCTACAGGTAAGCCTATAATAAGGCTTACCTGTAGGTTAAAAAAAAAAAAAAAAATCTCCTAAACCTTTAGGAGATATTCCCCTCGCAATGAGCCGCTGACTGCAGCGGTGCATGCGCACAGGGGATTCTCTGCTTAAGGCCCAGCAGCCGCCGGAAAGAAGTCTCCCGCGTACATGCGCAACGACATCGCAGCTCCAGCCACTCACAGCGTCGTTGGAGCCGCGATACCCGCCGAGAGAAAATGTCATCTCCCTCTGCGTGGACCGGCAGGGATACTGACACCTCTTACTAAGGCAAGTATTTTGGTGCATACCAGCTCATTATGCTTTTTCCTTTACAGGTGGCACAGAAAAAAAAGTTTGACTATACAACCGCTTTAAGTGATCGTGTGACAAATTATAGGTTCTAACGCCTTTCCACAATACACTTTAAACGGTCTGAGGACTGCAAATGGAAAAAAAATATATTTCAAGTAAACATACTTGTTCCGTGTGGGGGCACTTTTCCTTGGGTATTTGGGTTGCCTCCTCAGCCTCAAGGTTTTGGGTCTCCGGAATGTAGGAGTGGTTCGGATCTTCTTCTTCTTGTGACTGTGTACTCCTTTTAGCACGGCCTTTTTGGCCTTCAGAGCCTTAGACTTTGCTTCAGTCTTGGCAGGGACAGCTTATAAAAATAAGAAAAAAAAAAAGACATTAAAAAACATTACAACCAGGTATCCAACAGTAGATTTTTCAAGCACTTACAATTAATTATACAATGACACTTAAATTCATTTTCCACTAACCTAATTCGTCATTCGCCTAATGACCTCCGTGCCCCCAGTGACTCCTGGGATATGTGACGTTTGTATCCCAGGAGGCAGCAAGAGCACCACGTCACCCCATTCAATAGAGAAGGAAGGAGGGGGGGCCTTCTGGCATGTTATCAGTAGGCTGTGCCAGAACCTGGAAGAGCCTACCAATGACATTAAAGGTGAACATGTGTTTGGATGAATAGGTTTGTTGTGGCCATCGTGCCAAAAGAAAAAAATCCTCCAACACAACCAAGTAGGGTCACACAAGCTCCCTCAGTTCCTTCTCAGACTGGTCCCAGGTGAGATCAGAACAGCAACAGATGCGCCATCTGTCATTCTGGATATGATTGGATCCTAAAATTATCAAAGAGACCAATACCGGGTCTGTGACTTGAAACAGTACTGATTATTCTGATCGGTGTGGATGGAAAATCCAGTTGTAGGAAAGTAGATCATTCAATATGATTGTTACATGTATGGTGAACAATCTTTTCCATTTTCTGATTGGACAGTAATCTAAATAAATTTGTATATAAAATCACTCCATGTAAGATTTACTAAAACCTAGTAATACAAGGACCTAAACTACCAAATTTGTATTCAATCAAGAAGGCCCTTCCACCACATAGTTCTGTTCAATCCAATCTAAATCTGATTGTATGATCAGATTGTATGGTGGGCCATAGGGAGATTGAATACAAAGTTGGCAGTTTAGACTGTCCTATTTCCCTATGGCTCACCATGCACACTACAACCTGATCATACAATCAGCATTGGATTGAACATTACTATGTGGTGGAAGGGCCTTCTTGATTTAATACAAATTTGGTATGATCAGATTGTATGATCTGATCATACAATCTGATTGTATGATGAGCCACAGGGAGATTGGATAGTCTGCAACATGTGTGGCGGCCATTACACTGGTCCTTTAGGCCCCTTTCACACGGACGGACCGTTCAGGTACGCCTTTCAGTTTTGACAGTGGACCTGAACAGCCACTCCATGCATCTCTATGGAGCATCGGATGTCAGCAGAGACATGTCCGCTGACATCCGACCTGCTAAATACAGACGTATGGGTATCCGTCCATGGCGGATCGGGTGAGATCTGATGAAAAACTGACACGTCAGTTTTCATCAGATCGCTCCATAGGAAACAGCGGCGCCCGACAAGCCCCTCCCCGCTCAGTGAGCAGAGAAGAGCTTTTCATCCGCCAGCTCAGCGGAGATCAACAGACTGATCTCCCGCTGAGCTGTCAGACTCCGTAGCGACGGAGTCCACCTAGGGGGAAAGGAGCCTTAAAGCCTACATTTTACCTAAACTTACTTTTTATTTTTTTAAATCAGTACAAGAGACTTTACTTACATTTAACCTGAAGTGTGCTTTGTGCTGTGTCAGCTGTCATAGTTGAAATCTTCTAATTCTACGAATGTAAATAACATCCCTTGTGCTGAGGTTTGTTTTTACAGTTTAAAGCAGGAGTTCACCCGGAAAAAAATGTTTAACATTAGATTAATGCTCATTTTGTGAAGGGGAATCTGGTATTTTTTTTAAAATTTAAGCCGTACTTACCGTTTTAGAGACCGATCTTCTCCGCCGCTTCCGGGTATGGGCTGCGGGACTGGGCGTTCCTACTTGATTGACAGGCTTCCGACGGCCGCATCCATCGCGTCACGAGTAGCCGAACGTTGGTGGGGCTCTATACGGCGCCTGCGCACCGATGTTCGGCTACTTTCGGAAAAACGTGACGCGATAGATGCGACCGTCGGAAGCCTGTCAAATAGGAACGCCCAGTCCCGCAGCCCATACCCGGAAGCGGTGGAGAAGATGTATCTCTAAAACGGTAAGTACGGCTTCAATTTTAAAAAAACTACCCGATTCCCCTTGACAAAATGAGCCTCAATCTAATGTTAAAAATTAACATTTCCGGGTGAACCTCCACTTTAGATAAATTAAATGATTCCACTAGGAAAGGAAAACAGCCCGGTCAGGCTCAGCATCCACCAGAAAACCTTTTCTAAGGCATGGCCGGTGTCACTGCTGACCCGAGTATGCTGGCTGCTATTCTGACACTCTGGTTTCAATGCTTTCTCAAAGACCAAAAGTAAGTCAGTATCGGCACGTTGGTTCTGTGCGAGGGGGGCAAGAGTGCTAAAGCCAGAAGATCAGCACTATAGGCAAATGAGAGGTTAGCCGTGTAGGACGATACAGCCACACTTCTACAGCAATCACTACAGCAGGAAAATACTGACCTGTCTGCATAGATCAGAGGTGCCCACCCGTTTGAAGAGTGAGGGCCACTTAAAGTGGAGGTTCACTCAAAAACCTTTTTTAACATTAGATTGAGGCTCGTTTTGTCAAAGGGGAATCGGGTGTTTTTTTTACAATCGAAGCAGTACTTACCGTTTTAGAGATGCATCTTCTCCGCCGCTTCCGGGTATGGGCTGCGGGACTGGGCGTTCCTATTTGATTGACAGCCTTCCGACAGTCGCATATCTCACGTCACGATTTTCCGAAAGTAGCCGAACGTCGGTGCGCAGGCGGCGTATAGAGCCGGCTTCGCGTGACGCGGATTATGCGACTGTCGGAAGCCTGTCAATCAAATAGGAACGCCCAGTCCCGAAGACCATACCCAGAAGCGGCGGAGAAGATCGCTCTCTAACGGTAAGTACTGCTCGGATTAAAAAAAAAAAAAAACACCCGATTCCCCTTGACAAAATGAGCCTCAATCTAATCTTAAAAAAAAAAAATTTGGGTGAACTCCCGCTTTAAGCAACTTGGTAACCGGTCGCAGGCCACAATGAGCGGAGGGCTAAGAGCTCACTTTACTGTTCAGAGCCCACTTTTTTAGTGGAATGGAGGTAGGCATTTTTAAAAACACAAATCCATTTGCATCTGCCACTCAGGTGAATGGGGGGCCGATTGGGTGGGACTGACCATGTGAAAGGGGCCCAAGGCTGCTTTCACACTGATGCATGGCTGTTTACCCGCACTGAGTGCAGCACAGTCCACCTGTGGCTTTCCTGCAGGTTAGCTGCAATAGGCATAGACACGTGTGATAGATGTGTATATATATATATATATATATATATATATATATATATATATATACACACACACACACATATACATACACATATATACATACACACACGCATTATAAAGCACACCAAACTTACAGGCAATAGAAGTCTAAGGCTCAGTGCAGGTAACCAGTTTAAAAGCAGGACAGTAACCGCTGCAGAACAGATATGCCCATATTTACACAGATTTTATTAATAAGCTGACCTTTAATAACAGTATTCTATTGGGTTCCATCCCAGAGCAGGAGGTCGTGAGCCACATTAGAGGGCTCCAAAGGCCACATGTGACCCCCGGTTGGGCACCCCTGGCATAGATGGTAGGTGTGATCTGCCCAATCTCATCTACCGGACAGGGGACACAGCAACAGTCCCATGCCCATCTCCGGTCTCTGACACGGAGAATATTATATGTGCCTCTCCGATGTCAGGACCCCCCCATACGAGGAATATTGATCACCATTGATCTCCCCCAATAGCCCCCCTCCCCCAGTGTCCTATTATGAAGATGATCAGACATCACCTTTACTATAAAAGGCCGCAGGGCCCGGACCAGGTGAGAAGTCTCCCCGGCCATGTGTCCCCGGTCAGTACAGCCCGGGGCCCGGTACATCAGCACAGATAAGCTGGAATCACATGTTCATCATACTTTGATCGCTTAAAGAACATCACGCGTACCGGTCCGGCCTGTACCATAGAGAGGAGGGGGGGACACAGCAGGCCGCACAGCTCCCTCCTCATACACCGCACACGCGGCGGCCCATCCACTGACGAGCTCTCTCCGCACACATGGCACACCCCACCCTGAGCTCAGGAATAGATAGACGCCCTGTCCTGGCTACTATAAGCGGCCCTTCTCAGCCTTATCCCAGGAGAAAGGCTCCAACTTCTCCCCGCAGCCCTCACCTTCCTTCTTCGCCTTCGGTGCCATCTTGGGGAAAAGGAAGTGCGAGGGGGCTCCCAAGCAATATCAGCACGGGCTCCAGTCACATGCTTCTCGCGAGAACACGCGTTGTCTCCGCAAAGCCTCTCGGGAATTGTAGTCTGATGTGGCGCCATGTTCTAATGACTTCCGGGGGAAAGGGCGTATGATAGTCCGAGCGTGAGGAGTTGACGTTGTGTGACGAGAAGTGAGAATAGCAGATAACATTATACTGATGGAGTGGGGAGGAGTCTCGGACCATTATACAGTATAGAATAATAAACTCGTGTTGGGTTTGTACTTCATAAATAAGAAGTGTGTGTTAACCCCTTCATTACCAAATGACAGTTAAAACAAAACTTAAAGTGGTAGTAAAGCCCTCTTGGTGATTGTTACCTACAGCTAAGCCTATAATAAGGGTTACCCATAGCTCCCAACTGTCCCTGATTTCAAGGGACTGTCCCTGATTTGGAGCAATGTCCCTCTGTCCCTCCTTGTCCTTCAGTTTGGTCTGATCTATATAGTTGTATATAAAATGCACTTTTTATCTTTTTATCTTTCAAAAGGTGTTTCCCAGTGCTAAACCTTTCATCCAAATTCTAAATGGCTGCCTTTGTACATTTTAACCACTTCAGCCCCGGACCATTTTGCTGGTCAATGACCTGGCCAGTTTTTTGCGATTCGGCACTGCGTCATTTTAACTGACAATTGCGCGGTCGTGCGACGTGGCTCCCAAACAAAATTTACGTCCTTTTGTTCCCCACAAATAGAGCTTTCTTTTGGTGGTATTTGAGCACCTCTACGGTTTTTATTTTTTGCGCTATAAACAAAAATAGAGTGACAATTTTGAAGAAAATGCAATATTTTTTACTTTTTGCTGTAATAAATATCCCGAAAAAATATAAAAAAACATTATTTTTTCTCGGTTTAGGCCGATACGTATTCTTCTACCTATTTTTGTTAAAAAATATTTTTTTTTTACTACTCAGCGATTTTTTTTGTGTCTGTGACATTATGGTGGACACATCAGACAATTTTGACACATTTTTGGGACCATTGTCATTTTCTAACTGTATGGGGCGGGGCTGGACGTGTGACGTCAGTGATCGTCGTTCCCTATATCAGGGAACAGACGATCACTGACATTACCACAGTGAAGAATGGGGAGAGGTGTGTTTACACACACCTCTCCACGTTCTTCAGCTCCTGTGACCAATCGCGGGACACCCACGGGCGTGGTCTCGAAGCTTCGGACCGTGTCGCGTGCGCGCGCCTGGCGACCCGTGGCTGGGCTCTTAAAGGCAACGTACCTGTACGTGCCTGTGCCCAGCCGTGCCATTCTGCCGACGTATATCGGCGTTGGGCGGTCCTTAAGTCTCCTTTCACACTTATACGACTTGTCTCACGATTTTGGACTGCAAAATCGTATGACAAGTCATTCTCCATTATTTTCAATGACTACCATTCATACTGGCACGACTTTAAGTTGTGCCTACTTCAGAGTAGTCCTTGCACTACTTTGGTCCAATTTTGATGCCACTTAGACAGGCATTAATTGAAATCGCGGTAAAATCGCGGCCGCGAAATCGCGGTAAAATCACGCGACTTTGAAGTAGTACAAGTGTGAAAGGGGGCTAAGTGGTTAAAGGAACCTATTTAGAAATAAAAAAACAAACCTTTACAACCCCTTTAAGGACCGCAAGGATTTACCCCCTTAATGACCAGGCCATTTTTTTCCCACAATTAGAGCTTTCTTTTGGTGGTATTTGATCACCTCTGCGTTTTTTTTTTTTGTGCTTTTAAAGCTGCCGACGTACAATGACGGCGATTCGCGCAGCCGTGCCAACCTGCCGCAGTACACCAGCTGTGGCTGGTTGGCAAAATTCTATTTTTTTTTAATTTATTTTAAGATTTTTGGGGGGAAAAAAAACGGGGAGAACTCCACTTTAACAGATAAATGGGATAGAAGCTGAGGAGCACTGAACGGTCCAAAGAAGGCTTGAGTGTTGGCATTACCATAGCTAGAAGTATTTCAGGATGAGGAGCAGTGGTGGCCCGTCCATAGGGACGCCCGTGTGCCGCCCCCCCCTCCTAACTTTTATTTGGCTAAAATGTAATTTTTACATTTTAACTGCAGTGATGGCGGCCGTCTATAGAGGGCGCTGCAGCGCCACCCCCTCTCGCAAGTAACAGCTGCCTGGTCTATTTAGATAACCGGACATAGGGCGCCTGTTACCCGAATAACGGCAGCTGGTTGGCTGAGCGGAAGTGCCTATCAGAGGGTTTCCGAGTACAGCCCTAGTCTCCCGGAAGGTCTATCCTCGGAACGTAAGAGGGATGCGTTCCTTGGATAAGACTGACGGCCGTTTCAGCCAATCAGGTTCCTGGATTATGGTTATCAGGAACCTGATTGGCTGAAGCGTCACCAAGGCGGAAGAAGACATCGAGGGAGGACATGGAAGCAGAAAGGTAAGTGCATTTTACAGGGAACAGCGGCAACAATGGGCACAGTGGCATCAATTAAAGGGCACAGCACAGTGACAACAATGGGCACAGTGGCAACAATTAAAGAGGACAGCGGCGACAAAGGGCACAGTGGCATCAATTAAAGGGCACAGCACAGTGACAACAATGGGCACAGTGGCAACAATTAAAGGGCACAGCACAGTGACAACAATGGGCACAGTGGCAACAATTAAAGGGCACAGCAGTGACAGGCACAGTGGTGACAATTGGCACAGTGGCTGCGTTTGATGGCATGGCACAGTGGTGAAAATTGATGGCACGGCACAGTGGTGACAATTGATGGCACAGCGGCTGCGTTTGATGGCATGGCACAGTGGTGACAATTGATGGCACAGTGGCTGCGTTTGATGGCATGGCACAGTGGTGACAATTGATGGCACAGCGGCTGCGTTTGATGGCATGGCACAGTGGTGACAATTTATGGCACAGCGGCTGCGTTTGATGGCATGGCACAGTGGTGACAATTGATGGCACAGCGGCTGCGTTTGATGGCATGGCACAGTGGTGACAATTGATGGCACAGTGACTGCGTTTGATGGCATGGCACAGTGGTGACAATTGATGGCACAGCGGCTGCGTTTGATGGCATGGCACAGTGGTGACAATTGATGGCACAGTGACTGCGTTTGATGGCATGGCACAGTGGTGACAATTGATGGCACAGTGACTGCGTTTGATGGCATGGCACAGTGGTGACAATTGATGGCACGGCACAGTGGTGACAATTGATGGCACAGTGGTGACAATTGATGGCACAGCGGCTGCGTTTGATGGCATGGCACAGTGGTGACTATTGATGGCACAGCGGCTGCGTTTGATGGCATGGCACAGTGGTGACAATTGATGGCACAGTGGCTGCGTTTGATGGCATGGCACAGTGGTGACAATTGATGGCACAGCGGCTTCGTTTGATGGCATGGCACAGTGGTGACAATTGATGGCACAGCGGCTTCGTTTGATAGCATGGCACAGTGGTGACAATTGATGGCACAGCGGCTGCGTTTGATGGCATGGCACAGTGGTGACAATTGATGGCACAGCGGCTGCGTTTGATGGCATGGCACAGTGGTGACAATTGATGGCACAGTGGCTGCAATTATTATTATTTTTTTTTCGTTTGCGCCCCCCCCAAAAATTTTGAGCACCAGCCGCCACTGATGAGGAGTAATAAGGCGTGGTAACAAGAGAACAGGTAGTAAGGTGGGATTTGTAAATTGTTACATCCCCGGGTAATTACTGTGTGTGCAGGATTATTAGTGTAACTATTTTCAGAGCAGACAACGTATAACAAGTCAGCACAGGTATTCAGAAAACGGCCAAGTGAAGCTGCCAGGGCACATGTCCTGTGGCTCTAAATTCATTAAAATCAAGTCAGATGATGTTATCAATATTTCATCTGCATTCAGTTTTTACTTAGTTTGAAAGAAACATCATAGCTGTAAAAGTATACACACCAATCAGCCATAACTTTATGACCACTGACGGTTAAGTGAAAAACATTGATTATCTCGTTACAAAGGCATCTGAAAGTCCGTAGGATATATTAGGCAGCAAGTAAATATGTTATCCATGATGGTGATGTGTTGAAAACAGAAAAAGTGCCTACAATCGGCACATGAGCACAGGGCTGGACTGGGACAAAAATTTGGCCCTGGACTTCATCCAGACTGGCCCACTTTGACAGGTCTCTCCCACTGCGGCAGGACAACTCCCGCACCCCCCCCCCCCGGCCACCCAAGCCCCCTCTCCCCCTTCACTAGCCACTAGCCCTTTTACTTTATTAGAGTAGAACGGCTGGTACTCTTATGGGCCATACACACGACCGAACATGTCTGCTGAAACTGGTCCGCGGACCAGTTTCAGCAGACATGTTCGGTCGTGTGTAGGCCCGAGCGGACAGGATTCCAGCAAACATTTGCCCGCCGGGCCTTTTTCCAGCGGGCAAATATTTCTGGACTTGTTTTAAAACAGCCCGCTGAAATCCTGCCCGCTCGGACATGTTCGGTCATCTGTACAGACCTACCGTACATGTCCGAGCGCCCGCCATCCCTCGCATGCGTCGAATGACTTTGACGCATGCGTGGAAGCATTGAACTGGCAGGGCCGCACACGTCGCCACGTCATCGTCGCAGCGACGGCGCGGACACGCCCCGCGTATTGTTTACGCGCGGATTTCTGTATGATGGTGAGTACAGCCACCATACAGAAATCCCCGGGCATTAGGGTGACCACATTTCCAAACTACCATTCAGGGACACCCCCCTTCCCAAAAATCAGCCAGTGCTGCATAGTGATTGGACACAAGAGGCAGGATTTATGATTTCTCCAATCACAAGCAGGGGGCGGGGATTGTGCTGTTCCAGACATTCCCGGGCAGGGCAAGTACTGTCAAGTGAGTAAAGCGGGGATGTGGCAGCCTTTTTTTGGGGGGCATCAGATTGGCCTGTGGGGTAGCTGTGTCAGTTTCATTCCGGGACACTTTACTGTCCTGAAATAAAGATGCCCGGGACAGACCTGCAAAATTTGGGACTGTCCCGGGCAATCCGGGACATGTGGTCACCCTACCGGGCATACATGTACGGTGAAAACGGTCCGGCGGACCGGTTTCATCGTACATGTATGCTCGTCTGTACGCGGCCTTATAGGCAGTACCAGTGTGGAAGCTAGACATTATTTCCCACCGGGGTAAAGAATCAGTTTGGTGCCCCCCCTTATGGGACAAGATTAGGCAGAAGTGAGAAACTCCCAGGCCATAGCTGTTTGTCCCCTCCCCCATGCTCCTCTGTCGCCCCCCCCTGCTCCTCTGGTCCTTCCCCATGCTTCTTTATTCCCCCCCAGGTGAGCGCTGTGGGCAGGGAGAGGAGCGGAAGGGGGCGGCGGTCCGCTGTCACTGAAGCCGGCCCACTGAGCCATTGGCCCACCGGGGAAACTCCCTGTAGTCCCAATGCCCACTCCATCCCTGCATGAGCATCAGAATTGGATCACAAAGCAATGGAAGAAGGTGACCTGATCTGATGAATCCAGTTTTCTTTTACATTGTGTGGATAGCCGGGTGCATGTACGTCACTTACCCGGGGAAGAGATGGCACAGGATGCAGTATGGGAAAAAGGCAAGCTGGTGGAGGAAGTGTGCTGCTTTGGGCAATGTTCTCCTGGGAAAGGCTGGGTCCTGCCATTCATGTGGATGTTACTTGACACGTACCACCTATCTAAAGATTGTTGCAGATCAAGTACACCCCTTCATGGAAACAGTATTCCCTAATAGCAGTGACCTCTTTTCAGCAGGATAACGCACCTTACCACACTGCATTAAGAATGCTTTGAGGAACACAGCAACAAGTTTGAGGTGTTGACTTGTCCTTCAAGTTCTCCAGATCTCAATCCCTTGAGCATCTGTGAGATGTACAGGAAAAACAACTTTAATCCCTAGAGGCCTCACCTCGCAACATACAATACAGGACTTGACAGGGTCTGCTACTGATGGCTTGGTGCCAGATACCACCATATATTTTCAGAGGTCCAGTGGCATCCACGTCTAGATGGGTCATTGGGACCTACTCAATATTAGGTGGCTGGTCAAAAAATTATGGCTGATCAGTGTATGCATATATTGTATGAAAGTATAAATAGATTGGGCTGTAGGTAGGTGTATACTGTGCGCACAGCTTTTTCCTCTTAGGACTGGGCTACCCCATGTACTAGGGTAGGTGTATGAGATGACAAAAACTACAAGCTATATCAAACGTAACAAATTTGCATACTTTGGTTTTTCAAATAATGTTGTCCTGACCACCTGATTTAAGCTGGCCATAGACGGATCGAAATTCAGCTGGTAAAGCAGTAACCGGAAGATCCCTCTATGGACCGGCTGTTTGTACTGATGTTGATTGATCGTCTTCAGTACAACCAGCCTGTTGGAATTTTTTCTTTTCGATCACTGCTGGCTATAACCACAGCAGTGATCATTGTAGAACACAATAGAGTTGTAGAAGGGATTGCTTCATCAACACTGACTATGATGATGGGGGAATTGAGCAATGTTCTTTCTTTCAACCCATGGTTTCCCTTAAAACTCCCCTTCGTAGGGTCCCCACAGGGTTTTTTTCCTTGATTTTTTAATGGCAGAAAATCTTTTCTTTACATTCAGCTGTCAGCGGAGAATCCCGCTGACAACTAATGACTCATCAGTTGTTAAGGACACGGCGGCCACCTGCTCCATAACAATCATGAAAGTTGCTGGTTGTTAAAGTGGAGTTCCACCCATAAATATAACATTACATCAGTAGTTTTAAAAAAAATTCATTAGTCATTTACGATTTTTTTTTTTTTTTTTAGATGCCTTCAAAGTGTTGTTGCTAGGCAGAATAGTTAATCTTCCCTCTTCCTGCACCTAGGTGCTTAATGCTTCCTAACCTACACCGCACAGACTCCTGGGAATGTAGTGGGTGTAACTTTCCAGGAGTCTGTGCACTCCCCAGTCTCAAAGAATCATGTGACTTGGACAGCACAGGTGCTGAAACCTGATCTGACACTGCTTGTGCAGCACTGAGCATGTGCGAGATGTGCAAGGCTGAAATTCAGGAAGTCATACAGTCTGGCTTCATGATGCCCACACTTAAGATGGCCCCAGTCAATTTCTATTTTATAAAGTGTCTAAATGCTGTAACAACCTAACAAAACGCACCTTAGTTTACAGACTAACTTTACTAGAATACATTAAGCTTGTGTATTACAGGGGTATTTATATTTAAAAAGTGAAATTGTGGCCGGAACTCCGCTTTAACTACGCTGGCTACCGCCGGCGTTACATTATCGCAAGCTTTCACTACTAAAATACTGCATCACTTAATAAAATAGCGTATTTAGTAGAATTTTTTTGTGAATGCCCAAAATGTAAGAAAAAAATGCTCAGCGGTATTGTACTGTATTTCTTAAAGTGGTAGATACCGCTTTGTTAATGTAGCCCACCAGCACTGTGGGGAGGATTCCTCCATCTACCAAGTAGTGGCGGCTGGTGAAGTTTTAGGATGGGGGGGCGCAAGACTCCGCCCCTCCACATTTGGCCCCTCCCATGTATCATAAGCCACACCCATTATAGAATCCACCCACTCCGTCCCCTGTATTTCACTTGCTTCCACATCATAGTGTCAGGAGTATACAGCGCAGCATCACAACACAGAGTATACAGCCCCAGCATCACAAATCATGGTATATAACGCAGCCTTACAGATCGGCGCAAACAAACTAAAAAATTACACTGTTAGTAATTACTAGAGACTGCGGACATACTGCACAAGATTACTAGAGACTGTGGACATACTGCATGAGATTACCAGAAATACTGCACGAGATTACCAGAAACTGCGGACATACTGCACAAGATTACCAGAGACTGTGGACATACTGCATAAGATTACCAGAGACTGCGGACGTACTGCATAAGATTACTAGAGACTGCGGACATACTGCACAAGATTACTAGAGACTGTGGACATACTGCACGAGATTACCAGAGACTGTGGACATACTGCATGAGATTACTAGAGACTGTGGGCATACTGCATGAGATTACCAGATACTGTGACATACTGCACGAGATTACCAGAGACTGCGGACATACTGCACGAGATTACCAGATACTGTGACATACTGCACGAGATTACCAGAGACTGCGGACATACTGCACAAGATTACCAGAGACTGCGGACATACTGCACGAGATTACCAGAGACTGCCGACATACTGCACGAGATTACCAGAGATTGCCGACATACTGCACGAGATTACCAGAGACTATGGACATACTGCATGAGATACTGTGCGACTAGTCCCTGTACTACTTTCGTCCGACTTTGATGGGACTTGAGGCAGAGACCTCAAGATTACACAGACATTGCTTCAAGTCGCGGCAAAAATCATGGCAAAATAACGTGACTTTCAAGTCGCACAAGTTTGAAAGGAGCCTTAATGATTGGATTTTACTACCATGGGTACTTCGCCCGCGGTAGTAAAATCTGATCATTATTCCTGCGCGTGTGCTGTAAAGACTACGGACAAATTGTCAGTGCTGGGGGGGGAGGATGGGATCAGTGTCAGTACTGGGCGGGAGGATGGGATCTGTGTCAGTGCCGGGGGGGGGAGGGAGGGATCAATGTCAGTGCCGGGGGGAGGATGGGATCAGTGTCAGTGCCCGGGGGAGGGTGGGATCAGTGTCAGTGCCGGGGGGTGGTTGGGATCAGTGTCAGTGCCCGGGGGGTGGTTGGGATCAGTGTCAGTGCCCGGGGGGAGGGTGGGATCAGTGTCAGTGCCCGGGGGAGGGTGGGGTCAGTGTCAGTGCCCGGGGGGGTGGTGGTATCGGTGTCAGTTCCAGGGGGAGGGATGGTGGTGTCAGTGCCGGGGGAGGGATGGTGGTATCAGTGTCAGTGCCGGGGGAGGGATGGTGGTATCAGTGTCAGTGCTGGGGGGAGGGATGGTGGTATCAGTGTCAGTGCCGGGGGGGGGGGGATGGTTGAATCAGTGTCAGTGCCCGGGGGAGGATGGGATCAGTGTCAGCGCCCGGGGGGAGGGTGGGGTCAGTGTCAGTGCCCGGGGGGAGGATGGTGGGGTCAGTGTCAGCGCCCGGGAAGATGGTAGGGTCAGTGTCAGTGCCTGGGGGACGATGGTGGGGTCAGTGTCTGTGCCCGGGGGGGTGGTGGTATCAGTGTCTGTGCCCGGGGGGAGGGATGGTGGTGTCAGTGCCGGGGGAGGGATGGTGGTATCAGTGTCAGTGCCGGGGGAGGGATGGTGGTATCAGTGTCAGTGCCGGGGGGAGGGATGGTGGTATCAGTGTCAGTGCCGGGGGGATGGTTGAATCAGTGTCAGTGCCAGGGGGAGGATGGGATCAGTGTCAGCGCCCGGGGGGAGGGTGGGGTCAGTGTCAGTGCCCGGGGGGAGGATGGTGGGGTCAGTGTCAGCGCCCGGGGGAGGGTGGGGTCAGTGTCAGTGCCCGGGGGAGGATGGTGGGGTCAGTGTCTGTGCCCGGGGGGGTGGTGGTATCAGTGTCAGTGCCAGGGGGAGGGATGGTGGTGTCAGTGCCGGGGGAGGGATGGTGGTATCAGTGTCAGTGCCGGGGGAGGGATGGTGGTATCAGTGTCAGTGCCGGGGGGGGGATGGTTGGATCAGTGTCAGTGCTGGGGGGTGAGTCCCTTAATATTAGCAGCCCCCCGCCTTAGAGACCCCATTAGCTGAGTGGTTTCTTATGCCACCTCAGATGGAGTTGCTGCAGGCTGAATGGAGTGAATGCACTTTCTCTCTCCCACCAGCAGCACCCCCCCTCCCCCCCTCAGCTCCGGAGCATCAGAGTCCACCTCAGAAGGAGTTGCGGCAGCCTGAATGGAGTGAATGCACTTTCTCTCTCTGACCCACCACCGGACCCCCCGCTGCTGCTGGTGGGAGAGAGAGAGTGCATTCACTCCATTCAGGCTGCCGCAACTCCTTCTGAGGTGGACGCTGATGCTCCGGAGCTGAGTGAGGCGGCGGGACTCAGAGTGAACTGCTGGCCGGGTGGGGGGGGGGGGGCCCTGCTGACGCTGGGGGTGGCGAGGCTGGCTGGCTGGCAGTGCTAGCGGCTGCGGGGCTCAGTGGTGAGGCAGGGCTGGCACTGGTAGACAATTGTGTATGCGGGGGATGGAGCCGGTCATAACACTTACCTTCTGGTTGTCGCTGCTCCTCCATGACGCCCCCACACGCGCTCCAGAATAACGGAAGGGATATACTGGCAGTGGCACTGACCTCTCCTCCGGTCCCCGCTGCGCCAATCCCATGACAGCTAGTGGGCATGCTAGCAAATCACAGGACAGTGGGAGTGTGTGCGGGCGCACAGCTTGCGCCCTGCACACGCCCTAAACACGGGCAAATCAGCTTCCCAGCCTGCAATCAGCTGATTGCAGGCTGGGAAGCTTCCCATAGACCGCCGCATGTCCGGCGCCTGATCACTCTTAAAGTGACATTTTTATTTTTCAATTTTTTTTTTTTTTTTACAGCTTGGGGGGGTGGCGCCCGAGCGCCCCCTATGGACGGGCCGCCACTGCTTACTTGTGTGTATAGGGGAATCGGGTTGTTCTTTTTCGATTAGGCATTTGGCTGATTGAAAAACAAACAAATCATCTATGGCCAGCCTAAGTAATGAATTCTTGGTCACTCGAAATAGATCAGACTATAAATCCATCATGTGGCTTGGTGAAACCGGTTATCTATTAACTGGTGCTTACTATGGTAGAAAGTCCAATTCTAACAACATATGTGGTTTATGTTTGGAGATTTCAGAAGCTAGTTGTATGCCAAAGACAAAAAATATATACAGTATATTTATTAGAAGACATTTTTCCAGCAACCCTAAAGCACTGAAGAGACCTCCAACAGCGGTCTTGCAAGAGTCTAAGATAAATTACATGGGCCTTATTGGTTCCCACAATTAAATGCTTTTTAATGGCATATTGATCAATAACCAACATTAGCTATGTGCAGCACATGCAGACACAAGGAGAGAAATCCTGTAGAGTTGTTTCACATCTGAGCTTTCCTTGCAATATGTCACTACTGTATAGTATCAACAGTGACTGCTAAATACTTGTAGGAAGCCGCTAATTGAGCCTTCTTCTTGACCTTCTTCCTTCCGGTTTTCTTAATATATGTAAAATCTCCCAATTTTTCATTAAAAGCATATACAAATACACCTGTCATGAGAAAATCATTGAAGAAGCCATGGGTGAGGTGGCCTCCTGAATATGTTAGTGGCAGGCTATCACATTGATACATTGTCTATAGCAGGGGTTGACAAATTTGCTTGGAATCTAGGAGCCAGCTAAAAAGGGTTAGGAGCCAGAAAACGCGCCCCGTCCCGACGAGCTTGCGCACAGAAGTGAACACATACGTGAGCAACGCCCGCATATGTAAACGGTGTTCAAACCACACATGTGAGGTATCGCCGCGATTGGTAGAGCGAGAGCAATAATTCTAGCCCTAGACCTCCTCTGAAAGGCCCCTTTCACATTGGACCTGTAGCCGCGGTGGCGGTATATCGCCGCTAAAAATAGCGGCGCTATACCGCCGGGATTGCCGCGGGAATCAGCCGCTAGCGGTGCGGTATTAACCCCCGCTAGCGGCCGATAAAGGGTTAATACCGCCCGCAATGCGCCTCTATAGAGGCGCATTGCGGGCGGTATTGCCGCGGTTCCCATTGTTTTCAATGGGAAGGAGCGGTGAAGGAGCGGTATACATGCCGCTCCTCTCACCGCTCCAAAGATGCTGCTGACAGGAGATTTTTTTTGTCTCCCGCCAGCGCATCGCCTCAGTGTGAAAGCCCTCGGGCTTTCACATTGAGTCTGCAGTGCAGGAGTTTTTCAGGCGGGATAGCAGCGCTATTTTTAGCGCTTTACCGCCTGAAAAACTCCTCAATGTGAAAGGGGCCTAACTCAAAACATGCAACCTGTAAAAATTTTTAAACGTCGCCTATGGAGATTTTAAAGGGTAAAAGTTTGTTGCCATTCCACGAGCGGACGTAATTTTGAAGCGTGACATGTTGGGTATCAATTTACTCGGCATAACATTATCTTTCATAATATAAAAAAAAATGGGGATAACTTTACTGTTGTCTTATTTTTTAATTAAAACAAGTGTAATTTTTTTCCAAAAAAGTGAGCTTGTAAGACCGCTGCGCAAATACGGCGTGACAGAAAGTATTGCAATGATCGCCATTTTATTCTCTAGGGTGTTGGGATAAAAAATATATATAATGTTTGGGGGTTCTAATTAGAGGGAAGAAGATGGCAGTGAAAATAGTGAAAAATTACATTAGAATTGCTGTTTAACTTGTAATGCTTAACTTGTAATACCAACGGCCACCACCAGATGGCGCCAGCTTACACATCTGGTGGTAATAACTTGTAATACCAACGGCTCACCACCAGATGGCGCCAGCCCTTCCAAGCCAAGTCGCCAGGACCCTATTTCTAGTCGCCATGGCGACCTGGCGCCCGGGATTTGTCGAGCCCTGATCTATAGCACATTATAAGTCATTTATCTGGAACAGATTCTGATATTTCTTAAAAAAAAATTTGCTGCATGTTTGGTCTCAGTCTGTAAATCGGAATCATGGAAGTTAGATATAGCCAAGCAAAAAGCCTTTTCCGAAGTCAACAGGAACGGATTCCCTATACAGTAAAACCTTGGTTTGAGAGCGTTTTGCAAGACAAGCTACATTTTTTAATACATTTTGACTTGATTTACACAATGTCTTGATATAAGAGTAGCGTCATATCACAACTGAGTAAAAAGAGAAGAGAGGCGCCTCTAATTGTAGCAATATAGTTACATTTAATAAAGGTAAAACATTTAGAAACTCACATTGTTGATGATTAAAAGAGACACATCTAAGTATGCAGGGATCCGGGGTAAAGCTGTCCACATAGACCGTCCTCCTCACCGCCATTGATGTCGTGCCTTCCACGAGTGGTTCAAGCCTCGCTTTCAGATCGCTCTACTGCAGGATAGTCTTTCCGGTCACGATTGAGAGCCGGCGGTGAGGAGGACGGTCTATGTGGATCGCTTTACCCCGGATCCCTGCATACTTAGATGTGCCTCTTTTAATCATCAACCATGTGAGTTGCTAAATGTTGTACCTTCATTAAATGTAACCATATTGCTACACTTAGAGGCGCCTCTCTTCTTTTTTTATACTCTGTAGCTCCTGCTGGATTTTGCTTCTAATCCCCTTGGGGAGGCTTCCATTTGTGGATGGACATTTTATGGTTACACAACTTATCACATTGCTATAATCTTTTTATATGGACTATAAACTGGAGGACTTATGAATAAATGGTTGTGGAACAAATTATTTGAGTTTCCATTATTTCTTATGGGAAAATTTGCTTTGATATACAAGTGCTTTGGATTACAAGCATGTTTCTGGAACAAATTATGCTCACAATCCAAGGTTTTACTGTACTTCTCCCATGACAGGTGAAGAAATAGTGGCAAGTCACAAAGGGCCAAAATGTTGCAATTTGTCAAAGTTCAATGCTGATACATAAGGAGCCATTGTGTGCTGCATTATATTATATGATATCATTTCGAAACATTGGATGTAGCATGTGCTGTTTAATCCATTAGCCCAGCCTTTAATTGGATAGTGAAAGGCAGATTTCAATGGGAAACAAACAAATCATACATAATCTCCTATGTGTCTCAAGCCTTGGTTGGTTGCCAGTATTACGTGCACTGGTCTGTAGAGTTGGGCCTAATGCCGCGTACACACAATTAGCTAGATTCAGGTAGAGTTAGGTCGGCGTATCAGTAGATACGCCGACCTAACTCAGAATCTGCGCCGACCTATGTTTAAGTGTATTCTCAAACAGAGATACGCTTAAACATATCTAAGACACGACGGCTTGCGCCGTCCTATCTTAGGTTGCAATATTTAGGCTGGCCGCTAGGTGGCGCTTCCATTGCGGTCGGCGTAGAATATGTAAATCAGTAGATACGCCTATTCACGAACGTACGCCTGGCCGACGCAGTAAATTTTACGTTGTTTCCGTAAGAGATAGGCCGCCTAAAGATAAAGCTGCCCCTACGAGGCGTAGTCAATGTTAAGTATGGCCGCCGTTCCCGTTTCGAAATTCGAAATTTTTACGTTGTTTGCGTAAGTCGTCCGCGAATAGGGATTTATGTAGTTTACGTCCACGTCGAAATCAATAGGCCCGTGCAGCGGACTTAGCCGCAATGCACACTGGGAAATGTAGGTGCCCGGTGCATGCGCAGTTAAAAAAAACGTCAATCACGTCGGTTCAAGCCTCATTATCATAAAACACGCCCCCTCAGACAAATTTGAATTAGGTGCCCTTACCCCCGCCCGCTTTAGGCTACGCCACCGTTACTTAGCAGGCAAGTACTTTGAGAATCAAGTACTTGCCTCGCTAATTTACGGCGGCGTAGCCTAAACACGCTAAGCTACGCCGCCTTCAAGTTAAGGCAATCTTGCTGAATCTAGCTAAATGATTTTTCGGCATGTAAAAAAACTGAGTTTTTCAGCCTCTAGAAAAAAACGTTGTTTTTTCCAACTTCATCATTAAAACGACGTTGCCCACACACGATCGTTAAAAAAAAAAAATGCTCTAGCAAAGCGCGGTGACGTACAACACGTACGACGGCATTATAAAGGGGAAGTTCCATTCGGATGAGGCCACCCTTTGGGCTGCTTTAGCTGATTCCATGTTAGTAAAAGACGATTTGCGATTTTCTGTCTGTTACAGCGTGATGAATGTGCTTACTCCATTATGAACGGTAGTTTTACCAGAACGAGCACTCCCGTCTCATAACTTGCTTCTGAGCAGGCGCGGGTTTTTTACAGTCGTTTTACCCACACACGATAATTTTTAACAACCCGAAAAACAACATAGTTTAAAACGTTGTTAAATAATGCAGCATGTTCGAATTTTTTTTGGTCGTTTTTCAGAACCCGAAAAATTATGTGAAGCCCACACACAATCATTTTAAATAAAACATTTTTAAAATGTTGTTTTTTACATGACGAAAAATGATCGTGTGCATAACAATCCCCCCCCCCCCCCGTTCAGTTCGTACCAGAACTCCCAAACAGGGGAAAAGTTCGACCCTGAACCGCAAACTGAATTGAAGTCTATCAGAGCTGAAGGGTTATATGCAAGTTATTGGCCATAAAAAGGGTATGGGGGCCCGGGTATTGCCCTGGGGGACATGTATCAATGAATTTTTTTTTTAAAAAACTATAATTTTTAAAGGATCAGTGATTTCAATGATGCTTAAAGTGAAAAAATCTTTTAAATACAGTGCCTGGGGGGTCCTCTTAGGCCCCATACTCACGAGCAAACATGTCTGCTGAAACTGGCCCGCAGGCCAGTTTCAGCAGACATGTTTGCTCGTGTGTGGGCGCGAGCGGGCCGAATTCCAGCAAACATTTGCCCGCCGGGCCTTTTCCCAGCAGACAAATATTCCTGGACTTGTTTTAAAACAGTCCGCTGGAATTCTGCCCGCTCGGACATGTACGGTCGTCAGTACAGACCTACCGTACATGTCCAGGCGCCCGCCGTCCCTCGCATGCGTCGAATGACTTAGACGCATGCGTGGAAGCATTTTAAAGGCGGGCCGCCCACGTCGCCGCGTCATTGTCGCGGCGACACCGCATCATCGACGCGGCGACACCGCGGACACGCCCCGCGTATTGTTTACGCGCGGACTTCTGTACGATGGTGTGTACAACCATCGTACAGAAGCCCTCTGGCAGACATGTATGGTGAAAACGGTCCGACGGACCGCTTTCACCATACATGTTTGGTCGTGAGTACCCGGCCTTAGTGTGCCTGTAAAGTGACGCATCTGTACTTTATAGAATCTGCTGCAGTAAAAGTGACATTGTTACATACTACTGATGTTTACAGGAATAAGTCACCAGGCATGAGCAGAATGGTTATGACTCACTCAGGGCAAACATGTGTCCTTTGTTGATAGGATGCAGGCGGCTCAAGCTTCCTTGTATCCTAGCAGCCAATAGTGCATACTGTTTTACATGTGTGAAGTATATAGACAATGTTTGACACACAATCTTGTTGCCAGACTCTGCCAGCAAAATGCAGCATTGGTAGGCATATTTGAATTACTGTGTGCATGATCCCTCAGCTGGTTATGAATGTTTTTTTCAGCCAGAACTAAAATTAAAAAAACAGATTCCTTCAATCACAGCAATGAGGTGAATGGAGAAATCTCCAGCTGCCAAGACATTATGGGCCAGATTCTCGTACAGCGGCGTATCTTTCCGGCGGCGTAACGTATCTGATTTACGTTACGCCGCCGCAACTTACACGGGCAAGTGCTGTATTCTCAAAGCACTTGCTCCGTAAGTTGCGGCTGGGTAGCGTAAATCAGCCGGCGTAAGCCCGCCTAATTCAAATGTGGAAGGGGGGGCGTGTTTTATGTTAAACTACTGTGACCCGACGTGATTGACGTTATTCACGAACGGCGCATGCGCCGTCCGTGGAAATCTTCCAGTGTGCATTGCTCCTAATACGCCGCAAGGACGTATTGGTTTTGACGTGGACGTAAATTACGTCCAGCCCCATTCACGGATGAGTTACGTAAACGACGTAACTTTTTCAAATTTCGACGCGGAAACGACAGCCATACTTAACATTGGCTGCGCCTAATATAGCAGGGGCAACTATATGCCGGGAAAAGCCTAACGTAAACGTCGTAACTTTACTGCGTCGGCCGCGTGTACATTCGGGAATTCGCGTATCTACCTAATTTGCATACTCGACGCAGAATTCGACGGAAGCGACACCTAGCGGTCAAAAAAAAAATGCAGTTTAGATCCGACGGCGTAAGAGACTTACGCCTGTCGGATCTAATGGATATCTATGCGTAACTGATTCTAAGAATCAGTCGCATAGATACGACGGCTCAACGCCGGCGTATCTCGGTTGAGAATCTGGGCCTATATTCCCATAGAAGGACCCACTGCAGTCAAAATATACTGATCAACTGCTGCAGCCACTGATCCAGAAACATTTTGCAACTTTTCCTTTCGTCAGACATCGATCTATGACCAACTTCTGTTGAACAAGGAGGGCCACAGACTGGTCGAAATTCAGTCAGTCCCAGCTGAACCAGCTAAATTTCGATCTGTCTATGGCCAGTTTAAAGTGTAAGTTCACCTTTTCAGGAAAAATTAAAGGGTGGATTAACAGTGTACACCTTTCCACCCCCCAGTCTCACTGTACTTACCTCCATAAGTGATGAGCTGTCAGTGCCCGAGCAGCTAATGCAGCAGTCCATGATTTGAAATCCGAGTTCTTCTCTTCTGCGCAAATATTGTGCAATGTAAAAATATGCAACACCCATTATTTTACTCTCTAGGGCCTCTGCTTAACCACCTCCCGCCGTGTTGACAAATAGTGGGTGGGCGGCGACTCTCATATGATGTCATCCCACTCTCGCTGCGCTTGAGCGCTTGCGTGGGCACGCAGCACGGCGATCCGTGGTGCATTATGTCCCTCCTGCATCACCAATCTTGGTAAATAGATGATGACGAGGCTTTTTACCCATGTGATCAGCTGTGGCCAATCACAGCTGATCACATATAAACAAGCAAATGCTAATTGGCGGCATTTTCTTTCCAGGGGAGATCTGCACAGATAATCAGGGCACTGATTATCAGTGCAGCCCCAACAGTGCCCAGCAGTGATAACAGAAAATGCCCAGCAGTGATGCCAATCAGTGCCTGCTCATCATTGGCGCCTATCTATGCCGACTATCAGTGCCCATATGTGCTGCCTATCAGTGCCACCGATCAGTGCCCATCAGTGCTGCCTAATCAGTGCCCATCAGTGCAGCCTCATCAGTGGCCATCAGTGCAGCCTCATCAGCGCACATCAGTGAAGGAGAAAAATTACTTATATACAAAGTTTTATAACAGTAACTAAGAAATATATTTTTTTCTACGTTTTTGGTTTTTTTTGTTTGTTTATTAGCGAAAAATAATAAAACCCAGTGGTGATTAAATACCACCAAAGGAGAGATTTATCTGTCTCAATTTTTTTTTTATAAAAATGGCTTCACAATTCATTCAAAGTGTGAGAGCGCTGAAAGCTGGAAATTGTTAAACATTAATTAATAAACTAATAAAATAAAAAATAAAGTGATAAAGGAAGAACAAGGTGTGTGAGAAATAAAGGAGGGGGCTATAGAGAAAAAAAGAGGAAGCTGTATTATGTGTCTGATGGTCAGATGTGATTTCTGAAGTGGAATTTACTAAGTCATGCACAGGGCCGTCTTTAACCAGACCCGGACCAAAATGCAGGTAAAGGACCCGGACAGTTTTTGCGATTCGGCACTGCGTCGCTTTAACTGACAATTGCGCGGTCATGTGACGTGGCTCCCAAACAAAATTGGCGTCCTTTTTTTCCCACAAATAGAGCTTTATTTTGGTAGTATTTGATCTCCTCTGCGGTTTTTATTTTTTGCGCTATAAACAAAAATAGAGCGATAATTTTGAAAAAAATGCAATATTTTTTACTTTTTGCTATAATAAATATCACCCAAAAATATATAAAAAAAACGATTTTTTCCCTCAGTTTAAGTCGATACGTATTCTTCTACCTATTTTTGGTAAAAAAAAAAAAAACAATAAGCATTTATCGATTGGTTTGCAAAAATGTATAGTGTTTACAAAATAGGGGATATTTTTATTGCATCTTTATTAATAATTTTTTTTTTACTACTACTTTGTGACCGCGACACATCGGACAATTTTGACACATTTTTGGGACAATTGTCATTTTCACAGCAAAAAATGGTATAAAAATGCATTGTTTACTGTGAAAATGACAATTGCAGTTTGGGAGTTAACCACCAGGGGGCGCTGAAGGGGTTAAGTGTGACCTCATATGTGTTTCTAACTGTAGGGGGCGGGGCTGGACGTGTGACGTCATTGATTGTGTTTACCTATATTAGGGAACACACGATCAATGACAGCGCCACAGTGAAGAACGGGGATGCTGTGTTTACACAGCTCTCCTCGTTCTTCAGCTCTGGGGGCCGATCGCGGGACTCCAGCGGCGATCGGTTCCGCGGGTCACGCGGCCGCGGTCACGGAGCTTCGGACCGGGTCGCGGGCGCGCATTCATGTGTATTTCATGCCCCTCTGCAGTGAAGAGATGATGTGCTGTAACCTCTAGCAACCGATCAGTGAGAAGTATTACTGTACAGTAATCTCTAGCAACCAATCAACAAGAAGAAATCATGTGCTGTAACCTCTAGCAACTAATCAGTGAGCCCTAATGTGTGCTGTAACCTCTAGCAACCAGTCAGTAAGTGGTAATGATATGCTGTAACCTCTGGCAACCAATCGCAATCACTGCCTGATCTGATACAGTAAACTGATTTTAAGTCTAGCTGATATTTATTGTATGTCTCAGAGCAGTGGAGAGCAAAATTGCATGCCCAGGGTCCAATCAACATTAAAGACGGCCCTGGTCATGCATGGTTCATCAGTGAAGACGATATGAAGTCAGAAGCCTCCTTTAGGATCAGACCTGAGCAGTGCTGGTTTGTGTTAGCTCAAGCTGTCTCCATAGAAGTCAGTGGTAGGCTGGATGTGAGAAGTAACAGGTCTATGGAGGGATGGATGAGAAGGGGGAGGGGAGAGGGCTGATCTCCATCCTTCTCACCTCCTCCATCTCTCCTCCCAGCATGGAACTTCTCAGCAGCTTCTCTGGGGCTTCTTAGTCCTTCCAAAACCCCCAACACAGACCTCAGAGAGGAGCAGAGTCAGCACAAGGGAGGAATTCGGGATTAATGAGAAGCAGCTGTGGGATCTCCTCCTCCGATCACTGGGATCCCTCTTTGTCTGTACAGGGTACCAGGTAAGTCTGAGATCCCTCATCTGCCTGCCTTCAGGAGCCCTCTGATCAGCCTGGCACTGCAGATGGTGTCTGGATCCCTCTGATCCTTCTTCTGTCTGCATCTCTCTGATCCTTCTTCTGTCTGCATCTCTCTGATCCTTCTTCTGTCTGCATCTCTCTGATCCTTCTTCTGTCTGCATCTCTCTGATCCTTTTTCTGTCTGCATCTCTCTGATCCTTCTTCTGTCTGCAGATGGTGTCTGGATCCCTCTGATCCTTCTTCTGTCTGCATCTCTCTGATCCTTCTTATGTCTGCATCTCTCTGATCCTTCTTCTGTCTGCAGATGGTGTCTGGATCCCTCTGATCCTTCTTCTGTCTGCATCTCTCTGATCCTTCTTCTGTCTGCATCTCTCTGATCCTTCTTCTGTCTGCAGATGGTGTCTGGATCCCTCTGATCCTTCTTCTGTCTGCATCTCTCTGATCCTTCTTCTGTCTGCATCTCTCTGATCCTTTTTCTGTCTGCATCTCTCTGATCCTTCTTCTGTCTGCAGATGGTGTCTGGATCCCTCTGATCCTTCTTCTGTCTGCAGATGGTGTCTGGATCCCTCTGATCCTTCTTCTTGTAATAATGTAGAGTGAAGTTCCCTCTTCCTGCAATATTACACAGAGCCGAGCATGCACACTGTCAGTCCATGTCTGTATTATCTCCTGTATTGGATTTCAGTTGCTGTGCACACTGTCATGGAAGGGCTGTTGCTTGTGTTGCTCCAAGCTGTTGCCATGCCTGTGCAGAGTGAGTAGTGTTCTGGTGTTGCCTGTGCTCCATGTGCTCAGATCTCCTGGAATTTCCTGCTCTCATATTACTGCCACCACTCCGCACACTTCACCCCTCTGCGGCTTTGTCCTGCATTGTTCTGGGATGATCTGACTCTCCGGCTGACATTGGGATTATACTGACATGTTTGCTGGGTGAGGTAAGAAAGGGGTAGGAGGTTTTCTCTGCAGAGGGAGGAATAAATAGGATTTCTATGTGTGTCTTCCCTATTTTAGGTGGAGACCCTGACTTTGTCTTTCCTTTGTGGATTAATAAAGTTTGCTTGGAAAGCCGTGGCGGTCCATGTGCTGTGGAAGCTAACAGGACAGGCGTCTTCGTTCATTTTTACAGAACTATATAAAGGTGAACTAACTCCGTATACCCTCTCCACCCCTCTGCTGTACTTACCTCCATGCAATGCTTCCAGGACAGACCAGGTTTATTCTGATTGGAGAGCGGCATCACAGTGAATCGCTTTGATCTATCCTGGAAGCACTGCATGGAGAGGAGATGGATGAGTGCTCAACAGCCCTGGAGATACATACAGCGGGGATCGGGGATGGTGAACTAACACTTTAAAGGCGGAGGTTCACCCATAAAAACTACTTTTTTTTTATTACACTGGCCCCCCACATTACAATACGATTAAGGCTAACATGTCTGTGATTGACGTTTTGACTAAAAACTAGCTCCCCCCGTCGCGTAAGCCGCGTCACGATTGGCGAAAGGAGCCGAACGGCGATGCGCATGCGCAGTATAGCGCCGACTCGCCGTTCGGCTCCTTTCGCCAACCGTGACGCGGCTTACGCGACGGGGGGAGCTTGTTTTTGGTCAAAACGTCAATCACAGACATGTTAGGAACGCCCACTCCCGCGGGACTCGCAAGCCGGCTGCCACGGGTGAATATGCTGTACTAAGGTATGTACAGCATCAAAAAAATAATAATAGCCTTAATCGTATTGTAATGTGGGGGGCCAGTGTAATACAAAAAAGTAGTTTTTAGGGTGAACCACCCCTTTAAGCTTATCTTTAATCAAAGTGTAAAATCATATTTTCATTTCCACATTTAAAGTTTTACTAAACCCAGAACCATCTGGTCTCCCACAGTAAACAGAACATGAAAATGCAATTATTTTAGTAAATATAAACTGCTAAATACCTTTTCTCATCAGCAGTATATAACAGTCTTGTGACTTGTATCAGTGTCTGGTTAAAGCTTGTAGGAGGAGTTTTTATTCTCCTCTGACTGTCCTATGAGGCTGCAGGACCCCCTGACCCTCAGTCTGGGCAGTGCTGATTGGCTCTCTGCTGATCACATGCACTCTCCAAAGAAAAAAAAAATCCATAGCAATACACACCAAATTGAGCATGTGCAGAGTGACTCCAAGTCTTTGTTCTATCAGGAGAAGAATTGGGGACAGTGGAAGCAGGAGGGAGGATTAGAGAATCTGTATAAATCCTGTATAATAATAATACTTAAAGCGGTGGTTCACCCTCATTACCAACATTTTAGCATTAAATTAGGCATAGTAGCGCGAGCTACAGTATGCCTGTATTTATTTTTTTAGCCCCGTACTCACTGTGCAATCGTATAGATAAGATTCCGACTCCCCGCGGGGAATGGGCGTTCCTATCCAGAGGGATCATGATTGACGGCCGGCTATGGCACGTCACGCTCCCCGATGATAGACGGAGTAGGTCTCGGCTCTTCACGGCGCCTGCGCACAGACTATGCGCAGGCGCCGTGAAGCGCCAAGTCCTATTTCGGCTATTTCCGGAGAAGCGTGACGCGCCATAGCCGGCCGTCAATCATGCTCCCTCTGGATAGGAACGCCCATTCCCCGCGGGGAGTCGGAATCTTATCTATACGATTGCACAGTGAGTACGGGGCTAAAAAAATAAATACAGGCATACTGTAGCTCGCGCTACTATGCCTAATTTAATGCTAAAGTCTGCCTTCTGATCTACATAGGTGCAGAGAGGAGGAGTTTCAGGAGGCGGAGTCAGTACAGTAGTTACTGCTTGTAGGCAGCAAGGTACCATGGGATATGTAGTCCTTAGAAATTGAAATGAAATAGCAGAGGAGAAAATCATGCATGGAATCCAGGAAGTTGTGGAAAGAGATGGCCAGCAGACAGGCCGTGCTTACAAAATGAAATCATATTTTTTTTAAGTAAGCTTATACTGGATTGTCAAAAAATTACTATTATTATTACAATGCTGTGAATATAAAATGAAAGTGTGTGCTGGGACCATGGATTTCCTTTAAGCCATGGTTCACACCAGTGCAACTTGTCATGTGATTTGACAGTTCAAAACCACATTACAAGTCGCACCCATTGCCGGCAACGGGACCAATCAAATTGTTGAGACTCAGCGACTTTGAAAAAGGTTCCTGCACTACTTTTTGGGGATTTCATTACAACTTGCATTGACTTCTGTTAAATGAAGCCACAAGGAAATCGAAGGTCCAAATTGCACTGATCTGCGACTTTGAAATCGCTCTGAAGTACTGTAGCGTGATTTCAAAGCCACACTGATGTGAACCAGGGCTTAAGCCAAAAACCTTCTTTTTTTGGTTTGTTTGTTTTGGATAGAGTAAAGAAAAGATTGAGTAGCCAGGAAAGTTTATTTTTTGCTCTCTGTGTCCCAGAGACACAACAGGAAGTCAGAGTAACGCTGACATATAAGTATAGATTTTTTTGTGTGCTAAGCGTGCACGCACTGCGCGCTCCCAGCTCTTGGTCTGTACTAAAAATTTGGAGCCGGCAGGATCAGCTGTCGATCATGTGACCACTGTGACAGCCAATCACAGTGGTCACATGATTAAGAAGACCTTCTTCCTCCTTAGGCAGGAAGGAGACGGAGTTAAATGGGTTGTAAAGGTAACATTTTTTCCCCCTAAATATCTTCCTTTACCTTAGTGCAGTCCTCCTTCACTTACCTCATCCTTCCATTTTGCTTTTAAATGTCCTTATTTCTTCTGATATTTCTTTCCCTGGTGTGGAGAAAGCCTCTTGAGGGGGGAGGGGCGAGCAGGAGTGTCAGGACGCCCACTAACACACAGCTCCTTTCTCTATCTGCAAAGTAGAGAGTGTCCTGACACTCCTGCTCGCCCCCTCAAGAGGCTTTCTCCACACCAGGGAGAAAGCCTCGCATTACGGTGTGTAGTTACAGACAGAAGAACAGGAAGTGAGGATTTCTCAGAAGAAATAAGGACATTTAAAAGCAAAATGGAAGGATGAGGTAAGTGAAGGAGGACTGCACCAAGGTAAAGGAAGCTATTTAGGGATTTTTTTTTTACCTTTACAACCCCTTTAAGGCTCATACCCAAGCAAAACTGTTTATTTTATTTTTCCACGGAGTGGGGAGGGGTAAGGACCCCTGTCATGAATTTAACCACTTCCAGACAGCTCATAGCAGATTTACTGATACAGGGTGGCCCTCCAATGCAGGATCACATATATATTATTATTATTTATTATTTAAAGCGGGGGTTCACCCTAAAAACTATTTTCTAACATTACATTGAGCTCAGTCTCCACATTGACAGTATGTCGATTTTTTTTTTTTTGCCGTACATACCTCGTAAAGCTATTTTCTTAGCCGGCTTCCGGGTAGTGAATCCCGCGGGAGTGGGCGTTCCTATGCAGCAGTTAGTGATTGACGTGACGACAAACACTATCCCCCCCCCCCGTCACATAAGGAGCGTCACGAGTTGCCGAAAGAAGCCGAACGTCGGTACGCAGGCGCCGTATAGCGCCGACTCGACGTTCGGCATGAAATGGAGCTTAGTTATGTAGCATGAGGCTTTATATTCTGCAATAGTTATATTTTTGGTAAACTCATTTAATGAATCCAAGCTCTGCAAGCTAACATGCAAAAAAAATAAAATCCTGACATAGTGTGTAACATTTACTGAAATGAAAAGAATTAGGTTGCTGGCTGTGACTCCATTGGGGAAATTTGCCATGATTTCCTGTCCCTGTGTCACTGGGACAGGAGTTGAGGGGAAATCTCTCCAGTTGAGACCTAGAAAATGGTAAAACGGAGATTCAAATCCTTCACCACTGTATACCAAATTAAAAACACTGTTTTCACTGGAGATAGGTTTTTATAGAGCAGCATTGAGAACTCTCACAAAACAACGATCACCTGAACTCAAGATCACTGGGAGTCCCCTCTGGCCTACTAGCTGGCCCTCCAATTAGCACACTGGATTCACACTTGTAGAGATAAAGGAGATGGGGGAGGCAGACTGGGCTGTCTTTGCATTTAATTGCCAATCCCATATCATCACAATTGCCCATTTGTTTCCTTTGTTTGGCCACAACTGCCCATTTGTTTCCAGAAGCAGGCAGCAACATCCAGTCTATTGAATGTGTGTAATAATGGTGTCTATGCGCATACAACACTTACAAGCGTATGAGCATACATTCATTCTGGTGGTCAGAATACTCATTACGCCGGCGTAATTTCAAAATTCCCGCGTCGTATTTTTGTTTTGAATCCTCAAAACAAGATACGACGGCATCTCGGCTAGATCCGACAGGCGTACGTCTTCGAACGCCGTCGGACCTAAGATGCAATTTTTCGGCGGCCGCTAGGTGGCGTTCCCGTCGTAATCTGCGTTGAGTATGCAAATGAGATATTTACGGCGATCCACGAACGTACGAGCGGCCGTTGCTTTTTTTTCCATCGTTTGCGTTCGGCTTTTTCCGGCGTATAGTTAAAGCTGCTATACTGAGGCGTACTCAATGTTAAGTATGGCCATCCTTCCCGCGTACAATTTTGAATTTTTTTACGTCGTTTGCGTAAGTCGTTCGCGAATAGGAATTTGCGTAGAATGACGTCACCGTCGTAAGCATTGGCGGGTTCTGGTTTAATTTCGAGCATGCGCACTGGGATACCCCCAGGGACGGCGCATGCGCAGTTCCAAAAAAATATCGTTTACGTCACGTCACAACGTATTAACATAAAACACGCCCCCGTTAGATCCATTTGAATTCCGCGCCCTTACGCCGCGAGAGATACACTACGCCGCCGTAACTTACGGCGCAAATTCGTTGAGGATTCAAACAAAAGCAAAGTAAGTTACAGCGGCGTAGCGTATCTTACATACGCTGCGCCCGGCGCAGATGTATGTGGATCTGCCCCATACTGCCCATGTTTAAACGTATTTAGTCACATACGCGTGTAAATTATGCCAATACACTCTGCCTAGAATTTGGGTTTTGGGCATTTTTGTAAGTCCCCTGAACCCTGGTCTAGAATACAGAGCCAAATGCCACAATGAGCATTGACATGTTGACATTAGGAGCCCTTTCACACTGGAAACGCCTATAGCGGAGCGTTAAAATAGCGGCAAAACACCGCTAATTTACCGCGTTTTCAATTAATTTCAATGGAGAGGGGCGTTTTTGGAGCGTTTTATGAGCGTTTTAATAGCGCTATTTTTACTGCGAAAACGCGGCAAAACGCACCAGTGTGAAAGGGCTCTAATAGAGCTGCGTTTAGAGGTGTAAAAAAAAAAGAAGCCATATGCTCCTTTACTCTAGTGCAGTCCTCCTTCACTCACCTCATCCTTCGATTTTGCTTTTAAATGTCCTTATTTCTTCTGATAAATCCTCACTTCCGGTTCTTCTGTCTGTAACTCCACACAGTAATGCAAGGCTTTCTCCCTGGTGTGGAGTGTCGTGCTCACCCCCTCCCTTGGACTACAGGAGAGTCAGGATGCTCTCTATGTTGCAGATAGAGAATGGAGATGTGTGTTATTGGGCGTCCTGACTCTCCTGTAGTCCAAGGGAGGGGGCGAGCACGACACTCCACACCAGGGAGAAAGCCTTGCATTACTGTGTGGAGTTACAGACAGAAGAACAGGAAATGAGGATTTCTTAGAAGAAATAAGGACATTTAAAAGCAAAATGGAAGGATGAGGTAAGTGAAGGAGGACTGCACTAAGGTAAAGGAAGCTATTTAGGAAAAAAAAATTGTACCTTTAGAACCCCTTTAAGCCCGCCATAGACAGTTTGAATCTCAGCCAGTTCAGCAGGAACCAGCCTAGATTCAAACCATATATGGGCAGGCTGAATGTACACAAGTTAATCATACAACCAGCCTGCTGGATTTTACATGCGATTATCACTAGCAGCAATAATCATTGTGTTCTCCGGCTCGGGCAGCTTCCGACACCTGTGGTTGCAGGAAGGAAATTTGCTCCATCTATGGCTGATGCTCTCAGATAGCTGCTACCCATCAAAAAGCTGCTACCCGGCCTACTGCACATGCGCTATGCGCAGCCGAAGTGATGTTGCTTTGCGGCCATCTTGGTACACCCGCACTTGTCTGCCGTAAGTCTAGGGTTAGAAGTCGGAAAGCGAACATCTTTATACACCCACCCGAGTCTTACTTTTCAGTTATTTTTAACAGTAAATTCAGCTTATATAGTGAAATGCAGTATTTAGAAGTCCGTTTTGATGTTGAATTTTAAAATGAAACATCACAACAGTGTTACAGACTTCTAAATACTGCATTTCACTTTATAAGCTGAGCTTACTGTTAAAAATAACTGTGAAAAGCAAGACTCCGATGGGTGTATGAAGATATCCGCTTGCCGACTTCTAACTCCAGGCTTACTGCAGACGAGTGCACGTGTACCAAGATGGCCGCAAGGCAACGTCACTTTGGTTGCGCATGCGCAGTAGGCCGGGTAGCGGCTTTCTGATGGGTAGCGGTTATCTGATTGAACACCGGCCTTAATCTGTACGGCTCGTGCACATTGACTCTAGGGTGACCATATAATTGGTAATTAACCACTTGCCGCCCGCCTTATGCAAAAAGACGTTGGCAAAGTGGTTTCAATATCCTGAGTGGACGTCGTATGACGGCGATCGTTGTTGCAGGGTGCCAGTCTGACACCCCGCAACACCGATCTAGGTAAAGAGTCTCCGACGGAGACTCTTTACCACGCGATCAGCCGTGTCCAATCACGGCTGATCACGATGTAAACAGGAAAAGCCGGTAATCGGCTTTTCCTCACTCGCGTCTGTCAGACGCGAGTAGAGGAGAGCCGATCTGCTGCTCCTCTGACAGGAGGGGGTTTGTGCTGATCGATTATCAGCACAGCCCCCCCGAGGATGCCCACACTGGACCACCAGGGATGCCCACCACAGGTATGCCACCCTAGACCACCAGGGATGACAATCACAAATGGATGCCAATCAGTGCCCACAATGGATGCTAATCAGTGCCCACAATGGGCATCACTGATTGGCAGGCATTATTGTTTGGCACTGATTGGCATCCATTAGTACAACACATACTATTAGTACGTTTGTGCCACCCATCAGTGCCCATCTATGCCCATCCATGCCGCCTATCAGTGCCCATCCATGCTGCCTATCAGTGCCCATCCATGCCGCCTATCCGTGCCCACCCGTGTCGCCTATCCGTGCCCACCCGTGTCGCCTATCCGTGCCCACCCGTGTCGCCTATCCGTGCCCACCCGTGTCGCCTATCTGTACCCATCTGTGCTGCCTATCAGTGCCCATCCGTGCCGCCTATCAGTGCCGCATATTAGTGCCCATCATCAGTGCCCATCAATGTCACCACATCAGTGCCACCTCATCTGTGCCCATCAGTGCCGCCTTATCAGTTCCCTGTCAGTGCAGTACCATCAGTGCCTATCAGTGAAGGAGAAAATGTTTTATAACTGAAACAAAAAAAACTATTTATTTTTTCTAAATTTTCGGTCATTTTTTTTTGCAGAAAATAAAAATCCCAGAGGTGATCAAATACCACCAAAAGAAAGCTCTATTTGTGGGAACAAAATGATAAAAATTTAGTTTGGGTACAGTGTAGCACGACCGCGCAATTGTCATTCAAAGTGCAACAGCGCTGAAAGCTAAAAATTGGTCTGGGCGGGAAGGTGTAGAAGTGCCCTGTATGGAAGTGGTTAAAGGGCAACATTTTGGGCCATCCAAACCAGGGGTCAAATCCTGGGGAAAAGAAGTGTGGGAACTCCCACCCAAGATCCACTCCCCCACCAAAAAAAAAAAAAAGATACGCTCATATGCATAATTACTAAACCGCATGGTTTTTTTTTTTCGATCCACTGTACCTTAGTAATCCTTTGTTACTGGCCACTTCCTGTATATGGATTCATCGGGTAGTGTGCGGGTATTCCGTCACTTCCTCGATGCCGCAAGTTCTTTCTAAATCCCGCGATAACTCGCGGCAGACCTCCGCAATGTCTCCTGGGAACAATGACAAAAGCTCCCAGGAGACATTGCGGCATCGAGGAAGTGACGGAATACCTGCACACTACCTGATGAATCCATAAACAGGAAGCGGCCAGTAACATAAAGGATTACTAAGGTTCGCCTGCTCCTGACAGTGAGGCTGTATTCACACCTGAGCGTAGCGTTTTTGGTCGTTTTTTACGGTGTTTTGTCGCGCGTATTCATGCGTATTTGCATACAGCGTCGTCCAACGTTTTTGTACTTCGACGTTTTTTATTTTAGCCAATAGGAAAAATTATCATCTTTTCATCACTTGTTGCTATGTTTGTATATTTTTTTTATCTTCTGCATGGGTGAAATGTTCTATTGATTAAAGCGAAAAAACGCCCGTAGCAAACACTCGTTGTCGCGCTAGTCGCTTGAATCGAGCGTTTCCATTACTTTCTATGGGAAATACAAACGCTCAAAAACGCCCAAACCACCCGATTCGCGCGACAAAAAAAGGGTACGGAACTTGTTTGAGCTTCAGGCGTTCGGCGTCAGGCGTTTTGGAGTGGAGATGTAAACCATCTCCATAGAGAATAATGTATTTTTCCCCTTTAGCGTTTTTGAGCGTCGCGCTTCAGGCGACAAAACGCTCAGGTGTGAATGCAGCCTGACTCGAGCTGGGCATCGCCGCTTAGTAAAGGATTGGCTCGTTCCGCTCAGTGGCTCTAGTCCTGCAATGAGAATTGAGTTCCTGCTGTGAAAAAAGTGCAGGAACTCCGTTCCCACGCGTTCCCGCAGGACTTGAGCCCTGATCCAAACATTATAGACTCTAAAGTTGTAACAGCCACTGTGCTCCCAGTGGTTATTCCTAACATGCATTGTCATATACAATGTCATTTTTAGGCAAGAACCCCATCACAATTCTAGTCATGAGGTACCCTTCCAGAGTAATAAGAGAGTGATATACATTTTAGATACCAATAAAGATAAAGTTGGCCACACAAGTAATTTTCTTTAGTTTAACCTGCTGGTTGAATGAAAGAAAACGACACAATCCCCCCATACACACAACCTCTAGGTTGTCTTTTATATAGATATATAAAACTAGACCTCTAATAATGGCTGCAAATTTGTAAAGCTTGTTCTGGAGCGAGAAATAAAAAAATAATGTCCTTCCTCATGCGTAATGACAATAGTATGCTTGGCACGCTGTCATTCAAACTTAGCAAACCATGGAGTAAATAATTAATTGGCCGGGTAGTTATGACCACAAAGTAAGCACAAGCTCCAGTGAACACAGACACAGTGGCACTGGCCAACTTGCTTCTTATGCCGCGTACACACGGTCGTAATTTCCGACAAGAAAAGTTCGATGTGAGCTTTAGGTCAGAAATTCCGACCTTGTGTAGGCCCAATCTGACTTTTTCTGTCGGAAATTTCCGACAGCAAAAATTTGAGAGCTGGTTCTCAAATTTTCAGACGGGAAAAGTTCTGCGCAAAAAAACCACGCATGCTCGGAATCATTGAACTTTTTTCTCGGCTCGTTGTAGTGTTGTACATTACCGCGTTCTTGACAGTTGGAATTTTGTGTGACCGTGTGTATGCAACACAAGTTTGAGCCAAAATTCTGTTGGGAAAAAAATCCACGGTTTTCTTGTGCGATCGTGTGTCCGATCGCATTAGATTTGGTTCCACATATTGCTGGTATTGCTGTCAAAACTATGTACCTGCCCCCCCCCCCCCCCAAAAAACAAACAAAACAGAATTGTTCCAAATGTGGCATAAGAGGAGGAAGAAGACCTTTTGGGTGAAATTCTGCTTTAACCACTTGCCTACAGGGCACTTTCACCCCCTTCCTTCCCAGGCCATTTTTCAGCTTTCAGCGCTGTCACACTTTGAATGACAATTGCGCAGTCATGCAACACTGTACCCAAATGAAATTTTTATCATTTATGCGTTTTTTATTTCTTGCGCTATAAACAAAAGAAGAGGGACAAGTTTAAAAAAATATATATTTTTAACTTTTTGCTATACTAAATATCCATTTTTTTTCCTCAGTTTAGGCTGATATGTATTCTTCTACATATTTTTGGTAAAAAAAATCGCAATAAGCATATATTGATTGGTTTGCGCAAAAGTTATAGCGGCTACAAAATAGGGGATAGAATTATGGCATTTCTTTTTTACTAGTAATGGCGGCGATCAGCGATTTTTATCGTGACTGCGATATTGCGGCGGACACATCGGACACATTTTTGGGGCCATTCGCATTTATACAGCGATCCCTGCTATAAAAATGCATTGATTACTGTATAAATATGACTGACAGGGAAGGGGTTAACACTAGGGGGCGATCAAGGGGTTAATGTGTTCCCTAGGGAGTGATTCTTACTGTGGGGCGAGGGGCCTGACTGGGGGAGGTGACCGATCTGTGTCCCTATGTACAAGGGACACACCATCGGTCTCCTCTCCCTGACAGGACGTGGATCTGTGTGTTTACACACATAGATCTACGGTTCTGCTCAGTTACTGGGCAATCGCGGGTGCCCGGCGGCCATCACAGCCGCCGGGCACGCGCATCGGGTCCCCAGTGACGCGGCGTGCGCGCGCCCCCTAGTGGCTCATGAAGGCGCAACGTCATATGACGTCCGCCCAGAACGAGGGAGTCTTCGTCCCGCCGTCATTTGACGGCCGGCGGTAGACTAGTGGTTAAAGTGGTTGTAAAGGTAAGTAACCTTCTGCATGCAGCTTCCACTGCAACCCCCCTAAATACATACCTAAGCCCGATCTCCATCGGGGACAGGCACTTTTTGGGGTTGATTTACTAAAACTGGAGAGTGCAAAATCTGGTGCAGCTCTGCATAGAAACCGATCAGCTTGTTCAATTAAACTTTGACAAAAAATAAAATAAAAAATGGAAGCTGGTTTCTATGCAGAACTGCACAGTTTTTGCCCTCTCCAGTTTTAGTAAATCAACCCTTGTTCGTCTTATGGAAACATAGGGCCTGATTCTCGTAGACTGGCGTAAAACAGCGGCGGCGTAACGTATCTCATTTACGTTACGCGGCTGCAAGTTTTATGGGCAAGTGCTTGATTCACAAAGCACTTTCCTGTAAAGTTGCGGCGGCGTAGCGTAAATTCTCCGGCGCAAGCCCACCTAATTCAAATTATCCAGGTAGGGGGCTTGGATCATTTAAATTAGGCGCGTACCCACGCCGAACGTACTGCGCATGCGCCGTCCCTAAAATTTCCCGACGTGCATTGCGCTAAATGACGTCGCATGGACGTCATTGGTTTCGACATTAACGTAAATGGCATCCAGCACCATTCACGGACGACTTACGCAAACTACGTACTTTTTTAAATTTCGACGCGGGAACGACGGCCATACTTGGTTGCCCCTCATATAGCAGGGGCAACTTCACGCATCGCAAAAGCTACGGAAACGTCGTAAATTCTCTGCGTCGACCGCGCGTACGTTCGGGAATCTCAGGTAAATAGCTAATTTGCATAGACGACGGGGAAAACAACGTCGACGACACCTAGCGGCGGGAAAAAAAAAATGCATCTAAGATCTGACAGCGTAAGAGCCTTACGCCTGTCAGATCTAGTGGATATCTATGCGTAACTGATTCTAAGAATCAGTCGCATAGATACGCCGGGCCAGATTAGGACTTACGACGGCGCAAATGGCGTTGCGCCGTCGTAAGCCTTTTAAGAATTTGGCCCAAAGAGCCAACTCAGGAGCGCACATACGCATGAGGGCACCTATAGCAAACGGATTGTTATGGGGGCACTCGGGGGGGGGGGGGGGGGAGTCAGAAGTGGTGTGTGCGAACATGAGAAGAGGAGGATTGGAGCGGTACTATGCAAAACCATTGCACAGGGCAGGTAAGTTTAATATGTTTGTTATTTTAATTTGAACAAAAAAATACCTTTACAATCCCTTTGTTTTGGAACACTGATTGGACAATGGGGGTTATTTACAAAAGGCCAACCCACTTTTCACTGCAAGTGCACTTGGAAATGCGGTCGCTGTAAATCTGAGGGGGACATGCAAGGAAAATAAAAAACATAATTTTAGCTTGCACATTATTGGATGATAAAATCAGCAGAGCTTCCCCTCATTTCAGATCTACCCCTCTGATCTACAGCAACTGCACTTACAAGTGCAGTTGTAGTGCAAAGTGGAGTTGCCTTTCGGAAATATCCCCCAATGAATTGGTCAGAATTTTGTTTTTACCTGACATTCACAGGACAGTGCATGTCTATTGAGATCACCTGCACTTTATGGATTATCTCTAATCAGCAGCCTCAAAGTACATATTGTCAAATGCTTCCCCATCTGTCAGACGGATGTCCTGGCTGCCGTCATCAAGTGCTCTCCTTTTATCTCCATACAGAAATTTGCTGCACATTGTGAGGTGAAGTGACTTGGAAACAATCAACCATATTCTTTTAAATTCTCTTTATTACTGGATATTTATGTTTACCTCATTTAAGTAAACCAGACCCAATAAATCTGAGTTCCTAGACTGTGGCACAATTTGACTTTGATGATGGTATCTTTTGAGCTTGTGCCCTGATCTACCTTTAGAAAGTCTTTTCATTTGTATAATTAAATGTATTGATTTGTACCTGCATTTTTATTAACCATTGATCACCATTTTTTTTGTTCTGTCATGAAGGATTTATACAAAAAGGCTGGAAATTTGACCACAGTTAGCGATGAGCGTGCTTCCTCCAGTACGGCGAGACCGGGTAGTGGCAGAGCTGCCTCAGGTAAGACATGATAATGGTGAAATTGTGACATGATAATTGGGGTATACATTTATTTTTGTGATATGATAATTGGGGTCCCAAACGTTTGACCCCTCTGTCTCTGTGCACAATATGGGAAGTAAATCTGTCCGTAAATAGATTAAATATCAGCTGCTTTCTGGTGAAGCAGCTGAAATGTGCTCAGTAGGTGGCCCTTTCAATGCCCATCATCCTCCAGTTGAAAAATCAGAGGAGACTGGCTGAAAATTGTGTGCTGAACACATAAGTGTGCACAGCGAGCCTATTGCACCCTAAAGCTCAAACACACGTGTGTATGTGTCTACATATATATGGCCAGGCATGGACTGGCCATTGGGACTACTGGGAGTTTCCCGGTGGGCCGATGGATCAGTGGGCCGGTCAGGTGCAGTCCTGGAGCCGCTCCTCTCTAACAGTGAGTGATCGCGATTTCACTCCTGTCAGGAGAAGCAGCAGCTGTCACTTGCTGGAGTGAGTATTAGCCTTTCTGCTCCCTCCCGCCCTATAGAGGGAGATAGACAGCCGGCAGACTTTCCTTCCTCTCTCCCCGTATCACTTGTCACTTATCACATGACTGGAGAGAGGAACGATGCTGCCTTTCTGGAGAGCTGTGAGTGAGTAAATGTGGGAGGGGGAGGAGAGGGGGGACACTCTGATTCAAGGGGGGACACTTTGATGGGGGACACTCTGGTGCAATGGGGGACACTCTGATGCAAGGGGGGCTCTCTGATGCAAGGGGGGCTCTCTGATGCAATGGGGGACACTCTGATGTAAGAGGGACACTCTGATGAAAAGGGGGCTCCCTGGTACAAGGGGGGACTCTGATGCAAGGGGGGACACTCTAATGCAAGGGGGGGACACTCTGATGCAAGGGGGACACTGAATGGGAACACTCTGATGCAAGGGGGTCTCTCTGCAAGGGGGATCTCTGATGCAAGGGAGACTCTGATGGGGGACACTCTGATACAAGGGGGGCTCTGATGGACACTCTGATACAAGGGGGGCTCTGATGGTGGACACTCTGATGGGGGACACTCTGATACAAGGTGGGCTCTGATGCACGGGGGAACCTCTGATGCAAGGGGGGCTCTGATGG